>NC_082677.1:14300140-14925140 GCF_025265405.1 Mesoplodon densirostris | reverse complement strand
TACCTCACCTTAATTTAACAATTACATCTGCAAAGACCTTTTTTCCAAATAAGGTCACAATTTGAGGTTCTGTGCGGGGGGTGGGGGGGACATGAATTTCAGGGGGATATTATTCAACCCAGTACAGATATATTCTTTGACTTTGTCTTCTGCTAACAAAATAAGTACTTCTCAGTAAAAGGGCAGTTCCATCAGAAGCCTTCTCAGTAGTTTATACAGTGGTATGAATGAATTTATCAGATCTTTTTCCCAAAGCAGGTTCTGTCTGGGCATAGGTCTGAAGTACTGGGTAGCTGGGTAGGGAGGGCTTAAGCTCCTCACAGGGAAGGGCAATTGGAGATACCAAGGACAAGTTTTCTCCACTTTATAGTTTTGCTGAGGGTAGATCTTGATGTGGAATCCATTCATTGTATGATACATTCATTCTAAGAAGATTGAATAGTTGGTATGTGTAGGGAAGTGTGAGGACAAAAAAATGAATCAGATATGACCTCCACCCTAAAGGAACCTGTGGTCTCACAGGGGAGGTGAACAGACCTGACTTACCCGATAGCGAGGCTCTGAAAGTGGTAACAATCCCACTTGACAACACTGAGTGTCTTACCCGAGTTGAGATGTGGGAACACCTGTGCGTGTGACTAACCCGGGGGGTGGGTCGGGAAACGCCTCATGTCAGTGGAGGTATTTGAAGTGGGATTTCAAGGATGGAAACGTGGAGAAGTAGGAGAGAGGCGAGGGGAACCATAGGACGAAGGCACCGAGGTGGGAGGTCTGAGGCATGAATGGGAAATGGCCTGGTTTGGCTGGAGCTTAAAGAGCATGAAGCAACTGGATTGTGGAGGCCTTGAATGGCAGGCTAAGAAAGTCAGGATCTAGATTTTAATGCCAGGGCCACGAGGAGTCACTGAGGGTTATTGAGCTGCGAAAGGCAGGTTTAATTCTGCTTCAAGAAGGCTCACTGGACCGCAGTGGGTTTGATGGGAGGGAGATGTGGACCGGGATCTAGTTGTGAGGACTCAGCAAGGGTCCTGCGGAGAGGGGACCAGGGCTGGAAACTGGACAGAGTCCGTGTGAATGGGGCAAGAAAATGGGTAAATCAACATGAGACAGAATATGTAGTGAGGGCAGGACTGGGCCACTCATTGGGCATGATGCCAAGTGTTTTGCTTTGCTTTTATAAGTTGGAAACATTTATTAACCTAACATTCTTTTTTTTTTTTTTTTTTTTGCGTGGGTCTCTCACTTTCGTGGCCTCTCTTGTTGCGGAGCACAGGCTCCAGACACGCAGGCTCAGTAGTTGTGGCGCACGGGCCCAGCTGCTCTGCAGCATGTGGGATCCTCCAGACCGGGGCACGAACCCGTGTCCCCCGCATTGGCAGGCAGATTCTCAACCACTGCGCCACCAGGGAAGCCCAAACATTCATTTTTTTTTATTATGCAGTATATCATACACAGCGGAATATAGGTAATATATATGTAAGTTATAAAGCATAACATTCAAGTAAGTACCCTTGAACCTACCACTTACCTTCCACTCACAATCACACCTGTGTGCCCGATCTCATCCCTGGTTCTACCCTTAATTTTGTGTTTGACCATTTTCTTGCATTTTTCTTATAATTTTACCTTATCTGTTTGTATCTCTAAAATGTTATTTTGTTTTGTTGGTTTTGAGCTTTATAAAAGTGGTATCATACTGTATGTACTCTTTCTCTCTATTATATTTTTATATAGTAGATTATATCATAGATTATATAATATATAATACATAGAATATATAATAGATTATAAATAGATTTTGCCTTTAAAAGAAATGGGAAAGATGATGAGTGCTATTTGTTTTTTTATTTTTAAATTACTTTTTTATTGCAGTAGAGTTGCTTTACAATGTTGTGTCAGTTTCTACTGTACAGCAAAGTGATTCAGCCATACATATACATATATCCCCTCCCTTTTGGACTTCCTTCCCATTCAGGTCACCACAGAGCACAGAGTAGAGTTGCCTGTGCTCTACAGTATGTTCTCATTAGTTATCTATTTCATACATAGTATCGGTAGTGTATATGTGTCAATCCCAATATGAGTGCTATTTGGACATTTCCATATTGTGCGCAGAAGGCACTTCCGACTGGAGACTTCCAGGAAGGGAGAAGTCTAATTCCTTGGATGCCCCCCCGCCCCCGCCCCCGGAAGGCATTTCTGAGGAGCTAGCTTAACCTTCTCTCTGTCTATCCCTGCCCTGAAGAGCAGCTTCTGCCTGGTGGTAACTGAGGGGCAGACACCATAGTAACACATTCTGTGCCAGGAGGCTCCATAAAGAGAACTTGCTGGTTAAAAACGACAGCAATATTTATTTTGCTCACAAATCTTCAGTCTGGGCAGGGATAGCTCATTTCTGTTCTACTCTGTGTTCAGCAGGGTGATTTGAAGCCTGGGGGCTGGAATCATCCGGAGGCTCACTCATTCACACTCTGGTGCCTGGGCTGGCAAGACTCACACAGTTGAAGGTTAGAACAGCTGGGGCTCCTCGGGCAGCACCCTCTTCGTGCGGTCTCTCTGCAGCTTCAGAGGGCTAAACTTCTTATAGGGAGGCTCATGATTCCCAACGTGTGCATCCCAAGAGAAGGAGAGCCAGAGGGAAGCGGCATTGCCTTTTACGACCTAACCTCAGAAGTCCATTAGCTGTACTGTACTGGTAGAAGGGTTACAAAGGTCCACTCAGCTTCAAGGAGATGGAACATAGACCCTGCCTTTTAATGGGGAAGTGTCGACATCACATTGTAAGGATGGAACATAATAATGTCATCTTTGGAAAATACAGTCTGCCACAGACTCTGACCTGGAAGAATGAAATGCCTTGATGTGTTTTCACAGGAGACTCCTGTGAAGCAATAGGAATGTGCATATAAAGAATAATGGCCCGGAGAATAACCAGTTAGACATCCAGGTCCAGGGTCTAATATATCTCTCCTGCTTCATAAACCAAGGAAATGGCATTGACGCACAGAAATCAGGCTTAACTTGTGTAACTAACAATCGCTGTGCAGTAGCATTTAATTCAACCCACAAGAATTAATTTCGAGCTCCCGTTTCTCATGAGGTGCCATGGTAGGTGCTGGCATACAAAGACAGGGTGGTCTGCATGTCCTGACTTGCTCCCCAGCTGCTTCCTGGAAAATCTGGCGACCAGACAGGAGAGAGCAAGGTGATAGGAGGTAAGACAAGGGAAAGAGGGACAAAGGAAGAAAGGAGAAGAAATAAGACTAAATAAAGGAGAAATAAAAAGGAGGGAAAGAAGAGTTCTTCAAATTTTCCGTTTCTGTATGAGTCTCTACTTTTCTGCTCCAATATAACTTTTGAGTTCTTTCCTCACAATCTCACACACCCCAAATTTTAACTACCAGGTGGTTAGGAGGAATTTGCAATAATACTGTGTGAAGACAGCTTTTTTTATCTTAAAAGCTCAAAACCTCAATACTCCTTTTTGAGGTAAATCTTCAAATACCACACCAGAATCCTCACAATTTGTACACTGTTGCTAAGCGGGCATATTCTCTAGTTTCCTCAGTTTCAACTCCTTGGGATGCCATCTTCCAAAACACAGCCTACCTCGTCGTGGTCCCTCTCCTGAGGGTTCTTACAGGTAGAGTCATGTGATTGGGTTTGAGCAGGGAAAATGAGCTGCTTATTTGCGTTGTGACCCAGTTCTGTTTTATTGGGGGGAAGAGGGTTGGTACTGTGTATCTGTACCTCCACAGAACTTTTGACAGTGAATCCAAAAAGGGAAGGGGTACAGCGAATTCACACGGATTCAGCAGCTGGTTCTGGAGGCTCTTCCAAGCTCTCTCTCTCTCTCTGGATCTATCCAGGCAGTTCTGTTGCCAGCCCCTACTGCTTCTGCTGGAAGATAAAAGTCTGGCGCCCATCTGAAGTTCTACAGAATTGGTCCTCCAAGCTGAGGAGGCTTCTGAAATTTCCATTGTTATTTTTAAAAACAGTTTTATTGAGATACAATTCACACACCATACAATTCACCCATTTAAAGTGCACCATTCAATGATTTTTAGTATATGCAGGTGTGCATCCATCACCACAATCCATTTTAGAACATTTCCTGATCCAAAAAGGAAGTCTCATCATACCCATTAGCCTTCACTCCCCATTTCTCCCTAATCACGTTCCTCCACACCGCCACCTCCAGGGAACCACTCATCTACCACTAATCTAATGGATCTATTGAGATTCTGGATTTTTCTTATGTATGTGATCTATCTATACAACATGTAGTCTTTTGTGACTATCTTCCTTCAAGGTTTTCAAGTTTCTTCCATGCTGTAGCATTTATTAGTACTTCATTCATTTTTATTATTAAATATTATTCAAGTTTATGGATATAACACATTTTATTTATGCATTCATCAGCCAATGGACATCAATTTCCACTTTTTGACTATTGTAAATAATGTTGCTTTGAGTGTTAGTGTACAAATTTTTGTGTGGACATATTTTTATTTCTCTTGGGTATATACCTAAGAGTGGAATTGCTGGATTGTATGTTAACTCTATGTTTAATTCTTTGAGGAACTGTCAGGCTGTTTTCCAAGGCGGCTGCAGCATTTTACGTTCCCACTAGCAGAGGGTTTCAATTTCTCTACATCATCATCAGCACTTCCTATTTCTTCCTTTTTTATTATATTCAACCTAGTGGGTGTGAAATGATATCTCATTGTGGTTTTGATTTGCATTTCCCTGATGGTTGGTGATTTTGAGAATCTTTTCATGTGCTCATTGACCATTTGTATATCTTCTTTGGGGAAATGTCTATTTAGATCTTTTGCTCATGTATTAATTGGGTTATTTATCTTTTTATTATTGAATTATAAAAGTTCTTTATGTATTCTGCATACAAGTCCCTTATCAGATATGTGATTAGCAGTTATTTTCTTCTGTTTTCTGGGTTGTTTTTTCACCTTCTTGATGGTGTCAGTTCAAGTGCAAAAGTTGTTGATGTTGATGATGTCCAATCTGTCCATTTATAAATTATCGTTTGTTGCTTGTGCTTTTGGTACAGTAGCTAAGAAACCATTGCCTAATCCAAGGCCACAAAAGACGTATGCCTGTGTATTTTCTAAGAGTTTAATAGTTTAACTCTTCTATTTTGGTCTTTGATCTATTTTGAGTGCATTCTAGTATATGATGTGAGGAAGGGATGCAACTTCATTTTTTCGCATATGGATGTCCAGTTTTCACAGCATCATTTGTTGAAAGACCATTCTTTCCTCATTGAAATGTCTTGGCATACATTGTTATTTCTTATGGCATGGAAAAAGCAACAATGAGAAGTTAAAGAAATTGCAGAGAAGTTTCTTGATGAATCCTGGACAGGAATGATTCACAGCAGCTACACTGTGCTTTGCCTGTCACAAGCATGATCTCATTTTTTTTTTTTTTTTTTTTGCGGTACGCGGGCCTCTCACTGCTGTGGCCTCTCCTGTTGCGGAGCACAGGCTCCGGACGCGCAGGCTCAGCGGCCATGGCTCAGGGGCCCAGCCGCTCCGCGGCATGTGGGATCTTCCCGGACCGGGGCACGAACCTGTGTCCCCTGCATCAGCAGGCGGACTCTCAACCACTGTGCCACCAGGGAAGCCCCATGATCTCATTTAATCCTCACAAAACCTCCAGGAGGTACATTATGATTATTCTCATTTTATACATGAAGAAGCCCAGGCTTAGAGAGGTTAAGAAGCTTGCCCAAAGGGCCACTGCTAATAACCAGTGGCGCTGGGCTTTGAATCCAGGTTCATCTGAGTCCAGCGCTGCTGTGGACAATTAGTGGCTCATGCCAGAAATAACAACAGCAGCTAACTGTATGTCAAACACTATTCTAAACACATTACTAACTCATTTCATTTCTACAATAACCATAAAAGGGGTCTGTATTCTTTTTATACCCACATAAGGATGGATAAACTGAGATGCAGAGTGGTTAAAAAACAGCTCAACCAATAAGTGGTAGAGTTAGGATTTGAGCCCAGAGTCTGCTTTTTAACCGCCACCCTATACCCTTCAAAGCTTGGTTGCTGGCGTTTTAAATTTTCGACTGCAGCTTCTCTGTTTGGAGAACTTTATGATCTGTTCATTTGTGATTTCCAGAAGCAAGTCGCTTTAATTTCACCAGGGCTCCTTTTCACTGGGATTGCTCATTAGAATAGTCTTGAAGAAATTTCCAGGAGGTATTTTTGTCTTAATGAGATGAGCAGTTTTCATAATGCTGAGCATCTGCTTTTCTAAATTAAGGGAGTTTCTTGTAATAACAGGGCATCAGTAGCCTATAGGAAACCAACCAATCCCCACTGTGGATTTCATTTAAGGTGAGATGGATGACTTTCATCCTTTAGGCATGGATCCTTGTTCTTGGCCTACACAGGTAGAGTAAATGCTGCCGTTCCAAAAGATGGCTGGTGCTATGCTCTCCATTTTTAGTGTTTCTTTTGAATCATGAAATGTCACAGTTCATTAATTCCACTTGTTCTTTTTGCACATGAGAAAAAAACAACCCGAGTCCCCCAAAGGTTATGAGCCTTGCCCAGGACTTCTGATCCCGGTCCAGTGCATTTCCTGACCCCCAGGCTACCTCTCACTGATGTCAGTATATTTGTTCTCGTTTTCTTGAAAGTGAACCATCCCAAGGTGTCTGCTGTGAATGTCTTAATTGTGGAATGCAGAATGATACAATGCTTTTCAGCCGTTTTATTGTGAATTTACTCCAGATAGTTTTTGTTTAATCAGAACAATATTTTCTAGGTTGCCAGGCAATGTAGTGATGGAGTTTCAGGCCTTGTTGCCAGCCAATGAAATAGAAAAGGCTCTATCTTTTGCTTCCAGAATGGACTTCTCTTTCTGTCTCTTTCTAGATTTCTGTTCACTTTATGTTCAGGTCAAAGAATCAAATAGGCATAAAGAAAAAGAAAGTGGAAAAAGCTCATTTAAGAGGAAATTAGCCTCCATCTTCTTTGGTTCTTGTACCTGAATAAGTGGATAGGTAGATATTCAATTCGTGTGTGATGCTGTGTTAGGCTGGGGAAGTTGGCACCCTCGAGAGTTACATTAAATCAACATAGATCTGGATTGGGATTGACATATACACACTACTATATAAAATAGATAACTAATAAGGATCTACTGTATAGCATAGCAAGCTCTGCTCAGTACTCTGTAATGACCTATAAGGGAAAAGAATCTAAAAAAGAGTGGCCAAATGTATATGTATAACTGATTCACTTTGCTGTACAGCAGAAACTAACACAACATTGTAAATCAACTATACTCCAATAAAAATTTTAAAAAAACCTCAACATAGATTGGGACAATTAGGGAAGGAGACACAGTTAATCGAGATGAAATTAAAGTTTACAACCACAGAGTAATTTACTTAGGTAAAATATGCACCCATCAAAGGAAGGGCTGTTGTGAAGTTTGAAGTAGAAGGGGAGGGAAAGATCAGGTGCGGGTAAAAATACAAATTCAAAATGGAGTAAATTAGGTTGTACTGTTCTCTCACTGCTTATCAGCATGGTTCTAACCCTGTCAACAATTTTGTCATGTTTGGGAATCCTGAGTGGAAATGGGAGGATGGCGATCCTGAAGAAACTGAAGAAAATGAATGAATGATTTATGATGAGAGGAAAAACTAGAAAAACCTGTGTTGTGTTAATTAATTGGGCTCAGTCAGAATGCTTCTTGTTTCCCATAAGTACCTTTTCAAGTACCTTTTCAAGTTCTAATCCTGCTGTTGCCACTTGTAGGTGCTATGTGTTGCTTTCTCTCCCATCACGTCTCTGTCTCTGACGACCTCACCTTCCCCCTCTAGGAGAAGGTTGTGTTGTCACACTCCTTTTCACCAGGAAGCTCACTCACTTGTGCTGGTGTCGTGGCCCTTGAGGTAAGCATTTCCCTACAAGGGGCCAAGAGGCATGTGTAATGATCCAGGACCCCCTATCATACATACCCATTAAGTCACTGGTTTCATGAAAGCCCTTTGTCATCCTCATCTTGTCACCACCCTGCCCCGCCTCTTCCCTCCTAGCTCCCTTCTGTACTTTGGGTCCTAGCCCTTATTTTTGGATACCTTCTTTTGTAAAATAAAACCCAGATGTTTGGCCCTGTTTCCAGCTGCCCTCCTCTCCCCCCTCACTCCCTGCATCCTGCAGCATGCATGCACAATGAGTTTCCTTAATAAACAACACTCTTCCGGAATTTCTCTGATCTGATTTCCTCTGCTTCACCTTTGCCAGAATCACACTTGCCAAGGGTTTCCAATGACTCCTAACCACCAACAAACAGGGACCGTTTCCCATGCTTGATCATTCATCCATTCACCCAGCAATAAAGCTGATTTGACTTGTACCCGGCTGGACACATGAGATGAAGGATGCTGTCCTTGCCCTCAGCACACTTAGGTTCTAGTTGAGGGGAAACCAGTAAACAGACTGGCCCAATCTGAGGATGGGCAATGGGTTGGAAAGTGCTTCTAGGATTCCCCATAACTTGGTTGGTTGGGTCATCAATTTACTGCTTCATACTCTTCTTTGCCTGATCTGCATGTTTTGCCTTTTAATTCAAGCTACTCTCTAGCTCCTTTGGAGATATGTTGTTCTGTGATCCTGCCTTTACAAAGCCCCTTAACACAACACATATTTTAAAATGTCTAATTTACCCAGATCAAGTTGCAATATCATAAAAAATGAGAGATTAAGAATGCATAAAACGAGTTTAAAGGAAGGCGAGAATGAACAGTTTAACAAAAGAAAGGATGGCAAAACAGAACTTGTAACGAGTTAGAATGAGAATTGGGTCTTTATGGGCATTTATCATCTATGGATACTTATAAACGTCAGTAGTCAGCATTCAGGGATGTTCATTCAGCCAGTATGTGCCAGATGATGGAGCTGGTTGTTTACACCCAGCATCTGTTCTGATTGGTTGGTGCCAGAGTGGACTTACATAAAGGTAGTCAGGCCTCAGCTTCAGAACCCTTTATTTTCACAGCTGTGTGACGGTCCTAGGAATGTGTTCATTGCCATGGTCATGTGTTTTTGTAAAACTTGTACACCTAAGAGAAATTAATTCTACTTGGTTAAGACCACTCCCTCCTTCTGTGTGACTTCCTCTCCATACACGTCTCCTTGAATTGGTGGCTGCAGGCACTTTTTGGATCGTGCTAAGGGAAGTGGAGTTGGGCAAACATTCAGTTTGGGTGAGAAGCATATATTGATGAGATTCCCAGTCACTTCTGTGCAGAGTTAAGTGTCTCTGGCTGCTCTTATTTAAGAGTGGTTTCCAGAAATACTCCCGATGCCCATTATACTGACTCCACCAGTGCCATGACTGAGCTGGTATTCCATGTGAACAGGTGCTGAGGCACCTGGCACTAGAAATATGTGGGTAGTAGAAGATAATCAGGGTTGGAAATGGAAGGAGCCAGAATCTACAGAAGCAGATTCTATAGTAAATTATTCCTTTATCAGATATGTAAAAGTTTAAGCTGAGGATTCAGTTCTTATCCATGCCTCGTCAAAATAGTTCTCTCCTATCCAGTATGTACTTGATAATGCAGCATCTACAGTTATAACTGTACCATGTAAAAATTATTTTCCATACATTTCCATAGGAAGTCCATAGAAATATTTTGATATTAAACAAGTGAATTGTAACAAAACATTTCAGATCACAGTAAAAGCAGTAGGATAAGAAGATAAGATCGTTAAGAAGATAAGATCGTTCAGGGGTTTCCCTGGCGGTCCAGTGGCTAAGGCTTGGAGCTCCCAGTGCAGGGGGCCTGGGTTCCATCCCTGGCTGGGGAACTAGATCCCACATGCTGCAACTAAAGATCTCACACTCGGCAACAAAGATCCCACGTGCCGCAACTAAGACTCGGTGCAGCCAAATTAAAAAAAAAAAAAAAGAAAAGAAAAAGAAGACGATAAGACCTTTCAAAAGAAGTCATGGATACACGCTTGGATTCTTGACACTCTAATTAATGAAGAGGAACAAATCTGTCACCCCTAGACCCCAGCAGGGTGGGCCTCTGCTGTGGGCACCTGCTCCCCAGGACCCAGCTCTAGCTCTCCTCCCGCTTTGCCCACTCCAAGGGGAGAAGTGCACGTGGAGCCAGGCGCCCCTTGTCTCTCAGTAGTGAGAACCGGCAGAACATTTTTGATGAGAAATCTAAATGCTGCTCCCACACTGGAGACCAGTGTTTGGAAAGCACACTCAGGAAAGACTGTGTTAAAAAAAGTTATTATTACTTTTTATTGATGTTCAGTTGATTTACAATGTTGTGTTAGTTTCTGGTGTACAGCAAAGTGATGCAGTTATACATATAATACTCTTTTTCATTATAGGTTATTACAAGACACTGAATATAGTTCCCTGTGTTATACAGTTGGACCTTGTTGTTTATCTACTTTATATATAGTAGTTTGTATCTGCTAATCCCAAACCCCTAATTTATCCCTCCCCTCCCTTTCCCCTTTGGTAACCATAAGTTTGCTTTCTCTGTCTGTGAGTCTGTTTCTGTTTTGTAAATAAGTTCATTTGTATCATATTTTAGATTCCACATGTAAGTGATATCATATAATATTTGTTTTTCTCTGTCTGACTTACTTCACTTAATATGATATTCTCTAGGTCCATCCATGTTGCTGCAAATGGCATGATTTCCTTCTTTTTTATGGCTGAGTAGTATTCCATTGTCTATATGTACCACATCTTCTTTGTCCATTCATCTGTCAGTGGACATTTAGGTTGTTTCCATGTCTTGGCTATTGTGAATAGTGCTGCCATGAACGTTGGGGTGCATGTAGATTTTCTTTTCTTTTTTTTTTTTTTTTGGCGGTATGCGGGCCTCTCACTGTTGTGGCCTCTCCCGTTGCGGAGCACAGGCTCCAGACGTGCAGGCTCAGTGGCCATGGCTCACGGGCCCAGCCGCTCTGCGACATGTGGGATCCTCCCAGACCAGGGCACGAACCCACGTCCCCTGCATCGGCAGGCGGACTCTCAACCACTGCGCCACCAGGGAAGCCCTAGATTTTCAAATTATGCCCAGGAGTGGGATTGCTGGGTCATGTGGTAGTTCTATTTTTAGTTTTTTAAGGACCCTCCATACCGTTTTCCATAGTGGCTACACAGGAAAACAATTCTTAAAGAACCCTGGAGAGAGAGTGGCAAACCAGGTCATATAGCTAGTGTATGAGAGATGCCAGACAACAGAAGATGAGACACAGCCTTGTGACATGTGGAAGACAGCCTCCCACTTAGGCCACCCCACAGGAACAAGAATGAGCCAAGTACCTCCAAATAATAGACTTCAGAGGAAGTTGGCCCGTGAGCGAGGTGAATGTCGTTGCGATGGATGGATGTGGGCTGGCATAGCCCTGATCGTGAGAGGGCTGTGCTTCACCTCCCAGAGTCGGGAGGGATATGTGGTGACCTTGCCTCCTGCCTGCCTGCCTGGCTGAGGCTGTAGCCAGACCTCGAACTGAAATGAAAATATCCTTCTAAGGGTATTTCAGGTTCACGATCCAGTTGGCTAGTGGGAGGAAAAGGATATTATCTGATGACAGATAGTGGTAGCCAATGTATGACGATTACTCATAGAATCAACATATGCTGGGAATTCCAGGGAGGTGCGTTCCAGAAAACCTGCATCCCAGTACTTGACTTCTGGTTCAGGGAAACAATGGGGCCTGGTGGGAGGGGTGAGGGCTGGGCTGTTTGTGGAGCTGAATATTCATCTCTAGTCATGGTGTGACTGGCGCTGTAAGGTCACGCTGCCATTCTTCAATAGCTTGGGGGATTCCTCAGAAAACCAAACCCCGGAGTGTGAAGCTTACCTTTATTCAACTCACTTCACAAATGTCTATGGTGAGCTTGGCCAGCCATTTGTGTTAAGAATGGGAACGTAAAGACGCAAAAGAGAGGGCCCCTCTCCTTAGGGTTTTGCAAATTGGGTAGGAGGCTTAGAGAGTTCTGTTCTGACAAAGAAAAGGGACTGGCAGTTACTTGTTAATTCTTTGGAAGCTGGTGTTGGCTGAATTGTGTGACTGACTGGGAACAAGGATGGATGTTTGGAGTAAGTTAATTTTGGGCTCCAAGACCTTCTGTCTCATAACAAATCTATTTTCCCTTCACTCTGCTTTTCATCACATCGAGGTCGGCTGCCTTGTGGGTCTCTGGATGAGTAGAAGCACTTTGAACGTTCAGTAGAGGTCATGACTCTCCGTTACTAATCTTGTAACTATCTATTAAGTACAAAGCCCTCCAGTGGCTCCTTCCAAATTGGTCCATTGCTGCTTGTATGGTGAGGATGGCTGACACAGTAATGGCCCTTAATCTGGGGCCCATAGCTCCAGCTGTTGGGAATTTTGCCAAAGCCAGAGTGTACTTCGGTTAACCCTGCGAATCGACACGGTGGTTCTGCTGTAAGAGTGTATACTCCTCCCTCAAGAAAGCCAGTTAGGCCAAAACAGTGGAATGTTTTCAGGGCTGTAATGTGAGTAAATTCTGAGACAAATGGCTATGAAGTCAGTGCTTTATCTTCTTCCAAAGCTGGAAACACGAATGCTATTCTGTGCTTTAAAGTTTAATGGCTTGTAGCAATAAGGTGGAACATTTTTACATTATGAGGTACGGGCTGTTCTGTATGGTGGTCAGCAAGCTAGCTGAGGTGACTCCATGTTTGGGGTAAAAGGGAGAATGTCCTAAAACAAAGGATCAGAGAAGTGAACAAAAGTTTCATAAAAAGTTATAGTTGACATTATAACTATATAGTTACATAGTTATATAAACTATAACTATATAGTTATATAACTATTATAGTTATATAACTATGTAACTATATAGTTTATATAACTATATAGTGACGAGGACCGCCATTTAGCTATAGTATTACCTCTATGAACTTTGAAATTAAAGGAGCATAAGTAAGATGACTATAGTTATAAACCTCTCATTCAATGGGACTGTGGGTGAACTCCCAAGAAATAACCGACTTCAGCCCTGGAGCACCTGGCTAACGAATATCCAGGCAAACGGGCTCTTCTTTGTTATTACCTGCTTTTCAAAGGAGTTTGAATTATTTATAGGGTTAAAAGCTAATGCTGATGGCATATAATCTGCTTTGTAGTTCACAAAAGCGGTGATAGTTGTTTCTCGAACATGTTTAAACTCATTGCTACATTTGATAAATAACCTCTTAAGTTTCTCAGACATGCTTCCTAAAGAGAGCCTCAAAACGTCTCCTTCAGTGCCTTGGACAGTTCTTTGAATGTAGCAAGTGATTGGAAGTTTGTGATTGCTGATACCTGATGATGATGATAATGATGATGACGGTGATGATGATGATAAAGATGAAGATGGCTAATCTGAGTATTCAGTACGCACCAGGCTCTCTATTCTGTGCTCTGCATTCATTAGCTCATCAAATCACCACCCCTCTATGAGTCAGGTACCCTTAGCTCCATTTCATAGATGAGGAGACTGAGACAAGGAGAGTAACTAAGTAACTAGTCTATGTTCACATGGTGCATTTGTAGCCACGTGGGGACAGGTCCCCAGGCGTTTCAGCCTCTAAAATCTAAGCTCTTGGTCGCTGTACTCTACTGATTTCTTTCTTTCTTTCTTTTTTTAAATTTTATTTAGTTTTTGGCTGTGTTGGGTCTTCATTGCTGCGCATGGGCTTTCTCTAGTTGTGGCGAGAGGGGGCTACTCTTCGTTGCAGTGCGCGGGCTTCTCATTTTGGTGGCTTCTCTTGTTGTGGAGCACACGGGCTCTAGGCACGCGGGCTTCAGTAGTTGCAGCACGCAGCCTCAGTAGTTGTGGCGCATGGGGTCTAGGGTGCACGGGCTTCATTAGTTGGGGTGCGCAGGCTCAGTAGCTGTAGTGCACGGGCTTAGTTGCTCTGCAGCCTGTGAGATCTTCCCGGACCAGGGATCGAACCCGTGTCCCCTGCATTGGTAGGCAGATTCTTAACCACTAAGCCACCAGGTTAAGTCCCTCTACTGATTTCTTGATGCTAATGAACCTTGGCTCCTTTCTGCTCCTGTGCTTACCATATAATTTATATCAAGCCATATAAATAAACCAGGGTTCCTCCCCACCCAACCCTGTCAAAGATGTTATTGTTACTTTACAGGATGTATCTCAGAGATTTTTTTAAAAAAGCTAAATTGGGAATCCAGTCTTCTTTTAATGGCATATTTCTGCCAGGTCCTGAGGTGTATCTGAAGATGTGCTTACTTTGTCATTATCAGACACTTTTTTTTTTCCTTTTTCCCCTTTTTTTTTAACCTTCTGAAAAAAAGAGAAAGCAACATGTACTGTCCAATGGACCAAGCAGTTCTGGTGTGGAGACCCAAGTTCTGGCCCCATCACCCTCACTCACAGGCTGTGTGGTTAAATCCAAGATACTTGATGATCTATCATGCAGAAAACTCATGGAGATCAGACAGTCTGCCTCCAGCCTGGTAAGGATGCAATGGTGTTTAATGTAGGGATGCAGATGGCTGGTACTCAAGGGGAACAGGGCAGGGCCTCCAAGGGATGGGGGCAGTGGCTGCTGACAGATTATTATTATTAATCATAACCTTCTACCACTTACTATCATGGCATCTTCAGTCTTTTAGCTTCTAAAGCAAGTGTATGTATATTATCTCATTTTCTCCTTTTTACTGGAAAAAGTAGATGGTGCAGAGATTACCCCATTTTCCACTTAAAGCAATGGAGGCTCAGAGAACTCAATTGACTTGCCAAGAGTTAGTTTACTGTGTGGGTTGATATTTGAGGCTCCTTGACTGTGAACTTGCTCTATGCTATACAGTCTGCATTTTTCAAGTCACAATAATGCCCTGATAGCAAACACCATTTCTAAAACACTGGCCCCTGGAAATTATAAAGAAAGAAACAGTTTTCAAATGGAATGATTTAACATGCATTTGGGCATAAAGTGCTACAAAAGTGTAATTCATTCTTGCTAGTGAGACCAGAGATTAAGAGACTTGGGGTCTTATTTTTTCATAACTCTACTTTTTAAAATCTATTTAAAGAAGAAAAAAAATCATCTGGAGGCCTATAATTTTTTCCTGTGTCCCTACAATGAACAGGGATTTATGTTTTCTTTCTGATTCTTAAGTAATAAAGCATGATCATTATATAAAATTCAAATAATATATAAAAATATAAAGAATGTAAGAGAATCCCAAGGTAATCACCATTCATAGTTTGAAGATCAGCGTTCTATCATGCATTTGTCCAGATACTTGGAGCTTCCTAGTTCAAGAGAGCTAAGTTAGCAGACTTTTATAAAGAGAGATAATCACCCGAGATTTTCTTTTAAAATACAGATTTTTCCTAACACCAGTTTGCTTAATGTGAAGCCTAGCTATGCTTGATAATCATCTTGTAAAAATAGAGAAAATGAATACATGTGGGGCCAGCCAGTGTTGTGAAGGGCCAGGAGGTGGGGAATTGTAGGTGACTGAATGAGCTGGTATCGACGCTGAGGGGTTAGTCCATTTAGTTCAGTTCAATAAGCTTATCTTGAGATCTTGCTCTGTGCCAGGCAAGAGCGACACCGAAAAGGAAAGCGTCTGTCCCGCTGGTGGGGTCTCATGGGCCAGCGATGGCGGACAACTTTTGAGTAAGGGGCACAGTGGTCAAGGTGGATCTGAGTGCCGTGCGAGCTGGGGCTGAGCATGAGGGTGGGCACAGAAGGTTTCCTGGAAGGAAGAGAACCTCAATTGGTTCTTGAAGCACCAATTAACCTGGTGTAGGAAGGATAAGACGTTCCAGGTAGAAGGAAAGGGATAGGAAAAGGCTTGGAGGTAGGAAGGAAAAACCACCGAAAGTAGCTCAGTATCACCAGAATTTGTGTATGTGTGTGTGTGCGCGCGCGTGTGTTTAGCGGTGGGTGAGGAAAGATCAGCCAGACCACGTGGGTCTTGAATGTGAGGGTAAAGAACTTAACATTCAACCCTGTAAGCTGGGGAAAGCAGTCACATGGTAGGTGTGCATCTAGAAAGCTCGCTAGGGCAGCAGGAGGTGTGCAGGGTGGGTCTGAGAGCGCCAGAGTGGGGCAGAGAGGAGACTAGGCCAGAGTCCAGGTGAGGCATGAGGAGGGCTGGGCGAAGCAAGGAGCTGGGCTGGAGGCGAGGCTGGGAGGGAAAGCAGAGGGTTCAGGGAAAGGGCCTCAGAGGCAAATAGGAGAGGCTCAGCCCAGAGCTCCAGCAGCAGGACTCGGGGCCCAGGACCCACCGCCCTTCCAGAGGCCGGGGTGCTGAGGAACCTGGGGGACGACTTCCTGAGTGTCTCCTCAGGTGAGCCGAGGCAGTGGAGAGAACACTTGTTACCTTTATTGGGAAAGAGGAAAGAATAAATTAAAAAAATAATACTGAGACCTTTGAAAGAAGAGTATAGGAAAAGTGTACAAAATTGGCTTAGCTTTCTCCTCAGACCCAATCCAGACATCTTCTCAGAGATGAGGCCAGAGGACAAGTTCAGTGTGATGGGTGCCGGCTGCCCGCTCAGAGAGCAGCCATTCCCCCAGCAGCGGGGACCGGTGGCAGCTGACAGCTCTCCGACGAGTCCCTCTCTGGGATTTGCGGGGCCAAGGTCGTGCCCACTTCCTGGGGCAGCCTGCACCCAGTGACTGCTCATCATGGGGTACAAAGGGACAGCCCCCTTGACTTAATTTGGGGCACTTCTCCTCCCCATGGGTAAGCTGAGGCTCAGGTTCTGGCAGCCTTGAAGTTCAAGGTCTCTCTCTACCCAATCCGACTTCCTCTACCCACCCCCCTCCCCTGCCCCAGGTCGTGACCCACAGAGCACTCCTTAGGGACCTTGAGCATCAAAGATGGGAAGCTAAGGGGATGCTCTGAGGGGATGGCGGAGCCAAACTGGATTCTTCTTTTCTAGGAAGATCCGTGTCAAGGATCTGTCTTCTCAGCGAGGTGGTGAAGGTGTTTTCTGGGACTCTGAGGTCTGGAAAGTGCTCGGGCCAAGTGCCCAGAGAATGTTTTTTTGTTTGTTTGTTTGTTCGTTTTTGCGGTACGCGGGCCTCTCACCGTTGTGGCCTCTCCCGTTGCGGAGCACAGGCTCTGGACGCGCAGGCTCAGCGGCCATGGCTCACGGGCCCAGCCACTCTGCGGCATGTGGGATCTTCCCGGACCGGGGCACGAACCCGCGTCCCCTGCATCGGCAGGCGGACTCTCAACCACTGCACCACCAGGGAAGCCCGAGAATGGGCTTTGACATCGGACAGACCTGAGTTTGAATCCCGCTCTGTTACTTATCAAGTCTGGGATTTTGAGAAAGTCATGCCATCTCAGAGGTTTCATCTGTGGAAGAAGAAGTCATACTCACCTCGCAGGCATGCACTTACCTTACATGCTTTTGTTGTGAGGACAAGCGAAATGGCTGTTCGCGCTGGAATTCCCAGTGCTTGGCGCCTGGAAGGGTCCTCGGTGGATGTCGAGAAATAATAAGCGAGCGACATTGATGGTAGGTGTCATTGAGGGCGGTGCTGGCAGTGATCCAGGCTTCAGAGATTAAGGAGAGACGTGTAAAGGATTACAGGAAAGTGTGTCACGGAGGAAAGAGGATTGGGTTTTTTCACTCATCATAATTTGCTGCCCATAGATGAGTAGACGGATCCAAACTACACATATCTGACTCCCGAACGATGTCCTAGCAAGTGAATTCAGTTAAAAACATTTTAAAGCACCTGCTATGAATAAGATGCTGGAGGACCCTAATTACAAGTCTGTTAGTGGCTTAAAGAATTTATTTTACGAGGGAAAAAAAAAAGCCTATATAATCCTTAAATGTAGTCAGAGCACAGAACGGGTGCTCAAAAAATATTTACTGGATGAAGTATAGTATATGAATCGGTTCAAGTTGTTGAGTGTCTTAGAGCTCGTAGAATTTATACCATATAAGAATGAGATAGTTAAAAGTAGTGATGATATGCCCCAGAAGTGAGCCAGATGAAGAAGTGGAAATTAGGAAAGAATACTTTTTTTTTTCTTTCCTTTTTTTTTTTTATTAGTTTCTGCTTTATAACAAAGTGAATCAGTCATACATATACATCTGTTCCCACATCCCCTCCCTCATGCATCTCCCTCCCTCCCACCCTCCCCATCCCTCCCAGGAAAGAATACTTAAGACAGGAACATTCTAAAGTCTTAAGGGGCTCAGTGAGAGGTGGGAGGGTACAAGATAAGGAATTTGAGAGTCCTGAATGGATTTAACCCTTCTTATCTATGCACACAGAAGGAGCTATCAGAAGGCAATAAAACAAAGCAAGGATGAGCTCTCAAGAATTCCGTTTTTGTCTTGAGTGTTTTATGGGCTGATTCTTTTGGCTCACATCTACTGTCCTGGTTATGCTGGTTCCAATGTTGCATTTCCTGAGCACATGCCAGCTAGTAGGAAGGGATGAGAGCCAGCTATGTGCTGGGGAACCTTTCCTCCCTGGGATTAAAATTGTGACCTGTATAATCCACAGAATGGACAGATAGAGTTGAGAGGAAGTTAATCATTCTGGATATCTGAGTTTTCCAGATCCCAGGTAAGACTGTACCCTAGAGGTCACAAGTTCAAATGCCCATGGGGGTTGAGGGGCAGATGAGGCAGGTCATGTAAATGAGGAAAGCGGCCTGTGTATATAGGACAAAAGAGTGGAGGCCATGTCCTTTAATGACTCTGTTTCATCCATGCTCTGGACCACTACTCTGCAGTGAAAAGAAACCACGTATTGGTACACTCAACAACTCCAGATAAATCTCCAGGGAATTATGATGAGTGGAAAAAACCCAGTCCTATACACTGTGTGATTTCATTTGTATCACATTCCTGAAATGACAAAATTATAGAAATGGAGAACCGAGGAGCAGCGTTTACCATGGGATCAGGGATGGGGTCGGTGATGGAACGCGGGTGGTGCTCATGAGGGATCCTCCTGGTGACTGAACTGTCAGTATCTGGACTCTTGTCAGTGTCAGCCTCCTGGTTGAGATGTGATGCTAGAGTTTTGTAAGATGTTACCATTGGGGGAGACTGGGGACAAGGAATGTGGCATCTCTCTGTATTATTTCTTACAATCGTATGTGAGCCTACAATTATCTTCAAGTAAAAAGTCAATTGAAAAAAGGAAGGGTAGGGGCTTCCCTGGTGGCGCAGTGGTTGAGAATCTGCCTGCCGATGCTGGGGACACGGGTTCGAGCCCTGGTCTGGGAAGATCCCACATGCCACGGAGCAGCCAGGCCTGTGAGCCAGGGCCTCTGAGCCTGCACATCCGGAGCCTGTGCTCCGCGACAAGAGAGGCCGCGACAGTGAGAGGCCCGCGCACCGCGATGAAGAGTGGCCCCCGCTCGCCGCAACTGGAGAAAGCCCTCGCACAGAAACGAAGACCCAACACAGCCAAAAATAAATAAATTAATAAATAAATTACAAAAAAAAAGTGATATGGAAAAAGGAAGGGTGGGAGCTGTAGTGAACTAGAGAGCCCATGACCCTTTTAACAGGCAGCAGCCACGGAATTTTAAAAAATGTTGCCATACGTGCAATCCCAAATAACAAACACCTCCCCCAGAGTAACCAACCCTCCAACCAAGGAATAAACGTGTCTAATCCCTGGTCTACCCACTTAAGCTCTCAAAAATTTTTTTAAAAAATTGTGAGCATTTTAGATGTAGGTCTTTTAAAACATGTATTTCATAGTCCTTTGCCTTCTTAAACATAGTGTAGTGAATACAGCAAAATAATCTCAGTTGTTCCTGGAAGCAGGATGCCGTCATCTGCAAATCATAGATAACCTCGCTGGAAACAGCTTAAACACTGAGAAAAGGACATTTGTTTGTATAAGAAGAAGTTGGGATGGAAGGTCAGAGTTGAGCACTGTTTGACTGTTTTTCTGTAAAGCTGAGCCGCCATGCTTTGGAAAGTTTCTGGTTGCTTTGAGGATTTCTCTGCCTCGTTTACTGCCAGGCTCATAGAATACTTTCTAGATGCTGTCAGCATGCAGGCTTGCAGTAGAATTTTGTTTCCTACTAATTTATTATGTGCTAAGAAATTGGGTGGCAAAAGCTATCGGTGTGACTGGGTGTGAGTGTGCATGAGTGTGTGTTAGGAAACAGGTGTTGAGCAGGACTCCGAGGGACCGAGTACTCACTCTTCTGTGTGCAGTCTTTTTAAGATCCATTTGACGACTCAGAGGCCTCACTGGTTCCAAATAGCAAAGACTTCTGAGATACTGCATTTTGAAAAGGTAAAAATGAAACTTAAACGTGGAAATTTCATGTTGCCTTGCTAATTTCAGACTGGCCAGAATAATACTTCTGAGAGGCAGCTTAAGAACCTAGACTCTGCAGCCAGGCTGGTTCACATCCTGGCTCCACCACATATTAGCTGTGTGACTTTGGGCAAGGTGCATAACCTCTCTGTGCCTCAGTTTCTTCACCTGTAAAATGGCGAGGATGATAATATTGTAAGGTTGTTAGGAAGATTTAATGGGTTGCTATGTGTAAAACACTTAGACGAGTACCTGGCACATAGTAAGCAGCCTACCTATTCATATATATTAAGCAACAGTAGCAGCGTGAATAGGAAATGTTGCCAAGTACTACTTGCCCTCCTTGTGTAACTCCCAGGACCAGCAGGTGAGGTCACATGAGGCAGTTTTTCCTAAGGTTTCTGGATTATTATCACCTGACCAGGCGGTAGCACCTGAGCCCTTGTGGGAGGGAGGAGGGGGAGATGCAGATTGTTTCCTGTGCCTGGACCCGCTGTTCCTCTGTTCCAGCTATCACTCTGGCTGCTCCTTTTAACCCCATCTGCTGTCCCTTTAGGTGCCAATTGCAGATTGCTGGGAGAGACAGTGTGACAGGCCAGCTTGGGTATCAGCTGTTATGGGGCAGTTCTGGAGAGTTGTCACCATGAACTGGGCAGGCACCTCACAATGTGCACGTTGCACTGATAAATCAGAGCAAATACTGGTTTGGGAGTTAGCTGCTCACCAGTGGGGTGACCTTAGAGAAGCCATTTAAGCTGCCTGACCCTCAGTCTCCTCATCTCTAAAATGGGGATGTTCATAATACCTGTAATGCATAGTTTGCAGTTTTCATTGCAAAATGAAAATATGGAGCTCTTTGTTCCAAAATGATTAAGAATATCAAGATGGTGACAGCAGAATATGAAACCAAATGTGGGGTCCTTTGTAGCTGCTCGGGTCACACACCCAGGGAGCTTATCCTGCACAAGATTGTAATAATGACCTAAAATAAAATCTTGTAAGAAGGTATCATATACTTTCATTTATGCACTTTTGTTGTTTTCGTCTTAAAGTGTTCTTTTAAAAGATCTTGGCTTAACACTTCTGTGAAGGCTGCCCGAGAGAGCTGATCTTCAGGTGATGTGCCCGGGGGCTAGCTGGCCCTGGGTCAGTAGCTTGCAACCATGGGGGCTGAGCTTGTGGTTTCCAACCTCACCCCTGCACGCAGCCATCAGGGAGGAAGACAGGTGCTTCTCCCGCCTCCTCCTTTGTTCTGGCCTTGGCCTCACTTGGAGGGAAGGCTCCCTGAGGGGCTCCTGCAGGGAGCTCAGGGGTGGGGCTGGGAAAGGCAGACCAGAGAGGTCTCACCTCCCCCCAGAACTACCACTGGGAGCCTTGGCGAGGGACCGGCCCCTGGGAGGCTCTGAGGGAGCATCAGGGAAGGAATTCATTCTCCCGTGTATTGATAGAAGGGACGGAGGCCTCTTCATCTTTACCATCTTTTAGTATCCGCTACATGGCCTCTCTCTAGAGACAATCCCAAACTCACTTTCAAGCAGGGTTGCTTTGCACTCACCTGGTCCACCGCTGGGCTAAGCCACTGTCCCGTTAAGCCTTCTGCCTTTGCGCAGTCTGGCTCCCTGGGGGACTGCTGGTCACTTTTTTGATCAGAAGGGGCTCCTTGCTTCTAGGTCTTGTCTCTCCTTGCGGCTCCTTCCTGAGCCCCTGATTGGGGGTCTTTACACCAGGTTGCCCTGAGGCCTCTCCGTTGTCACAGGACGTCCCAGTCAGGACCACGGCTTCAGCCATCGCCCCCTCCCCCAGGGCTCCCCCTTTCTGGTAAAGCTTATCCCTAACTTCCTTCTGGGACATCCGTGTGACCCAGTGATGGTTTATCGGCTAATAAATTGGCGAGGAGGAAGGAAAAGAGGAAGGTGGGGGGGCGGCAGGAGAAAAGGAACCCCGTCTGTCCAGAGGAAATTCAAGAGAATCACATTCCTCACCTCTGAAATAATGGGAGAAAAGTGTCCAGTGTTTCAGGGCAGTTTCCGTCTTACGAATGGCTTGCATTCCAGATCTCAAGGCAGCCCCTCGGAAATCAGAACTGATTTTCCTAAGAAACACTATGGTGCATGGCTATTCTCAGCACAGCCCCCAGGAGCCTTTTGGCCTGGGGACCTCCAGTACCACACCAATAAACCAGCTTAGCAAAAACAACTCTGCAGCTGTTCCAAGCTCTATGATGCATTAGTGAAATCTCAGGTGTGTTTTGGAGGTGACAGCTGACAGAGGGGGTACAGTCCTCTGGGGTCCAGCACTTTGCATAATTAAAGCCCCTTCTATCTTCTGTAAGGCTCCTCCCCGGATAGGCATGTCCTCATAAAGGAGGCACTTTTGGAGGGGAGGTAAACATGCTATCAGGCAAAATCCGCCCAATGGAGGTGAAGGTTGGACTCCAAACCCAGACTCCCTTGTTCCTGGTTGCTCACAAGAAGAGTGTTAGAGCGTTTGTGTGTGTGTGCGTGTGCCTGTGTGTGTGTGTGTTTCTAAGAAAGCACATTTTGTACGCATTCTCTGCAGATGCAGACCTCCAGGACTTGACTGTTTTTATAATGATGATGAATAAAAGCAAAGTCTTTGAAGAAAAAAAAAAAGTTCATTTTGATTTTTCAAGACAAGTCAGCAGCAGCCCCAGAGACTTTCCAATCCTTTTTCTCCCTGTGCTTCCTGCTCAGAGCTTCACATTCATGTGTTGTTTGCTGTAACTGAAAAATGCCTTGGCCTCTGGAAAGCTAAGTGGATGCAAATGCATTTGGAATTGTCAGCTTGGAGCAGTCTCCAGTGTCCCGGAGCCCCGGCACAATTTTGATGGCCCTGACAGAGCCGCCCTCGTACCTCTTTGGAAAGCTGGCTGCCTGGGAGTGCTTCCTGCCATCTGTAGCTATCTGGGACCTCGCTTCTGTTGATGAAGCTGCAGGAGATGAAAGCAGGAACCACGTTAATTATTGCAAAGTGCTTTTTACTTTTAAAGTGCCTCGCTAGCGTTCATGAGTTATTCCTCCTTACAGCACTGTGGTGAGGTAGGTCAGAATTATTACCCCTTTTTTTACCTTGGAGGAAATGAAGACACAGAAATTTAATGACTCCCCAGGGGACCTGGGGGAAGTTGGTCTCCTAGACAGAGTTAGGTTTTCAACTGGTGTGTCTGGCTTCCTCTGGGGGTCTTGCAGATCTGCATCCCCGCTGCCACGCTAATATCCCCGGCGCGTCTTAGGCAGGGATGACTTCTGTCTGCCGTTGTCAAAAGGAATTGGATTTGCCAGAGGCTCAGGTGGCTGGAAACAGAGAGGAGAAGTCGCTGCCCCTTTTCCCATCCATACCAGGCAAGGAAGCTTGTTGGTCTCGGTCCTTCGCTGCTCTACAGGAGGCGAGGTTTGGGAGGAGGGTCCCCGCTGGTTAGATCCCCAGTGAGGGTGATGGAGCAGGGGAGGGAGGGAGAGTGTGGGGCTGGGGGCTGTTTCTAAGCCCTCCTGTCCCTGGCACACATTTTCTAGGTGGTTTCTCATCTGTGTGGATCTGCAAGCAGAGGTGCTGATGCAACTGCCCCACGTTTTGGGGCAGAAAGTGATTAAATGTTGGGAAGGGATAAGGCAGGGTGGCAGGGGGAGACACGGGCCTTGGAACCAGACCGCAGCTGCTTCACACGCTTTCTGGCCATTCCTCTCACCAGGACAATGGCTCTTAGTGGCTGTGGCTCATCTGTAAGACAGAGGTGATAAACCAGCTCACGGGTGTGAAGCTTCCGGCACAGACTATTAATGGTTGTCACCGAATCGCTGTTTCATGCTCTTTTTTTCCTTCCCCACTTGCAGGCTGAGTTGGAATTTGGTCTTCTCACCTCAGACCCTTTACTTTCCAACTAAAGTCTCCCTGGATTTGAGCAGATACCCTTCTTGCCTACAACTTTATCAGATCACCTTGGGTCATCAGATAACCTTGAGAAACTCCATCCCAGTGGAGCGATCTCCTTCATTTCTACACAGAATTTTGGGTTGGCATAGTCCAGGCAGGACTGACAGCTTGAAGAAGAGAAATCACAGGGCTGAGAACGGAAGGTGGGGGTGGAAGACACGGGTCCATGGGGGAGGGGGGAGGAGCGGCTCTGGAAGCAGCTCAGCCCGCCCACCCCCAGCTTCAGCCCCTGACGGAGCTCACAGTTTGTGATTCCCGGTACTCGAGGGTGGCTCCGTCTTCTCTCACCTTCATGCTCGCGTGTGCTTTTGTGCAGCGTCACCCTCTCTGGGCTGCTGTGCCTTCTTCCCGGGAGAGGCGCGATGTTCTGTCCCACGCGAGCCAGACTTTCCTCCGTGGAGGGAGGTGAGACGGACCTCAGGTGTTTTTGTGCCCACCTGGAGCATCTTTCCTCTGACCCATCCGGTCCCGAGAGCCCTCACGTGGCAACTTGACTTCCCCTTGGGGCACGCTGGCAACTCGTGTGCCGGGACCCTCTCCTGTGCTAGCAGAGGAACCTCTAGTCCTTTTCTGGCAGGCTCTTGTGCTGGGCTGCCTGCTTGTCCGCTATTAGTTGGGGGACCTTGGGTAAGTTCCTTCGTGGCTTGGGGTCTTGCTTCCGCATCCATAAAATGAGAGAAGAATATATTGACCTTATTTGTGAGGATCAGATGAGTTAAGACAGTCAAAGCCCTTCGAACAGAGCTGGCGGCTCTTCCTACACCTCTGGTGTGCATAGTAGGGAGAGGACACCCCGCCTTGATTACAACGGAGCATGAAGACAGGCGGCTCATTTCCTTTGAACGCGGGAGCAGTGGGGAAGACCTTACTGTAGTTCCCTCGTTTCTTGAAAACTGTCTGTGCATCAGTGGACAGGAAATAGGTACTTCTAATAAAGGAGGAGGCTCCTTGCTGCCTACTGACTAAATTCCACATTCCCTAGCGTGGCCTTCAGGGCCTGATGCGGAATCTGGCCCGACTGACTCGTCATGACAGCCTTGGCCCCGCACGGGCAGGGGTCATGTCCCGTGGGCCCCTGAGTCTGGCCCCATGAGAGCCTTCCTCCCCGCCCCTCCCCCATGGACCCCTGCCTCTGGGTTATCCCCACGGCTTCTGTACACCTTGAACTTTCACACTTCCGTTCCTTATCTGTGCTGTCCTCTCCCCATCTCTCCTCCTAACTGAGACCCACTTCCTAGGTCACCTCTCCGTGAACCCTTTTGTGACTCCCCGCCCCCGCCGATTAAAAACCTAACACGAGAAAGATGTTGAAGCCTCCGCCTGGATTTGTGAACTGCCCACGGGCTCTGGGGCCCTAACGGATCAGTGTGGCGTTACCCGCTGGGCGCTGTCTTGGGGCCGTGCCCTTGGCGCTTCTGCTGCCGTTGCCTGGAAGGCTCAGCTGCCCAGTCACTACTGAACTCTTGAGTGAGCTCGGGTGCTGGTGCCTCCAGGAAGCCTTCCTTCCCTGCCCCTCTCTCCGATCATTCAGGATAAGTCAGGGCTCCCTTCCTGTGCCCCCTCGGTCCTACCCAGCATTTCCTGTGGGCAGTTGTGGGTTCCTAGCCCACCCCAGAGGATGTGGGCTTTGCTGGCTTCAGCCTCGCATCCCCAGGCCTCACCTGGGCTCTGCCCAAGAGCGCGTGCACCACAGATCCTGCGGAAGGAATGCAGAGTTGCAGAAATGAGGCATGTTTTTCTACCTTGCAGGCTGCAAATTCCAGCTTTCCCAGAGCAGGTCTGGTAAATTCCCCTGGTGCGAGGCCACCTCTGGGAAAAATGTGTGGTTTCACTGTAGGTTTTACAGTGGGTCTCGCCCTATTGGTCTTGAGGGCAGTTCAAGTCTGTACGCGGACACCCAGTAGTTGGATTCTAGAACATTCCTTGGAGATTACTTTGCCCACCTCTGCAATTCTACCGCCCTTGGTAGCAGAGAGGTTGAGTGACTTGCTCAAGGACCCTAGAACTAAGGGACAGAGCTTGGGACGGGGACCGGTGGCCCTTGTTTTCTGGACTAGAGCACATTTCTCAGCCCTTGAGGGGGCTCACTGAGGGGAGGGAGGGCTTTTGGCCGGTTCTGAAGTGCCAGGGGCCGTCTGGTGGGGCTGAAAGCAGAGCAGCAGCCCTACTTCAGAAGCCTCGGGCTGCTCGGGGCACCGGAGCTGCTGCTGGGACAGGAAGTAATACTTTCAGAGTTTTAGCCCCAAAACCTCAGAAACTTTTTGATGATGCATTAAATGTCAAGTATATTGTCGAGAGGAGGGAAAAAAAAAAAAACACCCAACAACGAGGTATGAGCCTTGTTCCTGAGATGACAGGAGATACTCAGTAATCTTACAGGAAGTCATACTGTCAAAATATAGAGAGGGTAGTGTCTGGGGGACCACACCTTATACTAAGTTGTACTTAGTACCAGAGAGCTTTCGCAGGCACCTTCCGAGGCGGAGCCTGCGGAGGGCGGGTGGGGAGAAGGTGGTGGGACTGCGTGGATCTTTGCTCTGAGGGGCAGAACACAGAATTTGACGGCAAGACTGCTTTGTCCGGGAGGGCCTGCCCGGGCTGCAGGCAACTAGCGTGAAGATGTAGGTAAAATGCAGGTTTAAAAAAAAGCACAACTGAAGGAAAAGGATTTTTCCATCTTCTTTCTTGCCTATCTGATTTGTCTCCTTGGGCGATCATCTCCAGATAATTATGACCTTTGGGGACTGGAGGGCAGTCTTGGAGATCATCTTGTCCAACAAATGAGACCTCGAAGCCTGCAGATGGACTTGGCCCAGGTCCTCGGCCAGGTAATGGCCCAGCAAGCCCAGCCCCCAGGCAGCCGGCCTCCCCTACTCCACCCCCGCCCCTCCTCTTCCTGTGGCCACACCCTTCGGTTCTCCCATCTCCTTTTCAAGTGAGCTGGCTCCCCCAGGGCGAGAGTCCTGTTCTCCAGGGTAAGTATTGGGCCCAGCAGGACACGGGTTTGCTGAGCGAATAATCGAAAGCCAGGCAGGACCTGAGCCGGGTTCTCCACGCAGTTGTGTGTGCAGACTGTAGAGTTGCTGGAAACACCAAGGGACTTCGGTTGCAGAGGGTGGGGGGCCGCCTGGGTGCGTTTGGAAGCTGGGCAGTGTTGCCACGCTGCTCATCAACGTCTCTCTCTCAACCCTAAACGTTTCTCTCCCCTATTTATATCTCCAACCCTGACCCTCCACTGAGCCCATCTCTCCGATGGCCTGGCTTGACATCCCCGCTAAAATAGTCAGCAGGCATCTCAAGCTCCGCATGGCCAAACGTCTCCCTTCTTTTTCTCTCACCTCTGTTTACCCTGAATCTAAGGAGTCGCTCTTGGTTCTTCTGTTTCCTACCCCTCCGACCCCAAGCAAGTCCTCCTATTGGCTTCACATATCCCAAATGAGACCACACGTCACCCCTCCACGTCTCCCTCCCTCGGTCAAGCTGTCACCATCTCTCCCTCTGCCCTCTGGCCATTCCAACCTTCCTTCTGTTCCGAGGCTTGTGTGCACCTCAGGGACTTTGCACCTGCTGTTCCCTCTTTCTTTGCACAGCTGACTCCTTCGCACTTGGACTGGTCTTGGCTCAGACCTTACCCCTTACAGAGGTTCCCCCCTCACCCTCCTTGTCCCCATTACGTATCACCCCTTTTTGCTTTTGTTTTGTTTTGAGGACACTTACCCCCGGTGAATACTCTCTTTTATTTATATGTTTGCTGGTTTATTGTCCAGCTTCCCACCCTGAAGAGTAGCCTCCAGGAGGGCAGGGGCTTGTGTATCTCCCCACATAGACCCGTGGCTGCCACAGAGTAGGAGCTCAATGAATACCTGTTCCATGAACAAAGCACTGGCATCTCATGAGCCTTTGCTGCCTTCCTCTCTGCCATTCACCTGGAAGTGCCACACAGCGCTGGAAGAGCCACAGAGCAGTTCAAGGACACTCACAAAACCTTTGAAATGAAAAGCGTCTCATTTCAGCTTCTTACAGTTGTGGCAGGGCCAGGGGTAGCATTTCCTGCTTTGAACCCCTCAGGGGAGGCACGCGCCTCACCTCCCCGAGACCACCATGCCCCTATTCTCATTCGCTAATGAGAAGGCCCTGAGCTCCGCTGGGGCCGGAAGGACAGTTGTGGGCAAGACTTGTGCCTCTGCTCTGGCTAACTGTACTGCAGGCTGTTCCATGGGGGAGGGTAGTTCACCGTCACCAAGCACTTAGAGACGCTTGCAGCTCACCTCGTCCTCCGTGATGCTCGCCACGCAGGAGCTGTGGTGGCCCCAGGCATGCGGCTTTCTTGCTCAACCTCAAGCATCCCCAGACATCTCCCTCCGTGGAGCCCTGGGCCGGGGCCACGTGTGACAGGGCTGTGCATCCTCAAGGGGAAGCAGCAAAGGTGCACATCTCGGCTGCCCCCATGGAGCGGGAGTCCCTTCTGGGTAGAGCCGCTGGTCATGCAGGCTGCGATTGGGGCAGGTTCCCATCTCACACCACCCGGGAGCTCCTGGGTGCCCCAGACTGTGTGCTCTCTACCCCTTTACGTTTAAATCCTTGCAAACAATCCTATGAAGTAAGCTTTTTGAGTACTCTTTATAGAGGGGGGAAACTGAAGCTCAGAGAAGTGACGTGATCTGTGCTGGGACCCACATCTGGGACGTGGCAGTCCGGGAGTGGTCAGAACCGGGAGTCTAACTCCTCAGCCCACATCGTCAGAGTCCCAACAGCCTGGCATTACATCCCTGAGCCTCCCTAGACCTGGATCCGGGGTGACCAAACCACTGAGGGGCTTTCTAGGACACGGGATTGTCACTGCCCAAGCCGGGAGAATCAGCAACCCGGGACGGTTGTCACCCTACCTGTGTAGGCAGGGACCATGGAGCCAGGACATTTGGGTGCAGGCCTGGTCTAGGTTTCTGAGAAAAGGAAAATATATCCTCTTCCCCCCTGCCCCCTCTGGCCCTTAGCTCATCAGCTTTTAAGATGGTTTTCTTTCGTCATCTGTTTCTAAATGACATTGCACGTTAAGTGCCAGTGTCGAAGTTTTGTGGAACCTGGACCTCGATGCCGAGCTCGCTGGGGGTTGGGATACTGCTTTTCGGTGACGGGATCTCAAGGCTGACCGTGCGTTCGCTCTCCTGTGTTCCAGTCATGCCTTTGTTGTCTCTTCTTCATGTGATAATTTAGCAAGTCTTGGTCAACTTTGCAAAGATTCTGACGGGTCATGCAGGTCGTGAGGTCAGAGGTTAACAGCAGCAAACCTTCAGTGGCCCGGAGACAGCCTGGAACCGGAGCACACCGTGCCCTGCTGGGGGCCTTATCTGAGGGTGGGCCTGGTGGAGCTGGCGGGGTCCCCTGAGGAGTTAGGACAGAATCCCGGGCTCCCCGAGTTCCACCCCGGCTCCTTAGACATTCTCCAGTGACCACCCACGACTGCCGAGCCGTTTCCCCCCAGCGCTCGGACCACCCGTTCTCCTTGGCCGTGTCACCCTAGCATCTTTTGTGTCTCTTTGTTTCTCCATCTCTTCTTGCCTCTGGCAAAACAGCCTTTGCGATCTTAGGTGGTTTCTGCTGAGGCTAATTGCACTGACCTTTCTGCTGGCCAATGGGAATTAACTTCAGTTAATCAGTTAACGGGATTATTTAGCTAAAAGGTAAACACAGATGAAGATATTCTAGTTAATTAATGAGAAAGAGGTTAAAAGTTTAAAGGAATCTTCTTGACTTTCAATTTTTTTTTTCCGCTGTACGCAAGCCTCTCACTGTCGTGGCCTCTCCCGTTGCGGAGCACAGGCTCCGGACGCGCAGGCTCAGCGGCCATGGCTCACGGGCCCAGCCGCTCCGCGGCATGTGGGATCCTCCCGGACCGGGGCACGAACCCGTGTCCCCTGCATCGGCAGGCGGACTCTCAACCACTGCGCCACCAGGGAAGCCCTCAGTTTTTTTTTAAGTGACTGGAATCGGTGTCCCTTCTTAGGCAGCGACACTGAACAATCAAGGGTAAGGGGTGTGCGGCATCTGGGCTGTCACCATGCTCCCCAGGGGCCTGTTGCACCTATCCTGACCTAGTCACCACTGTAGTCACCTACACAAGGAGCCAGGCAGGGACCCATATGCAGCTCCCCAGCTTATTAGCCATCTCCTTGCATTTCAGTTTTAAAGCCAGCTCATTGGTTCGTTACTTGGTAGACGTTTCTACAAGCCTGAGTTGTTAACAGCTCAAACTGGGCTTCTCCTTGACTGAATTCAACATTTTCCTTCCAAACCAGCTCTCACTCCTGTGTGTGCCACTTCAGACACGTGACCTGGCTTTCCACCCTCCCCCCAACCCCCAACGCGTCCAATCTAGAGACCTCAGCGTCGCCTGCTCCCTGCCTTCTCCCCACTTCCTCCTTCCCATCCCCGTGGGCCAGGCCATCATGCCTCCGCGTCCTTCCTGGGTCATTCTAGATGACTGTAATGTCTTTCGTCTCTGCAGGTGGGCCTCCCAGTGTTGTCCGAGTCCTCCTAAGACAGGTAGAATTACACTGCGCTTCCCCGCACCCCCTGCCCCCGAATTGGCCATGTTCTACGTCTTCCAGGTTTGGCCCAGCTGACTTCCAGCCTCACTCGCTTCTCCCCACCCTGTGCTTTGGCCACGTCTCAAGCTCTCCTGACTCCTAGTTTTTGCTTATGCTTTTCCTTCAACCTGGCTTCTTTAGTCATGGAACTCCTACCCAGCCTCAGAAGCCACCTCCTCTGTGAAGCCTTCTTTGCTTTTTCCTAAAATGAACGAATTGCTCTGGAGCCTGCCAGCGTCTTCTCTGCACCTCTTTAGTTGCCCCTGCCATGTATTACTGTTGGTCTCTCCACTGCACTGGATTACAAGCTCCCGGAGGGTAGGGGCTGTGCTGACTCACCTGCATGTCTGTGTATTGACTGTACATTGGCCTGGCCGCGTCCACCTAGGCTTGCAGCTAAGTAGCTTGAGCAACTTAGCTGCAACACGCTGGAGTCCTTGATCTCCCCCTTAAAGGGCATTGGGGGTTTCCCTAGAAACTGCCACTTCAAAGCCATTCAAAAAAAAAAAAAAAGAGCTAAATTAGGCAACATTGTTTACTTCTTAAGAAGATGCTTTGGTGAGCCTTCCTGCACCTGTGAGAAGTCTCCAGTCTGACCTTGACAGTTCCCTGTCCAGCAATAGAGCTGTGAAAATCAGGGCTGGGGGTGTGTGTAGGGCGCCCAGAGAGGCGGAGGGGACTGGGGCTACTCTCCCTGAGCCCCCAGCCTGGGAGAAAGGGGTGCCAGCTCTCAGCTGGCTTGGCCACACGGCACCCCTCTCCTCACCTGTCTGCCCAGAGGGGTGTGTGTCACCTTCCCCCTCTGGAGGCTGTGCCTTCTTCTCCTTCACGGAAAGGCTAGGACTTGTGCTTCTGCCTTGATACTGACCACACTTTTGTTTTGCTCCTAAACTCTCAGCGAGGGGATCCCTGGGCTAAGTCCTACGTGGGAGTCCTGCCCCGATCCTTGCTTCTGGGCGCCCACATTTCCACAAGGGCCCTTTGTGTTAGCTAGGCCCTCCCTCCTGCAAATGACCTTGAATAGCACTGTCCTCCGCACATTTCTGGCCGCGGGAGGAGCTGTGACCGCTGTGAGTCCAGGGCCTGGAAGCCATTTTTGACTCAGGCAGGACAAATAAACAGATGGGCAAGGTGGCCGCCCTCGAAGTCTCACCGTCATTATTCACCCATCAGCAGTGGTCAGTGGATGGCGCGTCTAGGACTCGGGTTTGCAGTTTGTCAAGTGATTGAACAATAGGGCTCTATTGAGCCCCTGCCGTGGGCCCACATCTCACAGGCCTGTTTTACGGAGGGAGAAACTTGAGTGACAACCAAGAAGTTGCACTTGAGCCAGAACCAAACACGCCCCGGGCTGCCATGCCGGTACTTTTTGTGCTGAATCACGGGGCCTTCTTGCGGACTCAGAGCAAAGGAGAACAGCCTCTTGTGCTCAGTGGGTTTTTACTGCTTCCTTTTAGGACTTACAACTCCTACTGACCCCGGTCCTCGCCCGGCCAGTCCTGCCCGTCCTGCACATGTGGGCCATTGTGCCAGGCGGGCCCCAGGGCAGCGCCCAGGAGGACGGAACAGCAGCCGAGAGGGGCTTTCTGGGTGACGGCGAAACTGCTGTTCTTTTCTCAGCCGCGATTTAGCAGTCGGGAGGCGTGTGTCCCGAAGCAGGGGCTGCAGCAGGGGAGGGGCCCCGACGGGCAGCCTTCATTCAGCGGCCCAGGGCCGCGGGGCTCCCTCACGGGTGTCACATGGGGCCCCGATGAAAAGAGCAGGGGGTGCCCGCCAGGGAGGCCCGGCCAGGCCAAGGGCTTTCTTCCCCGGGCACCGTTCCCCGGGCCTCCCAAGTCCCACGAGTCAGCAAACTGGAGGAGCGTTTTCAAAGCGAGGCCTTCGCCCCCCTTGGCACGTTCCTCAAAGCCGGCCTCGCTCTCGCTGCGCCCGGGAGAGCCTGGAAAAGGCTCTTTGTGTTCACGGGGCTCAATGGGGACACCTCGGAGGGATGTGAGCTGGAGGACGCTGGAGGCGGGGCCGCTTCGGGGGGTGGGGGGGTACGGCAGGGTGCAGGGCCAGGCAGCCGGGGAGGAGGGGCCCGGGATGCAAGGCAGCTGGCAGCGTGGAGACCGGTCCTGGGAATAGTAGTGGTTAAGAATCCACACGCACGGCCTAACAGATCCTTTAAGAGGTTGGAGGCAAAGAGCGCTTATGCTTTTTCTTTGTTTTTCTTTTTTCAGTTGCACAGCAGTGTTTGGTATACAAACAACACCTCAGGTCTGTGGTGGTGGGTCCTTAGGAACAGACAGAAAGAGAAGTTGCCTTGGAATTTAGGGACTTCAAGAGTTGGCTTCTTTAAAAAAGAAAAAAATTCATTTCCAGACCTCAACTCACTTTTTCACAGAAAGGTGGGTTTTTCATCCGTTCTGAAATAAAGGCCATCTGAGGTGCGTGTGAACGTGATTAATACCAGAGTCCAGCTTAGAAATCATGGGTGACGGCCCAGAAAACGTTGTCAAGCACAAATACCACTTCTGCTTATAGCAACACAGAATTCTGGGCCTGTGAAGCAATCCCAGAGGTCCGTTCCACCCTTTGTCTCTGGCAAACCTTTTTAATTGAAATCTTTTAATAGTGAGCATGATGGCTCTCTAATTCAATTATATTAATCTCTTAAGATGTCTTGACTTAGCCTATTTATTTACAAAAGTTGATCCTAAAAATCATTGAACTAGCTGAAGGTTTGTATGTTTTCTATAAAACATAAAAAATAAATTTCATTTGGAGCTGATGAAAGGTGAATTAACAAATATACCCGAAGTACGGCAAGAATGTTGAAGAAAAAAATGAATGATTTTTCTCTTGAACAATTCTTAGTAAGCCAAAAAAGAAAAAAAAAAAACCATCAACAAACCAAACGAAATAAAACAATAACAAAAGACCTCTCCAGCACTGTAGTTAGTCCAGTTTGTGCAAAGTTGGTACCCGGTTTTATGACCTAACTTTTCCCCCATTGTTTCCATGGATTTGGACATTATCTTTCAAACACGCTATTTCCAAGGAAGGTCTGAATTGGTTTGCTTTTGCCACGCATTTACAAAGCGGGCTATCGAACTGGTTCACAAGCAAAACAGAGGCCCTGGAAAGACGATATGCCTTCCTTCCTGACGCAGATATTTCAGGATTGGGGAAGCAGGGTTTCCTGTGTTCTCACAAGGGGTTGAGATAAAGAAACCCAGGGCAGTCTCAGAAAGAATTGAGCCTGGAACGAGCAGGAGGCAGTTGTTTTTGCGTGCCTTCTATGGTGAGAGGCAGGCCCCGCCAGACTGCTTGCGGACAGGACGTGACGTGGGATGGAGTTTGTAGCTGGGAGAATTCTCTCGAAGCCTGTGATGTCCGCTCCCTGGGAAGTTCAGCCTTTCTCCTCCTCCTCTCCCACCAACCCCCGTGGTGCCAACCTTGGATGACGAGCACAGCGGTGTCTTACGTGTCTGTCTCGTTCACACCAGCAAAGCATCAGCCATCGTGGTGCTTTCTGGGAATGTTTATTTGGTCTACTTTATGTGTTCCCTTTGTTTCTATGTTTGACAAAAGGCAAAACAGAGAAGTAGGTAAAGTTTGCCTTTCGTGTATTTCCCCATCCTCCATCCAATTTCCCTTTTTGTGTTTTCCCCGCCCCCTTCTTCCTGGCTGTCCTGCAGCCTAGGAGCCCCTACTGCCTAAATGAAAGCAATTTGAACATTTAATTCATCCAAAGATACTGGTGTCTGATAACTGAGGCCTCTTCCAGATATTTCTTGCATTTAAAAGGAAAAAAAATCAGCAACTACCAAATGTAAGATAATAAAAATAATAAAGATAATAATATAGCCACATGGAAGGAAATATCCAGCAGCATAATAACAAAAAGTTTATGTTTATCGGGAGAGCAGGAGTAGGTGGAAAGGAAATGGGAGGAATTATAAGATCATTAATTTTCTGATCTTTCTTAGTTGGGAGGTAATGGATACGATTTGATTTCTGAAGCTAATTGAGAAATAGAAATTTAAGCATCTTATTTAAAATGGAAAAGGTAACCACTATATGAACTGAAATTCAGACTACACAGTAAAGAAAACATAGGAAATATAAATGAAGCGTTAAAAGCGAAAAGGATATTCAAGATGATAGTATTATGACAAACAAATGTATTACAATAATAAATGTAAACGAGGTCAAACTATTTATTAAAAGAAATAAACGAACAGAATGGGTAAAAAAAAAAAAAACCTAAACACAACTATGTACTGTTTTTAAATATATATATATATATATATATATGTACCTAAAACAAAGTGACTCAGAATCAGAGATAGAGCTTAAACTCCCAGAAATATCTCTCTAATGGTGGAATTCCAGGCACTGTGGCATTTGGGAGGGGTAGATATTTTTGGACTAAGCTTTCCCAGCCTCTAAAATCAGACCATGTGGTTGCCAGCTCACGAAACCAGCCCTGTGTGCATCAGTGTTTGTTCTAGATTGCTGAGCTTCCAAAGGGCAGGGGCTGCGCCTGCTTTGTTTAATTCCAGGCATTTCAGAGAAGGACCATGAGAGGACACACTTTTTGATGTTGAAGGGACATAGAAGTGGCGGGGGGTCATGAGTCCATAGGGTAGAGTGACTCTGGTCAAGTCTTTCAGGAAGTTATGGTAACTATTTTGGGCTTTGAGCATGCTATTTGATATCTCCAAGCATTTGTATTTAACAGATCAGGGCTTGATTTATCAGGGTTCCCCTACACATCATGATTTCTGAGAAGCAGAGTTAGACAGACCTGGAGTTAGACTATCAACTCTTTCACCTACCTGCTGTAGGAACTTTGGAAAATTACTTAGACCTTCTGACCCTCATCTGTACAATATATTCGTTCATTCATTCAATAATTATTTGTTGAAAACCTACTCTATGGCAGTCTTTACCCTGGATGTTGTGAATACAGAAGCCTCTGTTTTCATGGAACTTATAGTCTAATGGACTAGGGTAGAAAATAACAACTGTCAGCAAATAAATGCATAATATGTCAGGTGAAATAAGCAATTAAAAAGAAGGCATGTGGGGTGATGGAGCAGAGAGAGTGATGGGGATGTGAGTGTGCGTGTATGAGTGTGTACCTGCTGCGGTCAGGGCAAGTCTGCCTGGGGAGGAGCCTTTGACACCTGAAGGAACTCAGAGCTGGGGAAAGACTCTTCCCTGCAGAGGGGACACGTGAAGACTCTAGTGTAGAAAAGTGGCTGGAGTGGGATGAGCAGGGAGAGCAGAGGGGACAGAGAACTACCCGGGAGCCACATAGAATATTCTAGGCTGTGGGAAAGACGGCGGATCTATCAGGAGCCTGCTCAGAAACCTCTGCAGGGATTTGAACAGAGGAGTGATACAATCTGACTGATTTAAAAAGGATTAGTCTGGCTTCTGAGTTGAGAATAGACTGAATCATCAGAAGTCAGAAGTGGCAGCAGGGAGCCAAGTTAGGAGAGAGGATGGATTCTTAGAGCAGAATTCAGCCGTGGGGATGGTAGGAAGTGGATGATTCTGGGTCTGTTTTAAAGGCAGAGTTAGCAAGATTTCTAGTGCGTTGGACGTGAAAGAAAGAAGTCAAGGATGACTCCAGGTTTTTTTGGTCTGAGCCACTGCAAGAATGGAGCTACTGCATGCCGAGATGCAGAGAGGCAGATGGGGGACCAGGAGTTCTGTTTTAGCCATATGAAAAGCCTGCTTCATATATAAGTGGAGATGTTAAGTTAGAAGTCGGGAATAAGAGATTGGGACTCAGGGGGTGTAGTTGGGGAGGAGATATATAGAATTAGAAAATAAAGCCTTGGGTTCAGAATACATCATGTATGGGGTGAGGTAGCCAGAGAAGACATCTATGCCCTGGGTCACTCTGGCATATAGGGGGTCGGATGGATGAGGAAAAACTATCATAGGAGCAGCTGGTAGCGTGGGATGGAAAACAAGATCGGTGGGATGGGGAAGCCAAGTGAAGAAAGAGTTTGAAGGGGGCATCTTCAGCTTTGCCAGAGGCTGCTGGTGGTCAAACGAGATGAAGCCCGGAACTGGCAATGCCATGAGGATTACATGAGGTAACGTTAGTACAGCGCCTAGCACACAGAGCAAATACTCAACAAGGGTGGCCGTAACCAAGTGGTTAGAGATGTCTTCCTTTGGGTGAAGGTGCCTGGGAGGCGTATCTCACTTTGATGGAGAGAGGGGGAGAGAAGGAATACGTTGGGTGTGGGTGCTTAGAGAAGTTGCCCAGAAGGGAGAAGGAGCTCAGGAAGGTGGGGGAAGGTCTCTGAAGATAAGTTTTTGTGTTAAAGGCTCCCCAAGACCCGCTGCTGGCATTACAGTCCACACTGAGGATGTATCAGCCAAGTTGCAGTTATTTTCTCATCTTCGCACATCTGCCCAATGTCTGAGTCTGTATCTGGAAGGTTCGGAGCCTGTTGAGATTTGGCAGAGCCTTACGGGCTATCCTGGGCTTGCATCATGGGCCACCCCACCCTTGCTCCATGTCCTGGTTGGGCTGTGGCATCATCACAGCGAGTAAGGACCCAGCCCTTGGGGACTTTCTTCTGCTTTGATCAAAGTATTCTTTCCTGAGCTAGGATACAGCCTCAGATCCTTCTCAGCACAGGTCTTCAGGACGTCCCTAACGACTGGTCACAGTGGCAAGCAAGATGCGGTGCGGTGTAGTGGTTGCGAGCATCACCAGACTCCTGTGTCTTATCCCCGCTCTGCCATTCGCTGCCCGGGTGGCCTTGGGTGATTTCCCTAACCGTGTCTCGGATTCTGCATCTAAAACACAAGAATGGCAGTAGAACTCACGTCACAGCGTTGCTGTCATAATATACAGAGACCACTTAGTGCCTGATGCAGAAAGTGTTCAATAAATATTAGCTGCTATTTTTATGCAGCGTGAGGTCTCCTGTCAGATAGTCTAGTCAGTCTCCTAGGTACTCTAACTGGGGGACTTTGAAGGCAGAGTCCCACGTTTATTGTGAAAGGCGTCATTGAATTTAATCGCTAACGAGAGGAGTTAGCAGGGGAGATGTTGCTGTAGTGGGGGACTGAGCATCTAGCTACTCCTTTCTCTTTCTCTCTCATCCCCTCTCTGCCTCTTCTGACTCCTTGTTGGTCAAGCTCTTCTTTTTTTTTGCAGAGCAGTGCCGATCTTTAAATCTGAAGTTCAGTCTTGGAAAGGCTTTGGCGGTGGATGGGTTCGACTGTTTCCCCTGCAGGTGTCTCAGGAGCTGGGGGGCCACTTGGCCTGGGTGTCTCCAGGATGATGGCCAAGGAGCCTTTGGTGGAGGCCCTGCTTCCCCCCCGCCTTTTCCTTGGGACCATGGAAAACCATTGGGTCCCACCACCCCCAGTTTGGTGATTCAGAAACTCTAACCAGTCCACCTAACGGACCCCTGAGGGAGGGTACAGACCAGCCAAGTTCATCCTGGCCACCAGTGGGCCCTGATCTTGTAGTCAGCTGACCCTCAAGTGCTCCACCAACACTGAAACAAAGAAATCCACATTGCTGTTTTAGGGAAAATAAGTGGAGTCATTGGGCTGGTAGCGTGGAGTGTTGGCTAAGTGCTCTGGAGCCGGAAACCCTACGTTCAAATGTTGCCCCTGTCACTCTCCAGCTGGATCTTCTTGGAGAAATTACTTAATTCCTTTCTGACGCGTGCTTCAGAGGTGAAGCAGGACCAATAACAGTGTTTACTGTGCTAAGTGATAACAGGGTTAGAAGGAATAATGCTTGTACAGTGAGCAATGCTGCAGTGGGCGCCGGGTCTTCCAACTTCGCCTATTTCCTTTTTCCGTTTTCAATCCCTCTCCTGCACCTCCTCTTCCCTACCCCAGTTGGACAGGGGCAAGGCTTATGTTCCTTCAGTATTAAAAACAATCACCTGGAAAGCTTATTGAAAATGCAGATTCTCGGGCCTCAAGCCCTAAGATCCAAATTCAATTGGTCTCAGGCAGGGCCCAGGAATCTGCATTGTTGATGAAATGTTCTCTGGGATTCTTTTCTGTGCTATGAGGGTCATGCTTCCAGAAACTTTTCTCTAAGGAGTTTTTTTTTTTTTTTTTACATCTTTATTGGAGTATAATTGCTTTACAATGGTGTGTTAGTTTCTGCTGTATAACAAAGTGAATCAGTTATACATATACATATGTTCCCATATCTCTTCCCTCTTGCGTCTCCCTCCCTCCCACCCTCTCTATCCCACCCCTCTAGGTGGTCACAAAGCACCGAGCTGATCACCCTGTGCTATGCGGCTGCTTCCCACTAGCTATCTGTTTTACGTTTGGTAGTGTATATATGTCCATGCCTCTCTAGGAGTTTTTTTTTTTTTTAATATATTTATTTATTTATTTACTGGATGCACGCGGGCTTTCTCTAGTTGTGGTGAGTGGGGGCTACTCTTCGTTGTGGTGCGCGGGCTTCTCATTGTGGTGGCTTCTCTTGTTGCGGAGCACGGGCTCTAGACACATGGGCTTCAGTAGTTGTGGCATGTGGGCTCAGTAGTTGTGGCTCGCAGGCTCTAGAGCGCAGGCACAGTACTTGTGACGCACGGGCTTAGTTGCTCCGCAGCATGTGGGATCTTCCCAGACCAGGGATAGAACTCATGTCCCCTGCATTGGCAGGCGGATTCTAAACCACTGCACCACCAGGGAAGTCCCTAAGGAGTTGTTAATAAGAATTTAAGGTACCTTCCCACATTTCCATTTTAATAAGGAGTAAAAAAAAATAAAAATATCCATTCAAACCTACTAACACTTAAAACTGAGTTCCATAAAAATCCTCTTGTGATTATACTCCAGTCCCATAGGAGCTCTCTCAATTTTCTGTCTTCCACGCTTCATTCTGAAGCGTTTCTTCTGTTCTGCTGACTCAGTTATACAGTATTTTTGTTTTTAATTTTTACTTTATACTGGAGTATCATTGATTAACAATGTTGTGACAGTTTCAGGTGTTCAGCAGAGTGATTCAGTTATACATATACAAGTATCTACTCTTTTTCAAGTTATTTTCCCATTTGGATTATCACAGAATATTGAGCAGAGTTCCCTGTGCTATACATTGGTCCTTGTTGGTTATCTGTTTTAAATATAGCCGTGTGTACATGTCAGGCCCAAACTCCCAGTCAGTACTTTGGGTGATGCTTCAGCCTGGCAACCTCCCGGGAGCCCCAGACCTGTCTACTGGCCCTTCCACCCGGAAGGGTAACAGGCATCTCACGCGCCACAGGTGCAAAACAACTCACGAGTCTTGACCTTGACCCCGTCCCCTGTCTCCCCCCTTTTCAGCGGGTAGTTCATCCTCCACCCAAATGCTCAGCACCCCCTTCCCCTGTCCCAAATGTCTCCTTTGTTCCTCACTTCCTCTCCCCCGTATCCAACCCTTTAGCAAGTTTTAGTGGCTCTTCTTTCTTTGTTTAATTATCATTTTATTTAAAAAATTTCCAGTTCTACTGAGATACAATTGACATATAACTTTGTCTTAGTTTAAGGTGACATATGACAGTTCGACATAGGTGTATATTGTGAAGTGATCACCGCAATAAGTTTCGTTAACATCCATCACCTCACATAGTTACAGAATTTTTGTGTGTGTGATGAGAACTTTTAATATCTGCTTTCTTAACTTTTAAATAGACAATACAGTGTTGTTAACTACCTGCATGATATTGCCCAAATAGGACCCCTGGGCACCACTGCCACTGTAGCTACTGTGAAATTAACCAAACAAGGAGGCTGTTAGACTGAGGAGGCCCTGATGCCTGGCAGCCTAAATCTAAGTCTGTAAGGGCCTCGAGGTTACCAAATCAGAACACTAAGGTCCGCCCATCACAAATAGCCAATCAGGCTTTACGCTGTAGCCAATCAAATAATTCCCTTGCTTTGCTTCCACTTTTTCTCTGTAAAAGTCTCTCCCCAGCTCCTAACCACTTCTGGTCTGGCCCTGCCCACTTCAAGTAGATTTGCCCAAATAAACAAGATCTTAAGATTTTTAATTTGCCTCAAGTTCGTCTCTTTTAACACTATCCTAACCCAAGTCATCTTTACCTCCTGCCTCGTTTATTTGATGGTCTCTTACTTGGTCACCCTTGTCCCCAAGACGGAGCTTTTATCTTATTTTATTTATTTTATTCTGTGGCCACGTGCTGCGCGGCGCGTGGGATCCTAGTTCCCCAACCAGGGATGGAACCCACGCCCCCTGCAGTGGAAGCGGGAAGTCTTAACCACTGGACCGCCAGGGGAGTCCCGAGAACGGGCTTTTAAATGTGTCAGATCATGTTAGCCCTGTTCACTTAAAACACACACGCTCTCTGTCTCTCTGTCTGTCTGCCCCAGACCTCTCGCCTGAGCCTCAGAGCCCCGGCGACCCGGGGGGCCTTGCTGGCCTCCCTGTCTGAGCCCCCTTTCGTCCTCGTCCCGTTCCCTGGGCTCGGGCCCCTCTGGTCTTTCAGCTCCTTGAGGACCACGCTGTCCCTGGCTCTGGAGATCCGCTCTTGCTGTACCTCTTCTGCCGCGCCTGGCCGCCAGGTCCCGACGTGACTGGCTTCTGGTTTCTCAGCACAGATATGGAAGCATTGGGCAGAGCCCCCCCGCCCCGAGCCCTTTGGGGGTGCTGCAGACCACCCCTGCCTCCCGTCTCGTCTCCCAGCATCTTGGGTCTCGGGAGAAAAACCGAAGGGAAGGCTCAGGCGCATTCGAACTGCTCCTTCACCCTCACAATTTCATCTGCCTCTGACCCAGGATTCTTTGTCTGGTTCTGAATTGACCTGGGAGAATCAGTCTGTCTCACAAAGACGTCCAAATATAATTTTTTGGGTAAAGAGTAAGTGTTCTCTTCAGGGAAGCTGCATGTAGGTTTTGCGCTGTTGGTGCTGGGGATTACTGTGCTGGTGGAGGCCTTTATGAACTGCATGTGGCCTTGTGATCAACCCTCCCTCCATCCGAGGTGAGCAGGCTACTGATTTAGTTCCATTTGGAAAACTGATTCAAAATCCTCATTATGAATGCAAGGCTGGCCTCTGACTCAGAGTAGACTTCTCACAATCTCTTTTCTGGGTTTCAGAAAGATATGGAAAAGCTCCTGAAACCTGGAGGGGACCCTTGATGACATCTAGCCTAGTGCTTATAATTTCTTCTATAAATATGTAAAAAAGGGAGCTTTCTGCTTTACAGGTATGAGGCCCAGTGAGGTGAGTCAACCTGCCCAAGGTCATCTGCTTTCCCTGGGCTTCGGCCAAGTAGCGTCTTCACCTACTGTTAGAACTCAGCTCTCCGGAAGGATGAGGGTCCAGCCTGTCGAGCAGCCATAGGCCCTGCAGCAGGGCTGGATCCCCCAGGGCAGGGCAGCCAGGAGTACTACCGGGGAGAGAGGGAGAAAGAGGAGGGGAGAGGACCAGAGCAGGGAGAGAGGGGAGAGGGAAGCTAGCAGGGAGGGCGTGGAGGTAGAGGTGGGAGAGAGTCGGGGGGAGAGGGGCCCAGGAACGTGGATTTCCCATCTGCAGGCACAATCTGCCTTTGAATGGCAAACACTTTGGCAGGAGTCTGGCTGCTGAAGATCCAAGATAGTAGCTGCCTGCCTCTTAGCATTTTAGACTAAGTTCCTTCACTCTCTTATCTTCTTAATTTCACAGCAAACAATGGGCTATTGACTGAGCTTTCAGAGCTGTGGGTGTTCTCAGAGGGAGGCCGGCCAGAACACTGACATCTCCAGCTTTTGCTCCAACTCCCAAATCGGGCTCCATCTATCAGAAATATGAAACCCCAGAGCCCCCCTCCTCCTCACTTCTTTACCTTAAGGCACAGGCATCTGGGGAAGAGAACCTTGGGTGCAGGGTGTGTGACTGTGTGTGTGTCTGTGGTGAGGGTGTGTAAGTGGGGGACAAAGTGCATCTACCTGGTCAGTGATGTCAGCGCTTCCCACGCACACCTTTCCTAGGGCAGGACTGCGCCGAGGTGAAGCAGTGTGGGCTGGAAAATGAGAAAGCTTATCAAGTCTTTTCTTAGAGGGGCAAGATAAAGCTCCAGGGTCCTTTTCTTCCCACGTCAGGAGAGCCAAGAAATGGGCTCCCGAAGCTTTCATGCCCGTGTGCACATGGACCCTTGGCAAGGACGCTGACCTCAGCGTTCAGGGATGTCTGCCCTCCAAGTGCGCTCAGGAGTTGTTAGCATGGTGCCCGGCACTTTGATAGGAACCAGCTGAGAAAGGGTGTCCTGGGACCGCTTCAGAGAAGGATCTTCAACCTTGGCTGCACAGCTCAGCTTTTGCTTCTGACGGGGTTCAGGACACACTCCCCCACCGAGTATGACACCTTGGCACATGGAATGCTACCAGCTGAAGGAACATGAGAAATGGCATGTGCACGAAGACCCTCCCCGGAAGCAGGTCATCAAACCCTCATGTGACAGGTGCCGTCCCAGTACCTGGAGGAAAGGCACATCCCTATCTTCAAAGAAGACCACGCAGGGACACAGAGGAATTTGAACGAACAGGTCTTGCTCGGTTTCCTTCTTGCTCAGTTTATCCGCTTTGTTCTTATCTCTCTAGGACTCGCCACTCTTCAGCAAACAGGCACAAAAACTCAGGTTTAACCATTTCCTTGGGTCTTCATTTCCGTATGAAAGCTCCCGTGTCATATAAAACTTATACTGAATACACTTGTATGCTTTTCTCTTGTAATCTGTCTTTTGTTACAGGGGTTCCAGTTAAGAACTTAAAAGGGTAGAGGACTGCCTCCCCAGCTCCAATTTCCCTCCTGGGTGGGTCCCTCTCCTTGGAGATAAGGCTCTTGGCAATAATCTCAACTTGCAGTAAAATATCCTATGTGGGCCCCAAAGATCGAACAGTTTAACTGTTAAGCTTCCTTGCCTCTGTTCCCCTGACATTGGCTATCCTGAGGTGAAATATGGGAGTCCGCTGACGGCTTTTATTCCTGCATGGTTATGGCATGACAGGAGCGTTTGTTTCGCTGGGTTTTCAATTAGGACACAAAAAGGCAAAAGCTAGATCACTCTGTCACTGCCGCCATTTCTGGATCCTGGTGATGGAAGTTCCTTGGGAATGTTTTGGAGGCCGGTGTGTGCTCACCGGCCTTCCCCTCCCGGCCACAAAGCAGGGTCCGCCTCTGCCCTTTTCTCCTAGAAGCATGCCTTGGTATGGGTAGCACCACATCAGAACACACCAGGACAGGTTTCTGCTTTCTGCCGAGATGGAGATACAGAGACTGGATGTACTCCCTCATCTAGAGCTGCTACGACGTTGGATAAAATATAGGAACAAGACACTGGACAACAGGCAGTGAAAACCTGCAGTCCCTGTGAGATGAGAAACAAATGAGGTGAGCCCTGTGATTGCCCAGCTTGCTGCCTCGAGAGAGTTCCAGACCACAGGGCAGGAAAGGGCAACCCAGGCTGGACTCCCGCAGGTGAGACATGGAACTGAGTGTCCAGGGAGCACAAGTCCACGGGGCTGGAGGTCACAGCCCAGAGAAGGAGAGGAGAGAGCTGCAAAGACAGAGCGCTTTAGGGACCTGCAGAGGCTCCCTGCGTGTACTTAACAGAGTAGGGACCTACACAAGGCCAAGGCAGGAGTCTCCCGAGAGGACTGGAGCGAACAGTGCCGACACCCACACGGGGCGGGTAGTGGTGCCTGCTCCCACCAGACAGACTGGAAAATCTCATGACACCTGGAGCACTGGGGAGAGTACTTGGGAAGGTCTTGCCTTGCACTTCACCAAAATTAGTAGCTTTTTCTCTTTGAAAGACTGTTGAGAGAAGGAAAAGCCAGGCCACGGAGTGGGAGAGAGTATTTGTAAAGCATATATTTAATAAAGGACTTGTATCTAGAATATATAAAGAACTCTCAAACCCAACATTTAAAAAATGAACAACCCTGGGCTTCCCTGGTGGCGCAGTGGTTGAGAGTCCGCCTGCCGATGCAGGGGACGCGGGTTCGTGCCCCGGTCCGGGAAGATCCCACATGCCGCAGAGCGGCTGGCCCCGTGAGCCATGGCCGCTGAGCCTGCGCGTCCGGAGCCTGTGCTCCGCAACGGGAAAGGCCACAGCAGTGAGAGGCCCACGTACAGCAAAAAAAAAAAAAAAAAGAACAACCCCATTAAAAAATGGGCAAGTGATTTTAACAGGCACTTCACTAAAGAGGTCACTCACCATCATTAGTCACACGGGCAATGCAAACAAAACCACACGAGGTACCACTCCACTCCTGTTAGAGGGGCTACAATTATGCAGACTGTTCATTCCAAGGGCTGACAAAGATGTGGACACATTGGAACTCTCCTATCCTGCTGGTGGGAATGCAGAAAGATGCAACCACTTGGGAAAACAGTTTATCAGTTTCTTAAACAGTTAAGGAGACATTTACCATCTGATCCAGCTTTTCCACTCCTGGGAATTTACTCAAGAGAAATGAAAGCATATGTCCATCTGTATTACTTTCCTAGGGCGGCCATGACAAAGAACTACAAACTGGGTGGCTTAAAAACATCAGAAACATCTTGTTGTGTATTTCTGGAGGCTAGAATCTGAGATCAAGGTGTTGGAAGGGCCAGCCTCCCTCTGAAAGCTGGAGGGGAATCCTCCCTTGCCTCTTCTTAGCTTCCAGTGATTTGTTGGGACTCCGGCATTCCTAGGCTTGCAGCTGCATAACACCAGTCTCTGCTTTCGTTGTCACATGGTGTCCTCCCCGTGTCTCTGTCTTCACATGGCCATCTTCATGGAAGGGCACCAGTCACATTGGATTAGGGACCCGCCTATTCCTGGGTGACCTCATCTTTATTTATTTATTTAATTGGAGTATAGTCGCTTTACGATTTTGTGTTAGTTTCTGCTGTACAGCAAAGTGAATCAGTGATACGTATACATATATCCACTCTTTTTTACATTTCCTTCCCATTTAGGTCACCACAGATCATTGAGTAGAGTTCCCTGTGCTATACAGTAGGTTCTCATTAGTTATCTATTTTATACGTAGACCTCATCTTTAATTACATCTGCAATGACCCTTCTAAATAAGGTCATTCTGAAGTTCTGGGGATTAAGACTTCAGCATATCCTTTACTGGGGCACATGATTCAACCCATCACACCATCCACAGATTTGAACAAAACTATTAGTAGCAATTTTATTTATAATAGTCAAAAATGGAAATAATGCAAATGGCCACCAATTTAATGGATTAAATTAGGTTAATGGATAAACAAGTTGTGGTGTATTTATACATTAGACTACGACTCAGCAATAAAAGGAAATAAACTATTAATACAGGCAAAAACATGGGTGAATATTAACAAAATTGTACTGAATGAAAAGAGGTCAATCAAAAAAGAGGACATATGATATGATTCCACGTAAATGGAATTCTACAGAATGTAAACTAATCTGTAGTGACTGAGAGCAGATAAATGGTTGCCTGGGGACAGCATCAGTGGTTTCCTGGATATATACCGTATGAGTTTCCTATTGCTGCTGTAACAAATTACCACAAACCTCGTGGCTTAAGTGTATTCTCTTATAGTTGTGGAGGTCAGGAGTGTGAAATGAGCCTTATGGGACTAAAATCAAGGTGTTGGCGGGACCGTTTCTTGTGGAGGCTCTAAAAGAGAACCTCCTCCAGCATCTGGAGGCCGCCCTCATTCCTTGGCTTGTGGCTGCGTCACCTCATCTTCTCCTAACTTAGGTCTTCCTGCCTTCCTCGTGTGGAGGCCCTTGTGACTACATTGGCCCCATGTGGATAAGCCAGGATTCTCTCTCCATCCCAAGATCCTTAAGTTAATCACATCTGCAAACTCCCTTCTACCGTGCCGGGTAACATATTCACAGGTTCTGGGGATTAGGATGTGGACATGACTCACATATACATTTGTCCAAACTTTCAGTTGTATACTTTAATATGTCAGTTTATTGTATATCAATTATATATCAATAAAGCTGTTAAAAACACAAAACCAAAACCAAGCCTAATAAATTACTTTGATGAAAAAAAAAACCCACAATAGTCTGCTGCGTTCCATCAGCTTGCCAGGGCTCTTTGCTCTCCTCCTATAGTCATTGCTGAGATGAGCAAGGATTGGTCCAGAAGGTCAGGGCTCCTGCAGGGAAATGTGCTTCGGCTTCTGGCAAATGACTCTTCAAGCCTGGCTTAGTTGGCATCACCAGGGCACCCCAGAGGGGCACAGCTGGGGGCATGCTCTGCGGAGCGCCTGCTGTATTTTTATGCTGATGAATCAAGGTAAAGCGAGGGATAATAATCCGAGAAGGGCACCCAGTGTGTTCTGTGCCTGGCAAACTGGTCCCTTCATATTTGCTCCACTTGACTTTTCCAGTCTTACTTCCTGTTTCCCTACATGACACTGGATTCAAAGGAGTTAAAGAAATTGCCCCTGATTGTGTAATTAGGAAGACAAGAACAAGACCTCAGTACCTCGGTCTCCAAACCTTGTGATTATCTCACAGCCACATCCACGGGGAGGGTGTTAGGAGCTGAGGACGTGATGAAGAGCCTGGGGTCTTCTGCTGTGCTGACAGGGAGAAGTTGTCTCTTTCTCTAGTGAGGGCTGCTGTCAGCCTGGACCTCAGAGACTTCTCTGCCTGTCACTGCCTATACAGCGAACTTTATTCCTGGACGAGAGAATGATCCTTCTACCAGCGTGCTCAAGTCCACATGGGGCAGAGATTTAAAAATTGCTACCTCAATTCCTTTTTCTTTCTTCCTTTCCTTCCTTCCTTCCTTCCTTCTTTATTGGTATACACTTGACATATAACATTGTATTCGTTTCAGGTGTACAACATAATGATTTGATATTTGTATACATTGTGAAATAATCACTACAGTAACTTTAGCTGACATCCATCGCCTCACATAGTTACAGAATTTTTTTTTTCTTGTGATGAGAACCTTTAAGGTCTACTCTCTTAGCAACTGTCAAATGTGCAATGCGGTATTATTAACTATAATCCCCATGAATTATTTATTTTATAACTGGAATTTCATACCTTTGACCCCCTTCACCCATTCACCCGCTTTGAGGCAGGGTGGGAAGGACATGCCTTTCCTGGTTGAGGGAAGAGCCGCTTTCAGCTGCCTCTCCTCAGGACCATCCTGGCTGCAGCTGTAACTCTGCTCTTGGCTGCCCTGCAGCTGGGAATAGCTTTCTTGCTCTCTGCTGGGCACACAGAAGAGTGGTATGTGTGTGTTTGTGTGTGTGTGTGTGTGTGTGTGTGTGTGTGTGTGTGTTTAGGCTGGAAAGCTAAAAGTGAGAAGTGGATTGACAAGATCCCCAAAGTCAAAGGCTCTACAGTTCCACAGTGCTTACCCCCATCCTTGACCTGCCTGGGCTGGGAGACCCTGGTAGGCACAAGGTGACTGGCTGTGTACGTCCTGTGTCCTCTAGGCTGAAGTCCCAGTGAAGAGGGAGGTCCATGAATATTCTTCTCCCTCTGTACCCCGCATGGGGGCAGAGAGAGCCTGTACTGGGTTATGCATGAGGCATATACACTATATATGTATGTGTGTATGGAAGGAAGGAATCTTGGCTTGGAAACATTTTTTTTTATTGGCAAAGATAGCACTTCTCCTAAAGGAGATGGCAGAATTTGCCTAACTAAGCCTCCAGAGGAAAATATAACAGAGAGTGTGAAAGAAATCCATGTTCAAACATTGGCAAGTGTGAAGCAGTCAAGAATTCTTGTGTGAACATCATGTTGTCAGGAGCAAAATTAAATTAAGCTGGTCTCTGGCAAGTGTTGGGAATGAACACAGAATCGGAGCAAGCGGGTGGAGAGTGCTCTGACATTTCTGCAAGAAGGCACACAGAGTGCAATCGGGCGAAAACCAGGAGAGCTGAGGGCCGGGTTCTTCAGTTAATTAACGCCCAGAAACTTGACTGCTTTGTGTCCCAAGGGTCCCAAGGAGCTGCCAAAAGAAGAACTGGAATTTTCTTCCCCTCCACGACCCAATCACGGGCAGAGTAGGAATTAAGTTCGTTTCAAAAATATTTATCGAGCATCCCTATAATATATGTTGGACAAACTATCGTTCTAGGCATTTCAGGAGATGGTCCCATCTCCTTCATACAGTCTACAGTCTACAGATGTGAATGCAACTTTACTAGAATCAAAGGCAACGTGAAACAAATGCTCCATGGGAGGTGTAAGCAAAGTGCCAGGGAATGCGGGGTTCAGAGTGCTAAGTTCTGATAGAGTCGCCTTTGTGGGGTCGGGATGGAGTTGGGGAACACTTCCCAGAAAAGAAGCAGGCATTTGAGCTGACTCTTGAGGCATGTAGAATTTGTAGAGAAGAAGGCAATGAGGGATGGTTTTATAGCCAGAATTGACCCCGGAGGTCCCAGGAATACTAGGATTCAAGCAATGAGCCAGAGATCCCATACACCCCCCTCCATTCTTGGATACCCTTCTATGGCTGGGGTCGGGGGGAGAGTGTGGTCTTTGCTGATGTGCCAGAGGGGCCTGAACACCGCTAGGAGGGCTGCAGCCCAGCCACGGTCTCCTGTGCGGCCGGCCCCCATCCTGCCCCACTGACGACCCAGCCACGCTGTGCTCTCCTCCGTGCCTTGGCACTTGTGTTGGCCTCGTGGATGACAGTAGATTGGCAGATCTGGGGGGGCCCGTGGCTCGGTATTCTCCCCTGGGACTTGTCGGCCCATGGTTGTCGTGTTGTGGCATGGCAGGGCTGGGAACACGTGGAGAGTCATTCCCTCCATCCCTCTTCCTTCTCTGAAGGCATGGGAGCTCACCATCGTGGTGGCCACTTAGTCAAATTTGAGAGGCAAGACTGGACTCCAGTTCTCCCTATCCTGTCCCACACCTTGCATTTTGCGTGGTCAACATTGCATCGCAGCTTCTCTCTCTTAGACTTTTGTCAGCATCCTCCTCCAGCTCAGGGCTCTCTTCTCCCCACCACTGCTCGTGTCCGCAGGGGGCACCTCCCCCAGGAGCCTCAGGCTGTGGCTCTTTGGCTTGCAGTTTGCTCTGCAGTGGGGACGGTTCTGGCTGGGCTGTGATGTTGAGGACCAGCTGAGGACAACTTGCTCGGAGCAGCCACCGCTCCCCACAATCGTTCCCCACTGACATCAGCTCTTCTCATTACTGGTGGCACACCTGAGCTCCTGCCCACACCTTGGGGTCCCAGCCAGGTGCTCCAGGAGCCTCTGCACACTGTTCTCATTGCCAGTGTCAGTAATTGCTGTTGGTCCAAAGTTAGGAGCTCAGTAGATGTTGCCTGATGAGACTGAAGTTCTTTGGGGCACTTGCCTGAGTCGTTCACAGTGGATTACCTTCCTTGGTATCTTAAATTATCCAAAGCAGCTTATCTGAGAATGTAACATTGCTTATTGGATGCTAGAATTTTTGTTGGAAATGCTTTGAACCTGTGGGTCTCTTTGGGAAGAACTGACATCTTTACAACATTTATGTGGTTATTTGTTTTCTCTTTATGTCCTTCTATAAATCATTCTATTTTTCATAGGGCTATACTTACATATTTTGTGCATTGCTGTTATTGTGAATTAGATAATTTTTTCATTACGTTTTCCAATTCTGTTTGTATGTATATATATCTATTTATGATAATATATAAAAAACATAAAAGCTGTTGAACTTTTATTTTGATTTTCTGTTTTTGTGTGTATGTGCATGTGCACTTTGTTTTATTTTTATACATTGGATTTTTCTAGAAAAATGAGAATTGGCAACTTACCCCAAGTTTTTGAACTTCGTTGAAAAACAATTTTTAAAAAATATTTAAATGATGGTGGGAGACACTTAGCAAGGCACGACTTTCTCCTTTTCCTCTCATTGATTAGTTTTAGGATACGTAAATGGTAACTAACTTGAATGATTAAGAAATCAGACATGAGAGCAGGAGTCCAATGCTGTTCATATCTTTTAAAACTGAACATCCTTGTTGAACAAGTCTGGTGTTTCTGATAAAATGGGTCTTTACATTATATCCTTTGAGAGAGTTAAACCCTCTCAAGTTGCTAAGTTTTCAACCAAGCCATTGGTTACTTAATGAAAACCATAGAACCACTGGCAAATTTCTAAGGGAATTACTGCTCTTTAGTTTGCTTCTTTTATGAGAAAAAGAAGAAAGTCAAATATTAGAAATGTGAATTCTCTATTTCACCTACCATTTTTCTTAGGGGGAGATGCCAGGCATGGTATTCTATAATGTCATCAAGGAAAAACTGTGTATCTAGATCCCTGTTTTCTGTGAAAAGTGACCAGAGAAAACTGAGCGTTATTTCTATCTTTGTGACAAAGATTAGGTAGCTGTCATTTTTCACAACTTTCTCTCTGGATCTTGAAAATGGTATTGCTGAAACTGGCATTGGAAGAGTTAAACCACACACAGGTTCACTTTCTACATCAGTCTGGTTGAGTGAGTTCTCTGACATGTTACACACTGTTGTGAGGGGGTGACAGAGGGGCAAAGAATATGTCATCCTTTGCCAGAATAATTGGGTGTTTAAAACATCTTCCAGGACGTTCTCTGCTCTGTTTTATATGTCCAGTTAAGAACTGCGCTCCAAGAGAAACATATTTGAAGATGATCCATGAAGTGAAATTCTACCCCATGCCTCTTCTCCTACTTTAATGAGAAAAATTATTCTGCATTCAGATGATATCCAAACATTTCATATGCATATGTCTTTGCCCTCACTGACCATGATGAAGAGAAAGCTCTCTTTTAGGCCAGTGGTTCTCAAACTTGAGCCTGCTTCTGAATCAAAGAAGACCTTGTTAAAACACAGATTGTTGAGTTCCACCCTCAGAGTTTCTGATTCAGTAGGTTTGGGGTGGGGCCTGAGAATCTGTATTTCTAACAAGTTCCCAGGAGATGCGGGTGCTCCCTGGCATCCTTTGAGAACCTCTGCTCTAAGCAAACTTGTGAGTTAAGTGAAAATGCTTATAAAATTTCTTAACTATCTAAGGTTTTTCATAGCACAGTTTCACAGTATGTGAACAGTATGTGAAAATTTGATCTGAAGTATGTGGTTGGAAAAGGAAACCCAGAATAACATAGGCTGATGGAGCAATTATGGAGAAGGTCCTAATTAAGCAGGATGATCAACTTTACAGAACACACACCTGAATGATTCTCCTGAATACAGGGTTGGAGGTACCTCAGCTGTGAGGTAAAGTGTGTCATAAATGAGACCTAGTGGGACGTCTCGCCTTCCAAATATGGGCTTCGTTGGGGCACCTCCGGGGGATCCCATTGTCATGCCTCTAGACACCTATGCAAGGGATCAACTATCAATGCTGAACCACCTCTAGCATGGCTATGGCGCATGCCTGACAGGGACCTGGGAGCTGTCCCTCCAATGACCAAATCACAGAAACACACATGCTTTCAAAGTGGTCGTTTTCTCTGAGTTGCCTCCCCATGCCACCTCCCATGGGACTGGAAGAAATGGCTTTGCCTCTAGCTATACAGGCTCTTCATGGATAGAAGCTCACTTTCTTTGCCAGGGTTAAGCCTGGCTAGAGTGGAGAAGACCATTGTCCCCAGCCTGTGTCCAGGAAGACTTGTCGGCCTCTGCCAGAGAAAGCTAGGAATCAAGCTGGTTCATTAGGGAACCCAAGGCCAAGGGCAGAATTTCTGCTGCCTTCTCTTCAGTTGGAGGGGTCATATCACAGGGAACGGTGCTCATCTTCCTCCTTCACATCGCATCCTGAACAACAGGGCTGTCGAGCCTCAGGATCTACATGGGGAGGAAATGAAAATTTGTGCAAAATCAGGCAGTTGCCTGATTCTTCCTGTGGCTGAGGAGCCGCAGTGAGGTCAGTCCCCAGCAGCTGTCCCCTGGGACAGCTCAGTGAAGTCCTGGGCCACCAGGAATTGACGCCTTCCCATCTGAATCCTGGAACCAAAGTCAAGCTGGTTTGTCTTTGACAGAGTGGCCTTTGAATTCTTAAAATATGTTCTGACTGGTGTCTAGCCAGTGGGAGATGTGATTACAGTAATTGATGGGCCTATGATAGAGACTGCTTTCTGAAAATGCAGTGTAGGGTATTTTGAAAGTGATTCCATGAGCGCTTATTTATACATGACTCCGGTTTTCTGTATGTGAAAAGCTTGTGGCTAATGTGTCAGATGAGGACAACCAAACCACCAAGGTCTTTTCCCTGGAAGATCACAGTAGAAGAATTTAAGGCTAAGAAAACTCAAGCATTTGAGACAATACCGTCATTGTTGTAAGATAATCTCCTTTACATTTTCTTAAAAAAAATTTATTTTTTTTTAGTTGGGGATAGAGGGAAATAAAAGTAAGGCAGACATTTACCCTAAATTCAGAATCTATGGTCACATCTACCCATATCCTACTTTTCTGGAACATCCAACTTTATTTATCAGGTTAAAGCTGAGAGTTTCAGAATTGAATATCTTTCTTAGCACTCTGAGAAACAGCGACTTAAAAAATTTATGAAAGAACAGCAAATACAGAAAGAACAGCAAGTCCGAACTCTACCTAGTACTTCGTTAAAATAACTATCTTTGTTCAAGGCTTTTTGGTATTGTTGTTTCTTCCATTTCATTATTTAGAGATTGTTCTTGTATCCTTGATTTAATGGGTTTATTGTCTAAGTTTCTATTATTTTAATTCCTGTCATAGACTCAGGAAGGAATAGTAAACAAACCCAAGGCAATATAGATGATGTTTTCAACTGTTCAGTTTTATCTATAATCTGCCTTCAGTGGTGATAATGTAGTTTATTCCAGCTAAATTTGGGTACTAAAATGCTTTTATGTCCAATTTTCTTGCTTGTGATGAACCACATGGTATAAACCTAGGGAGAAAATTCACCCCCAAATAAAAGTCTCTTTCAACTTGGAATGTTGGTGCTTATTTGTAAGGTTAATTTAAAAAAAAATAAATTTATTTATTTTATTTATTTATTTTTGGCTGCGTTGGGTCTTTGTTGCTGCACACGTGCTTTCTCTAGTTGCGTCGAGCTGGAGCTACTCTTAGTTGCGGTGCGCAGGCTTCTCATTGCGGTGGCTTCTCTTTTGCGGAGCACGGGCTCTAGGTGCGCGGGCTTCAGTAGTTGTGGCTCGTGGGCTCTAGAGCGGAGGCTCAGTAGTTGTGGTGCATGGGCTTAGTTGCTCCGCAGCATGAGAGATCTTCCCAGACCAGGGCTCGAACCCGTGTCCCCTGCATTGGCAGGCAGATTCTCAACCACTGCGCCACCAGGGAAGCCCTGTAAAGTTAATTTTATTTCCATATTTCAACTGTTTTCAGAAAAAGACACTGGGAAGAATTTAATTATTTTGTTGTAACTTATTTGTCAATTTCATGAATGTGTGGTGGGTGGCAATGACAATCACAAAGTTCTGTAGCATTCCACAGTCTGGAGAGAATTAGAATGTTGTTATCATCTTCTCTAGTTGTCCTAGAATGAGGTTGTAAGAGATCATTATCCTATTTGAAAATTAGAAACAGATATAGGTGTGAAGAGACCTGGCAATGGCCATTTAACAAATGAAAGGTCCAACCAAAGATGGGTCTGATTTCTCATGCCTCAGGTACTTACTTGTTATCCTGGGCAAGATCACGAGGACCACTAAGACAGTCAGAAGAGACACTTGATCTTTCCTGGATATTCCAATTTTGGAGCCCATAAACACATGTCATTTGCTTCACATGCTTACTAAAAACTGGTTGGTGATATTGTTCTTACATGATCTGCGTGGGTGCCAGTTGCAAGTGGGCAAGTTGAGCCAGAGACGTGGCGATGATTATGTCAGAACAGGCAATCTCTGCTTTGCAGTTTTGTTAATCAGGCTTGTGTAGTTCATACCAGCAGCTTCCAATTGTGCTTCTCCACCCAGTGATGGCTCCTCATCACTGCAACAGGTAAAGGCGGCACCACAGAAGGACAATTGTGACATCCTTTGGAAGTAGGTTATATGACTTTTTCATATAAGAAAATCCTCATAAATACTTTATGATCTCATTTTCATGGATATGGGTATATATATGTGTGTGTGTGTGTGTGTGTGTGTGTGTATATATATATATATTTAAATTTATACCTTAGTGGTGAATAATCATCTAGCTGACTGAACTGAAATGTCAGAGCCTGGTGTGTCCTCTTCCACATCAGTGATGGAATCTCCAGGCTCCCAAATAGGAGCCTTCTACCATCTCCTAAAGGCTAGATCGATTGTCTCCTCTCTCCTTTGACTGTGTCCATTTCCTATCGACAACATCCTACCCAACAAGCCAATAGTTTCCACTAAGAAACTATTATATTGCAATGTGAAGAATCTGGGCTCACAAACTACATATACATGGGAAATTTGTGGGTATGCTGGCAGAGATCATGCACTTGTGACCCGTGGGCCACGTGACAGTGTTTCAAAGGCAATGTCACAGGCAGGTAATGTGCAAGAACTTTACACCTGCATCCCTACTCTAACCTCTGCTTCACCCTTTTGTATTGTCTTCCTGGTTCCTATAGTTTCCTTGGGATCCTTGTTAGATTCATGGGGTCCTAGTCCAGCCTTCTTTAAAAATTACGTTTCTCTTCATAGTTTCATCTTGTTTCTGCCATAGTTGAATCAAAGCTCTATCTAAATAGTTATGGTCTTTGAGGAACAGTGTTCCTTTTGTTTCCAGGTACAGCCATTGAATCGAGGCCACACTATCTTCTCAACAACACCAAGCCCCTGGACTGCACTGCTGTTCTGCAGACTATAGCCCAGTGTTATCCCAGAACTAGGCTTCCTTATGGGGTGGTTTCTCGGTCTTTTCTTGGGCTCCTCATCACCCCTCCCCCTCTAGGCCTGGGTTATTTGCCTTTTATCTTCTGTCCAACTTCCTCCTAGATAATCTATGGCCCATTAAAATTAATGGTGGCAAAACCTCTTCATTGACATATGCTATATATAAGATGATTCTTGACCATAACTATGAAGGATGCACACTCCTTACATACAACTGAAAAAGCTCAGATTCAATTGATATTTATTAAGTATTTACTATAAAAAAGGCATTTTACTGGTGCTTTCACATATATTTCTCCTTATGGCATTGGTGTGAGGTAGGGATCATCATTGCCCAAAGAAGGAAATAGACTCAGACTCTTCAGAGAACTTGTGTGGGTTCACACAGCTGGTGAGTGATGAGCAGTGGTCAGGATTCACAAGCCAAAGCATCTTCTTAGCACAAGATCAAAGGTTAGGGTGGGGGAGACACAGGCAACACCTCTTCATTCAGCTCCAACCGGGGGCAGCCCTGTAAGGTACCTGTGCCTGGGCAGGTCCTGTGGAAGGAGGGATAGGTGTGGGCAGCAGTGCCATTTAGCAGGCTGTCAACTTCAAGGGGCCTCAAACACGAGCCACTTTTCAGAGGCTGATTTAAGTGGAGGAGCAGCATGAGGCAGAGTCACAGATGTTCATTCTGCTCTCAGATCAGTCCGTCCCTGGTAGCCATGTTTCACTAGGACATGGGAGGAGAAAGACACAGGTGACGACCATGGGGAGCTGAAGCTGCTGAGACTTCCCAGAGGCTCAGGGTTGTAAGTTTGGGGGAGAAAGGGACAGTTAGGGAGTTTATCCTTCAGGGAGAATCTAGGCACATTTTGGCTCCATTGTCCCCTTTCACGGGACTCTTGCTGTGCACACAGAAAGGTGAAGGAAGGAAGAAGGTAAGAGTGAAGTGGTGATAATGCTGAAATCGATTTCAGATGCTGTGGGATGTAACCTGACTTTCCTAGATACCATGTATCGCATGGGACTATTTTAGGAAGTTTTCTGTGGCTTTATCAGTGGCTAGGACTTCAAGTTCACTTGAATTTCTTCAGAGTCTTGTAGAATTCTAGACATTCATATACTCTTAATAAATGTTCACTGAAGAAACTGAACGAAGGAATGAATACATGAGATGTTCCCTTCCTGATTTCTTAATTCCTTTCACTTTGTGCTCCTACTCAACAAATATATATTCAGCTCCCATTAAGATGCATGGCTGTGGGCTTCCCTGATGGCGCAGTGGTTGAGAATCTGCCTGCTAATGCAGGGGACACGGGTTCGAGCCCTGGTCTGGGAGGATCCCACATGCCACGGAGCAACTAGGCCCGTGAGCCACAACTACTGAGCCTGCGCGTCTGGAGCCTGTGCTCTGCAACAAGAGAGGCCCACGCACCACGATGAAGAGTGGCCCCCGCTTGCCACAACTGGAGAAAGCCCTCGCACAGAAACGAAGACACAACACAGCAAAAATAAATAAATTAATTAATAAACTCCTACCCCCAACATCTTAAAAAAAAAAAAAAAAAAAGATGCATGGCTGTGATCAAGACAGACAAAAGTCTTCCTTTCCCAAGCTTACACTGTGGAGGTGCAGAGAAAGAGGATAAACCTATAAAAAAAAACCTGGCAAAGCGAGTGACAAGTGCTATCAAGGAAATCACTCAGATACTGAGCTGGAATGATGGGGTGGGGATGATGTCCTTTAGCTGGAGTGGTCAGGAAGGATCTGAAGAGGTACGGTGTGAGCTAAGGTCTGCATGGGAAGGAGGAGCCAGCCATGCATGGATCTGGGGAAACCTCAGTTGTGAAGGCGCTCACTGAGGTGAAGCCGTGTGGACTGAATGTACTGGTATCACTCATATTTGTTTGCCAGGGCTGCTGTAACAAAGTACCCCAAATGGAGGGGCTTAAACAACAGAAATTTGTCGTCTCAGTTCTGGAGGCCAGAAGTCTGAGATCAAGGTGTCAGCAGGGTTGGTTCCTCCTGAGGGCTGGGAGGGACAATCTCTTCCAGGCTTTTCTCCCAGCTTCTGGTGTTTCCTGGCAGTCTTTGGTGTTCCTTGGCTTGCAGTTCTCTGCCTTCATCTTTATATGATGCTCTTCCTGTGTGCCTGTCTCCAAATTTCCCCTTTTTATAAGAACATCATTCATATTGAATTAGGGCCCATCCTAATGACTTCATATTACCTTGATTACCTCTGTAAAGACCCTGTCTCTAAATAGGGGCCCGTTCTGGGGTACTGGGACTTAGGGCCCAACATATCTTGTTTTTTGGAGACACAATTCAATCCATAACATCATAACTCATGAATGTGATGAAATGTCTCTGTCGTATGTGCTCACAGAAGTTTGTTAGGGTTTTCTCCTCTCCTGGATCAGGTAGCACACCCTGTAAGGGGTGCACATTACTCACTGTTCCTTTTGGATCTTTCCAGCCCCTCGTATAGAGTTAGCTCCCGGCTGATAGAGGAGCTTGGGAAAAGCTGCCAACAGACTCAGTGCTTAAGGAGATCACCTTCACTGTGGGAAAGTGTTCTTCACGCCGGTTTCCAGTGGGTTTTAGGAAGAGACGCAGTGAATTCCAAGTATTTGAGAGGGGGCTGGGCCAATGGACTTGCCTTTTTTTTTTTTCTTTAATAATAAATTTAGGCTTCGTTTCCTCTTTGGACACTCTGATCAAAACAAACGGATTAGGCCCAGCACATGGTCACAATAACAGGTGGTTGGGAGGTCCCCTGTGGCTTGTTGCCTGCCGAGCCTGGCCTCCTTCGGGCCTGGGAGGAAAGCAGCCTGCGGTCGGGCCCCTGGAGGAGGTGACCGCACACAGGGGAGCCAGCGGTGCATGTCTGCAGCTGGCCCCGGCCAGCTCTTGACTCATGGGGAAGTGCAGACAATGCAGAGAACAATGTAGGGCCGACAGCAGTTAATGAAAGGAAGCGAGATTTGTCAGGGCCTTTTCCCCCCGCTGCTCTCACCGTTGTGCTTTGTGACGCGTGCCTCTCTCCTCTGGGCCTGAATGGAGCCACACACGCAGTGATGGCGGATTCACCAGCCATAGTGAAGAGCCTGCGGGTCTTCTAAATAACGTCCCCTCTGTAAAAAGCACACCTGACGGGGTGCAGGTGACCTGCGTTCGTGTCCCAGGGCCACTCTCAGTGTGGCTCCGTGACCCTGGGCAAGTCGGCCAGGCACAGGGAGTCACACGGTTTCTGTCTGCACAGCCCCGCTTCCCCCCAGTGATTAGGAATCCAAATCAACAACGTAGAGGAAGGTAGTGCTCGGAGTATAAGGGGATCTGTACACCATTACCGATGCTACTTTTGTGATTTCCAGATGTGTGTGTTTCATCAAAGTTAGTGAGATAAGAGGAAAACATTGCGTCAGAAAACAGATAGAGGCTGAGGAACGGGAGCAGGGGACTCAGAAGGATGAAGGTAGATTTGTCCTAAGCAGGGTCTCAACATTCTTTTTTTTTTTTGCGGTACGTGGGCCTCTCACTGCTGTGGCCTCTCCCGTTGCGGAGCACAGGCTCCGGACGCGCAGGCTCAGCGGCCATGGCTCACGGGCCCAGCCGCTCCGCAGCATGTGGGATCTTCCCGGACCGGGGCACGAACCCGCGTCCCCTGCATCGGCAGGCGGACTCTCAACCACTGTGCCACCAGGGAAGCCCCAAGGGTCTCAACTTTTGTTTCCTCCGAGCAGGCCCAGAAACTGCCCCACGAGGGCAGTTGCTGCAGTGTATTCACATGGCTGAGAGAGGGTATTGAACCAGCGATTATGTAGCTCACTTGGGAGTGTACGTCACGTTACCCAGGGGCAGTTTTCTTACAAGGCTCTGGGAAAGTAGGTTGGCTTTAGGGTTGACTAAACCCTCTAGGTCTGCTCCCTTTGTCTGGGATTCTCTTGGCTTTGCTCCCTGTCTGTAGCTGGCACCCTCCTGGGGGTCAGAGGTACCATGTCTACAGCAGTTCATAGCATCCCAGTGACCACCAGCTGCACCAGAGGGGGACGTTTCTTTCCCAGTCCCGCCAGCAAACCTCTCCACATTCCTTATTATTTCTAACTTAGTTACCTGTGATTCTGAGGCAAGGGGACAGCATAACCTGCAGGAACTAGTGGGTGAGGGCACAGGAGCTGAACAAGATCTGTGTCCTATGAAGTCAGAGAAAGGGGGACTGAGGCCAGGTGGGAACTGGCTATGATGACCCCGTAGCAGAGCCGGGGCTGGAATTGGGTTCCCAGGTTCCTGCAATACTCTCTTCCTCCCTGGCAGGCCCATAAGTCATTCAGCTAAAGGAGGTAGAGACAGCTGTGCAGTGTCTGAGCTAGAGATCTGAGCATGGTCTTCACATGTTTTCTTCTGGACGGATGGGGGTTGTGAGTGGGGGGATAATATAAGGAGAATCGATGAGGGGCTTGCAGATGAGGACATAGAAATGCTTTGGGTTGTGTCAGAATTGAGGAGCCACTTCAGTGGGTACAGATTCAGGGCTCAAGTTTCCCTATGACTCCATATTAGCTGAATATCAGGGAAACCTTTGTATTAAGTAGAATGCCCCAGGCAGGGCCCTGCACTTGGTTTAATGCTCTGTTGTCGCATTGAAATTCTTAATAATTTTGAACGTTGCACTGGGCCTCCCAAATTAGGTAGCTGGTCCTGGTGTGGGGAAATAAGAAACACAGGTATTACCAATGCGCCCATTTTATAGATGAGGAGATTGAGGGTTAGATTAAATGGCTTCCCTAAAGTTACCCTGCTGGTAAGCAGCTCACGTCAGCCCCTATATCTTGCACCTCCCAGACCAGTTTTTGGGCTGATTTATCAATGCAGTGTGTACATTTTCGAGTGCCTGCCCCGTTTATGACAACGGCTCTCTATAACTTCCCCATACCTTCTATGATGAGGCCCTCAGCCCTGTTTACACCATAGAGACTCCCCCTGGTCAGAGTTGGTACCTGAGCTGGACCCAGCTGGGCCCAAGTGGGGAGACTGGTCATCTTCCCTGGAGTGGTTTAAGCAGAAGAGTCAAGGTCATGCCCGGGGTCACCATGATGGGACAATATGCTGAGACGTGGCTTCTGGACTTCAAGTTCTCAAGGTCTCTGCCACTTGAACTTCTACAGCTTCACGTCTTTATTTTCATATACTGCTGGACTAAAAGCAAGAGACACTTGAGTTTTGTTGAGTTTAGAATCCTACTTGTCTGAATGAACAGAATTGCCCTTACTTGGAACAGCAAATACATCTAGGATTTTCTTTTTGAAATAGGGCCTTGTCCTAGGCTTCAGTTTTGATGTAATAAAGTTGAAGTACTCATCTAAAATCCACAGTTTCAGCAGGCCCCTTCACCTTGGTCAGAACCGATGTGGATATTTTTCAAGTCTATTTTCTGTACTGATCAAGCTTCCACATGTTGACCTTTGAGGCAGATATCGCCATTTTGGTAACACGATATACACATTACTGAATAATTACATAAACTCTGGGCAGCCGCATTTCCTAACACGTGGGCCTCATCTCAGGGGGCCAGGACAGTACTTTCAGTGCAACAATTCCAAGAAGTTTTATACAAATAACGCTCTCTTTGAAGAATCTTTCCTGTTTAATGGGAGCTAGGGGATATCATTAACTTGGACACTTGATTTGGAATAAGACATTAGAGATTTTAGAAATTGAGGGCTTTGGAATATCAAACTACCTCCTAGGATTTAGACCCAAACAAGAAAAAGCTTCAAAATAAAACAACATAAAAATTACTCAATTATTATCAACCAAATTTAGAAACATGTAATGAATATTAATTTTTTTATCTGGAGGCTGTGCAATCCCAGGTGGGGGTTTTTCCTTGAATATGAGAGAATAGAAAAACAAGCGTCAAAGAATAAAGGGTACTTGTGACCTTTCCCCCAGGCTCCCAGAGTGATGTTTGGGGACACCTATCTAATCGAGAAGAGCTATTCACGTTGAGGACAGCATGAGAATGTAGCACAAAACTATGGGGCAGGGGAAAGAGTAGAGAAAAGAGATACTTTTGACTGTCAGCTTCAATCTTTAGAGAATTGCTGCTTTTTTTTTTTAATTTATTTTTTTTTTGCGGTACGCGGGCCTCTCACTGTTGTGGCCTCTCCCGTTGCGGAGCACAGGCTCTGGACGCGCAGGCTCAGCGGCCATGGCTCACGGGCCCAGCCGCTCCGCGGCACGTGGGCTCTTCCCGGACCGGGGCACGAACCCGCGTCCCCTGCATCGGCAGGCGGACTCTCAACCACTGCGCCACCAGGGAAGCCCTTGCTCTGCTTTTTGAATTGTTACCATGATCACTGGCTAGCAAGTTAAAGTTTATAAGCAAAAGACATTTTTTCAGATGGTGACTTCACATCTCAAAACAATGTCATAAAACACATGTAGGGTCAGGCCTGGGAATTTTGGAGCCAGTGTCAAGGTTTCATCACTAGATTTTTTAATCTGCATTTCTCACGGTGGTTCCAGACCTCAACTAAAAAGGGGTTGTTTTCTAGTGCTCTCTTTAAGGATGCTGAAGGCAAACCTTTCAGGAGTTTCTAAAGTCCTTTCAGAACCGGAGCCCTGTTCTACACCAGAGACTCAGTTTGAAGTCCCTCCTTTCTAAATGACGCCATGCACACAGCTCAAAGTGCGGTCCGTTCTTGTCTACACCTGTGGAAATGCGTGAGCCGCACTGGGCTACAAAGTCTTCAGTAGTCAACAAGGGACGTACTGCCTTCCATAAAACATCCCCTTGCTCACCAGGCACCTGCGGGAAAGTCATGGTGTCTGATGATCAGAGGTCCATCTTAGGACCAACTACTCACCTAGACACACAGTGCAAGGCCCCTTGCTTGGCCTAATCTTTCAGTCAGGAAGAGGCGAGTCTCCTTTTCGGCTTATTTTTTTTTTTTTTTTTTACCTTCTTCTTCTTTTTTACCTTACCTTTTTTTTTTTTTTTACCTTTTACCTTCATTTAAGATCAATGAAATTGATCTTAAATTGTGGACCATGCACTCACTGGGATTGAACTTCATGGTTCTCGGTAGAAGTGGCAACAACACTGGGCTTTGTTCAAGTGAACTAGTTCTGTGAACTTGGTTTATCCCCTGAGAATCAGGAAAGTGGCCACCCAGTTCAAGTGTCTCTTCATGACAAGATCTATAGCGCAGTCTAAGATCTATAGAGTGCTCTAAGATCTACAGGGCTTGTAAGATTTTAAAGCCTGGAGTTCTAGAAATGTAAGAAAGCAATTGGTCGAGAATGTATAAATATACACCACGCAATGACGTTTTAATAGTTTCCCAACATGTGTGTGCATACATCAAACTAAAACATAAAGTAAATACTGGTATATCTAGACTACAAGCCAGGTGTCAAGCCCAGGACGCCTCACCGGGGCACTGGTGATCCTGAAAGTCTTTTTGGACATGGTGGGAAATGAGCATGTATATACACACACACACACACACACACACACACACTACTCTCAGACACACACGTTGGTTGAGGTGCTGGAGAACGTGTCCTCCTTCTGGCTTATCAGATGTACCTTTACCCCTCTCTGTCCTCTGACCCATGGTCACTTATGCCTCATTACAGTTAACCTCTGTATATTAGAGCTGATGTGTTACTTGCTTCTCACCTCTGCCCGTGGTTATTCAGAATCTTCATCATCATTTCATCAAATGATGACTCATCTTCATCATTTTCTGTAGCTCTAGCCATTTCTGTTCCCATTTACAACCGCTCTAGTTGGTACAAAACTAAACCAGAAGTCGGAAGATCCAGTTTAGTGTATCTACACTCTGTGACGTATCCGTGCAATGCCCCTGACGGCCGTGATGAGAGGGAATCTCCAGACCTCCTTGCTTCATGCTGCAGGGAGAGCCCTGCCCTGCCCTGACGATGACGGGCAAGTGTTTGACAGTTACTCATAAACCCTTTCTGCTATGAGCTTCTCGTCTTTATCCTGCTCTCTCTTCTATAGTTCTTTTCTCTTTCCCACTGTTAACCGGTCTTCTGGCTGCAGCAGCTGGAGTCATAAACTGCCCCTTTTGTAACAAAACGCCTCTCAGCTGGGGCTTTGCTGTTTGAGGATTTCATTCTTACCATGATGTGAGTTACACCAACAGATTCTCACTCCTGGGGTTCATGAGCCAAGTGGAGGTGCTGATGGACCAGCACCTGGCACACATCCTTCTTTAACTCATTTATAGCACATCCTTATTTCGCTTGTCTGTCCTTATCAGAGTTGGCGTAATCCTGCATTGCCGCCCATTAGCAAGTGGCTAGGCCTGCTCCTGTTACGCTCAGGAAGTGGCTGTGCTGAGTGATGAGGCACCTGGCAGGTCTCAATGACCTGTCTTGCCCAGCCACCCAGTTCAGGACACCTTTTCAGCCTGGCCAGTTGCTCCAGGGTGATGACAGTTCAGATACAATTCTTGTTCACGGATTCTTTAAATCAACTGAAGTCAATTCCAGACTTACTGCCAGAAGTGAGAGTGTATTAGAAATCTCATCAAGCCCCAGAAGATCCTGAACACGTGGCAGGGAGTCAGTAATCCCTCAATTGTACTTGCGATGCATCTGTACCTGTCCTTAAGTAGAGTCTTCTTTGAGATCAACTTAGGGTCTTGCTAATACGTTTATTTGAAATTTTGCTTTAGTATCTATTTCACAAAAGTGATGGGAAGTTTATTTTTTGCAAGCAAGTATTAATCATGTTGGATAATTTTTTTTTTTCTTTTTTTTTTTTTTTGCGGTACACGGGCCTCTCACTGTTCTGGCCTCTCCTGTTGCGGAGCACAGGCTCTGGACGCGCAGGCTCAGCGGCCATGGCTCACGGGCCCAGCCGCTCCGCGGCATGTGGGATCTTCCCGGACTGGACCGGGGCATGAACCCGCGTCCCCTGCATCGGCAGGCGGACTCTCAACCACTGCGCCACCAGGGAAGCCCGATAATTTTTTTCTTTATTGGAAGGCATCAAATAAAGGCAAGATTTAGAAGACTCTGTGCTCATGTTTGCATATACACAGCAGGGTCACATCTGTCTAAAAGATCATGTTGATGTGATTCTCCATAGCCAGCCTCTATTGCCTTTTTTTTTTTTTTTTTTTTTTTGCGGTACGTGGGCCTCTCACTGTTGTGGCCTCTCCCGTTGCGGAGCACAGGCTCCTGACGCGCAGGCTCAGCGGCCATGGCTCACGGGCCCAGCCGTTCCGCGGCATGTGGGATCTTCCCGAACCGGGGCACGAGCCCGTGTCCCCTGCATCGGCAGGCGGACTCTCAACAACTGCGCCACCAGGGAAGCCCTCTATTGCCTTTTATTCAGTTTAAATCTGGAAACTCCTATATCGAACAGACGGAATAGTCAGTCATTTCAAAAGGCATCTGCATGTGAGCAGTGATGACCATTTTTTTTTTCTGGTGTAAACCCCTTAGTAAGGAAAGAAGTCATGATAACATGCTGATTTTGAAAAAGCATTTCGTTTGGGTTAAAGCCATTAGCTGCAATGGAGAAAACATGGCGGAGTGGATTTAACAGTTAGGGCTCTTTGTCAGCGAAGGATACTTATCTAGGTCTGGGGTCAGGAAACTCAAAAGGGGAAGCTCCAATTCCCACACTGAATTGCTTGCCAACCCTTTGGTAAGCCTTGGCAGGGTTCCACCTCTGTCCTGCCCCAGTCTGACCCCTGGAGCCTGTGAGCGCTGGCACCCTCTGAGTACTAGATGGCATGAATGGCCAGTGGCCAGCGCCATCTGAGACTTCAATCAACTCAATACCAAAGGTTAATCTCTTTTACGCGAATCACTGAGTTTGTCATTGGCTGCCAGTACTTTCTAGCAGAAGCCCCCTTTTCCTTTTCCTATAATACCTATGGGCTCACAGACCTCTTTAATTTCTGAACTCTCTGTTTTGCACAGTAAATTTTTTTTCTCTTTTCTTACAGATCTTGTCATGCCTCAGGCTTGGACAGATTGCATTCATGGAGTTCTCTAGTGTGAGATGTTAACATATTCCGTTTTTCTTTCTTTTTTAAAAAATTTATTTTAATTTTTATACAATTTTTAAAGATTACTTTGCATTTACAGTTATTACAAAATATTGGCTATATCCCCCGTGTTGTACAACACATGCTTGAGCCTAGCTTACACCCAATAGCTTGTACCTCCCACTCCCCCTCCCCTGTGTGCCCCTCCCATCCCCAATGGTAATCACTAGTTTGTTCTCTTTATCTATGAGTCAGCTTCCTTTTTGTTATACTCACTTTGCTGTATTTTTTGAGTATGCCATTTTTCTTGGTTTTTTTGGCTGTGCCATGTGACATGCAGGATCTTAGTTCCCCGACCAGGGATCGAACCCGTGCCCCCTGCAGTGGATGCGCAGAGTCTTAACCACTGGATGGCCAGGGAAGTCCCCTAGAGTATTCCATTTTTCTCGACTGTCACATCCAGGTTTGGAAATGTTTACATGAGAGACAGGAATGCTATTTAGACTTCCATTCTCTCTGAGCAAAGGGAAATGCGATAGAGATATGACCTCACAAATAGCTCGTGATTTTCCAGATCCCTCAGGAGGAGGCCGTTGGGGTTTTTATTAATGGAACCTGTCTTGCTCCAACCCATCCAAGATGATCAAAACGCTCCTTCAGGGAAACAGAAGGTCAGCTTGGGCGATTCCCCACTTCAGTAAAATAAGCACATTTTCTTCTCTTTCTTCCTCTGTTTACAGCCTTCTCCTTCCCTTGGAGTTTGCGTCTAATCTGTGTCTGACAATTTTGTGGCTTTTAGGCCATTCTAGGAGCTAATGTGAGAGGGGAAATGGCAGCAAACAGTGATGGTCAACTGCCTCCTTTACGTTTCTCCACAGAAAATTGGGGACTCCACTAAGAAGGAACGATGAGGGCCAGTGACTTTTATCTGAAGTGTCACCCCATGTTACTGTTTCCCTGCCATGCCCTGCAGATTGGTCCTTTCCAGAATGTGCTAGAAAGATGCCCCTACACATCTGTGCAGAGCTTGCTAGCATGAGCCTTAGGGTAGGCAGCCCTGGGTCTGAATCTCATGTCCACCTGTTATTTGTCACCAAGTGTCCCAGGGCAAGTCTCTGAGCCTCTTTGAGCTTTAAGGTTGTGTCTTTAAAATGTGAATGGTGGTTCTCCTCTCCTAGGTGGCTGTGAGGATTCAATGAAATGATGGCATGTAGTACTGTACTTAGTGCAGGGTAAACCCTAGGAAATGCTAATCAATGCTCAGCATTAGCATGACCATAGTATTGTTTCCATGAAGATGGAGCCAAGTTAAAATAAACATTAAAGGAAAAACATGAAGGAGAATAAGAGAGGCAAAGTGCACGCAGATGTGTGTGTGTGTGCGTGTGTGCGCTTGTGTAAGTGGGTTTCAGCTATGTCTCTGACGGCGATGATTCATTAAAATGCTGCCACAGCACTAGGAGAAGTGTCGAAAACACTCTAGGGTGTAAACGCAGGGTCAGCTGTTTAGAGGTGAATGAAGTGACAGGAGTGAGCTTACACACGGATCTGGTCAGTTCTGCGGTCTGGAAGCCAACAGCCACCCACGTTTGCTCCAAATTTGTGCTACTGTGGCATGTATGGGGGCCCAGTGCAGGTGAATTTGTGGAATCGGCTGTGTCTGAGGGACTTAGCCCCTGTGAGCTGCTGTAGCTGTGTCCGTCCAGTTACCGGCCAGCTGGCGTGTGGCCTCTCGCCTTATTTCCTGCACCCCAGGGATGGCTTGGACCCTTAGCAAGGCGTCCTGGAGAACTAGGTTTCTAAGGAGGACGTCAGGGCTGGAAGGAGCTCTGGATCTAGCTGTGCGGCTTTTTCTTCACTAACGCACAGCAGAGGGAGCTCAGGATGGGCAAGGGGGAGGGGCAGTAGGAGAGGAAGGACATGGAGGGAGAAAGCGAGCATTCAGATTCCTTATGAGGACGCTCTAGGCCCCAGGTTACCCACGTCATGAGCTGCAGCCAGCAAGCACAAAGGCTCCCAAGTTAAAACCTGCCTTTTAGCTGAATGTGAGGCTAGTTACTTCTCATGTCTCGTTTTCCTCGTTTATAAAGCAGGGATAGTAATGATAATGATAATAATAATAATGAATAATAATATTACATTGCTCATTGGGCTGCTGAGAGGAGCTAAGCCCTCCAGATGGTTTCTCACTGTGCCTGGCACAGAGTACGTCTCTTATAAATGTTAGCCGTTAACATTTTTACAGGAACGGGCCTGAGATTCTTGTACCTTTGTGTATTTCTATTATTCTGACCACAGGAACATTTCTTCTCTCAATTTCTTTCATTTGCCTCACTCTTTCTGTTCAAGAATCTTCAAAATCCTTATCAAGGGCATTTGTTAAGTACTGAATTGTGTGTAGCTCTCTGCTTGATGCTATGTAATTGTCTGGGTTCTCTTCTGAAAGGGAAAGTGGTTTTCTAAGCCTGATTTGGAAAATATTGGGTACACTGTTTTGGGACCAGTAGGTGCTGACCAGGAAGATGGGGTTTTTCTGTTGGCTATAAGTTATTAGTAGTGGGAGTTGGGGAGTTTTCATCAACTGACCGAATAGAACTTTGGGGCATGGATAATTCTAGTCCAACTCAATGCTTAATAGAATGACAAATGAATGATTAAAATGTGGATTTAAGTGCAATCAGATTTTAAGAATGGTAACTCTATTCCAGGATAGTCATCTCTAGACATTTTTAATAAAATTGCTCAGCTGTAGGTCCTGCAAAAATAGAATGTATAGGAAGGTCTTAGGCTTATCAATTCGTAGAAATAAGTGCAATTCAAATAGGATTTCTTTAGAAGATAATTCATGTTCGTGCTCACAAATTTGTTGATTTCAGCAAACAAATGTTAAGAAAACAGACTTCAATAAACTTCCATAAAGTCAAAGAAAATCTATGGAGCCTCTTTGCATAAGGAGCAAAGGAGTTCTGAATAACTGGATTTATTTTTAAGGAGAAAAAAATAGAAGGACACAAGAAAATACTCTTTTTGGTTCCAGTAAAACTGAGACAGGAGGAAGAAAACAAGCTCATGTAAGAAAAAGATGAAATAAAAATGTGAATACAGCAAAAAAAGGAAACGGGGTCAGACTCTCAAGCAGCATCACTGCGGTGACAGCCTTGGAAGAATAAGGTCAGACTAGGCAAAGCAGCTCACAAGACACCACTTATAGAAGACACAAAAGAGCAAGAAAGGGCAAAAGAAAATGTCACCTCTCTTCTTTATTAGACTGGGATGAAGAGCCAATAACAAGCCATCAAAAGAACAGAGATGTTTGATGCTCCTTTAGAAAACCTCCATAGTTTAAAAAAAAAAAAGACAAGGGGGCTTCCCTGGTGGCGCAGTGGTTGAGAGTCCGCCTGCCGATGCAGGGGGACACGGGTTCGTGCCCCGGTCCGGGAAGATCCCACATGCCGCGGAGCTGGGCCCGTGAGCCATGGCCGCTGAGCCTGCGCGTCCAGAGCCTGTGCTCCACCACGGGAGAGGCCACAGCAGTGAGAGGCCCGCGTACCGCCAAAAAAAAAAAAAAAAAAGACAGGAAATAGGAACAGAAGACATAAATTTGGAGGGGGGAGGACATAGGCGTGGTGGATGATGGTTAAATGGGTTGAGGGTATTAAAGTCAGGATGCTTGGTGTACTTGCATTTCAGGGCCTGACAATGAAGTCGCCAAAGTCATTTCAAGAATGATTTTGTGCAATCAGGGAGGAATCCCCAAATTGTAAAGAGCTGTCACGCCCATACACACCCATACACATTGGCAGACACACACACACACACACACAAAGATTTAGGCAATGACCCTTAAAGAAGAGTCTCCAAATAAATCAACAAGCATATTGAATAAAATACCGCATGGGGTAAAATCTTTCATACTTAAAATGGGCATCTCCATCTGGCCAAGGCAGTTTCTTGCTCTGCAGAGGGACTGGCCTAGTGATCAAGAGGACTTACTGGGTACAATATCTTTGGCTTCAGAGAGACCCTGTGACTTGTCAAGAATGATCAGTAAACTAAGCAAGCTGACCAGCCCAGCTACCATACGTGTTTGTTCAGAGCTGAACCATTTTCATGCATCCTGGGCTCTCTGTGTCTGATTTTCCCAGTTTTTTTCCAGTTTAATTTTATAGAAGAATGTATTTGGAGAGATTTCATGCATTGGATGATGATTTACCTCTATTACAAAAGGTATCGGAATCTTTGGTGAAATTTGAAATGAATTTTGATTAGACAATATATATATATATATATATATTTTTTTTTTTTTCTTTTTTTGCGGTACACGGGCCTCTCACTGTTGTGGCCTCTCCCGTTGAGGAGCACAGGCTCCGGACGTGCAGGCTCAGCGGCCATGGCTCACGGGCCCAGCCGCTCCGCGGCATGTGGGATCCTCCCGGACTGGGGCAGGAACCCGTGTCCCCCGCATCGGCAGGCGGACTCTCAACCACTGCGCCACCAGGGAAGCCCTAGACAATATTTTTAAATTAATTAATTAATTTTTGGCTGCGTTCGGTCTTCTTTTCTGCACGCAGTCTTTTTCTATTTGCGGTGAGCGGGGGCTACTCTTCGTTGCGGTGCCTGGGCTTCTCCTTACGGTGGCTTCTCTTGTTGCGGAGCACGGGCTCTAGGCACGCAGTCTTCAGTAGTTGTGGCGCATGGGCTCAGTTGCTCCGCGGCATGTGGGATCTTCCCGGACCAGGGCTCGAACCCGTGTCCCCTGCATTGGCAGGCAGATTCTTAACCACTGCCCCACCAGGGAAGTCCCTCGACAATATTTTTATTGACTCTCAATAGTAACCTAAAAACAAGCCCACAGTTTTCATAGGCTTGAAATAAAGTAGTACACTTTAGAACTCAATTGTGTGTATAAGTATTTATTCTTTAAAAAGACAAAGTAGCACCAAACATTTAAGAATATTTAATAATGTATCCTGGGGTTTTTTTTTGTGTGTGCTTTTGCTGATCCTATTATCAAATTCCTTATGGAGAAATTCTGCTAATATTGTTCTCATCCACCCTTATCAGTGAAAATTGTGCCATCTTTCCAGTGGGGGGATCGGGGGCCAGCAAAATTGATACTCTCTTCATTTTTAGAAAAGGCTGGGGACCTTTCCTTGACCTACAGTATGACCACAGGGTCTATCATTCATTCAGTTATGCATTAATGAGTCTCTGAGTTTCTGTTAAATGCAAGAGAATATGCACCTTTGTTTTCTCAGAAAGAGTGGGTCCTCCTTTACTGTGGAGCCGTATAGTAAACCTAATGCCGCGAATTGTGACCTGCGTATGATGGTGCTTAGTACATGCTGGGGACTTGAAATGAGCACTTAGCATTTGCCTGACTCTATGTTAAGCTCTGGTTCCCACCCTTCTGATCTTCTTCAGAAGACCAAGAAGAAAGCTTAAATAGGGGTGGGGACAGCGGAAGGGCTGCTAACAGAGTAGAAGAGACATTCACTTGAACCACATCTAACAAACCAGAAAAATAAAGGCAATGTTTTCCTGCTTCAAGCACCTCACTTTTATCTGCCCAAAGTTTACTTGAGAACATAGATATTTAGTTCATTGTTCACGGTGCTCAGATCTTCAGTTTCCAAATGCTGCCATATGCACCTGGACATTCGGCACAGTCGATGAACAGGCCTGAAGGGAATGCAGTTTCATCTTCCTTGGTCCCTGTCCAGCTCATGTATGGAGGAGAGCGCTTAGGGCATTGTCACTGTCATCATTAGACCTTCTTCTTTCTCTTGCTGTTGAAAATGGTCTGTGGGGAGAAGTCGTCACTGGCCAAAGTGATGTGGGCATGTGTAAATGGAGTCTCAGATAGTTATGCTCTAAGAATGGTTGGGGCTTACTAGTAGAACTGTGTACTTTGCTGCCAATATCACTAAAAAAACAGAGTTTACCTACCCCACAGGGCACTTGGCTTTGTGGGGTCATGGATACACATCTCTTCTACTAAAACGACAGGGACTATCTAAGTGGGAAGGTACTTTTCAGGGCCAGGCCTAGTTTTTATAGGTGGTGTAATATTGAGGGGAGCCTGCCTCTTTCATACTATTGATTCTGTCTTTAGTAGTTGTTTTTAGAGGTTTTAGTAGTTGTATTTACTAAATATCATGAAACAAATCTACTAATAGGAAGATTGTGAACTCATTGTATCTCTCTTTGAATACTTAAAATGTTTATAGATCAGAGGGCCTGGCTTAAAAGTTTATTCAAATCTTAATTTTGGTTGATGAACATGAATACATGCTGTCTTTTAAAAACAAATAGCTTATACCACAAACTTTTGTTGAGGTGTGTGTCGTTTACTTCTGAAATACTGAATTCTTTAGCTTCTGTGAAAATGTGTGCACCAAACCAGTTTCCTCTTTTTCTTGGGTAGACAGCTAGACTACATTTTTCTTTTTTCTTTCTTTTTTTTTTTTTTTTTTTGCGGTATGCGGGCCTCTCACTGTTGTGGCCTCTCCCGTTGCGGAGCACAGGCTCCGGATGCGCAGGCTCAGTGGCCATGGCTCACAGGCCCAGCCGCTCCGCGGCATGTGGGATCCTCCCGGACCGGGGCATGAACCCGTGTCCCCTGCATTGGCAGGCAGACTCTCAACCACTGTGCCACCAGGGAAGCCCTAGACTACACTTTTCAAAAAAGACCATATGACTGACTTCTAGACAAAAGGATGTGGGCAGGGATGATATGTGCCCCTTCCAGGCCTGGCCCACAGATGATCCCCCATGCTCTTCCCCTTCTACTTTCTTGATGAAGACGAGCATGACCACCATGGAAGCCGGACCTTGAAATGGCAGAGCCACAGGGTGGAAGGAGCCCCAAGGTGTATCGCTACTTGGAGGAGAGCTACGCCCTATCAGGAATAGTCACTTGGGACTTGGTGAGCGCAAGAAATTTCTAATCTGTTTGAGCCATTATATAGTTTTGGGCTTGTTTGTTATAGTAGTGAATGTTACCCTAACTAATATTAAAGTTGAGAATCCTTAAGAAAAATGTCAAGCAGTGCTATACAATGGAAAGTTCATGCACTTTGGAGTGCAACAGAACTGGGTTGGAGTCGTGGCTCTGGATCTTCATTGCTGGGTGGCCTCTGACGTTTACTTAACTTTTCTGAATCTCCACTGGGACAGTGTCAGTACAGTCAAGCAGTAAGGCCTGAGCTCCTTGGTTTGTGTACATTTTGGGCTTGTGTGGGAATACCCCTCTCGATGGACTCGTAATCTGGGGAAGCTGGTACGGGCCAGATAGGAAAGGATTAGGAAACTTCTTCTTCCTTCCGTGCCCCATCATGGCTGATGTTCAATACCTAGCTAAAAGTTCCAGTTTGCTAAGGGGCTCAGGGAAGATGAGAGTGAAAGGCATTCCTATGAGATGCCAAGAATAGCTGAATCTGGCCTCACGTCCGTGTTCCTCAGAGTTAAACCTGCCAGAAATCATATTTGCAATTACATTGAAGAAAGCCATCACTTGGTCCTGCTCTGGAAAAAGAGGTGAAATATATATTTTTAGTAGAGAAAGGAGGGCTTCACCAGCCTCAGTTGGCACGTGAACAGATTTGCTAGCAGCTGCGAGCTGTGATCCGAATATTACTGACCTAGACCAAAGGAAGTAAAATTCCTAGCTGCAGACACAGCCTTGCCCTCCCTAGGGGGTACCTGATTAAGAGCCATTTTTGGCTTCTTCCTTTACTGACGCTCAAGGGTGAGTGGGTCTCACTGGGCCCGCAGGTGTGAAACACTTTCTCTTTTCAAGTCCTTGGGCATTTTCTCCTTTGGGGAGTTACTCTGGTTGTGATGTAGCTGGAGGGCTCAATTAAGTGGCTCAATTGGGGAGTCCACTTTTTCCACTGAGAAGAACTCAGGCAGCTCAGGGCACTGACACTTTCAAATTTTAACTCTACATTGAGTAGAAATATCTACTTTTGGAGACTGGTTAAATTGCTAAATGTCTTGAAAAGCCTCCACTAATGGACAGATTGCAAATTACTTTGTATCTCTTTTTGAATATTTAAATTATTTCCTGCTTGTAGGGCCTGTCTTGATGCTAGACTCAAATGGAGTTATCGTCATGGTCTCAGGACTGGATTTTCGGACAGTATTTTCGGTGTTGACATTGTTTTGCCAATGCAGGCAGGTACAATCAGAACTCTCCTTACTTTGGTTTTCATGTGCCTTTTACTTTGTAAAAGTAGTTGCTGGAATAATTCATCCAGGCTACTTGTATAAACTTATAACCATGAGTGGAGGATGAAAATTTAAATCCTTATTTTAATGATGCTAAAGAAAAATTAGAACACTCTTATTTGAAGACAACTATCTGTTGGGGTAGCGTGAATGTGTTTTTGTATTATTTGATATAGTCCATCTGGAATTTTCCAAGAACTCAGTTTATCTAGGTCAATGGCAAATTGCATAGCTTGGTAGAATGCTGCTGGGTAAGATTCTGTCTTATTCCTTTTGTATGTAAATTGATTGTTTACTCAAGAAAGGGGTCGTGATCAACTCTGCTTTTTCCCTCTAGCCTTCTTAGTTCTTCAGATAGTAGGGGTAAAACTGACTTAGCAGTTCAAGAATCTAGGACTAAGAGAAGTAAATGATATGGGGTTTCTGACCAGTGAGACACCTTTTCAACACCCAAAGGCCCACAGGAGTAGACATCGTTGCCATGGTGCGCTAATAATGTCATTCGTCATACAAAGGAATGCAAGCCTGCTGAGCATGTATAAGGTCAGCCTTAAATGGAAGAGAATGGGTGGAGGTGGCCAGGAATTCTCACGCTCAGTTCACTTCCATCCTAGGCTTTGCTGTCCTCCCAGAAACCAGAAGAATTACAGTGAATCTTTTTTTACCCAGTTTCTGTGTGAGTGCATATGCATTCACACATGTGCACGTGTGCATGCATGTAACAGCGTGATGGCCAGTCTTAGATATTCAGGGAGTGGTGTGAATGACAAATCCAAGTTCAGTGGTTTGGGGCTTGATCGCTTCAGCCAACCTTGCCGTCATTAGCCGTGTTGATGTCAGGTCTGTTTCTCTGTCCCCATCTCTGTCTCTCTGTCTCACACACGTGTGTACACGTACCTGGAGAAGCACAGCAGCTCACTAAGGAGGAAGTGAAGCATCACAGCCTGATGCCACACACACTCACCTGTGCAGTGAGTGGGTCTGACTGACTCTACTTTTTCACTGGTGACAGCATGCAACACACAATAGTGGACCATTTTAGCGGACCCCAAGAATTCTATAATAAACCACGGGCTTTCACCTCTGAGTGCCTGTGTGGCTCTGCAGAGCCCTGGCCCGAGCTTCCTGCACAGGTGTTTCTGGCGCCCCCGGCAGCTCTAAGTCGGGCCTGGATGGGTGTCCTGACCCTTATCTCGCTCCTTCTCCTGTCTGCACAGGCTGGAGAACAGAAAAGGGCCTCTGGCCACCTGGTTTCCTTAAGGCTGAGGGCTTATGGGCAAGGTCCTTTCCAAGCTTGTGTAACCATGTGGAAATCCCTGGGGAGCCTCTAAACACAAACTCCTGCCACGCGGGGAGGGCACCTGCCATACCACGAATTCCTCCTCTGCAGCCAAGTTGCCGTTTCTCACCATCAACAGTATGTTCTGCAGCCTTACGCCACACCTAATTTGTGTTGCATTTTGAATATCCTTGGAAATGCCCGTATAATGAGAGGAAAGCAATATGTGTCTAAGCAGAGTCTTGTCTCCATGTGCAACTTTTCTGCTGGCAGAAGTCACACTGATGCTAATGAAATCTGAATGCTGACGTCCTGTCCTGCAGTGGAGGATGGTCTCCCTGTGCTGAGACACAGTTTCTTCTCGTTAGCCCCACCATCTTTATCAATATTAACAGGAATAATGAGAATTAGAGAGGCTGGCTTGTGGCAGAATGCAGAATTAATGGGGAGGGTGGGAGGAAGATGAATGGTTGAGAAGTAAAGATGCACTGGGATAGTGAATGGACCGCATCCTTCTGGGACCCTCTTGAGAGGTATTTTGTTCTAAATGAGGTATATGGTGAATCACTGCCACCCTGCAATTTTAACTCTAATGGGGAACTTCTCACAGCTGAAGCCCTAGTTTGTGACAAACTCTATCTTGTGATGGTTTTACAGCTGGTGTGTGTGTGTGTGTGTGTGTGTGTGTGTGTGTGTGTGTGTGTGTGGTTAACACTTGGATCTATAGTCAACAGCCAGCTTCATCAGGATTTATTCACCACGAGAAGGTTTGCTGCAAGGGTCCATCAAATGCATCTCCATAAACATTTCATAATTTTAATGTGTTAATGACGGTCTCACCTACCATATGAAATGTTTCAAAGGGAAATGCAGTGAGGGAAGTGGGGTCAGAGTCAGGGAAACTTTCTTTCATTGCAGAAGTGAAATTTTCATGCTGAGGGAAAGTCAATCAAAAGTGGTAGATGATGTATCTCCTACTGATTTCATTCCCCTTGGAAGTTTCTCTGATTTTTGCTGCTTATTCAAGCATTGGATGTCACTATGTCAAATCTCCCTACTGTTCCCAGGGCTGTTTGTGACTCTGAGAGGGGCTGAGACACCTGTCCCGAGGCAGGCAAACTTCAAGGGCAATATGGGAGTGGGGCAGCCAGGGGGCCTGCACAGTTTCTCGAGAATTGCTGGTTTTCTATTTCTCCAAGAAGTTGCTGTGCCATGGGGATTATGGCTGGTAGCAGGAGTGACTCAGATGTGGTCCAAGCAGCTGGAGGCCATGCCGCTTGTACTTAGAGGGTGTCTAACCAGCAAGCACTAGGGCAAAGGGAAGGAGTGCATCTCGGGTTTGTGTCTTCCTCTGGAGCTGTGCACCAGCCTCAATGTGCTCACACCTCCCTTTCCCATTAGGACGGGGCCATGAGGACCTCAACACTGTGTGGTGCAGGGGAAAGTGCCCCAGCTTACAAGCTGGAAGACCCAGGCTTGGGTCCACGTGCTGACAACATAGTTGCAATATCAGTGGTGTGACATGGCTGGCAGAGAATCTAGTGTGCCCTTAGGACGTGTGAACAGAGGATGCATCTAGCACAGAGGGGGCAAGGGATCCACTGGGGGGGCCATTCCTGGAGAACTGAATCGGGTTCTGCATGCCACACTCCTGGAGCAGTAGAAACAAGTCAAAACACACTCGGAGGATGGTGTGCGGAGCTGGGAGAGGATGTGAAACCATGCCACATCAGGAACTCATGGAGGACTGAGGCCCCTGGCCTGAAGAAGTGATTTGGGGGAAGGAGTGATGATCTGAAGAGCTGTCACGAAGAAGAGGAATTAGATTCTTTTGATGAAGCCCTTTTTGGTGAGGTCTGGGACCCTGGCAGAAGCCATGGAGAAATACATCTTAGTTTCCCATAAGGAAGATCTTTCTAATAGATGCAAATGTCTAAAGGTACTTTAGATTGTTGTTATTGGGGATAATCAGACCAAATTCTGAAATTTTGACATGGTTGTCTGGATGCTGTGGAAATTTTGAGGCAGTGTTGTGGTGAATTGTCACCATGGACATTTTGATATGCCTTTTAGGATAGAATCAACCCTTTTTGGCGAAAGCAGAATATAACAAATGGCTTTATGCCTACTATTAAACTTTCTTCTATTTTTTTTTTTTTTTGCGGTACGCGGGCCTCTCACTGCTGTGGCCCCTCCCGTCGCGGAGCACAGGCTCCGGACGCGCAGGCTCAGCGGCCATGGCTCACGGGCCCAGCCGCTCCGCGGCGTGTGGGATCTTCCCGGACCGGGGCACGAACCCGGCAGGCGGACTGTCAACCGCTGCGCCACCAGGGAAGCCCAGACTTTCTTCTATTTTGAACTGAGTGTGAAATAGATGCCTTTGGCCCATTCCACTACCCCGCCCCCATCCCTGCCCCAGCCTCCTCCGGGCTCACAGCTCTTCCCTGACCCAGGCCCCATTCCTGATACATCTGTGGGCCTCCCCCACTCCCTGTCACTTGTTCCTTTTGATTTGCCTGAAGATGGGGATATGGTGACATTGAAGATCAGTGACGGGTCTCTGGGGTGGGGTGGAGTTGGGGTTAGGTTGAAAATACTGAAAGGACTCACATCTTTATTCGTATTTTAGAGTAGCTGTTTTTTTTCTACTATTACCCAAAAGCCTCAATTATAATTTTATACTGTACATGTCAAGATGTCCACATGTCAAAATGGCCTCATCAAAATGTTCTTACAACTAGCTGGACACACACTAGTCAAGTATATTACACAGGGAACTTAAGCATCATAGGGGTGGTTGAACACGGTTATTTGAAAGACATTTTGTAATTCTAAAATTGTGTGCTCTAACCCAAGAGTTGCCAGTTGCAGGTCCATGGGCCGTGCTGGTCTAGGACAAAGTTTTCACCATCCGCATTAAAATGCAGGAAAATAAGAACAATGGGTTTAGTTTTCTCTAAGGCTAAATTTATTCAATTTTAAGGACTTTCTTCTAAGAGAAGGGTCTTTTTTCCTTCTGTCGTTGTGGTTAAAGTATTCTTCTTTTGTTTTTAGACACTGGTGATAGGAGGTGGTATTTAAAAGTGTCAGTGGACAACATAAATATGCCTGTCTCATTATTACATTTTTTTCTTTTACTGGTATGTAAAATCTCAAAGTCTGGGAGCCCTGATTTAAATCACCCAGTCTTTGGAACCTCATTTATTCAGTTGTGAAATGGGCACAGACACCTCGCTTCCCTATCAGCGTAGCTGTAAGGTCTCACACTGGCTACTGTTCTTCCCAGACACAACTGTCGTATGCTTTGTATGATATAAACGCCCTGATCGTTGAGTGGACAGCAGTGTCGGTACCGGTAATGGGAGTTGTTGCGTGAACGGCTGGTGGAACAGAAATCATCTCTCTCCTCTTGCCCTAGTGTTTCCTTGACTAGTATTTCCTTCTCAGCTTCCAGCAGCACAACTGAACGCAGCCAGGGAGTTTGCTGTGTTCTTTCAGACTCATGACGAAATTTCTGCCAGGGCAGCCAGAGGAAGACTAGAATGCCCGGGGCAGCCAAAGCGGGCCCTTCTGTGGAACATGGTATGGGGGGATGGGGGTGGGGGGAGAGTTCCAAGAAGCGGGGAGAGGGGTGGTCTTGCCTGTCCCAAGGTAGGTGTGAATTGCGGCGTGTTTATCAGGGCAGTGCTTCCAGGCAGGTGTGAGGGACCCGAGGGTGCCACTGAGACCACGCCCCGCACCAATTAAATCATGCATCTCTGAGGGAGGGGATGTGGGAACAGATGTATATGTATGACTGATTCACTTTGTTATAAAGCAGAAACTAATAAAAAAAAATGGGAAAAAAAAAATCATGCATCTCTGGTGACGCTAAAGATTTCCAGATGATTCTCACCTATAGCCAAGAGAACAACCCTTTCAGCTCTGAGGGAGAAACTTGGAAAAGATTAACCAGGAGGCAGCTCATTCGTGCCGATGTCTATCAAATAGAGCAAATTCCTCCTTCAGTTTTCAAGGAATCATTGCAGGCGGGAGGGGTTTTGGTTAGTACTTGCTCTAGGGCACCAGCTGGTTATACTTGATCTCCATCTTTTGCCTTAATATTTCACTAGGGAATTAATAACATATTGAGGTTAAAGGTCCAGCTTCTGAAGAAATTTTTGCCTCGTGGAATGATGTTCAGAGCAGCATTGTTTCTGGTGGAAGGTAGAAACAACTTAGTGTCCATCAATGGGGCCTCAGACACATCAGCGGTGGCATGAGATGGAATACTGCGAACAAATCAGGTCTGTAAGTATCATCATATCACATGCAAAATATAATGTGGCCTGAAAAAAAAGCAGGTTACAGGGCAACACACAGGGAATGAGACAGTTTATGTGGCTATTTAAAACACACAATATGACTTGTTACTTACTGTTGCAGCTATCTTCCTGTTTCTGGATACCTATACCTGTGGCCCAACGAAAGCTGAAGGACTAGAGGGGACACAGCAGAGCCACCATAACGGTGATCTTTGGGGAAGGAAAGGAATGGAATTTGAGAGAAGTCCAAAGGCGACATTTCTGTAGATGTTTTGGTGCCTTTATAAAAAAGAACTGAAGCAAATATGAAAATGGTTAAATGAATTCCAGGTTATGGGTACAGAGATCATACATTCTTTGTTCTTTATTGAAGTTATATACTTCTTCTAAATTCAATAATATAACGACTAGAAAAAAATTAGCCTCTGGATTAAGATCCTTTCAGCTTCAGGTCTTGGTCTTCCACTTGCTGTGCATGTGACCTTTAGCTGTTTCACCTTTTGGGGCCTCATCTGTAAAATGAGGACGGTGCAGTGCCTAGGGTATGGTAAGCACACCGTGTAGGTTAGCTATTTTTATCAGCGTCCTCCAGCTCAGATGATAGAGGCTGATTCTTCCTCTTCAGCCTTTGGAATCCAACTCAGGTGTCATCTCCCTCAGGAACTGTTTCCCAACCGTCCCAGCCAGGTGCTTCTATAATACTTGGTTCTACCCTACGTGGTACCCTACGTGCCATCATCTTCTAATGATGATGATTCATATTTATGGAGTATTTACTATGTGTCGGGCACTCTTCTAAGCATCTTGCCTGCTTGCATATTATCTCAATTCTCACAACATCTTGTTTCATATCATCATTAATTCCCATTTTACATTCTCCTTTTTAAAAAAGTTTTATTGGAGTATAGTTGATTTACACTGTTGTATTAGTTTCAGGTGTACAGCAAAGTGAATCAGTTATACATGTACAGATATCCACTCTTTTTAAGATTCTTTTCTCATATAGGCCATTACAGTGTATTGAGTAGAGTCCCCTGTGCTATACAGTAGGTCCTTATTAATTATCTATTTTATATATATAGTAGTGTGTATATGTCAATCCCAATTTCCCAATTTATCCCTCTTCCCCACCTTATCCCCTGGTAACCGTAAGTTTGTTTTCTACATCTGCGACTCTATTTCTGTTTTGTAAATAAGTTCATTTGTACACTTTTTTTAGATTCCACATTTAGGTGATATCATATATTTGTCTTTCTCTGCATGACAATCTCTAGGTCCATCCATGTTGATGCAGATGACATTATTTTGTCCTTTTTTATGGCAGAGTAATATTCCACTGTATGTATGTACCACATCTTCTTTATCCGTTCCTCTGTTGATGGACATTTAGGTAGCTTCCATGTCCTGGCTATTGTAAATAGTGCTGCAATGAACACTGGGGTGCATGTATCTTTTCAAATTATGTTTTTCTCTGGGTACCTGCCCAGGAGTGGGATTGCTGGGGCATATGGTAGTTCTATTTTTAGTTTTTTAAGGAACCTCCATACTGTTCTCCATATACATTCTAGTTTAGAATGACCTGTTAGTGTGTCTCCCCTAATAGGTGGTGAGTTTCTGGAGCCTAGGGATTGTGATCGATGAAACCCTGTACCCTCCATGCTTGGCACAGTGACTGAGAAAAAGAGGTCATTCAAGAAATTGCCGAGTGAATAATGAATGCATAAAGTTAGGCCAAGCAAACCCAGCCCCCTGGTCACTGCGTGGCGAGAATGTGAGATGGTTTGAGGATCTTTTATGGGCTCCTTTGCTCTGCTTTGCCATCCTGAGCGCCATGTCTCTGAGGGACCATAGCAGAGAAGTGGGGAACGGCTCCTCTCAGGGACAAAGCTTACTGACTGTTTTATAGGTAAAAGTGTGTGACGTGTGATCTTTGCCTAGCTCACTCTTACTGTCCTTTAGACATCAGCTCATACTCTCCTTCCCCAGGATGGCGTTTCTGATCCCTAGGGCAGAAGCAAGCCCCAATCACATACCTTCACCCAATCCTGTGTGTTTCCTGGCTTGTGTCAACAGTCGCTCTAAGATGGCTGTCTCTAGAAAGACTGCTTACTGCCCGTCTCCCCTCTAGCCACACCTGCTGGGAGGGAAGTGTTGTGTCCCCCATGTCTCTGCTGTGTCCCCAGGGCCTCTGCAGTATTGGGCCTGTCATGTTGCAGGTGCTCAGTACATCCTTGACGAATGAATGGAGTCAGGAGAGGCTGAGAGTGGGAAGAGTGGGTTATTGAAATTCAACTCAATATTCAAGTTCACAGCTGCTACTGATGAAGACCATGGCTAATGTCTTCAGGCCAATATTCTGGGGGCTTGTGAGCCTCTCTGTACCTTGGAGCTTGGCATGGCTGATAAGTGACTCTTCTAGAAGGAATCTTGCTCAGTGGGCAGAATCTTCTGTGGCTGGCATCATTCCAGACCCTCTTCCCTATTAGAGTGGTTCACAACTTACACTCTTGAGTCAGGACCACCTGGGGGCATTAAAAATACAGACGTTACCCGCTCCCTGGCCTTTCCATCTATGTATACACCCACACATACCCTGAATAGGAATTTCTGGGGTGAAGCCCAGGAGGGCATGTGTATGACATGGTACATCATGGGATGATAACCACTGTTGACCTCTTTCAGGCCACTCAGTTGATTTCCAATGTCCTTAGTTTATAGGCAGGGAGTTCCTGACATACCTTACCTTTTAGGAGGAGAAAATGGATCAGGTATTGAAGGGCCAAGAGATGGATTTTTTTTTCCTAGTACAAAACCACAGACTTTCTCTCTCTCCCTTTTGTTCTCATCCATCTCTGTTCTCTTTCTTGTTGTCTTTGTTGAATCATTCTTACCTGAATCTTAAGAGATGGATGGAAATAGCCTGAAACAGACAAAGGTGAACTCAGGACTCAGTTGTGACCAGAGGCTGCCGGGTGACTTGTGGCCTCCCAGCCCTGGGCACGCAAACAGGAGATTTGTGGCGTGCTTGGAACCCCTGGCGGGGGCTTATTATACAGCAGGGCCTCCCAAAAGCTAATTTACTGGATTATGGCCACATTTCCTTCTGCTCCCCTTGTTAAGCTTAAAAAAAGGACTCCCGTCAAAACAACAGGAGGCGTCACAGATGTAAACCTTCCAGGCTTTCTGAGCATGCGAACCATGCCTTGGCTCTCAAGATGATTGAAAATGAGACTTTCCTTCACATCTTCCCATAAACATCAGCTCCTTCTTCCCCCTTGGTGCCCCCAGGGAGGGGAGCCGGCCCGGGGAGGGACTCTGTTCCCGCCCCTCCCAGAGTGGATGGACACACGCTCAAACATCTTCATCCACCCTCAGGGTACAAGTTGCTTGCTCACGTAACTCTTAGTCCTACCATTGTAAGAACACTGGGGGTAGTGTTCTTTTATTTACAGGAACACTTATGAGGTCTGAAAGGGTCAGTGATTTTCAGGCTGGGAGCAGACACAGGCCCCGTGTCCGGGTCTGTATGTCAGGGCCCCCGTCACCACCTTCTCCCTCCCCATTGGTCTGGGTGGGAACACACCCGTAGCTCCAACACAGGTGCAGGGTGGCACCCGCCAGGTGGCTGGTTTGGCTCCGCGGGATGCTCAGGCCTTTCCTTTGGCCTCTGGTCGCTCTTGATGAATATCCCTGTCCTACCCTTGAGACAGACGCCTGAAGCTGAGCCTGAATTAAACCCGAGTGGAGCCGCTTGGAATGAGAATGTGGTCTGAGATATTTGTTACGGTGTGTGAGGGAGGAATGGAACTTAACCTATTAGCCTTTCTTAGTTTATTCGCCTCATTTCTATTCCATTTGATGTTCTGAAATGACGTTTATTAACTGTTCCATGAACACGCACGTCTTTGCGGGGGGCTTGCTGCGCGCCGCGCGGTGGCGTGGGGCTGGGGGCGCGGCAGCGTGGACGGCTCAGGGTGAGAGCAGTGGGGACCCCGAGAGGGCAGGGGGACAGGTGTGGCGCTCTCGAGACAGGAGGAAGGCCCAGAGAAGGCTTCGGGATGTACTGGGGGCCGCTGGCTCCAAAGCCCTGGGGCGAGGGCGGGCGCGGGCTTGGAGGGGTTAAGCGGGGCAGCGAAGAGGGCGCGTGGCTGGAGCAGACCAGAAGCGAGCACGAAGGCGGGCGCTGGACTTTGGATTTAATTCTGAGTGTGATTGAAAGCCTCCGGGGGTTCTGGAGCTCTGACTTGGGTTTTTTTGGTTGTTGTTCATAATTAAAAACTTTTTTTATTTTTATTTTTGGCTGCGTTGGGTCTTCGTTGCCGTGCGTGGGCTTTTCTCTAGTTGCGGCGAGCGGGGCTGTTCTTCATTGCGGTGCACAGGCTTCTCATTGCTGTAGCTTCTCGTATTGCGGAGCAATAGACGGGGCTCTAGGCACGCGGGCTTCCGTAGTTGTCGCTCGTGGGCTCCAGAGCGCATGCTCAGTACTTGTGGCTCGTGAGCTCTAAAGCGCAGGCTCAGTAGTTGTGGCGCACGGGCTTAGTTGCTCAGCGGCATGTGGGCCCTTCCCGGTCCAGGGACTGAACCCGTGTTCCCTCCATGGGCAGGCGGATTCTTAACCACTGCGCCACCAGGTAAGTCCCCTGACTTGGGTTCTTGAAGCGTCACTCTCGGGAGACTGGCAGCCCGGATTCAGGTGGGAGGGCAGGAACTGGGGAGGAGTGGTCGGGTTCAGCGTTTGTTCTGAAAGCAGAGCCGGTGGCATTTGCTGATGCGTTGAGTGTGGGGTAGAGAAGGAATGAGTTGTTCGGATGGGTAATGGCGTGTCTAGATGTGCACACCTGAGAAGCTTCTGTGACCATTGGCACTTGGGGAGATTCAAATCCAGGAGGCTCCTGGCAGGAGATGGGCCATCGGAATAAGGACTTTGCCTGGAGCTGCTGCAGCAGCTTCCTGGCTGGTCTCGACTCTGAATCCTGGGTTGTGTTTCTAAACGAGGGTTGGCTACTTTCCACTTCCTCCAGGTCAGCAATACGTCTCATTGGCCTTTAGACCAAGTCCAGGCCAGCCCCAGTGGCAGTCAAGGCCTCATCCTAGCATCCCACCCCCTCTCCAGCTACTTCCTTGCCTGCATTTACCGATGTTCCAGACACATCAAACTACTCCCCCAGGCTCCCCTACCCATGATGTCACAGTCACACCCGCTGCCTTATTTTATGCTCCTCATATGCCTCTACCTTTCAAGAGTCTGTGGAAGCATAGTCAAAATTCTGCCTTCTCCAAGTTCACATCCCATTTTCTTCACGATGGAATTATTTCTCTAATAAAACTTGATTTGTACATTTAATCTAGTCACCGTTTAGTTTTCCTCTATATAACAGTTGTATATCGTTAAATGTATGTTATATATATTTATATTGTATTTTTGTATATATTGTATATTTTGTGTTATAGTCATATAGCCCTATAATATTGCTTTTATTAATGTAAGGTTTCTATTACTAGATTATGTACTTCTCACGGATGAAACTGGGTCTTACTCTGTATTCCAGTCTAACCTAGATTTTTAGAACCTCAGTCAGTGATCTGAATCATATTGATTCAGTAAAGGTAGACAGGGGCTAAGAGAACAGTTCTGAAGCATCAAATGCCCTCTGATTACAGCTCTTAATGGTACATGAGGGTGATAGTAAAGGGCTTGTAAAAACCTGGAAATTGGGTAGTTTTCTGTTTCAGATGCAGCTAGCACTCTCCAAATAATCCAGGGGTCCACCATGTTTCCCAGCTTCCTTTGCAGTTGTATTGGCCACGTGACTAGCTCTAATCAGTGAAATGTGAACGGGAAGTCAGGGGTCACTTTGGCTGAGGCTCTTAGGAGCCCGTGCTCCCCTCCATCTTTGTCTCCCTCTGCTGCAGTCAGCCTATAGCCACGCATTAGTATGCAGAACACAGAGTGGATGGAACCTGGATCCAGACTCATCAGATGGAGAAGGGCCCTGCCATCTCACATTAGACCTCGCAATGATGTGAAATAAATGTTGTGCTAAATCAGTGAGATGTTGATTTGCTTGTTACCTCAGCATAGCCTATCTTATCCTGACTACTGTATCTTTTCAAAGTAGAGCTAGTAAATTCTGCGTATGATGGACTTGGTTATCCGTCCAAGAAAGCGAAGTCAGAAATGGTCTGTCTGTAATTTGCAGGCATCAGACATCACATTCAGGATGATTCAGAGAATGAGCTCATGGAGGCAGAAACAGAGTATGATTGTAAACAAACATACAAACAAACAGCAGAAATCTAATCTGTTGTGATGTACTGTGTTTCAGAAGGGGGGTGTAGAAAGGGAGATGAAGAACCAGAAGTTGGACATGTCCTTGAGAGAGGGTGTCTTGTGGAGGAACAGCATGTGGCCATTTGGAAGGTGTAACTATACTGTGGCGATGGGCGCACCAAGTTGTTTGGGCCAGATGTCATTTCACATTCAGATTCTGTAACTTCCTGCTCCTGATGTGAAGCCATGCTTGTAGTATAACCTCCAGATAATACTGAACTTGTCATTAGTTTGTACAAAAGGAGAGAAGACCCTCATGCGCTATCATACATACTAGCTGGTTTCATCGACAGGTCACTCTCTAGCCAGTTAATTCTCTAGCAATCTAGTTGTTTGTATCAGCCTCTGTAAGGCAGTAAGTTCATTCATGAGAGATGGAAATCAGACTCCGTCTGTTGAGTCTGTGGAAATCAGACCCAATCCGCTGGCAAGCCACCTTGTGAGGTCTTTAGGCAGCCAGGTGGGCAGCCAGCCAGCCAGGTCTCAGACCCTCCCCAGGCTCCACCACTCCACATTGCCCTGGGGGTTGTACTTGGTACAGCGCGTGTCCTTGACCTGCAACCTTCAGAGGCTCCCAGGAACGGAGCTGACTGGGAAACAGTCAGCTTTGTCTGTATGATCTCATGAGCCTTTACATTAACATTGCAGGCCCCCAAACACCCCATTAGAGAAGCTTCTCCTTGAAAGTAAGGTTGATTGTTGCACTGAAAAATGTATAGACCCAACCATAAACAGAACTGATTTTTGTTTACTTAAATGAATTTTAGGGAGAGGAGTCATGCAAACATACTCTAACTCTGCCATTTCCCACAGAAATCTCAAAGACAGTTTTGGATCATTAACAATATGTATATATGCAGCTGTGTGTTTGAAAGCAACCAGCAAATCCATTCTCAAATAAATAGTTGTCTCTCATACGAGCATCATGTTTTAGAGATTTTCAGTTCCCTTTGTTCTCTTTTCTGATTCCAGACTTGAAATATTGGTTATGGTCTCATATCCCAAATACCAAGCCCCAAACTAAAAACAATACAAATCTTTGTTAATGTTTTTTAATAGTAAAAATATTCATATAAATAAGAATTTCTAAAAGTGTAGAAATAATAAAAAAAAAAAAGAAAGTAGGACCCTTCCTAGTTCCACCCCGTAGAAAAAGCCACTGTGAAAGTTTGGTGAATAACATTCCAGATCTTCTCCCTACCCATATACAACCATATGTTTTATTATTTACAAAAATCGGATAATTTTATGCATGCTGTCTTACAGTGTGCTTTTTTCCTCTCGGCGACATATCTTGGGCATATTTTTCATGTCAATGCACATTTGTATTTTTTAGTGGCTGCGGAATATTCCATTTTATATGTGTACTATAATTTATTTAGCCAATCCCCATTGCATTGCTCTCAATTTTTCATGTTTATAAACAATCCTGAAATGAATGTCCTTGATTACAGATCTTTGAGTACTACATGGTCTTAATAGAGTTAAGTTTCTAGATGAGAAAGAAAGGATTCTGTATTTTAAATTTTAGGTCAAAAGAATTCTGTATTTTAAATTTTAATAGCTTCCGCCCAAAGGTCTATACAGTTTACACATTCACCACCGCCATGCTGGCATCCTGGTTGGATTTGCATTTTGATAATCTTAGGTAAAAGAAATCTCAGGGCTAGAATCTACAGTGCAAAGTAGAGGTGTACTTTTTGAATTACTAAAATGCAAAAATTACCCCATACAATGCCATTTTGGTCGTAGTTTCATAAGCGCAAAATGGTAACCGTGACTCCTGAGTGAAAGCAGAAGTGCAGCCCATTCTGACGTTCTCTGTCGAGTTCCCACCTCTCAGCTCCCAGTCCCGACAGAGACAACCATACACGTGTGAGGAGGTTTGCTGGGCCGGCTGGAGTAGGAAGTGCTTTGCTTTAAATCTGCCTTTTACAGAGAAGTCAGTGGGCTGAAATGGAAAGGTCCTTAACTCCCACACTTGCTGCCTCTGCACCCTTGGTGTGTTACTAATTCTCTATGAACTGATTTCTTTATCTGGCTAATGGCATTTTGTGAGAACTAACTGAGAAATTAGACGGAAGTCCCTAACCAGTGCCTGACATGGAGCATTTGCTTGTTTTCTCCATCAGCTGAGCATCCTTCCTCTGTGGAGAATGGAGCTTCTGTTCTAGGACCAAACTTCACTGTGACAAACGACTCCAGTTTTAAACCATCTCCTAGAGAAGGGTAAGTATTACTTTTAGGGATCCTCTATTCCTCTTGACTTGTTTTCAATATATTGGACATTAAGGTACGCTGTTGAACGGGACACTTTTTTGGTTTGTTTTTTCAGAGCCATTTTCTCTAAGAGTCTTAACCATGTCCATTTGGTTTTGCCAAGCGTGTTGTGAAATAAGTCATATTACTGTTTGGCCACATTATGTAGATATAGCTCATTATGTTTAAATCTGCCTATTGTTTCAAAGGCAGCTCTGTTGACGCCGGTTCCAGTGGGGGTGACTGTAGCCAAATGAGACCAGAGTTGGGTCTGTGAGGCTTTTCCCTCCATGCACGTGTGAAACTGTTTCCTGGGTGAGCTGCTCTACCTGAGATTTGAAGAATCTGTCACTCGTGGTAATTTCCTTCTACTTGATGGTTTAGCCAGACTCTTGCTATGCTTGTGCCCATTCAGACTACTCCAGGGTGTTCTAACCTACATGGCTGCCCATCTGGAGTATCCAATAGGATCCTGGTGGATACGTGGGAAGCAGCTGCAGAGGGAGACCGTTCCTGGAGAAACGCAAAGAGCCCAGTAAGCTGGTGGGGAAACCAGCCCTGGACAGGAGGGAGGCAGCATGACCTAAGTCATTATCTTGCTTTTCTTGAACCACCTTCAGAGGTGGGGAGTGTAGTGAATAGTATCCTCAGTCTTCGGAGGAAGAACTGGGAATTCACAGGCTTAGTGACTAAGTCTAATGAGATTTGTAAAGCTCGAGCTTGAGCTCAAGACTTGTGGTCCAGTTCTGTCTCTAGTGGGGAAGACTGTGATGGTGGTGGCACCCCAAAACTGTGCCTGGGCTGCAGACGCAGGAGGCCTAGACTCAGCTTGCACAGCAAAGTGTCAGGGTTCAGCCACATACAAGAAACTTAGCGGGAACATAACCTAGTGGGACACTAGAGGGAAACTGAGGCACCCGCCCTGTTCTATGGAGTGTGTTGCTGAAGCCAGAGACGGAAGGACCAAGGATGTCAAGGTGTTCAGGGCTTACCTCAGAGATACCAGTGGCTTCACCCAGTCCAAGACCCACCTGGGAGAGGTTGGAGGCCATTAACTTCTCCTAGTTCATCGGGGTCCGTTAGGTACGAAGCATGGCAGAGCTCAGGAGAAATGAAGCCTCATGACTTCGGGTCAGAGGGGCCGCAAACAGCAGAGACTGTATGTAGGTTTCACCCTTTAGCCCACAGACTTGCCCTATTCCAGATGCTTCTTCTACCTTCCTTGCTTCACCTCTGCATTGTCGATTGAGTGCAGCAAGCAATGCCAATGATGCCAGACTGTGATGGGCTCCGTGAAAGTGCTCTGAGCCCGCTTGACTAGGTTCTCTCCTTTCCTGTGGGACTCAGTCAGCCCGTCATTGAGATGTGTGCTGTTCGTGTGGCAGACTTCTGTTGCTGATAAAGCTCTGAGTGAAGCTTAGGCTGCTGCATGACCTCGGTCCCCTTCAAATTTATACCTGTTCATAGTTTTATTTAGTCTGCAAAGTCACTTGTAGATAAAAACAGCTTTTCTTCTGTTATATTCTCCAAGAATCCAGTTACGCTAAGCCTCTTGATACAGGTTCATGAGCTCAGATCATGCTCGTGACCGACTGATGGGGAGTTTTTCTACTCCCCTCCCTTCCCCCTCCCAACCCTTCAGCCTCAGATTAATATCTAACATCTTTCTAGAAGGCTGATAACAAAGTATCTTTGTAAAGAGCAAAGGCTTTTCTTTTTTTTTTTAAAGCTGAATTCTGGTTAACCAAGTTTATTTTCTGTTGAAGCAGACAATAACTATAGAAGGCACAGACCTGGCTGCTCAGATTCTTTCTTTGAAAATGAATGTTTTCATTGCTCTACATTAGAAGATGCTGAGGGTGATGGAGTGAGAAAGGCCAGGCAGGGTCTTCTGTTTAGCTACGATGTCCAGTTCTTGCAGTGATATGGAGAAAAGCAAAGAAAGTGATGTGTTGAAAGGCAGTAGTGCCTTTTTTCAGTCTTGAAATGCTGTGCCATTTTCAGTCTTATTTATCTCCTGGTCCTTGTTTTTATTTTTAAGGAATTAAAGGTAAATAATTTGTACTGAAATACATAAGGATAAATATTGGGTGGGGTGTTTCTAGCCACTTTTGTGTCTGAAACTTCTTGATACTTTTGGGTAAGAAAATCAGATGTATTTCCTTTGTTATATAAACTCCAAGGGATTGAAAGCTAGGAGAGAAAATATAATCAGTAAAGCTTTGGCTTAATCAAGCTTCTAGACCCAGTGACCAATTTATAGGAAAATAAGACACAGGAGCATGTTAAGAGACATCATGGGCTGCAATTAGCAAAACTCAGATATAGGAAGTTCTAAAGAACAGATAATCTAGTTTCTTCTTTTTCTTCTTCTTCAACAACATCAACAGGACATGGGGAAAATAAATGGGGGAACCCATAATTTAAAAGAGATTTAAGATATATAACTAATAGTAGTGTATGGACCTTACTTGGATCCCAGTTCAAATCTCTACCTAAAAGATTTATAATCTTGGGATAACTGGGAGACAGCCCAGTAGCAATGAGAACTGCTAACATTAGACTGTGGGCTCTAATATCACTTTCCCCTAAAAGAAACCAGGGTTCCTTAAAGAAGTGGCCACTTCCATGCATAATAGACAGTGTGAATTTAGAAAGTCTTGTCATATCAGTTAGCAAGGAAAATGGCAAAGACTTCTAACATCATCTTAGAACTCAAGAGCTACCTTGGTCAAAGATGGGAAATATGGGCATCAATAAGAACAATTACTGCAGTGGATAGAAATAGTTCAAATATGCCTAAATTCATGAGTTCATAATGATACTTTAAAAAGTGCAAATGAATTGGTCATTATTAGAGGATGCCAAGGAACCAACTCATTATTTGAAACCTGGTAAATAAGAGGGAAAAATCAAGCATTTATTCTTCCTTTTAAATATGGACTGTGCCATGAGATAGTCAAAAGAAGACGGGAAGTTTCTCACTCTAGAAGTAATCCAACTAATAATTGAAGAAGAAATATTACCATTTTGTAACCATTAATTAATGGATGAATCTAGGCATCGAGCATGAATGAATACTGATATCACAACACTACAAACAGATATTGTGCCACCCCTGCAGTGGAAGAACATAGTACCCCTATGACATAGTCTTGACAAAAAATACTTGAACATGCTTAAGCCTCTAGATCCAACTACCAATTTATAGGAAATACAGATGACAGGGAAACATGTTAAACTGCACCATGGGGCTACAATCACCAAAATCCAGATTGTGGGAACTTTCACAGGACAAACAATCCAGTTTCTTCAACAAATATATTGCAAGGAAAAGAAATAAGGGTTGGAAAAGGAACCTATATGCTCAAAGGCAATTTAAGGGATGTAAATCAATTATAATATGTGGATCTTCTTTAGATCCTATTTTTAAAAAGTATCCAAATTTTCACAAACTGTAGTAATGTTAATGACATTCACGAGATCAGGATATTTGAACACTGTCTAAGGAGTTATTATTTTGTTACATGTGGTACTGGTATTGTGATTATGTTAGACTCTTTATCTTTTATAGGTATATATTGAAATATTTACAGAAATGATATGAGGCCTGGGAGTTACTTCAAAAGCCTAAGGTTAAGGGGAGTCATCTCCTGGGGTGGAGATGAGCCAGACAGACCATGGGTTGGTGGCTGTTGGAGCTAGGTAATGCACATAGAGGAGGTATTATTTTGCCTTTTTGGTGTATGTTCAAAATTTGACGTAATAAAAAAAAGATTTTTTTAAAGGATAGGTAAATGTGAACACTGACTTGATGTTTAATTATGTTGAGGAGTTAATGTTATTTTTAAAGTTTGTGGTAATTTGGATTTACACCTTTGAAAAGATAAAATAGTTTCTGGGATTTGCTTCAAATCATTGGTGCTTGTAGGGATAAGAAATGAAATAAAAGTGTCCACTATTGTATAAGTTTGAAAATCTCCTAAATTATAGGTAACATACAAAAGCTAGGCTAGGCTGTAATTAAAGAAAAAAAAAGGGCTGCAGCATAGAACAGTTAAGGTAAAAATGCCTTGTGTCTTTGGCTAAATTGAATGAAAGCCAAATGTTCATTTTTATTTTTACTTTTCATGCTAAGCTTTTGGGTTAGCAAAAACAGAACCTAAACACAAATGCATTTAAAGTAAAGTGGATAGAACTATGTAAACCTGTTGACAGTCAAGAATTCTTCTTTGTAGCAATCGTATAATAAAACAAGGCATTTCTCAGCCCCATTTCCTCCCCCTATATCATCTGAAGGTCAGTAATGCTATTGTGTGTAAGATTTCTAGTGTCATTTATATAAACTGCCTACTAAATTAAGTTCCTAAGTTAAACTTGAAATTTATCAGAGTTAGACCTTGAAATTCATACATACGAGAAAAATAGGTAGAATAACGTATTACAAAAGAGAAAAGATAAGTACCCATTTGTTTGAGCTTTAAAATGTACTAAAACAAGATAAGAAGGATGTTTTTATCAAAATGGTAAGAGCTACAAAAAAAAGTGATGATTATGTAAGGTCTTAGATTCTAGATGCTGAAGAGTAGATGGAGAGGGTGGTGGGAAGAAGACATCTGGCAAAGTCAGAGTCAGAATCTGTGGAGTTCAAAAGTCTCTGAAGCACAGGGGGCTGTGGATTGCGTGCTCAACCTCCATTCCACTCTGCTTCTAGTTGGAGATGTTGGGACTCTAAAACTGATGCATGGCAGATTCCCTTGCAGCAAGGATTCTGAATGAGAATTAGGTCTTGCTGATTATACATGCCTACGCTTTGGATTTGGAAGGCAGACGTGAGGTGGAGGCCATCTTACTTTCATTTCTGGGGAGGCTGTCCTGCAGCAGCACTGCAGTTTGCTTTTTCCAGGTTCCTGGGTATTGAGAAGCCGTTGCAGAAGCAGAGCAGCTGTGGGGACTTCCAGACTCTGGCCTCCTTGTTCCTGGTTTACAGCTATGGGAGTGAGTCTGGAACCCATAGCTTCAGTATGAACCTCAGGCTGGTAGCTGGTCTGGTGGCTCCGTCTGCATTGTTCTGGGAGTCCCTGCTATAGGCTTATCCCAGAACTTGTCTGTCAGCCCTTCCAAAGACTTTTTGTAAGCACCCAACTCCCTGGATTAAATCTCTTTCTGTTTAATACACCTAGCATGATATTGTTCATGATATTGCTGATGGAAACAAGCAGCATTTAAAAGCGTTCAAGCTTTCACAAATGAATGTTAGGCCTGCCAAAATTCACCTTTCCTTCCCCACACACAATTACCAAGGCCTCACACGTCCAGCCCCATCATCCCCAAGTCCCAGTTCTCTTGGTTCCTTTGCTGTTTCTTGCCAGTGGTCCCAACATTCAAGGTATCTGCAGTCAGCGAAGGACCTAGGCTTCAGAGTGGCTGGCAGGGTGTCCCACACTCAGGTTCAGTTGCGGATTCAGCTGTCTTTGAACTGTGCCAACTTCTCCTCCCCCCACACCTATTGTCACAATAATTCTAACATGTAGAGTTTTTAAAAAAAATTTATTTATTTTTGGCTGTGTTGGATCTTCGTCGCTGCATGTGGGCTTTCTCTAGTTGTGGTGAGAGGGGTCTACTCTTTGTTGCGGTGCGTGGGCTTCTCATTGCGGTGGCTTCTGTTGTTGCGGAGCATGGGCTATAGGTGCGTGGGCTTCAGTAGTTGCAGCATGTGGGCTCAGTAGTTGCGGCCTGCGGGCCCTAGGGCACGTGGGTTTCCGTAGTTGTGGCTCGTGGGCTCTAGCGTGCAGGCTCAGTAGTTGTGGCGCATGGGCTTAGTTGCTCCGCGGCACGTGGGATCTTCCCAGACAGGGGGTCGAACCCATGTCCCCTGCATTGGCAGGCAGATTCTTAACCACTGCGCCACCAGGGAAGTCCCACATGTAGAGATTTTAATCCCTATTCAAAGACAAGGTGCCTGAAGGTTAGAGACATTAAATAACACGTCCAATATCCATGTTTGAGGGCAGATTTAGGATTTGATCTCAGTTTTGTCTATCGAATGAGCTTTTGAAAATACACTAATGTAGGTATGTAGTAAGCATCATAGTTTAGTCCTGCAGCCCTGCCGAGGGCTGAGTGGAGGCTACACAAGAAACAGAATTTCTTTTCTTCTATGCTGGCTTCCTGCCTTTTGGTTAGTTCATAGGAGACAGCCGAGGAAGAAGGCATGGGAAAAAAGCCATAAAATATGAGTGAACAAAAGGAGCAAAGGGTAGTGGAGACGAGCTGGTGCTGTCGGTGGTAGAGATGGGTGGCCTTGGCACACGCTCGTGATGCTAGCTGGGGCAGTGTCAGCCCTGGTGGGCTTCGTGGTGCAGTCCGTCTGCTGCTAGTGCTCGCAAGTAGGGGAGCAGATTGAAAGCTGCCTAAAGATTTGTAGCGTTGCTTCACCCTAGCTTCCGCTCACTCCTTTCATTCTGTGGATAGAACGAACCTCCCTCTGCAGTGAAGGAGGAGGCTTCTTTCTGGCCTAGCAAACCCCACACAGCTCAGCCAGGCTGCAAGGCTTGGTTGAGGCCTGGACCCCTGTCTTTTCCCTGTGGGTAACTAGACCTCCAGCTACAGACTTGGACCTCCTATATTCTGTTCTGTAACTGTACTGTCTCTAAGATGCCAGCACGTGACTCCATGGGTGCTGTGCCCTGCCCCTGCAGTGGGCCTGGGAACTAAAATACCTGGCTCAGGATTCTAGTTCTACAACTTTCTGTGTGATTCTGGCCCAGTTCCTTAACCTCTTTGAGCCTCTGTTTCCTCATCTCTGAAATGGGGGGAAATAACACTACTGCACAAGGTTAGAACGTGGATAACTGAGCGAGTTAATTATCTAGAACGTGGCAGGTGCTTTATACATGGTGTCCCTTATATTAATTATACACACTCTGAATGGAGTCAATGCGTCTCTCCACTGGGGGAAGCTGATGAGAAAACAGGGGAGTATCAAAGTGTATTTCTTCACTGACCAGAATAGATTTTCCATTAAGAAACTTCCTTTTAAACGCGTGCAAAACAGTCCAGTTCCTCGCAAATGAAGTGTTGTTGTTTTGACTTGGCAAGGGCATGGTGTAATCTGAGCCACTTACTGTCTTGTGTCATCAACAAAACAAAACAACAGTAAACAACTGGTGTTTAGCCTTCTTGACTCTGATCTCAGGTATCTGCCTACAGCCTGATCAAGCTCTGGAGGCACACTTCAAATAATCCTTAGATAAATATTATTTCCTCTTAAGAGGAACCCATCAACCTAATGAATCATATTAAAATAATTCCTGGCTGTACATTTGCCTAGTGTTAAATGTTCATAAACTTTATTCTGAACAACTCAGGTGCCGTTAGACTTAGAGGTGTTACAGGAATTTTATCGTCTCGCCGTTTTCATATATGTTTGTGTTTATTTAAAAATAATTTGCACAGAGTTGAGAGCTTAAATTTTATATTTTCTAAAAGGAAGAAGGGAATAATTAATTGTGTATCTCCCCATTTCTATCCATAGACCATCTCACAAAATATCTAGATCTGAAACTCTGTGAGATTGATAATATGCAAAAAATCTATGCTATCGGAAGTTGAAACGAACATGTTTAAATGAGATGTTTTTAATAAAGTGCTCGCACAGTTCTTGACTCAAAGTTAGCAGTTTATAAATATCAGTTCCTTTTGAATATTTACTAGTGCCTTCGTTTGATGATTCTAACTCATACTATGTCCAGAAATTGTGTTTTCTTCACTTTGAAAGTGATTCATTTTTTCTCTTGCAATCCACTGGATATTGAGATCATGTCATGATGTGACTTAAACGTGATGTAACCTGGTGGGGGAAGGAGTTATGTGTCGTTGAGAAGGCCAGGTTGAATGAAGTGTTCCTAATACCCTAAGGAAAGGAGATATTACCCTCTATTGGTTTCCAAGTCATGTTTCAAATGTTTTCTTTGAGGTTAGGACTCAGATCATCCCTTTGCTATATACACTTAGTAATTTGCTAATTCATTCCTCAGGCTTCTAAGTAGTATTCAGACAACCTTATTTGTCTCCAGTCCCCATCTGTAAAGTGGATAGCATGCCTACCCTACAGGTGTGTCATGGCTAGCAAGGCATAAGTATTTACTGGGGGCTTATTTTAGCAAGAACTTAAGAAAGAAGTCATGGCCCTTAACCTTCATAGAATTGACTATTGAGCCTTAGAGACCAAAGTGAAAGAAAACGTTGTGAAAAAATGTTTTCGTTGTTCCCTGAGAATTGAATACAGATACCAGGCCATGCAACCCTGGCTTCTGTCACTGCATTGAGTGCACATCCGGCTCCCTGGATAGTCTGGCCTTTCCCCCTCATAGCCCAGACCTCTTGAAGCTGCATGTTGGATTTGAGAAAACAACCTTTCCAGATAAAGCAAGATCATTCTTTGTTATCAGTAGACACATGGCCACCCCCTGCCCACCCCCCACCAGAAATTTCAAATATCACTCAAGGTCCATTAATAGAAGAATGAGAAGTGGAATTGGATCGCCCGTTGAGGGTTGAGCTTTGGGTCTTGAGTCGTATTTGGTGATAAGTTTCTGAAAAGCCTCCTGCCCCTCAAGCTGCAGCACACTTTGGTCTTCTCCTGGTCCCATTAGGGTCATGGTCCCCAGTGAGGAAACTCAGCTTCTGATAAGGAAGAAGCTTGAGGTTTTTTTTTTTTTGCAGGTAGTACAGGGGGGTCAGGAAGCAGGAGCAGAGGATGTCCCCTTGACCTATGAGATAAGAAAACAAACAAACCCATGTGAAGCAGGAGTGACATTTGTTCCGATGCCTAATTTTAGAAGCAGAATGTGAGGAGGTGAGTTGGAACACACATGGGCAGCTCCAATAAAAAGTTGAGGTGGAATGTTCTTGCTCTTACTCTGGATGTGCTGTGGGACCAGCATGCACAGGGTTTTGCAAACAGATAATTGGTGATAGATTATAGTTTTTTACTGGAGGGTCTGAGATAATCTAGCTGGCTCTCTGTGAACAAGGAGATAGACTTGGTAGGAACTGAAGAATGAAAAGTCACTTTCCTACATTAACCATCTAGGAAGCAACTAGGAAGGGACAGCAGAAGCCCCCCAGAAGGATGACCCCCTTGATTGCATCTTCATGGTGCTTTGTAATTAGGGGCCCTAAAGGGGTGTCTGAACATTCAAAGGAAACTGGAAGACTCAAGGCTGTCTAGACGAGGGGTGGCAGATACATGGCATAAATGCCACCCTCTTCTTTTCCAGGCCATGGCAGATACCGCCAATTAATCATGGCACTTTTTCCTGCTAAGATCTTCAGTTCTTTTATGCTGAGATCTACAAAATTGTGAAGACCACCTCTTCCTGTGTGAGTTCTCATTTTGTACTTCTGGTTGGAATAAATTAGAAATCACAAGACATCAAGAAACTGATATAAATCAAAAGGTCTCACTCTCCCTTTATTCCACTTTATTGTGGTGGTCATGAAGTCTCTTAAAGTGACGTTGATCTTGGTGATTTATTCTGGTCGAGGGACTTGTCTTATTATTATTATTATTTTTTGCATAATGAGATTAATGTTAATTTTCAGAGACCGACTCCTACTAACCAAGCTTTAGAAAACTAATGTTGTGGTATAATAAGAAATAGACATGGTCTTTGCTCCCAGTTCTTGGTACAGAGCTCCTAAAACTCGGCATTTCTTGAGTGACAGGACTGTCTTTTGTTATTCATAAGAAGATCCTTTTCAGCACATCTGAGTTTATGCTAATGAGGTGACTTAAGGTGTCCCCTGGATAGTCTGGGATGGGGCAGATTATCAGAAAGACCAAGTGATTAGAGGGTAGGAACTTTCAGCCCCCATCCACAGCCTCTAGGAGGGGCAACGGGAGGAAGGCTGGAGATTAACAGTCTACAGAAACTCTCGAACAACGATAGGTGATGAGCTTCCAGGTTGGTGAACACATAGCAGTGCTGGGAGGGTGGTGTGTCTGGAGGGAGCATGGCAGCTCCATGCCTCTCCCCCCTTGCCCTAAGTATTTCTTCCAGCTGGCTCTTCCTGAGTTGTATTCTTTTATCATAAATCAGTAAACATAAGTAAATGTTTCCCTGAGTTCTGTTAGCTATTCTAGCAAATTATTGAGCAAGAGAGGGGGGGTCAGGGGAACCTGATTTATAGCTGGTTGGTCAGAAGTGCAGGTGATAACATGGACTTACAATTGGCCTCTGAAGCGGGGGGTGGGAGGTAGAGGAAGGGTGGGTGTGGTGAGACTGAGCCCTTAACCTGTGGGATCTGCTGCAATCTCCAGGTAGATAGTGTCAGGATTGAATTCGTAGGGTACCAGTTTGTGTCTCCCCGAGATTGGGGAATTGCTTGGAGAAGGAAAAACCCACGCATACTTTTAGCTTGCCCTGGGCCTTATCTACCTGAGAAGTAAAATTATCATAAGAAAGTTTCTTGAGAATTATGGAACCAGAACTAAAAGAATCCGTTGCCTGAATTCCTTTATTCCTTTAGTTTTTTGATCATTCTACATTGAAGACAAAGAGTCTGCTCTCTTAGGGCCTACATGGCAAGGAAGGGGGCAGGTGATCAACAAGGAAACAATGAATGAACCAAGTTATTTCCAATAGTATTACATGGTATGAAGAGTATAAGACAGGATATTGTGGTAGTGAATCAAACATTTGATTCATGCTTTATCAGCAGACTGGCCTTTCTACAATTGGTAAATTCCTGACACCAGAAGCAGAATGACTCAGGCCTCGGGCAGGGACATGCCTTCTCCCTTGGACAGTGCGCTAACGGGGGCTGCCAAAACGTGCCTGTGTGTCCTGCTCGTAGCCCCCTTCAGATGGATCAGCAATCCTTATGCTGGGGAGCGGAGTAGCACAGAGTGTGGTTAAGAGCGGAACCCTGCAGCTGGAACAGACCTGGAGACACACCCCGGTTGTGCCACTTGTAGTCATTCAACAGATATCCATTGAGTATATATTATGTACCAGGTGCTGTACTGGTGCTAAAGACAGACAGTGAACAAATACATATGAAATATGATCTTTATCTTTGGACACCCATGTTCACAGCAGCATTATTCACAATAACCAAAAGGTGGAAACAACCCAAGTGTCCACTGATGGATGAACGGATAAACCAAAGGTGGCATAAACACGCAATGGAACATTATTCAGCCTTAAAAAGGAAGGAAATCCTGACCCAGGCTACAACGTGGATGGACCTTGAGGACACTATGCTAAGTGAAATAAGTGAGTCACAGAAGGACAAATACTGTGTGATTTCACTTACGTGAGGCACCTGGAGTACCTCACATCAGGTACACATAAATTCATAGAGACAGAAAGTAGAAGGCGGGTTGCTGGAATCAGGGGGAGAGATGGGGAGTTGGTGTTTAATGGGTACAGAATTTCAGTTTTGCAAGACGAAAAGAGTTCTGTGGATGGATGGTGGTGAAGGTCGCACACCAATATGCTTAAAAATGGTTGAGATGGTACATTTTATATTATGTGGTTTTTTTTGTTTGTTTTTTTTTTGCGGTACGCGGGCCTCTCACTGTTGTGGCCTCTCCCGTTGCGGAGCACAGCCTCCGGACGCGCAGGCTCAGCGGCCATGGCTCAGGGGCCCAGCCACTCCGCGGCATGTGGGATCTTTCCGGACCGGGGCACGAACCCGTGTCCCCCTGCATCGGCAGGCGGACTCTCAACCACTGCACCACCAGGGAAGCCCTATTATGTGTATTTTACTACTATAAAAACAACATAAATCTAAAAGGGCTGTTAAACACTGAGAAGAATACAGCGGGTACAAGGGATAGAGAGTGGCCTGGGTAGTTGCTGTTTCGGGAAGGGTGGTTTAGGCATAGCCTCTCTTAGGATACGACAGAAGAGACCCAAAGGAAATGAGGGTACAGGCCATGAGGACATTAGAGAGAACATTCCAGACAGAGGGAAGAGCAAGTGGAGGGAGCCTGAGCTGGGAGCAGGCTTGGTGTGTTTGAGGATCAGCCAGGAGGTCCTGGACTGGACTGGAGTGGGCGGGGGTGAGCAGATAGGAAATGAGGTTTGAGAGGGAGACTGCGGCCAGATCGGGTCGCATCCTGTCACCACGGTAAGGACCTCAGGTCGTTCTCCAGGTCAACTGGGAAGTCACTGGAGGGTTTTGATGGAGGGGCGACACGGTCTCAGTTATATTTTCAAAGGAATCATCCTGGCTCCCTGGCAGAGAATAGACTTCAGGGGACCAAGAGTGGAGGCCAGATGACCAGTAAGGAAGCTGATGCAGCTAGAAAGCAAGTCAGGGTGAGGGACGAAGGTGGCGTGGACGAGGGTGGTACTGGTGGGAGCAGCAAGAGGCGGTCTGGTTGTGCGTGTTAAACGTTGAAGGTAGCGTACCAGCCTGACAGCAGTTAGCAAGATACCTTTTACGCTACAGGGCGATGGCCGTCTCTTCCGGTCTAACAGTCTCCCCGCTGAGGCTCCTTCACTCCCACACGAGGTCTGTGCCCACCCAGCTGCCTCTGCCCACCGCTGCTTCTCATCACCGAGGCCCAAGGAGCACTGGGTCCTTGATCAGCCGTGGAGACCCCCGGGTGCTGCGTCCAGACGTCCCTCTACGTGCCTCCCCACCCCCACTCGGCACCACTGCTCCCGCTCCAGGGGGCAAAGGCCAACTGCCATCAAGGTCCCCAGCAGCGAGCCTGATGCATCTCCAGCCCCGCCCCCTTGCGAGCTGCGGGCCTTTCGGGTGTGCGCTTCGCAGCCTCTGGCCCCGAGTTTCTACCTCGTCTTCATCTTCCTTCTCTCATTCATCCGGCAAGAAGCATCAGGACTTCCCTTCCTCCTGGAGGGGACCTCCGTCAGGTGGGACTCCCTGAGCTGATTTGCCAGCCTTGCTGCTTGAAATGTTAAAGGGGAGATAACGGGATTCTGAAAACCCTGTTCTCTCTTGACAAAGCCTTTGCATGGATTTGATAACCCTTTTATAGATGTTAGACGTTGAACTCGAATCTTTCTTTTTCTTGGCATCCTTACTTGAACATCCTAATGTTCTTCCCTGCAACACTCCTCACCCACCCCCCGAGCTAGGACGAAGGTCACTTGCAGAGAAATGCCAAAAAGAAAAGCACGGTGATAGAGTCCAAGATACTACACCTCTCACATAAGTGGACTTTAATAATGTGAAGCAGTTTCCATAAGTTTCCCAAGGCAAAGTTGCCTGTGCCCACGAGCTGTCTCCAGCGCCACAGTGAATGGCGGTGACTTGGTCTCCTCTGCCTGGTGCTGCCTGGACCAGGCTCATCCCTTGCCCTGATTGTTTGGTTGAGGACATTTTTGGAAACTCTCCAGAGAAAAATGTTAAAACTAACCTGAAACATGTTGTCACTGGCATGGAGCAAAGCAGGAGGTGTGGAAACGGGCAGCCGTTTGGAGGTTTGCAGTCGGATGCAGTTGGATGGAGGTTTCTTGAAAGTTCAAGGGAGCCATGGATACAAACACAGGGTGTAAGGTCAAGACCTTGGGCGTAGGGTGGGGACACTGGACAGGAAGAGAAAGACCCCAGACTCCTGTTGGAACCCAGTCAGTCCCCGTTTTCAGCGCTGGACTGGCATGTGGTCCAGCGGGCTGGAAGTCAGTTCAGAGGGTGGTGAGTCGCAGAAGCCGTGGGCTGTGGTCCAGGCACTGCCCCTCTTGAGTTGTGTGCTTAATTTCCAAGACTCAGTTTCTTTATCAGTAAAATAGGAACAATACTGTAATCACCTCTGTCCAACCCATTTCACAGGCTTCCTGGCCACCTGGTATATAAAAGGGCTGCGTAAATTCCTAGGTTGGGACCAATGAGGGCTGGGAGGCAGAAGGTATTCTCAAGGCAGAGATGTCATGATTCACAGTCTTCCGAGACCCCTGCCTGGGAGCCTGGACCACTCGCCTGGGTCCGAGGGTTCAGTGGGCTTCTCATCCCTTACCAGGAGTGGGGATATTTGGAGGCAACTAGAAAGCTCTGTGTGGTGCCCCCAGTGGGGTCGTCTGGAGCTGCTGACTGCTTTTACTTAGCAACAGGCATTTCAAATGCACACCACGAGACTGTAGCCCCTAGGAATGCAGCATTTTTGAGCAGCGATGTACAGCATGCCGGCTGTAAAACATTGCCGTGTTCACACTAGTGCTCAAGACATGTGAAGAGAAGCGAATATATTACCGCTGGAATATTTCTGTATTGAGGAGAACCTTGCCATTACCCTACAGAGCCTTCTGGAAGAAATTAGGATCATTTTTAAGAGGCCTGCTTGAACACAGTGGAGCATTCATTCCTTTTATTTTATTCCTTACACATTTACAATTGGAAACTTTCATTATCCTGGAATTATTAAGTAGTTGGGGGAAGGATTACTTATTTTTACATTTATTTTTGAGAGCTCCTTATTTCTTTTCATGTTAAAAAATGTATTCTCTCAGAAGCCGATTTTTTTTTCTTTTTTCTTTTTTTGGCGTATGTGTGTATATGTGTGTGTTGAAAAAACCTTGGCCTGAGCTTGAGAGGCTGACCTTTAACTTCAGAGGAGGAAGTGCGGTGTCGGGCAGCTGGGGAGGGCGAGAGGGAGGGCAAAGTGAGTCAGAGGCTCTGCAGTGCCCTCCTCCCTCCTCCCAGGCAGGAGCCAAGCCCGTCCATCCAATGCTATATGGGAAAAAGAAATCCCGTAGAAGTGACCGCTGTGGTGATAACAGCGTAAGTGGTTCCTCTTTTGAAGTCTCAATGCTCCCAGAGCTGTGGGAACCGCAGTCAGGGTTCACCGTCCTCCCTCCACCACTGACGAGCCATAAGGAACCGGGCGTTTTCCCTCCAGGATGGAGGAGAGGGGCTGTGACTGTGAAGAACCATTGACCGTAGGAGCCGAGCTGGAGGCTGATGAATGGGCAGCCATTTCAGGGTGGGCCCTGGGTTCACAGTGACCCTGAACCATGACTTCAGTTTTTGGCAGCTGCCTCTCCAGAAGAAGGGGGGCCCACTGCATTTATTATCTGAGAACTGTGGTGTGCTGTATCTGAGTAGACTGGCCACGTCCATGGGGCAGCCCATGGTGAGCTCTCTGTGCCGGTGGAAGGGGCTCTTGTCTGCCTGCCGCCTCTTCTGTGGAACTTTCCCTGTGCCACTGAAACTGAGGTGTGAGCCACCTGCTCCCTCATTTCTGAAATCTCAAGTCACGTACCCACCATCTTTCCTTTTTTTTAATCACTTTTTTTTTTTTTTTGGCCGCACAGCATGTGGGATCTTAGTTCCCCGACCAGGGATTGAACCTGCAGAGTCTTAACCATTGGACCACCAGGGACGTCCCCAGCATCTTTCTTTGTTTGACTCCATAACAGTGATTTTGGGAATGGTCTCATCGTCCTCAGCAATGGCAAGCCGGCAAATGAGCAGTTACTATGTATAAGCTTGGTCCTAGGAACAACAGATGGAGAGGGAGGGAGGGAGAGAGAGAGAATCTTCTTTAGGGTCTTACAGAGAATCTGAGGATGAGGACATGGATTCTTCCCTCAGCATGCCACTAAAACTCTTCTCACCCGGGTCATACATGACCTCCTAACCATCAATTCCAGCAAACATTTCCCATCGCCTTCCCTGCTGTGGGAGAAACAGCCTCCTATTTGGACATCCTCTCTTGAACTCCCAAGACAGCACTCAGCCTTGGTTCCCCTGCCCCCTTTCACACTATGTCTTGAGGTCAGTTGTTCTCTACATCTGTCCCATGAATGTAGCTGCTGTTGCTCAGATTTCCACTTTTGGTCTTCTTCTCACTCCTCCATTTTTTTTTTTTTTCCTCAGCAATTTCATCTTATCCCAGAGCATTTGATTCTACTTTTTTTTTTTTTTCCTGTGGTACGCGGGCCTCTCACTGTTGTGGCCTCTCCCGTTGCAGAGCACAGGCTCTGGACGCGCAGGCTCAGCGGCCATGGCCCACGGGCCCAGCTGCTCCGCGGCATGTGGGATCTTCCCGGACCGGGGCATGAACCCGTGTCCCCTGCATCGGCAGGTGGACTCTCAACCACTGCGCCACCAGGGAAGCCCTGATTCTACATTTTTAACAGGCTTCCCAGGTGTGCTGATTCCCAAGCAGTTTTGAGAATCTCTGGACTTCTTAATCCCTCTGGTCTTAGCTTCCCCACCTATAACATGGGGATAATACTGGTACTTGCCTTATTGGACTGTTGTCAGGATGAAGTGTGTTCATATATGTAAAGCACTTCAAGCAGTGCCTTGCTCATAGTCAAATTTACATACATGTCTGTTGTTGTTAAGTTTAGGCAGAGGCCTGATGGGAAATAAGTCTTCAAAGGAACATTGAGGCCTTTTGCAGAGACATAGTTGTTCCCCCAGATCTAGTCTCCCCTTCCGGAATCCCCACATGGCCACGCAGAATCTCTTGCAGCTAGGTGTGCCTGTGTAACTAGGTTCTGGGAAACAAGGGCTAACTGGAAATGTCCTGTGGCAGTTGCTGGGAACTTCCCTACAAGCCAGCTTTGTCCTCTCTTCTTTCTGCCATTCTGCTGCCCAGAACTTGAGGTGGTGGCTGGCATCTTGAAACATGAGCGTTAGGACCATTTATGAAACTTGTCAGGATGCTGAGCTGAAAGTGCTTGATCACTCAGGAGTTCATGTAGCACATCTCCTTACGCCCTGGATTGCTCACCTCTTGAGTTTTACCTGAGAGGGGAATAAACTTCTGTCTTTTTTTTTTTTTTTTTAATTAATTTATTTATTTATTTATTTTTGGCTGCATTGGGTCTTTGTTGCTGTGCGCGGGCATTCTCTAGTTGCGGTGAGCGGGGGCTACTCTTTTTTTTTTTTTTGAGGTACGCGGGCCTCTCACTGCTGTGGCCTCTCCCCGTTGCGGAGCACAGGCTCCGGACGCGCAGGCTCAGCGGCCATGGCTCACGGGCCCAGCCGCTCCGCGGCATGTGGGATCTTCCCGGACCGGGGCACGAACCCGTGTCCCCTGCATCGGCAGGCGGACTCTCAACCACTGCGCCACCAGGGAAGCCCGGGGCTACTCTTCATTGCAGTGCACGGGCTTATTGTGGTGGCTTCTCTTGTTGCGGCACACTGGCTCTAGGCATGCAGGCTTCAGTCGTTGTGGCACGTGGGCTCAGTAGTTGTGGCTCGTGGGCTCTAGAGTGCAGGCTCAGTAGTTGTGGCGCACGGGCTTAGTTGCTCCGCAGCATGTGGGATCTCTGTGGACCTGTGTCCCCTGCACTGTCAGGTGGACTCTTAACCACTGTGCCACCAGGGAAGTCCCTAAACTTATGTCTTTTTAAAGCCACTACGTTTTTGGGTCTAATCTTAAGTGATACAGAATGCTGATACAGGCAGTACATATTGAATTAGGTATCGAATGCCAAATTATCTTTTATTTGGTAGTTAGTAGGAGAACCATTGAAGGTTTGGAGTCACACAATGGGGAATTCACTTTAGGAAGATTAATCTTCCACTCATCTCCAGCCATGTGAAGGCGGTGAGAGAGCCTAGAGGTGGGGAGAGTAATGAAGAGCCTGATACGGAGTGGGCAGGGCAGGAGGCAATGACAGTTTCAGGTAGGAAACAGTGGTGGAAATGGAAAGGAGAGGCTGGGTGGCAGAATCTGTGTTAAAAGAGACCCAAGAGTACTTTGCAGCTGATAGGATGTCTTGGTGAAGACATGAGAGAGGGAAAGGGTGACTTTGAGGCTTTGGGGGAGAAATTTGGAGGATGATTCAGTGGTTTCCTGGAACTGTCATCTACTGGTCTCTAACCAGACTCTGCAGTCAGTGACTTCATGTTGGTAGCTTGAAAGTGGCCATGGTGGGAATATGGAAGCACTGTGGAAATCAACACATGCTACACATCAGGGCTCCTCCATTTCCCACAGAGAGTCAGTGTATCAGCACACCACTGAATTCAAATGCCCCAAACATGAAAGTCAGGAGGAAGAGCTGGTTTGGGAGATACAATGAGCTTCACTTTACCCATGAAAATTTGAGGTGTTGGCCAGCCACAGTGTGGGTGAAAGCTAGTTTGGAGGCAAGCACACAACAGTAGAAGTGCTGAAGCTGTAGGTGTCATAAATCAGCAAGGGGGAGATCATGGACCAAGAAGAAATGGGCAGAAAACAAAACCCTCAGGAATATGTCCTTTTAGGACTCAGAAGGAGGAAAAGAAACCAATGGAAACAGAAGAAACAATCGGAGAAACAGTAGGGAAATATAGGAAAGTTCTGTACTGTGGAAAAGAGGAGGAGTGGGGGGGGCCAGGAGCTGTGGAGGAGCTGAAATGAGTGAGGTCTCAGAAAAGGCTGCTGAATTTGGGGATTAAGAAGCCTTTGGAGGGCAATGTCTATAAAGGGATGGTTGCAGAAGCCAGATTCCTTCTTCAAAGCCGGGGCCCAAGAATATATGAAGCTAATTGGTACAGCATCCAGCAAAACTTCTAGTGCATCACAGGCTATACATAAATGCACTTTGATGCATTTTATAAATGCAAAGTACTTTGGAGATCACTTGACTGTGTCTAAAGAAATTGGGTCATTTACTGATCTTTAAAACTACATGGAGCCTGGGGCTACCTAATCACGAAAGGAAGAGTGATCTTGGGGGTGGTGGAGGTTTTATGTGGGGCAAGCGTCTTGGCCCACATGATTACGCTGTCAGCCAGTGACTAAGGAGATAAGCCTGTCTCTACGCAGGAGCTGTGGAGCTGACCACATTGTACGTGCCTCAAGCTGCTCTTTGATCTGCAGCTGATGCTGCGACATTTTACTGTCCTTTGCTCCATGTCTCAGTCCTAGCCCTTGTCTGCAGGAATTGCTTTGTCTTTGGTATTCTATCAATATGTTTGTTGGCCTCTATATGCTATAGCTGTGGTGATGTTTTTCTGTAGTGCGGTATCCTCAGAGTTATGCATGAAAGTTGCTCAAAATATTTCTCTATTTCATAGTTACCTGCCTCTTTTGGGAAAGCGGAGGGATGGGAGACTGGAGGGATGAAGGGGAAATCACACTTACAGAATGCCCACTGTTTTTAAAATTCATTTAGCAACTATTTATTGGGCACCTCTAGTTTCCAGGTCTTTTGCATCTCATATCATTCTTCCAAGAGCCTTTCTGGGAGGTTACCATCCTACCCATTTTACAGATGAGCACTTCTGGGCTCACTCATTCCCCTGCAGGTATTGGAAGGCAGATTGATTTCTAGAACTTTATGATGAGTAGGGTTTTTGTTTGTTTTTTAGCATCGTATATGTTTGATTCAGAGTTGACCTTCAAGACTCTGGATGTGACATCCTCAGCAAGTCCTGGAGTTCTGACTACTTGTGGGAGTGGGACCTCATCTAGAGTCTAACACTTAATCATGCTCATCTCCTTGTGGATCCGGCTTCCAGTCACGGGCTCCAATTATTTCTTGATGTAGAAATATAGGACTTGGGAGACTGGCTCAAGCTGTCATCCATTTTACATTCATTCATTCAACACAAATGTGATGAACTCTTACTCTGCTGAACACTGGGATTGCAGAAGTAAATAATCCTTTGTCTCTGTTCTCAAGGAGCTTGTACATTGCACAGCAAGCCCAAGATCAGAAAGTAGGTCCTTCTCAGCCAAGTCAAAATCAGTGATCAAGTACCTAGTACTACTTTGTTGTGTAACCTGTGGCTTCTGTGCAATTTTGTTCTGTGGTTATCCTTACGATATTTCTTCCATTTATTTCATATGACATCAGCTCCCATGAGGAGTAAGTGCCTTGAGATCTGGCACTCTGTCTCATATGACTTTGTACCTGCACCAAATGGTACAGTGTCTGGCACATAATCTGTGTTCATCCGATGTTCATTGAATTAATAGATGAGTTACAAGGACTGTTTGTTAATTAATCGTAGTATTCCTATATATCAAATATGAGGCCCAAAGACTGACTTAGTAAATTCAGAACATGCTAGAATTCAGATTTCTGATATCTAAATGTTAGCGTTTTATACACTAATTTATTTATTTTACTTTTGATTTTAGTGCACAGAGTTGAATTCAATATATTTTTTAAGTCATGATTCACCAAAATCATCATTCTGTGCAAAGCCCCTCTCTTTGTTATGTTTTGTTTTTTTCCCCCTTACTTTTCTCCGTTCCTGCTTCCTGCCGCCTGACACCCACTCTAGTTTGTTGTTTGAGTCCTTAGATATGCATGTATTTTTGAAGAATAAATAGTGTTTGGATTATGTATGTGTGGTACTTAATTCCCAAGCAATTAGAGACTTTCTGGTTACCTTTCTGTTATTGATTAAAGAACATACACTGTAAGATTTCAGTCCTTTCAGGTTTACTGAGGTTTGCTTTTTGGACTAGGATATCATCTATTTTGGTAAATATCCCATACATATTTCAGAAGAGGATGTATTCTGCAGTTGTTGAGTGCAGTGTTGAATATTTCTCGATTAGGTCAAGTTTATTAATCACATGGTTCATATTTTTTATATTTTTATTGATTTTGTCTGCTTGGAGAAATGTGTTACAGTCTCCTACAATGATTATGAATTTCTATTTTTTTTTTTAGTTTTTTTCTTTTGCTTTATATATTTTGAGACTATGATGTTAGGTGCTTAGAAATTCAGAACTGCTGTATCTTCCTAGTAGACGGAAGCTTTTATGATCGCGAAGTGTCTTTCTCTAAGTGTTTCTTGCCTTAAAGTTTATATTTTCTCATGTTAATGTAGCTACATTAGCTTTCTTGGGGTTAGTGTTTGCATAGTACATCTTTTTTATCATTTTACTCTCAGCACTTCCATTTCTATATATTTAAAGTGAGTCTTTTGTAAGCAGCATATAATTGGGTTTTGTTTTGATTTCTCAGTATTTCAGTTGAAGTGTTTAGTCAGCTTGCAGTTAATGTAATTACAATATACTTGAGATAAGAAATTTCATCTTCCCATTTGCTTTTAGTGTGTTTTACCTTTTCTGTGTTTCTTTTCTGCCCTTGTTTGCCTTTTTTTTCATGTAAGTTCTTTTTTAAAAAAACATTCCTTTCTTTCCTCTGTTAGTTTATACGTTCTTTTCCTATTGTTAATGCTTACTCTAGAGATAACCACATGCATCCTTGACAATGTCACATCTAACCTAAATTTGTACTGTTACCATTCCCTAGACACAATGAACCTTAGAACATTTTAACTCCCATTAACCCCACTTTCAACTTATTTACTATCGTTTGTCCTATATTTTAATGTTATATGTATTTTAAACCCCACAAAACCATTATGTGGTATTGTCAATGTTTATTTAGATAATTATGTTTGTTGTGATTTATGTAAATTATGTTTACTCAGATTTGCCATTAGTGCTACTCTTTATTCTTTCCCACGTTTAAAAAAAATAAATGTATTTATTTATTTTTGGCTGTGTTGGGTCTTCGTTGCTGCACGTGGGCTTTCTCTAATTGCGGCGAGCAGGGGCTACTCTTCGTTTCGGCACACGGGCTTCTCATTGCGGTGGCTTCTCTTGTCGCAGAGCACGGGCTCTAGGTGCGCGGGCTTCAGTAGTTGTGGCTCGCAGGCTCAGTAGTTGTGGCTTGTGGGCTCTAGAGCGCAGGCTCAGTAGTTGTGATGCACAGGCTTAGTTACCCCACGGCATGTGGGATCTTCCCGGACCAGGGATTGAACCCATGTCCCCTGCATTGGCAGGCAGATTCTTAACCACTGCGCCACCAGGGAAGTCCTTTCCTGCATTTCTGAACTTATGTCTAGGATCATTTTCCTTTGGTCTAAAGAAAATCTTTTAGTATTCCCATTAGATTTGATGTGCTGCTAATATTCTCAGTTTTTGTTTGAAAATATGTTTACTTAAGCTTAATTTTTGAGGGATTCGTTTTTTTCTGAGTATAATATTCTAGATTAGCAGTTATGTTCTTTCAATCCTTTAAAGATATTATTTCAGTCTTCTGGATTCCATTGTTGCTACTGAGAAGTATGGTGTCAAGGAATCTGTTCTTTTCCTCTGACTGCTTTTAATATATGTCTTTGGTCTTTAAGTAGTTTTTAAGTGTTTCTCACTATGTGCAAAGATATAATTTTCTTTAGTATTTGTTTTTGCTGTTTGTAGTACTTCCTGAGAATGTAGCTTGATGTCTCTTGTCATTTTTGGGGAATTCTCAGCTATTCCCATCTTTCCTGGGATTCCCCCTACATTTGGCCATTTTCTTGTATTATACGTTTCCTACACATCTAAACGTTTTTACAATCTTCTGTATTTTCTTCCTTTTGTCTTTCCTTGCTTCAGTTTGGATATTTTCTTCTAATATCATCTAGTCCACAAATGCTCTTTTGAGATAACTTCAGTTATTGCACTTTTTCACTTCTAGAATTCTCCTTTAATTCTTTTAAAAATATATGTTCCAAGTTTTCGGCTCAGCTCTTGGCCAAGATTCTCTCTCTCTTTTTTAATTCTAAAAACATATTAAGCATAGTTATTCTAAAGTCAGTGCTTGATAACTCCACTATCTGGATTTCCTCTTGGCCAGTTTCTGTTTTTTAGTTTAGCTCATTGGCAAGGTCTTGGTATAGGTAGGGCTGGCCCAAGTGAGGCTGTTTCTGTGTAGATGAGCATTCTGCCATGTTCTTCATATGCACGCAATGTTCTGGTCCAGATCACACAGGAGTTGGTGAGCTGCTGAGAGGCACCCCAACTCTGTCAGATTTAACAGCGTGTAAGAAGAAATGGGAGCAGAAATTTAAGAATTCTAATTGAATGCTGCAGTTGGTGAGCATAGCTGCAAGTTAGCATAGAGTTGAGAGTGAAATGGTTTCGAGAAAGTATTTCAGGTCTCTAACAATAACAATAACAATAACAATAGTAGTAACAACTAATATTTATAAGAACTGGGTTTGTACCAGACAATGTGCTAAGTGTTTGTCTGGATTATCCCTTCAAGGCACACAAAAATCATGAGCTAGTTGTAGTTATTAATCCCATTAGACAGATGCCACATCCGAGAATTAGAGAGACTGACTTGTCCTGGGTCACACAGAAGTAAGTGGCTGAGCTGGTCCGACTGACTCAGGACTCCTGTGCTGAATGACTAGCCATGCTGCTGCTCAGAACTCGGGCCCTTTTGTTTGAAGAATGGGCTTTTAGTATTCTCCACGAGAAGACTTGCTCTTGTACATTTTCTGAGTTGCGTATTTAGTAGCGTGAGCATCTGGTTCTAGAGGATTTAGTGTTTAAAAAGCAGCAAAGGTTAAAAAAAAAAAAAGCAGCAAAGGTAATGTAGAGGCAGAGACATTTAACAGGCTTCCTTTCTTCTGCTGCCACTATTGGCATTTTGCTCCTGGGCTTGTTTCATTTTCCCTTGGCAATGAGCTAGAATACATCAGCAGGGACAGACACCACCAAAGTGCAGCTGCCCCGGTCAGTGGGTAAAATGGCCAGACCTTGGCGGCTGAGGGGGACAAACGAAGCCACAGGTGACCTTCAGAAATTCAGCTGCACGTATAGCTTCTCTGAGCCGCCCAGTGTGAGCGAAGATGCAAGTTTCACTTAGATTTTCTTCTACCCTTTTGGTATTTGGTATTTTCCTCATCTGGGTCTGATGATCCTGGACTGGTGTTTTTGATCTGTTTTACTGATTCATGCTGTTTCTTTCTGAAGTGGACGGAGTGCCGTGTTTCCAGCCAGGCACCTTTCCCATTTTTCTTAAGACAGGTACGTTTATAGAAAGGTGGAAGCGTGTGCTTCTTGTTCCTGTTAGAGTTACCCACGTAGACTCCCCTGGATATCTTGAGGAAGCCAGCAGAGCCATTCCATGCATTTTCTCTTTGAACCAAGAAGTTGTATTTAGTCCAGATGAGATGGAACAGTCGCTGGAGGCTGAGTGAGGCTGAAGGAGTGAATGGGGATTTTGTGAGATTTATTCTGTAAAGCTGGCCCTGAGCCTAAAGCAACCTCTCCTGGCTCCTGGCACTTACTTGGGAACGTTTGAAGGACACTCCTTTCAGGGCCTGAACCCAGGCCTAAGGAACAGGGGAAAAGGCAAAGTAAATCCAGCTTTCTCGCCTAAGACCTGGAACTGAGAAAAACTTTGACTGCAGTTTGGGATGAAGTCGGAATGGATTCTTTTGCTCGCTTCATCCTGAAAAATATCTGCACAACCTTCTCCTTTAAAGAAGATCGGGGAATAAGTTCATTTGTATCATTTTTTTTTTTTTTTTAGATTCCGCATATAAGCGCTATCGTATCTTGTCTTTCTCTGTCTGACTTACTTCACTTAGTATGATAATCTCCAGGTCCATCCATGTTGCTACAAATGGTGGTTACCAGTGGGGGAAGAGTCAGGGGGAGGGATAGACTGGGAGTTTGGGATTGACATGTACACACGGCTATATTTAAAATAGATAACCAACAAGGACCAATGTATAGCCCACGGAACTCTGCTCAATATTCTGTGATAACATAAATGGGAAAAAGATTTTGAAAAAGAATAGATACAAGTATATATATAACTGAATCACTTTGCTGTACACCTGAAACTAGCACAACGTTACTAATCAACTATACTCCAATATAAAATTTAAAGAAAAAATGAAAAAAGAAAAGAAGATAGGGGAAAAAAGAGCCTCAGTGATGTGATGTCATCTTGATTCCCTTTGCAACAAAAAATCTCGATCTTTTTTCATGAACCAGGTGCCAACCTATCAAAGCTCTGGAAATGACACAGTGACATCTCCCCCTGGTTACAGGTAGGTGTGAAGTTAGGGGAGATGTCTGTTCATAACTTTTTTCCTGATAGATTTTCAAGTCATGCATACCAGTAAGGGTAATAAAGGTAGCACTTGAGGTCTGCTAGGCAGTTTTCTCGAAGTCGTTGGTTTTCAGGTTGTGCTGGCCAAGCTTCCCTGCAGGCCAAGGCTGGTTGATTGTCTTGCCGGCTCACAAAAGAGAAAGTAGGTGTCTCAGTGGGAGTGGAGTACAACCGTCATCTCCATGGGGCTTTGTGTGCAGGGGACGCGAATAGAAGTGGATTTCTGTGGAAACCTTATGATTGAGCTTTTTGCTTTTATTATTTGGTTTCCATGGTTAAGTCCTTTCAAAAGACTAAGATAGCAGTGTCTTTACATACCCAGGAGAGAAGTGCAAACGAGGCATCAGCAGAGGCTTGAGGGTTTACAGAGCAAGCTCGTGGGCAGTGCCTCACTGGGTCCTCACAAAAGCCCCGTGATATAGGTAAGGATTGTTATTCCCATTTTGCGGAAGAGGAAGTTGAGGTCCAAGGAGAGTAACACAGCGGGACTGTAGCTACATCGGGTTGTTGGGCAGCCGCATGGAAGCTTTCACAGGGTGCTCCGCATCGCCCAGGTTCAGGGCCGTCACCTCAGGAGCAACAGCAGCTCCCCGCCCTGCAGACCTAATTGTGCAACCACAATTAGATGAAGCCTCAAGCGGGATTGGTACCTGCAGAGGGCATTTGGGAAGGTGTGGGAGCTTTTTAGTTTCAATCACTTGGGGTGGAGAAAGCCATTGCTATCTAGAGATGGGGGCCAGGAATGTTAAGTATCCTACGCAGGACCACGCCACAGAATGAAGACTTCGGCCCACATTTTCAAGAGCATCCCTGTCAAGAAGCACAGATGAGCATCTTTTTCTTCTATTTAAAAAATACATATGGGGTTTATACATGGGATTATATTTGAGGTGAAGAAGTTTCCCCTGCTGAAAGGAACCTTTGAAAAATGACTGGGCTGGCTGTCCTTTGGGGCACCTCCAGGTCCAAACGCCCATGACTCCCGGCATCCTTGTCTCTGGAATTCCCCAGAGTACCACAGACAGGAGCGCTGGCCTGCTGTTGCTGGTCTAGAATTCCCGGGTGGAACCATTTCAGCCTTTCCAGCTGAATATCGTAAAATGGGTGGGTGGCTTGAGCCCCGTGCACAGGGACTGGCCCTCGCCGACCTGAACCACTCAGGTCGAGACCCTTAGGTCCTCCCCGCCCACGGAAAGGGGTCTTGCTGCAAATCGTGAGACTCAGCCGACTGCCAGGTTAAAGACAAGGGCGCCCGCTCTCCTCACGTCCCTGCCGAGGAGACCTGGATCCCAGAGCCCTCCATCTACCTGAGAGCAGCTCTTCCCATGCAGCGTCAGATTTTCCCACTGAAAGGGTCAAGGTTGGGGGTGGCAGGGAAGAGGGTGTCGCAGGAACCCATCTGTCACAGCCACGAGCTGGTGAGAGCTGAGCTGTGACAGTTTATTCACAAACCCTGAGAGCGCCGCTGGCAGCATCTCAACCCTTCCCTGAGCGTCCTGGCCACAGGGTTTCCTCACATCTGCTGCCATCTGCCTCCCCACAGGAACCGGGGGCCGCTGGAGAAGCCTGGCATTCTCTTAGTAACTCTTATTTGCACAGTGCCAGAAAGAGGCTTCAGTGTGGATGAGGGTAGAAAGAGAAAACTCTTCGGGGCTGCCATAAGAATCGAAACAGACACCACACGCCTTGCAGTAATGCTGGGCCCCTCACAAGAACCCTGAGGGGTGGGCACGGTTATGTCCACTTTACAGATGGGGAAACTGAGGCTTGGGATGAGGACATAAACCATCCAAGACCCCATTGCTTCTAGGCAGTACAACCAGATTCCTACCCACATCTGCCTGTGTTACACAGCATCTTTGAGGTCATTGCCTACCCGGCCTCTGGGAGCCTGAGGTTGCCATTTACTTCTGGGGTCCAGTTTCTTGCGTGAGGACTGCTGGAGTTCTGAGGGGCTAGTAGCCCAGACTCTTGGGTCTTTGCTCCTTGTCATATCCTCTTGTCTAGTCTGATACCCGGCGTATAGGGAGTACTTAGCAACTCCTGTTGAATGAATGCGTTTGAAGTCTAGGCTTCCTTCACATGTGTGTGCAGTGATCACATTTTCTTATAAATTCAACTGCCCAGGTGCCTCGCAGATGAAGTAGCTTCTAGATCCGGGTGAGGGGTTTTAGGTAAGAGGACGGGGGTCCTGGCGTGTGCAATGCCTGGAGTTCAGAGTATGGATGTATACAGGGGACAGCTACTAGAAGTCACAGAAGCAGTTGTGGTCTATGTGAAGTGCTCCTTCACAGATACGGGGGCCAAAAAGTCTCCACCTGGCCTTGCTTCTCTCTGACACAGGGAGGGGACTGGGATGAGGCAAGCGAGACATTTGCTCCAGTCACAGAGTTTAAGAGGGAACAAGATCTCAGTCATCAAGATGAATGAAGTTTTAATGAACTATTAACAAAATCCAAATCAATGCACAATTATCCATGATGAACAAATCATCAGCATGTTAAACAAAGGGAGGATCAGTAGCCCCAGTGCCTGGACTGAGCTATACTAGAGCCCGGGGCAAAAGGGACAATCACTCCCACTGACCCTGTTTTTATTTAAAATGTTCATATTTTGTTTGTCGTGAATTTTTTTGCATTCGTTTAGATTTTTTAAAACTACTGCATTAAAATGCAGTTCATCCTGTATTTGATTTGTGGTGCCCCTTACTTTTGCACCCAAGGTGAGAGCCTCCTTGCCCTCACCCTGGTCTGGCCCTGACCTGCCCTTGAGTCCTCCCCCCTCCCCCTCCCCTCTTGCTTCTCCAGCCAGACTGTCCATCGTGCTCAGAACACCGCAGGTACCTTCAAGCCCCAGGGCCTTTGCTCAGGCCACTCTCTTTTCCTGGCCCTCCCTTTCCCCACAATTCTGGTTGTCTGTCTCCAGCCTCCTGTAGGTCTTTGCTTCTTTATATGCTGATTATTCTTTGCTTTCTTCCTGTCCACTCTAGTGCCCCAGGAAGGCAGGTGTTTTCATCTGTCATGGCCAGGCGTGTGGTTAGATGCTCGATAAATATTTGACACACGAAAGAATAAACGAAGATGATGAACAGGTCTCACTGTTGAGGAACCTAAAAGCCACAATGGGGAGTTTTAGTCTAAGGGACAATAGCCACTGTTGGTTTCTGGAAAAAGAAGTAACTACCTAGCTCCGATGCATATGTTGCAAGCCCTGTTGCGTACGTTTTATAGGTGTATTTAACTCCTTGAATCCTCCCGACCACCCTCGTCCCCATGTTTTACAAATGAGGAAATTGAGACCTGGAGAAGTTAAGGATCATGTCCAAGTGCAAGGGCCTTGGATTTACACATAGATCAGTCTGAGCTTCAGTGAGGACTCTTGATGTTTGTAGGATGCGTTGGATAATGAAGTTAGAGACTAGAAGTCGGTGGAAAAGCAGAGAAGGGATGTGTGAGATGAGGGAGGAAGAGGTGATGCTGCACAACAATCTGACTCCACCCACTGTCACCCCTCCACTCTGTCACCCCGTATCCCTACGCTCAGGACGCAGATCCAGGGAGGACCAGATGGGCTGATTGCCAATCAGTCGAAAGGAGGTTGGGACTAGGTTAGGAGTGGCTGGCGGACAAGTCATTCTCTCAACTAGACTGAACTCTGTCAAAAAAAAAATGCGTTCAGGACTTGTTTTCAAATGAGATTTTAATCGGATTAGCAATGTCATCTTTTGTAGTCACAAACAAACCTGTACTTCTTTATGGCTCCAGCTTATTCACGAGGTCCTTGCTGGCAGCTCTCAGATCTGAGGGGGCCGTCTGGCCAATCTTTGGGAGCTCTTCAAGGGACAAGGGCACTTGTGAATAGAAAGAGAGACCTGTTAGGAACCCAGGAAAACCTGGGCTGGCATCCTGGTTCTGCAGACTTCATCCTTCTGAGCCCATTTCTTCAGGGATATGGTGATAATAATCCCCTTCTCACAGGGTGCTGTAAGGGTTAAATGAGATTTTTTTTTTTTTTTTTTTTTTTTTTTTTTTGCGGTACGCGGGCCTCTCACTGTTGTGGCCTCTCCCGTTGCGGAGCACAGGCTCCGGACGCGCAGGCTCAGCGGTCATGGCTCACGGGCCCAGCCGCTCCACGGCATGTGGGATCCTCCCAGACCTGGGCACGAACCCGTGTCCCCTGCATCGGCAGGTGGACTCTCAACCACTGCGCCACCAGGGAAGCCCCAAATGAGATAATTTATACAAAGCACCTAGTGTCTTACGTGGTGCATAGGAGGTACACTATGGATGTTTGTGTCCTTGACTCTTTTTGTCTTGTTTTCTTTGTAGGCTGGTCAGTGGGAAAGTAGGAACAGGTAGAGGACAAGAGCTGGAAGTGGATGGCCATCTAGGAAACACAAATAGGGCTATAGATGACCCTCAATATTGCCACATTACATAAGCACACACTGAAAAGTGATATATGATGATAAAACAGTATCTACAGAACACTGTTTCTCTAAGGAACTCAAAGCACTTTTACACACACGATCTTATCAACCCTGGCAGAATCCCTCAGCAGGTGCTGCTGTCTGCATTTTCAAGAGGGGACAGGGACCCTGGAAGGACCAAAGACCGGTCTGGTCCCCATACTTTCTCTGCTCTCTGCTCAGCCCTGTCTGGTGAGCCACCCGGCCAGCAAGGGTGGAAAGTCAGTGGCACCTTCAGAGCGCCCTGCATCCCCAAATCCCCGTAATCTTAAGCACCTTAATAAAGCAATTCTTTCTTATGGGGAAAGCAGAGCTTTCCAGGAAAGTTTTCTGGAGATGAATTACTGGAACGGCAACTTCATCTTATTAGAATTAGCGTGCTCCGGTAAAGCCCACGAGGGGATTTGCTTCATTCCAGAGTTCTGAGGGGGCAAGTTGAGACATGACTGGTCAGCGTTAATGGTTTTGTGATTAATCCACGGAATCAAAACTATCCTGAGCCATTGCTTTTCTCTCCTCCTCCTTTTTTTCTTTCTTTCTTTCTTTCTGGGGGTAAACTGTTGATCCAGGGCCATTAAAAAGGGACAACTCTTGGGAATGAGTTTGTTTAAGGAGAGGAACTGCAGGCACAAAGTTAGAGCACAGACTTTCTGCAAACTGCACCTGAAGAGGTAGACTTTACTGTCTCCGTGATGAAGAGCCGGCGGCTCGCTATTCGTTTTAACCCTGACCCTCATCTCAGACAACAGCCATCAGGCGGCCTCAGTGTACCTTCTCCACAAGCCGTTGCTTAGGCACAGGTGACCTTCATTCAGGAGGGTGCTGGGGAGGCAGGACCAGTGCTGTGTGCCGAGATGGGTTTGGCTTGACCACATCGGCCTGTCGTCCTAAAAACCGGAAGCAACCACCATGACGAGGCGGATACTGATATGTGATCTCCGCTGCATCGGATGGGCCACACTTCCCGCAGCCACTCAAAAGTCCTTCCATTTTAACTGAAACATTCAGCAAGCAGTTAAATAACAACCATGTCATGGAGTTTTACATTCATTCACTCAAAAAGCCTTCCTGTACCAGGCACTGTAAGAGATGCAAGTGATATAAGGATGAGCGCAGCACAGAGCACGTTCACAGACTTTTCTCTGACTTAATCCTCGCAGCAGTCTTACGAGGATGAGCATATATTGCTCCCACTTTGCAGGCGAGGTGACCAAAGCTCAGGGAGATGACTAACATTTACTCAAAAATCTCATGTACAGGCAATACACAGGAACCAAACTCATGTCTTCTGAAAACAAATCATTATAATAACTAACGTTATTGAACATTTACTATGTGCAAAGGCACATAGTTGTTTTATATGTACAGGATTGCATCTAATTATTAAAATAATCCTAGGAGGTAGGTACTACTTTTTTTTTTTTTTTGGAAGTAGGTACTATTTTTATGGTGCCCAATTCACAGAAAAGAATTCTATTTGCTCAAATAGAGGCACAGAAAGTTAAGTGACTTATCAGGGGAAGGAAGAGATGGAGCAAGGATCACACCCAGCCAGCTTGGCTGAGCCCTTGCTCACGTCCCACTGTGCTACCAGCTACAGAGGGGATCTTGCTGCCCTCTGTGAGTGGGGCATGCGTTTGAGTTTCCTCTTGGGAGGAATGTATCAGCTGTTATCCATTAGAAGTCTCCTTTCCAGCATTTAACGAGAACCCACCACGTTCCGGGCACACTTTGTGCTTGTCCACAGAAGGGGTCCTTTTCGGGTTGTGATCAGTGCCCAGCCTGTGGGAGAGGGCTAACCCTGAAGGGGAGGGCGTGCAGTGTGGAGCATCACCCTGCGGGCTGTGGCTTTCTCATGAATATTCAGTCCCAGCGGCTCTCCCACGGGACTGCCCGCTCTGCCTGGAGCCCCTGCCTTCTCCTGATGACCTTGGGCGGAGGCTGATCAGGGGTTTGGAGAAGCCCTTTCTGGAAGAACAACAGTTTGGGAGGTTTCTCTTGTGTCTTCTGAATGATCCTGCCAGGGAGACCCCTGTGCTGGCCGGGGGAGGATGAGAGAGGGCAGGGGAACGTGTGGAAGAGGGATGCCTGTGTCTGTCTCCAAGTGAGGAGCTCGGTTTACTTGTGACACCATAATTAGACCTTTTTTTTGGTTTTATTCACTCAAAGATAGATGTTATTCAGGGGCTTGGGGGAAAAGGCAGGAAGAGATGCAGAAGACTCATTTATCTGAAGCTAGAAGAGGAAGCTTAATGTTTTGAATTTACTAGACCTTAGGCTGCAGGGTTGATGGGTCACCCTGAGTGGTCTGTACATCTGTTAGTTTGTCTGGTCCGGAATAATCGAGCACTGAAGACCGGGGGGCTTAATAAACAACAGAACTTTATTTTCTCCTAGTTCTGGAGGCTAAGGGTCTGAGATGAAGCTGTTGACAGGGTTGATTTCTCCTGAGGCCTCTCTCCTTGATGTTCAGACGGTCTTCTCCCGGCATCTTTACGTGGTCTTCCCTCCGTGTGAGTTCGTGTCCAAATTTTCTCTTCTTAAAAGGACACAAGTATTATTGGATTAGGCCTTGCCCCAAAGACCTCATTTTCCCTGTATTTCTACTTTTTAGACCTAAAAAAAACCCGAAATGACATCTTATTGTGCTATAGTGTTGGTGTTTTGGGTACAATTTCCCCTCTGTACTCCAAATTTTCTGTAATGTAGTTATATCTTAAAAAGATTTTTTTTTCTCTAATTACTTCTATCCCCCAAAACAGTCACACTGTGAGGTGCTGGGGGTTAGGACTTCAACATGTGAATTTTGGGGGGATGGAATTCAGCCCAGAGCAAGAGCGGAGCAGCAGTGTTCTTGGCCAGGAGGCAGTTTTGTTTTCTCTGAGTCTTAATAACATGAGGTGGGAGAGAATGACAGGCAGTGGGTGTGGCTGACTGACAGGTGGGGAGGTCGGGCCAAACCCCTTCCCAGCTCTGGCCAACCTGGAGACATGCTGCCCAGCTAAGGCTTCAGAACTGACGGCCGGATCCTAATCGTCCTTGGCCCCTCCACCGTGTACTGCTCGGTGCTACCTGCTTTCGTCCTCCTGCGGGGCCGAATGGGACAGATGGGGACGGGGCTAGCCTTGGGGGCTGGTGCTGAGACAGTGGAGCTGCCCCACTCCTGTCTCTGCTCAGCGGCCGGTTCAAGGCTGGGCCATTGCAGCCTTTGTCTGGGGCCCGAGGGGATTGTTGGTTGCGTGGGCAAAGATGGGGCAGCAACAGAGAACGTTCCCTTTCTTCATTTGATGGGGCAAGAACTGGCAGAACACACTCTCCCTGGGGAGGGAGTGGAGGGATCCGGGGCAGAGGTGGTTAGAGGTGCCAAGTCAGTGGGAGGGGAGCTTGAGCTGGAGGGACAGGGGAGAGGGGGAGAGGCGGAGCAGCCATTCCAGCCCTGGCCACCAGCCATCGAGATGGGGAAGGCCTTCAGGGGGCCTTTTCTAGACCTCGTTCTGTGAAGTACTAGGAAGCCTGTCTCACGGGGCACATCACTGGGGCATATGATACAACTTAGGAAACACCAGGGAACTTCAACAGGCTTGGTTTCCAAGATGGCAACCGTCTTGCTTTTGAACAGTGGGTTTAAGACTCACCCATGAACTTGAAGCTCCAGGCTGGACTTTTCTTATTAGCTCATCCTTTACCTATTTCCAAGTTGTTTGAAACATACATATAGATAATGATAGCCTTAAATAGATATTTGGATTTTTTCTGATTATAAAAAAATACCTATTGTAGAAAATGTGAAATGTATAGATATTCAAAGTCACCGAGGAGAAAATGTAAAATTACTCATGAATTCAGAGGTAATAAGTTTACAAGGGTTCTGGCATTTAGCTCTCTAGTATTATCCTTTTGCAGTTGTATGAATACATAAAGATAAATATATAATATATATAAATATAAACTATATATAAATTATTTTTACAAAAGGGATCATTCAATACATACTTTTCAGTTGATATATTTTGAACATTGCTGACAAGTTTCTATATCATGATTTTTAAATAGCTTTTTAGTAGTCCATTGGATGGATTTACCACCGTTTCTTCAATTCTCTATTGTGGAGCATTTTTTTCTCTATTATAAACAAGGCTTAACTGAACACCTCTGTAGAAACCTTTCCATGTCCTGTTTTATAACAGGTACAAACTTCAGTCTTGGACTCCTTTGATTTTCTGAATCGTATCTGTGAAGGAATGTGAATTTGGGGGCTTAGCTGGCTGATGGGAATCAGGGTGGGATCCTGGAGCCCACAGGTTGGTGTGGCTATGTCCTAAATTAATCCAGTTTTAATCAGGATGAATAGAAACAGTGTCCAAAGCAAAAAGCATCCAGCCATATCTGGGGTACTGTGCAAAAGTCTGATGTTCTGTGTAATAGGGGAAATGGCAAATGGCAGTTTGTTTAGAGAAGACCTCAGAGTGTGGGGTTCTTTAACACAGCAATCCCCAACCCTTTTGGCACCAGGAACTGGTTTCGTGGAAGACAGTTTTTCCATGGGGGGTGGGGGAGGGTTTAGGTGGTAACGTGAGCGATGGGGAGGGATGGCGAGTGGCAGATGAAGCTTCAGTAGCTCATCAGCTGCTCACCTCCTGCTGTGCAGCCTTGGGGGTGGCAGGGGTGGGTGGCGTTGGGGACCCTGCTTTAACAGATCCCTCAAAGCACTTATAGGTTTAAAGAATGAGGGCTGCTCTTTTGGTCATAGAATGTGTGGACTTGAGTTTTTTCGGTTTTAATGGGCCAAAACATGGGAGAAGGAATGCCATGGGGCTTAAGTCCAGTGACTTTCTGTAAAAGAAGTCCAGGTGGCAGGGACGGTGGCTCCGCCTTCATCAGACGCCCAGATTCTGTCCTGTCCATCATGCTTAGTGTCTGGTTTCCATCTTGAAGGTTCCATCATGGTTCTGAATGACAGTTGGAGAGCCAACCTTTCCTCTTTATTTCAGGCAGGGCTGATATTTACTCAGAAGGCACAGGTATGACCAATTCATTGTTAAAATATCAATGTATTTCTGAATGAGTGGGAAAGTAGCCACTGCCTCTTGGTACCTCTGGATCGTCCAGCAACTAAAGAGTTCACCCAGCTGCAGCAGAATCCTGCAGGACTCTGCTCAGCAATAAGCCTGATGTCCATTGGATTGGTTGAACATGTTCAAAATGACCCCCAGTTCCAGGCAGGAAGAAGGGAGGGCCAAGCAAAAGGGTTCACTTCCCAGGTAAGCTGGCCTCCTTTACAGAATGTTTCTCACAAGCCCCACCCATCAACATCCACTTACAGCTCATTGGCCGCCTCTTCCTGCAATGCAGACTGGGAAATGTAGTTCTGTAGCCATCAAGATGTCATCCTTCTAACAATATAAAGTTCTCTTTCTAAGGAAGCAGGAGTGTTAGTTAGGCAACCCTACTGAAAAAACAAACTCTTTGGTGGCCACAGTGAAGGAGGCTCTCAGTCTTTTTACACCTTAGTGTGAATAATGTTCCAAATCAAGTCAGCAACCTTTTGGAGGGAGATAATTCTTCTCTATTATTGTTGCTTACCCTGTGTGTGTGTGTGTGTGTGTGTGTGTATGTGTGATGTGGGGAGGACAGGGATGAAAGGTAAGAGGAGGGGGGCTTATCTAGCTGGGATGTTGGATCTCCAGAAAAAAAAAAAAAAAAGGAACAGCATTTGTAGCTGTTTCTATTTGTCAGGGAAAAACAGGATACTTCCCTCTGCCTAGACCAACTGCCTAAGAAAACCCCTCCTACAGTTTTTGAAAACAAAAACAAATAAATAAAACAAAAACAAACCTCCCCCCAAAGCTGGTACGGTTGTAAATTAGACGGCAATTTGGCAGTATTTAGCAAAACAAAAAATTCACACACCATTTGACCCAGCAAATCCACTTCCTGGAATCTCATCTAAGAACTATTCATCTGCCTGTGTGTAGATGTCTGCACAAAGATGCTGATTGTGATGCGGCCTTCAAAGGGGGAAGATTGGAAACCGCATGCACATCTATCAATAGGGGACTTGTTAAACCAAATTAGGGTATATCTATTCTGAAGGATTAAAATAAGAAGTAAACTTATTGTGTCATCAGAGAAAAATCTCCATAATATATTTGGAGAGGAATAAGTAAATTGCATAACAATTTGAAATGCAAGTCTAGTATGATAATATTTCTGGGAAAAAAATTGTATACATACATGTCTGTATAAAATGGAACTGCCCACACTGTTGACAGGGGAAGTGGGGTGGGGGGTGAGTGTTGAAGGGTGTCTACGTTTTGTTCTATCTACAGGGAAACCTCGGAGGTACTTCGGGTTTGGTTCCAGACCACCACAATAAAGCTAACCTCACAATAAAGCTAAAGCGAGTCACACAAATTTTTTGGTTTCCCAGTGCATATAAAAGATATGTTCACACTATAGTGTAGTCTATTAAGTGTGCAGTAGCGTTATGTCTCAAGAAACAATGTACATACCTTAACTAAAAATATACTTTATTTCTATAAAACACTAACCATCATCTGAGCCCTCAGGGAGTTGTAATCCTTTTGCAATAGTAACGCCAAAGATCACTGATCAGAGATCACCATAACAAATATAATAATAGTGAAAATGTTTGAAATACTGAGAGAATTACTAAAATGTGACACAGACATAAAATGTTGTTGGAAAAATGGTGCAGATAGACTTGCTCGATGCAGTGCGGCTGAAACAGAGTTGTAGAGAGAGTTGGCTGGCTGCTTCCCTAACCCACAGCCTGAGAGAAGGGCACAGTGAGCCAGGAAGAAGGAAGCCGGGAGTGAACTCCTGCTGCCATGCCTCTGCTCCTGCCCCTGCAGCCACACTGGCCCTGGGCCTTTTTCTAAAATATCAACCTCATCCTTTGGCTTGTTGTTTCCTCTAACTAAACGTCTTTCCCTCGGCTCCCTTAGGTCTTTACTCCACTGTTCCAGAGAGGCCTTCTGTGCAACCCTCTAAAATCACACCCAGTCCCTGTGTCCCTTAGCACTTGCCATTGGCCAACATAGGAAATGCTTTACTTCTTCCTCTGGGTTCTGGAGCACTGGAGCATGAGCATTGGAGCATGAGCACTGGATGCTGTATTGGAGCATGAGCACTGGATGATGCACTGGAGCGTGAGCACTGGATGATGCACTGGAGCATTAGTACTGGATGATGTACCAGAGCATGAGCACTGGATGATGCAGTGGAACATGAGCACTGGGGCATGAGCACTGGGGCATGAGCACTGGATGATGCACTGGAGCATGAGCACTGGAAGATGTATTGGAGCATGAGCACTGGGTGATGCACTGGAGCATGAGCACTGGATGATGCACTGGAGCATGAACACTGGATGATGCACTGGAGCATGAGCACTGGGTGATGCACTGGAGCAGGAGCACTGGAGCAAGAGCCCTGGAACATGCACTGAGGCACGAGCACTGGGGCCAAGGCAGCACACGTTTACTGCTCTATCCTTGGCACCACACGACTCTGCCACATGGTTGGAGGACTGAGTGAGAGGGCAGGTGGGAAGGACAGCCTGGGAGGGGTGAGGAGGAGGAGAGCCTCACAGTGGATGCACTAGAGGCAGGGCTGAAGGGAGTGGGAGGAATGCCTCCACACAAATGTGTTCTAAATATGTTTCTATTGAAGGCCTGTGGCCCCTGGTCCTGCCCGCTGATGGGCGAGCAGCCTTGCCGGCCTCTGTGGAGAGTGGCCGGGTGTTCGGGTGGCCCAGGGTTCCCTCTCTGTGGGAAAGGGCTGGGCAGCCAGTGGGAGCCCCAGAGGGGGGAGCGGGCACCAGGCCAGCTCCCCACGGTCTGGCCCCGGGGCCCAGGGAAGGCTGGGCACACAGCGAGCTCTCTGTCGCTCGGCGTGTGGGCTGTGATCGTCCCCTCTGGCTGGGGAGGGTGATTGGCATTTCCTGCTCCCATGCCGCCCTTGGCTCTCTGGGGTCCTGCTCCGCTCTCTGACCCCCGAGACGGGAACATCGTGTCCCATCGGGGCCCCAGAGACCCTATAGCTTCAGGTCACCACATGTCCCCTTGCCTTCTTTAACTGCTCATTCTCTCCCCTTCCTGGCCCCAGGGTGTCCGGTCCCTTAGAAGGTCACCCAGAGCTGCCCTTTGTCGCATAACTCAGCCAGGCCCTGTGCCCACTACCTCTGCCAACCCTCAGACTCCCTTGTGAGGCTGCTACTGTTGTTGCTCCCATTTTACAGATGGGTATGAATGATTTGCATCATTTATTGAGAGTTTTCTGAGTGCCGGGCGATGTCCCAAGCGCTTCACCTTTGGGACGGATTCTGCTCTTGTCCCCGAGGGCTTGCTGCCCCTCCCCGTGGGACAGTCAGGTCCCCCACCCTGAGGGTGACACACTGGACTAGTTTGGCCAATGGAAGCGACAGACTTCAGCACCGAAGCTCTGAGAGCCACTGTGGGTTCTGCCTTTCTTCCCTCCACACCAGCCCTGCCAGGCCCAGAAAGGGGCGGATCCCGACCGTCTGGTTCCCAGAATAAAGACATGTGGCCAAACCACAAAGAACATGTAACAGGAGCAAGAAATCAACCTTTGTTGTTGTAAGCCGCTGAGATTTGGGGTTGTTTGCAGCGTAATCTAGCGAAAGCTGGTGGATACAATGTGCATGACCACATTTAACCCTAAGAATAGCCCTCGGGGGTAGGTATTCATAGATCCATTTTCATCATTAATCCTATAACCCCACTAAATCCCGGAGAAGGAGTCTGTACGGCTCCGTCTCCACGTAGAGTCAACTTTAAAGAAACACGGATGAGAGCCAAACTAATTAAAAGGGAATTTTATTTTTGTGTCTTTAGGAAAAAACTTAAAAGGGGGTCCACGTGAGACTCTTCACTGAATTCCTTCTCCTCTCCTACCCTCTTTCCTCGCCCTCCCCAGCTGCCTGTCACATGTTTCCCAGATTCTCCCCCATCCCGAGCTCCCCATCTTCCTTCTCCTCCGTTCTCCTCCCTCCCGTCCTCCCCACCAAAGCAGAGTAATTTTTTTTTCCCACTAAAAAAAGATCTTGGAGCCCCCTTGTGTGGGGAACTTGCCATCTTCTCGTTTTCAGGACGGACACTCTTTGCACACCCTGGAGATGATTGATCAAGGAGGCTTCCGTCCACACCCAGTGGCCCAGTGCCATCACCCAGGAGAGACTGGGTGACTTGTTTAGCTCCAACTGCAGAGAATGAGCTTCCTTTCTTGCAAAAAGGAGAAAGAAGGGGGAAGACGGACAGAATTCTCTTTGAGGGGCAGGGGGAGGGGCAAAAGCTGTGACCATCCGAAGTTGATATTTGCCCTGTTACATTCATAATAATAGTCATAACAGCAGCCCATATTTATTAAGCATTTTCTGCATCCCAAACACTGTGCTAAACGTTTTATATAAACTCATCTCATTCATTCCTTTCTGCAACCCTGTAAGATAATGAAACCCTCATTTTATGGAAGAGAACTGAAAGCCCAGAGCCGTTGAGAAAGTTGCCCAAGGACATAAGCTAAAAAGTGATAGAACGGAGGTTCAGAACCGGTTCCGAATCCACAGCCTGTTGTGTGACCCTGTGCCATGCCGTGCCGATGAGGTTGGCTCACTGCTTCCAGACCTGGGGACTTCCAGGCCCTTGGACACAAGCCCAGCCCTGCGCATGCCCAGGAGGTCCTGCAACCCTGTCCTGGCTTCCTTCTCCAGCTTCGAACCCCCGTCATCTTCCTTGTCTCGGCCCTCGTTGCATCTTTCTGGTTTCACTGCATCCCTGGGGCACAGCCCAGGCCTGAGATGGAGTGTGTGCGTAGTAAATATTTGTTTAATGAATGGATGATTGATGTTTATTTATTCAATTTACATGAAGCGGATGGTTTGGTTGCTCTTACTGTTTGGTGAAGGTTCCAGGCCACATCTGGATTTGATATCTGTCGTCCTGTGGCCTGAAAGCCCTCAATGAGCAACATCTTCCTGCCTGCCTGGGACTCGAGTTTTTCATATTTGCCACATGACATGTTTCACCTTTGCCACTTCCAGAGCAGACCAATTTTTTTTTCCCATTAAAAAATAAAAATCTTGGAGACCCTTTGTCTGGAGGACTCAGTCACTTTTATTTGTTTTCAGGATGGACCCTTTCCACATACTCTGAGATGGTTTGTCAAGGAGCTGTCCATTCACAGCCCGGGACCCAAGGTCCAGACCCCCATCATCTCCTAGGAGTAATGAGAAGAGTCCACAGGGCAGAGATTGATTGACCGGCATCACAGATTTGTCACGTAACATTTTTCCGGACCTCAGGCCTCCGTGACAGCAACAGGGATATCGTTCTCATCAAGGGATAAGAGAAAATTCTTCCACAACTTTTGCAGCCGAAGAAAACCAGCCAACTTACCAACAAAAAGTGGCCAGCCTCAGAGGCGTCGCCTGAGGACCTTTCAGGCTTCCAGCGCAAGGAAGAAAAAAGCAGGCAGGCATAGAGCTTCCCACGGCACCTTGGAATCTTCACATTTGCTGCACGAGAGGTGCAGGAGGTATTATTCTGCGTGTCTCTCCAGGGTCTCACACTCGGCATAGAGAGTGCTTGGTGGGCTTGTGGGGAGAGGGAGCAGGGTCTGGACTGCTACTCCTTTAGGTCACTTTCATTCATACCAACATACACGTACTCATGATTCAGACCTGCCTGCGCCTCAGCTGATGTGTACCAAGTACAAATTGACAAGGGGGCATGCACAGTGCTACGCCTGAAAGTGTAGACTCTCCCTGGGCCCCAGCAATATGCTTGGTTGATGTATTGATATTAGGCTCCAAATCAGTAATCTCTCAGAAACTCAGAGTCAAGGGTAAATGAACATTTATTGTGTGCCAAGCACTGTGGTAGAGGCCTTAAATTGGTGATGCTCAAATGGCATCAGAATCACCAGGGGGGCTTGTTAAAACACAGAGTGTGAGACCCCATCCCTAGAGTTTCTGATTCAGTCATTCTGGGGTAGAGGCCAAGAAGATGCATTTCCAACAGGTTCCCAGGCGAGACTGCTGCTGTTGATCCAGGGAGCACATGCTGAGAACCTCTGCCTAAGTGTGCATTCTTATTCCCGCCTCCCAAGACTTGAAGCACGTGAAGGTGAAGCATCTAATTCAAGGTGACATCGCCAGTAACCTGCAGAGCGGGGGTTCTAGCCCATCCCCAGCCCTTTCCAGAGCCTGTTCTCTTTTCCGTGGCCCTTCCGTCTTTCCATCACACTCATCTGCCCTGGGAACTTTGCACTAAGACAAACGAACAAACCACAAAAGAAAATCCCAAACACTTAAAGAGAGTATTCCTCGTGTAGCTCGCTGCTGTTTTATTTCCGTGATAGTGACAAGCTTATGAGATTTAGAGGTACGGCAAGCAAGTAACAATCCATGACCACAAATCAAGTGCATGATGGAGTCCGGGCTTGAGAATCTGATTTCTGCCTGGTGGGGAAGTCCCAAGGCCACAGCATATTTTAATCGATGTGCAGAATTATCAGGGATGTAGTTTTGAAACAGTCTTGGGTTGGGGGCGGGGAGGTGGCAGCCTTTTGTATTGTTTCATCGCTCCAGTGACCATCTCTCAGAATGGCAGGGAATAGACGCACAGCCCTTGCTCTGGAGTGACCTTGAGAATGGCCTTATAGGAAGCTCTGGCATCCTGGAACCTTGCTTAAAATCTGCTGAAATTGTAAACAAGCAGAATGACAGCTGCCAGACAGCTAGGAAGCTCCGGCTCCAACCCAATGGGCCAGCAGTGAGAGGTGTGGAGAGTGGACTTTTCTTTTGTAACTTTACAAGGCCGAGAGAATAGCATGCAGCGTTTGGCCTTGCAAATGGTTTCTACACAATACAGACATCATACGGAGAAAAGTCTATGGACACACATCGATCTTTTGGAGTCACCGTGGAACCCATGGGCACACACTCCATCAATCACATCATCTTCCATTTCTGGAGCAAGGGTTGTTACATCAGTACTGTGCTTTGCTGCTCGTGACACAGCATCCAGCACGAGGACAGGGGATGAGTACACTCTCTCCTCAATGCTTTGAGCACCTTTATTTACAAAAAGATAAAATTATTCCTAAAGCACAAGAGGTTTCCTTACCTAGAGACAACAAAACAACAAATTATCAGAGGGGTTCGGTTCACTTTTTTAAGTGATCAAGAGAGTTTTATGATGTTTCTTGATTTCCCCTGCAAAGATTTTCTTCTCAAAAAATGACAGTAAGAGTAAAAATGATAATAACCAAAAAGACAAGCTAAACTCAATGATGGCACAAAACTAGCATCTTGGTCAGACATTAAAAATGAAAAAGAATCATGAAACATTCTCAAATCTTTCAAAGATTGTAGATTGCATAAAAGCTTGAAGAACTCTTGGGAGAAACTCCTCCAAACAGGTTTAAGAGCTCTGCTGAGTTGAGTGACAGGAGGGCACACACACATATATATATATGTTTTTTCGCTGGGAGGAGAAAAACATACCACTCTTCTGGGTTCCAACAGAACCCTTTTCCTTTGCTGGCAGCTACCATTTTCCCTGGGCCTCCCAAGACCTTCTCTTCCTTGAGGCTTCTCTGGGGTGAGCCCTGACAATTCAGAAGTACTGGCTTTTGCCTTTATAAAGCCAATAATGAATTACAGGCAGAGGGACAAAATTACATATGTGCAGATTCAGCAGATCTCCTTCGTGAGGCCCATGGAGGGGACCAAGAGTTCTAGCACCATCAGCTTAGCTAATCAGGAGTTCATAACACGCCCCACTATAGTTGTTGCAGACAAGCACTGTCAAACTGCTGGTTTACTTCTTTAAGTACAGAAACGTTTTCTCTCATGCCTGTTGGATGGACATCTCTCTAAGAGACCACACTGCTCTCTGCACTTCTGCTCTGTTCCGTATGAGCGGGAATTATTTATAGTCCACAGATACCTTCCAGGGTTACCCTAAAAAGCCCCGGCTTGTGGGTCCATCTTTGTTGGTTGGTTTGATTTTTGCCTGCTTCACTGCTGTGCATTTTTCCTAAAGGGAGGAACATCTTACCTGTCTTCCCTCTTGGCTGTGAGGAGGAGGTATGGGTGTGGAGGTGATACGGTCATTTCAGGGCTAGAGTTTATCTGCCAACTCATTTGACGATTAGTCATCCATCACAATGTGAGTCAGGCGACTCATAACCACTCTTGAAGAAGTAACTCAAAAGACTCATTGTTTTTTTTTTTTTTTTTTTTTTTTTTTTTTTGCTGTATGCGGGCCTCTCACTGCTGTGGCCTCTCCCGTTGCGGAGCACAGGCTCCGGACACACAGGCCCCGCGGCCATGGCTCGCGGGCCCAGCCGCTCCGCGGCACGTGGGATCCTCCGGGATCGGGGCACGAACCCGCGTCCCCTGCATCGGCAGGCGGACTCCCAACCACTGCGCCACCAGGGAGGCCCTCATTGTTTTTGAGGGCTAGCACTTCTAAAAATAATTTTGTTTAGGAATTTGAGAGGGGGGCAAAAGCTCCTTTTTGTTTTCTATCCTGAAATGTATTTGGCCCATCAGATGGTCACAGAAGAAGGAGGTGTCAGGAGTGGAGCGTGGGACGACTTTCAGAGCTGAGTGTTAGCGCTCACTTTTTATTCACCTAGAGTCGGGGCCCCTAGAGGTGGCCTCAGAGGCAGCTGGCCTTAGTTTCTGAACTGAGAATGAGGGGTAGGTGGTGGTGGACCCGCCCTGGGCCCCATGAGTTGAGAAGGCGGCCATCACACCTCTCCATGTCTTCACGGTCAATTCCTTTCCCTACACTTGCTCAGAAGCCGTGGTTTCCTGACCCTCCCTCCAGTTGTTTGCCAGCTCAGCATTTTCAGCCTTCAGTGGCTCAAACCTGAGTTTTCACAGCAGCTCTCTGAGGTGCTTCGTCCCCAGTGTTATTCTTCCTTCCTTGACAGCGATGGTCATTTAAAGCCATTTTCTGGAAGAACCTAGGGACAGGACAGGAATAAAGATGCAGACGTAGAGAATGGACTTGAGGACACGAGGAGGGAGAAGGGTAAGCTGGGACAAAGTGAGAGAGAGTATCATGGACATATATACACTACCAAACGTAAAACAGATAGCTAGTGGGAAGCAGCCGCATAGCACAGGGAGATCAGCTCGGTGCTTTGTGACCACCTAGAGGGGTGGGATAGGGAGGGTGGGAGGGAGACGCAAGAGGGAGGGGATATGGGGATATATGTATACGTAGAGCTGATTCACTTTGTTATAAAGCAGAAACTAACACCATTGCAAAGCAATTATACTCCAATAAAGGTGTTACAAAAAACAATAAAGCCATTTTCTAACTTCATACGTGTCCCTAGTAGCCTCTTGTGCTGCCTGGCAGGTAACTTCCAAGTGGTCTCTAAAGATCACATGAGTTCAGCTTCAGAATGGAGCAATGGAGGTGTGTGTGGTTTATTCATACAGCAGGCTTCCAGGGACAGGGGAGGGGGACACTTTCGCAAAGTATTACAGTCAGTGGAAGACGAGCGATCTGAATTCAAATGACTCGACTGAGAATCACAGAATTTCAGATCATAAAAAGCCTGTAGAAAACATAAGGGCACAGAGGTCCACAGAGGGAAACTGATTTGCCTGGTGCCACACGGCCTGTGGGTGGCCAGGGTTAGGGACGGGAGCCGGCTCTTCTGATCCCGGGTGTACTGCTCTCCCTGCTACCTCCCTATCTAATTTCCCTTTGATCCCTGGGGTACTTTTCATTTCCAGTGGAATAATTTCTTAACTACTGTGGCCTACCAATTTGGGAGGAATGAAGAACACACCAGCACGAACATCAATGGCAGACGCGTTTCAAAAAATACAAAAAACATAATGAAAGGTCCTGAAATATTCTTGATTTTTCACTTCCCATCCCACTGCTATGCAAAGCTTATTAAAGACTTGAAAATTCTGAAAGAACTACTTAACTTTTCACCATGGAAGCCATTGGGCAGTTCCAAAATGTGATTTTTTTTTTAACTTCGGAGAGTATTATAAATCAAAGAAAAAGCATGTTACCTGTTCTCAAGTTAGAGGGAATAAAATGAAGGAAAGAGAATGTGTGTTGGGGGTTGGTTATCCTACGCTGAGCAGCAGGAAGCTCAGGGGCAGAGTTTCTTCATTGTGAAAGAGAAAGCTTGAACCTTGAGCCCAGATTACGGGATGAACCTTGGCCCCTGATCTGAATAGCTAATTTTCCTAAGTTAACTCTTCCTCCATTTATTCCTCTAGTACTTTTCAACCTACAGATTATGGCAGGGATTTCTCGAGGCACATAGGGACGTTCTAACTCCTTAGCCTTCAGAGAAAAGCTCAGGTTCAATTTGATCCCTGTGATTGGTCTGGTTTCATTAATTTCCCATAGCACTCACAATTTTATTAATTCACCTGGCTAGTGATAAGTTTATTTCTGATCAGTTTTTCTTTTCCTAACATAAAGCTTACTAAGGATATTAAATTAAAACAGTCATGCTTTGTAGTTAAGGTTGTCAAATAAGGCATGGGATATATTTATACTTAAAAATTATTTCTTGTTGATCTGAAATTCAGACTTGACTGAGTATCCTGTATTTTAATTTGCTAAATCTGGTAATCCTATTTGAACTATGTAATAGATACCCTCCTGAAATCTTGCATTTGGATAGTTTTTTTTAAAAATAAAATCATACATTTGAATATTTTAGGGAGCTAAATGTCTATCTTTTGATAAAGACATGCATAATAAATCTGGATTTTTATGTACCTGGCTTGCTTTCGGTGTGATATACCCATATGTGTTTTATAAATTCAGTTTTAAAAAATGTTCATTTTCTATATCAACCACCGCTCACCTTCCCTCCCCCAGGCACACGTTACACTCTCTCAAAATTTGCAGACTCTAAGGCACAGTTTAGAAGTATATCATTTTCCACTTGTTTAGGTGTCTACATTTCATGGTTTTTGAGATCTGTTTCAGGAAACAGATTAGCCCGTTGTGAATTTTGTGAGATTTTTTTTTGAGCTCTGAGCCATTAACCCAAAAGAGTTCCACTAAGGACTTTGGTATCCACAGTAACAATATTTATTAAATGTCTACTGTATGCCAGGCCATATATGTGCTTTTTGTATACATTATTTCATCCAATTTGAATGACCTTATGAGCTAGGTACTATAAATATCTCCATTTTACACATGAGGAAACAAAAAAGTCCCAGTCATTTGCCTCTGGTTTCACAACCAGTAAGCTAAAGTGTCAGGACTCAAACCCAGGTCTGATTCCAACATGCTTTTAACTCTTACCTAAAACAGAATGTTTCCCACTGGAAACGTTGTTGTGGGTCTTGTGAAATATGGAAAGTGCAGAGACTTGCTGAGAAAAGGGAGGATCTAGGAAGGTTTACTGCAATCAACTGGCAAAGTCCGGCTCCGTAGCAGCCGACAAAGAGTGGAGATGGTTGTCTCTGCTCTCTTAAGAGATGGGTTTGCAATCCAAAGCCCAGAATTGGAAGCCTTATCAGAAGGAAAATCACAAATTATTTACAAATGCTTTGAAATTAGGGTGTCTATCGCATTCATGTGTATAAGAATCACCAGGAGAACTTGTATAAAGATTCCTGAGCCCACTCTTAGAGATTCTGATTAAGTTCTAATATGGTGGCTCTGCATAGAATCCGAAACCTCAACTTGCTGCCTAATGTTTTGCAGCAACCTTCCAGGAACCAGGTGTTCCAAGTGGGTGCCAATGGGTATGCACTTTGAGAAACGCTGCTTGAGCTTGTGAGTTCCTGGAGGGCAGGAATGTGTCTCACCTACCTTTGTATCCTCAAACCTAGAACAGAGCCGGATGCAAATCCAATACACGTTAGGAAGGTATTACAGGGAATGCTGAAAGGGAAGGGTTTCCATTGACATTTTGGGCTGCTGAAAATAACCAATTTTAATTCTAATCATGGTGAAAGAGTTTTATTCCAGCTTTTATAAGTGCAAAGTGTTGACTCTGATCTCCAGGGTCTATATTTCAAGGGGGTTGGCGGGGCAGATGGTGGTGATGAGCATATATTTATGTACAGCAAAATCCTTATTATGCTTTATCAGTGAAGCCGGAGCACATGCTTCTTTGTATGTGAATATGCATCTGTGTCTTCCTCCCATCCACAGCTGACACTGGAGATTAGACTCAATCTTTAAGCTTGTAAAAAGCCTTTGAGGGAAACCCTTAATGAGGAACTGATCCTCTTAAACTCAAGTCTAATTACTTTTACAGCAACATTTCTATTTTGGACGCTTCCCATGAATAAAGTCTCTCTGATGCCGTTGATGGCAGTCTAGCCCCTCGATTGCATCAGAAAGAACACCCAGCACACGGCCTGACAGACAGACCCCAATGAGAAAGCCAGTGACTCTTTTCTGCTTGAGTAGCTGGCTGGATTTCAAAGGCCACCAGGAGAGAAAATCTTGGATCCCATGTTTACAAGCCCTTGAAAATGTTTCTATCTTTTCCCTGCTATTTAGCCATTTGCTTCCTCTACTCATGGCGAGTGACAGGCATCCTGAGGTCATGAGCCTTTTGGCATGGTCTCCCATGGGACCAAAGAAAATTGGAGGGGTTATTGTGGTCATTTTAGTCACATGGACGCTTGCTTTTTCAGTGTCCAATATTTGATGGAAGCCATATGGGGGCACCCTGGCAATTGCACTTTTACAAATTGGATTTGGGCGCATCACTCTCAGGACCTCCTTGGCAGATGGTCCCCTCACCATAGTGTAAAAAGACTGGTATAGGAGAAATTAGGTCTGAATTTGTCTCTACTAAGACCCCCCAACCTGGCAACACAGTTTAATCGAATTTAATTTTTTCCTGCAGACAGCTCATTTTTGACTAGAGATAGCAAGGTAAAACGGGAAGAGTACTAGGCTAGGAATTAGGAGGCTTTCACTAATTCACCAAGCTCACGTGGGTTTCGTACTGAAAACACCTCCATGACCTACAGAACCTTTTATGAATGTAAGGTGTTAAACTCATGGCGTCCACCCACCAAATAAGTGTGAGGGAAAGAATGTAAGGCTGAGGTTATGGGTGGGTAGATGTGGCAGGAATGAATTCCTATATCCTGGGAAGAGTGTGCCCCCTGCATTCCCACCAGGCCCCTGGGGTAGACGAGGAGTGTTGCCCTTGACCACCCTTTGTATTGGGTTCTGGAGAAAATGTGGCCAGAACCCTTTGGCTAATCAGGTGAGCATGGGGAAGGAGCACAGGCCTGAGCAAAGATGGGGGCCCCAATAAAACAGACACCAGATCTGCCACGTGTGGGTGTGTGACTGTGGGCAAGTCAGTGAATCTCTCTGAATTCCCATTTCCTCATCTGCAAGTGCCATCCTGCAGGGCACCTGGTGCTAGGAAGCACCTTTTACATTGTAGGTGCCCGTCATATCAGAGTTGTTATAAATTACTAGCTGTGGTTCTTTGAGTTTGGGCATTGGCTTGGGGTTCTAGCTGCCACAGTCTTTGTCCAGTAAGTCCATTAATTGTTTAGTTACATTAAGTCAAGCTCTTTTTTTTTTTTTTTTTTTTTTTTGGCAGTATGTGGGCCTCTCACTGTTGTGGCCTCTCCCGTTGCGGAGCACAGGCTCTGGACGCACAGGCCCAGTGGCCATGGCTCACGGGCCCAGCTGCTCCGCGGCATGTGGGATCTTCCCGGACCAGGGCACGAACCCGTGTCCCCTGCATCTGCAGGCGGACTCTCAACCACTGTGCCACCAGGGAAGCCCAAGTCAAGCTCTTTTTAATGCCCTTCCCTTAGCTCTTCCACGCTGTGAACATGGTCTATTTGGAAACTAAGATCTTTCTCCCATTATTAGCCTCAGGATGGTTCTCATCAGTGTTGGTGAACAGTTACTAAGGTGGTTGAAGAGAAATGGGAGAAAGGCCAATAAGAGCATTAAAACCTTAAAAGTTAAGGAACTAGTAACTCTGCTGTTAGACTGCCCAAATGTTGGTACCATCAGTTACTTGCTAGGTGACCCTTTAAGATGTACTCATTCATGGGACTTCCCTGGCGGTCCAGTGGTTAAGACTTTGCCTTCCAATGCAGGGGGTGCGGGTTTGGTCCCTGGTCGGGGAGCTAAGATGCCACATGCCTCGTGGCCAAAAAACCAAAACATAAAACAGAAGCAATATTGTAACAAATTCAATGAAGAGTTTAAAAATGGTCCACATTAAAAAACAACAACAACAAAAAACCTTTAAAAAATGTACTCATTCATAAAATGGACATAACAATGTTTGCGGAGTATAGGTGATACTCATAGAGTGATTATAAGAATTAAATGAGGGCTTCCCTGGTGGCGCAATGGTTGAGAGTCCGCCTGCAGATGCAAGGGACACGGGTTCGTTCCCCGGTCCGGGAAGATCCCACATGCCGCGGAGCGGCTGGGCCCGTGAGCCACGGCCGCTGGGCCTGCGTGTCCGGAGGCTGTGCTCCGCAACGGGAGAGGCCACAGCAGTGAGAGGCCCACGAACCGCAAAAAAAAAAAAAAAAAAAAAAAGCATTAAATGAAAACATCTGTACAAAGTGCGTATTAGCATACTGCTTGGAATATGGCTATCCTTTGATAAATGTGAGCCTCTATGAGAAAAGTGTTAAAAAAAGATGGAGATAAAAGCTTAAAAGTAGCTCAAAGACTATCGTCAAGTATTGGGCTGGCCAGAAAGTTCATTTGGGTTTTTCCGTAACATGTTATAAAAACCTGAACGAACTTTTTGGCCAGCCCAATATTTTATACAGCATGTAGAGTGTGATAGAAAATGAGACAAAATGGTAACAAGAAATATTGAGATCATCATTAAGAATAACATGACTCTAAGGGTGATTAAACATTTGGATAGAACTTTATCCTCCTTCCGATTTCTGAAGACTTCTCTCCTTCTGGTTCTTACTTCTCCTGGAGCTGCATATTAATAGGATAGCAACCAAAACAAAGGATTTAAAAATATAGTGAGAGACATTTGCTCCAAATACAACTCATAGCAAATGAAATTATAGTCAATAGTACTGTAATCACAGAATTTAAAAGCGCTCCTACAGCTCAGACTAGCTTCTAAAGATTTCACAGGGAATGGCTGGATTTAGCATCAGCAGTTGACATCAAAGACAAAGCACACCTACTATGTGTGTACAGAGATATAAGCCAAGAAGAACAATCCAACTGGGGAGGGGATATCAAGTAGGCAGGGAAGACGGGAACACTGGTTATGTACCTAGTAATTTGCAGAGAGTGTACTGGGCTCCTTATATTTGCTGTTCGTTTATTCTTTTTTTTTTTTTTTTTTTTTTGCAGTATGTGGGCCTCTCACTGTTGTGGAGCACAGGCTCCGGACGTGCAGGCTCAGCGGCCATGGCTCACGGGCCCAGCCGCTCCACGGCATGTGGGATCTTCCCAGACCGGGGCACGAACCCGTGTCCCCTGCGTCGGCAGGCGGACTCTCAACCACTGCGCCACCAGAGAAGTCCCGTTTATTCTTCATAATAACTTTATTATCCCAGGAAACTGAAGTTCAGAGACTAAGTTAAATAACTTACCCCACTTCCAGAGTTCAATAGCGGTAGAGGCAGTGTTCACATTCAGGTCCCTCTGATGCCACGGGTTTTTCCTAACGCCGTGTGGCCATGCACACATGGTGTATGTATATATTGCTACATGAGGTGCAAGATTATACATGGTACCCAGACGGGGGATGCAGGAACTCTGTGAGCGATCTGAGAGGGGCTTCATGGAGGAGCTGGGGGCTGAGTAGGGTTCTGATACTGGGGTGCCCATCAGGCTCTTGGGGGCAAGAGAAACCTCCTTGGGCCTCCTTAAGTCATTAATTGGAAAGATACTAGTGATTCATGAAACTGAAGAGAAAGCTGAGGAGATAGAGGGCTAAGGCAGAGATTCTTAGTGGGAACTGAGGGAGTTAGGGCATAGAAGGTGACCACCCTCCCTGTCAGCTATATCATCAGTTCCATAGTTTTAGTTCTCAAATGTCTGGATGAAAAAGTCCCGATAACAGAATCATTCCAGTGTTTCTCTCATGTTGTCTCAGGCCAGCCTTATAACTCTTTTTCCAGTCAAACCTGAGGTCTCCTGAGTTACCTCCTGGCTAATTTTAAACATGGACTGTGAGTTTCTCCTGACTGGAGTATAAGGTGAAGCAGCAGGCGGTGAGGTTGGGGGCAAAGGTGGGGATGGGGAGCGGTAACTGAGAGGAAGAAGAGGCCCTGAGGAGTTCAGGTTTGAGGCAGGAAGAAATGTGGGGCTACGGACAGTTGAGTTCATTGGATTTGGGGTGAAGAGGTCATCCTCAGTCTCGATAAGGAGCCTTTTCGGTGGAGGGATGCGGGTGCTGGGGATGTGTCCTCCGAGCTCTGGCCTCTCTCCTGCTTCCTGCTGATTTAGGAGAATTGTAGCACATCTGTCTGGTCAACCAGGCTCACGGGGCTGTGAGGACACAGCTTCAGCTGGGAGAGTGGGTGACCAGTGTGGTTACTGACAGCACCTTGGATTGATCTGTTCCACTCAGCGCTGAACGAGAATCAGCCCGGTGCAAGGAGGAGGCGCTTCCCCAGTCTCAGGATGATTGGGGTGGTGCGGGGAGTGGGCTGGGGGAGTAGATAAGAAACCTTGCGTTTGGGCAATAGCAAGGGCACCTGGGGTGGGCCCTCAGGACCCTGTGTGCACGTGTGCTGCCCTCTTCTAGGCTAGAGCAGCAGGGAGAGGCGCTAGCGAGGCTGTGCTGGGGGGAAGGATGCTCCTAGCTGAGGAGACCTGGTGACCCCCTTTCATGACGGGTGGGCCTGCACGTGAGGGCAGCTGGCAGGGTGCCTCTAGAGGTTAGTCTTTGATCTGCTGCCCTATTGCTGGAACTGCCACCGTGGTTTATGTTTGGAGGAAATTTATGTGTTAATATCTCAACCAGTGGTTCTCAAACTTGAGCCTGCAGCGGAATCACCTGGAGGGCTTGTTAAAACACAGGCTCCCGGGCGCCAGCCCCAGGCTTTCTGATTTAGTGGGTCTAGGGTCGGGCCTGAGAATTTGTATTTCTAACTAGGTCCCAGATGGTGTTGACGTTGCTGATCCATTGACCACATTTTGAGGATGACTGTTCTAGGGATTTCTCAGGTGCCTAAGGAGCATTCTGGGGTGTTCTTGGGTCAAGGAGACCCAAGGTCAAGGTCTCATCATTGAACCTGATGAGAAAGCCAGAAGACAAATCCTATGAAAGGTCCCAAAGTAAATTCACTGAGGGATGCCGGGGAAATGGGGGACAGGGTAAGATTTTAGGCCTGCAACTTGCCTGGGGCAGAATATATAACATTTGTTAGCCTTATTAAAGCTGCCTGCCCTCTTGTACGGTGTGACAAGGTGATTTCTTTGCTGTCTGTCATGTAGCGAGATTGCCCCTGGTTTCTGGGAGAGACCTTGCGCTAAGAAAAGAAGCTATGACGGCAAAAAATCTGTGCCTTTTTCATACCCACCCCACCTACTACTTTGAAACAATACAAATATTTTTAGAAAAGGAGGGGATATTTGTAGAGCATCTGCTAGGTGCTGGGCATTGTGGCAGGTACTTTACACACAGCACCTCCTGCGTTTTAAAAAAATCTGCAAGGTCTGTATTATTTTTCACTTTATAAACGAGGAGACTGAGGCTCAGAAGCATTAAAACGTACCCAAATCACAGAGTTAGTAATGGGCAGAGCAGGACTTGAAAATATGTAGCATTCTTGTTCCAACTCTGTGTTCTTTTGATTTATCATTGGAAATGCAGAGATCTTTATAAAAATGTGCAGTTTTTAAAATGAAATGTTACTTCTTAATTTAAAAACAAGATTATATATTCAGGACGAAAAAGATACAGACATGAAGGAGTGGGGATTATAGATAAAGGGATAAAGAACATAAAACATGTGAAATCAGGACCCCTGGAGATATTTACATTGATCCAAGAGGTTATTTTAAAGCTTCCTCCCTCCTCTGCCCACTTCGTGGCTCTCCTTGGGTAAGTAAGGGTTCAGAAAAACTGAAATAAGATGCAGATGGCAGATCTGGTGAATCTTATATGCAGAGTGTTTAGAGCAGTGCCTGGCACGTAGGCAACGCTCAGAAAATGTTAGCTGTTCTCCTCCTCACCTTCACCTGCACCATTATCACCTGCCTGCAGGTGTGCAGGTGTGCCCGCCTGCAGGGAGAGTGAGGGTGGGAGTTAGGTGGGCACCAGCAGCAGTGGGTGGAATCCAAGAAGAAGATATACTGCAAAGAACAGATTGCTTTAGTTATGGCAGCTTCCTGAAAATTCTGGGTTCTGATTTAGAAGGCAAATATGATTTTGCTGAAGAAGGAAACTGGAGGAATTAGGGTCGGGGGAGAAGGCAAGGAGAGGATATCTGAGAGAAAAAGTGAATCAGTCAGTGAGAATCACTGTCAGGAAGGTAATTTGAAATTTGGGTTCATCTTGCTGAGATATAAACTACCTGATTAGAAAACTCACCCTCTCTTCATCAGAAATCCTGGTGGTGTGTGCGCGTTGGGTACTTAGGTAGTTCTTGGGAAGGCAGGCTTGGCAGGAAAGCTGGAAGAAGGCAAAGCTGCTAGGTGAGCAGGAAGCTAGGTGATTGCACCTGGGCACAAACTGGGGAGATGAACACACCTGTGGGCTTTTCAAAGCATGAGTTTAGAAGGTAAAGGAGACCGCAGGACCTTTGTGCAAAGAAAGGGAGCCAGGAGGGGCCCCTGGGAGATAAAGGCAGAGAAGAGGTGGCAGCCTGGGTAAATGGAAAGAGTTGGGACAAAAACAGATGTGGCTGAACATGTGGGGACACCCAGGAGAGGAGCAGCGCGGGCGGCGGGAGGGGGCCCTTTCAGCAGCCCAGGCCAGGCTGTTTCAAATTGATTTCCACATGGCATAAGGGAGAAACGCCGGGTGGCAGGCTGGACTCCTCTCCGTAGGAGGCTGGAGGATGCCGAGGACAGAGAACTGCCAACTGGGAAGCAGCCGGGGAGGTAAACAACTGGCCAGATGTTTTAGGGACAACCCGTGTGGCCGCCGGAACATATGCCAGTTATCAAGACGGATGAATAAGCAGGAGCTAGCGGGGCGTCACGCTGCTGTTTATGAACTCGTGGGCCCTCTGCGCCGTGCGTGCCAACGTGTGGGACATGAGATACGCCAGAGATGCACCCGAAAGTGATTCTCGTTTCCGTAGAGCTAATTAGGAGCCTGGTAACAAAACAGGAGCCTGGCAGAGAGGTGAGAGAGGGAGTTTGCAGGAACCAGTCAGAGCCCCAAGCTCGCTGTTCCGTGCTGTGCTGGATGAATTGTGGCTCAGGGGGGTAGCCATTTGAGAACGGCCTGTTCCTGTCGGCTCTGAAAGCAGAAGGCATTAACAGCCTGGTGATGTGGCCTCGGCTTAACTCTTTTGTAAGACTGGCCTTTGCAGCCTGTTTAAACATTCTGTGGCCGTGGGGCGTGGAGTTCCTGGCACGGTCCACAGAGGTCCTCCTTGCTAACAGCCTCTCCTTGTCTACGACTCCAAGGGAGTTCTCCACGGCAGCTTTTCAGCCTTCAGATCTGCCTGTCTCTGAGGGTAATTGCTGGGAATGAACCTAGCTGCAGCCAGGAGCCTGGTGCCCACGGCAGGCTGGGGATTAAGTGCCTTCTGTGCAGCAGTGGCAGGTTCGAGGCCCCCTTTGGCCATCCCTGTGGCTCTACCCGACGTCCACTGAGTAAACTCTTTTAATGTGAATAAACACGGGAGGGAAGTGAAAAAGAGCTAGCGAGTTAACAAACAGAAATTTAGCTAAGGAAACTCAAGACTAGCAGACACTTGGGTGGTGCGAGATGCCCCAGATCACTCGCCTGTACAGCTGTCGCTGAGCGTGTTTCTAGAACAGGCGTTAGTAATGGAAGAAGAGGGAATGAGGGTGGGAGAAGGGAAAGCCAGCAGAGTGCAGGGCTGCCGAAGTGGAAAGGGAGAGGCAGGATGCAGGAGGCGAGAAGGGGAGGGCTCCTGACCCCAGCGAGCTCAGGGACCGCCCGGTGACAAAGCAGGCCAGTGCCCCGGGGCCGGGCTCGGAGGGGGAGTGAGACCTGGAGGCCGAGCAGAGGCCGGCTGCCGGTTAGGGCACAGGGATGCTGTGTGGATGTGGATTATTAACGGGGACCCAGAGCATTTGCTGGGGATTTGGGGGAGAGCTGCACTTTCCTTGGGAATTGGGAAAGAGGCAGGGGATAGAGGGCTTGGCAGAGCTGCTGGGACATTTAAGAGGACTGCAGAGATCTTGCTGAAGGTAAAACTCTGAGGTCCCCATCTAAACTTCCTTGCAGAATGATTAGAAAATATAGCTTGGGAGGCCTTTGCCTTGAGAGAAACTGCCTTGACAATTTCTCTCTCTCTCTTTCTCTCTCTCTCTTTTTTTTTTTTTTTTGTGGTACGCGGGCCTCTCACTGTTGTGGCCTCTCCTGTTGCGGAGCACAGGCTCCAGACGCGCAGGCTCAGCGGCCATGGCTCACGGGCCCAGCCGCTCCGCGGCATTTGGGATCTTCCCGGACCGGGGCATGAACCCGTGTCCCCTGCATCGGCAGGTGGACTCTCAACCACTGCGCTAGCAGGGAAGCCCTCTCTCTCTCTCTCTTTCTTTTTCATCCTCATTTTGTTTTCTCAGCTGAGAAATTGCTTTCCCAGCCACTCTGGTACAATCTGGATCCTTCGGCTCCATATAACGTTCCCTTATGAGTAACTGGCAGCATCTAGTGAACACACTCCGTGACTGGGAATCATAGGTGTCCTGCTGCCTTTCCTCCCTGAGGCGCTCAGCAACTACCCCTCTTGTCTGTATTGGGTGCATCTCTTGAATCTTTGAGTAGCATGGATACTGGGGGCCATTTGCAATGACTTTGGGTCAGTGTTTATCAGTTTTAGCCAAAGGTTCTGGGTCAGCCATCCCGGTGGGTTGGAGGAGAAGCAAAGGATGGGGGTCTCGTAGACTCATTCGATGAATTCATTTTATGCTCCTTTTATCTTCTTCCCAACTACATGCTTGTTCCACATACACTCTGAGCATCAGTTCTGTGCTCTCGGAGCTACAGAGGTGAAAGCAGCCTTGGAAGCTTCGTTCTTCTTTCTCTCTGCAGTAGGGTTTCCAGGAAGCATTCAGGGAGCTTAACATGTAGTACTGGACAATAAGGCATTTTCCTGAATAATCATAGCGTAAAATAGAATGTGATGAGTACACTAAGAGGTGTCTAGATTTAAATACTTTAGGAGTTCAAAGGAGGAGAGATTTACTACGCATGTTGGAATTGTACGCAAGTACAGGTTGTACCAGGAGAAGATAAATAACCTATTCACATCATAGTAATATAATAAATAAAATATTATTGACACGGCTGGGAAGACAGCTGATACCATTCGGGCATTGCGAAAAAGTCTGATGTATGAATAACCACGGGTTCATAGAACCACAGAATCTAGAATGTGAGCACACTGCAAGTGAGCTTGGAAGACATCCAGTTCAACCTCCTCATTCTGCAAATTTACAAATAGAGGTCCAGATAGGTTCAGTCAATTGCCCGAGCTGGTTTGTGGCCGAGGCAGGGGCCGCTTACTCACTGTTTGCACTGGAGTGGTGACATCAGCCACCCTCCTGCCTCTGCTGAGCAGCTGGGGGATTTATATTCCTATCCCAACTTTCTTACCAGAATACCAGCATAACATTTTTTGTCTCCTTAGAGCATGAAGTGCGGGTGACAGTTCTTTACAAGGAACTCACATGGCCTGGGAACAGCACAGAACAAGGAAAACAAAGATGGTGGGCTGGAGTATGTATTGATTTTATAATTATATAAAACAAAATGCTGAGCAGTTTGAAGGAAAGGGCTGACTGCCTTGGCCGCCTCTCCCAGCGCCTGGTCTCTCCTCTGCTGTGTGCCCAGCTCATACCCCAGCTTCTCGGGGATCCGCTCCCCAACCCAGCAGCCGTGTGTCCACCACAGCACGTGACCCAAGAAGGGAAGGTCAGCCAGTCGGATCTGTTCTGTCTCTGTCAGTCCCTCCGTCTCTGTTGGCCAGTCTGTCCATTACTCGCTCTCTAGCTGCTGGTCAGGCTGTCCTTCCATCTGTCTTCCTGCCTATCCTTCTCTCTCACCCTTAAGGACCGCACAGTTTCTCTCCCATCCCATTTTTCCTTCTCTCCTAGCTTAATTTCCAGGGTTCACCCTCTCCTAACAGAAGTCAGCCATGGCCCCAACACTGCATCCTGACTTCCTTTCAGTCTGTCTTCAAGCTTCTGGCTCAGTCTTGCCGAAGACCCCTACTCCCACTACCCAGCCCCTACCCCGCCACTCCCTCCAGTCCTTCTCTTCTCCCCACTGCTGGACAATGGGTTGTTGCCTTGGTCAAATGTCTCCTCTGGACCAATCGTCAGTGGTCATTCTCAGTTGTCCTTGAAATCTGAGTTTTGAGGGCTGAGCATGGGTTGGCGTCTCCGGCATCCACTCAGTCATTGAGTTGGAACCCTGTCTAGTAAATTGTTCCCTCTCCCCCGATACCAGCCGTGAGTGGTGGCCCCCTGAGCCCATCGGCTGTGGAGTTCCTGTGGCACTTCTGCAACTGTGCCTTGGGCCATAGAGGGGCCTCTACCACCCGCTTCCCGGCACTAGAATGGAAGCTACAGCAGGAGAGGAGCCCTAGCGGGGGCATTTTCATCACACTTAGCACACTGTCTTGCCCGGGGACACTGCTCAGAATAAGACAGAGGTTCTGAAGTTGCTTCCACTGGACTCATCTGACACACTTGCAGGGCTCCTTAGGGAGGAAAAATCTACTCGGGGGAAGAGGGCGTGGATACATGAAAAAGACATCTTCATGGAATTATATAGTAGCAACTTGACGCCACTGGCATCCCCATCATTTATAGAGCCTTTCCGCCAGGCGTGTTCTGAGAGCACTTTGTGCACTTTCCCTCATTTATTCCTAACAACAGCCAGGCAACTAGAAGTACTATTATCTCCTTTTTACAGATAAGGAAACTGAGCCTCAGGGAGATTTAGAAACTCACCCAAGTTCACAGAGCTAGAAAGTGAAAGAGCTTTCCGGCCCAAGCCTCTCTAATGCCAAATCTGGTATAAATTGTGGCACACGTTGGAAGAATGATGGGCTCATCTTCCAAGCATCTTATTTAGTCAACATATAAGAGCTCAAGGTCTCTCTTGCAGCCATTTTGTTTCTAAATACACATGACCCCCATCCCTCCCCTCGGTCCGCTCGATGGTGTTACCACACAGCTGGTAGTACTCGTTTTTTTTCTTCTTCCAGATTTGCCTTCCAAAACAAATTAATTGCCCTGCTTCTAGAGCTTATGTCATACTCTTTGATTCCTGGCATCTAAATTGTCATTAAAATGTCTCTTGGAACTGTTCCCTGTGACATTACAGACCGGGTTCCTGCAGCATAATTCCACTGGCTGATTTTTTTTCTCCTTGTTTTGCATTCAGATGATGAATGGTGCCCCGATGCTCCTAGAATCTGCCTTCCTGCCCTCAGAGACTGATAGCATGGGTTCTCTTTTCCTTTCTAATGGCCCTGCTTGCCTTCTGGAATTGTCGGGGCTCAAAAGTACTTGCACGTGATGCACCTTTGGGCATTCCAGTTTGCCTCCATCTCATTGTTCTTTCTTCTTCTTACTATTACTATTACTGTTATTATTTTCGGCCATGCAGCATGCGGGCTCGCAGTTCCCCAACCAGGGATTGAACCCGCGCCCCCTGTGGTGGAAGCACAGAGTCTTAACCACTGGACCGCCAGGGGAGTCGTCACTGCTCTTCCTTTGTTTCCTTTTTCTCCACTCGGGCGCCTCCAGGCTTCACTCTGGCTTTTTCGGGCTCCCTCCAAGCTCCACCTGGGCAGAACCGTCCCCATCCTTCAGCTTAGCCTTAGGACTGGCGACACAGCACCCAGTCTCTCTTCCTTTCTTTTGAGGCTTCCTCTAAAATTTCCATTCCTTGACCCCTCTCCTCGCCTCTTGTTGTGGCGAGGTCCTTCCTCACGTCTGTTCCTCAGTCCCACAAGAAAGCAGCTGTCCTGCCCGTGATGCTTTCCTTCAGCATGCATTTGTGGAGCCTCTTCTATATGCCAAGCTGTGTGGTTACAGAGATGGATAACGTAGTCTTAGGAATTTTAAAAATTTAAATAAACTTTTTTTTAGAGCAATTTGAGGCTCACAGCAAAATTGAGTGCAAAGTACAGAAATTTCCAGTAAGCCCCCCGTCCCCACATGTGAACAGCCTCTCCACTGTCAGCATCCCCCATCCGAGTGGTACCTTTGTTACAGCCGCTGAGCCTGCAGTGGACACATCACGGTCACCCAAAGTCCATGGTTTCCATTCAGGTTCACTCTTGGTGGTGTACGTTCTGCGGGTTTGGACAAACGTATAATGACATGTATCCAGCATCGGACTGTCATACAGAATAATTTCACTGCCTTGAAAACCCTCTGTCTCCCAGGAATTTTTAAAGCCTAGTAAAAGAGGCTGGAACATAAATAATCACCATACAATTGAAACCATGTTGAAGTAGAGTTAAGAACAAAAGAACGCAAAAAAGAGATACTCCTTAGTGGGAAGGCATGGAAGTTTGGGGGTTCAGGTAAAATATTGGAATTCTATATATTTGCAAAGGATAAGGGTGTTGGGAGGCATGTGAGGCCAAGGGACCAGCCTGAGCAGGGCCACACAGGCATGAGTACCCGGGCATGTTTGAGGGAATGCAGAATGTGTGTAAATGGTGATCAAGGGCGAGACTTCTGCAATCTCATGGGTAGGAATTGGAATCTGACCTCTGCGTCGGCCCATGACTGAATCTCTGTAAGCCTCAGTCTCCTCATCTGGAAAACGGGGATGATGATAACACTTGCTTGCAGAGACTCTCTGAGGGTTAAAGGGGTGCACTCCTCTCTGCTTGGCCTCTGGTGAGGATTGTATCTGATTTCCTTTGCCCAGCCGGCCCTGTCCCAGTGCCTGTGGCTGCAAGAAACTGTCTCCACCTCTTATATGAGGGCCTCCATGCCTTTTGATAGCCAGGGCTAGTTTTCTGATCTACCCAGCTGGATTATCACCAGGTTTACAAAGAAAACCCTCTCCCTTCCTCAGCTCTTCATCTTTTTTTTTTCTTTTCGGTGCGCGGGCCTCTCACTGTTGTGGCCTCTCCCATTGCGGAGCACAGGCTCCAGATGCGCAGGCTCAGCGGCCATGGCTCACGGGCCCAGCCGCTCCGTGGCATGTGGGATCTTCCCAGACCGGGGCACAAACCCGCGTCCCCTGCATCGGCAGGTGGACTCTCAACCACTGTGCCACCAGGGAAGCCCTTTTTTTTTTTTTTTTAATTTTTTATTGAAGTATAGTTGTATTACAATGTCGTGTTAATAATTACTGCTGTACAGCAAAGTGACTCAGTTATACATATATATGCATTCTTTTTCATATCCTTTTCCATGATGGCTTGTCACAGGATATTGAATATAGTTCCCCTCCTCCTCTCTTCTGAAAGAGCATCCTGAGGGTTAATTGAGGTCCATAGGCCCCTGGTCACAGAGAGCTGTTGGTAAATCCTGCGTTAGGAGTCCCTGCTCTGATTTCCAGTTTATTCTTAAATCCCCTGAACCAGCCAGGCCTTCCTCATTTTTTTTTTTTTTTTTTTTTTTTTTTTGCGGTATGCGGGCCTCTCACTGTTGTGGCCTCTCCCGTTGTGGAGCACAGGCTCCGGACGCGCAGGCTCAGCGGCCATGGCTCACGGGCCCAGCCGCTCCGTGGCATGTGGGATCTTCCCAGACCGGGGCACAAACCCGCGTCCCCTGCATCGGCAGGCGGACTCTCAACCACTGTGCCACCAGGGAAGCCCTTTTTTTTTTTTTTTAATTTTTTATTGAAGTATAGTTGTATTACAATGTCGTGTTAATAATTACTGCTGTACAGCAAAGTGACTCAGTTATACATATATATGCATTCTTTTTCATATCCTTTTCCATGATGGCTTGTCACAGGATATTGAATATAGTTCCCCTCCTCCTCTCTTCTGAAAGAGCATCCTGAGGGTTAATTGAGGTCCATAGGCCCCTGGTCACAGAGAGCTGTTGGTAAATCCTGCGTTAGGAGTCCCTGCTCTGATTTCCAGTTTATTCTTAAATCCCCTGAACCAGCCAGGCCTTCCTCATTTTTTTTTTTTTTTTTTTTTTTTTTTTTTTTTTTTTTTTTTTTTTTGCGGTATGCGGGCCTCTCACTGTTGTGGCCTCTCCCGTTGTGGAGCACAGGCTCCGGACGCGCAGGCTCAGCGGCCATGGCTCACGGGCCCAGCCGCTCCGCGGCACATGGGATCCTCCCAGACCGGGGCACGAACCCGTATCCCCTGCATCAGCAGGCGGACTCTCAACCACTGCGCCACCAGGGAGGCCCCCTTCCTCATTTTTAAATCCAAAGCTTTGAGTACTTGAGTAAGAAGGACCTCTCTTTTTGACCTTTTGGCTTTTCGTGGCTGAGGTATTTGAGAGCAAGTTTGTCGATTTGTCTGGTGCTCCCTCTCCCCCGCTCCCTGCAAGCGCCTTTCAGCGGGAGTGAAACCCCATGTTCAGTGGGCATCACGGATCCCAGAAAGGACCAGCTGCATTGGCCCCAGGTCCCAAACAGCTTGTAAATGAAGCGCTGGAGCAACTGGGAAGGCCATGGCCTCAGAGAGCCCTTGACACTGAGCCTGGGGCTGACATAGGCCCTTGTTGGGGCCAGTCACCCTGGCCAGCCTTTAAGCTTTCTGGATGTTCAAGGCTTTGGAGAAATGACACATTGAGTTTCCCAATGCCACTGGGGCAACAAAGGCATAGGCCCAGCTGTTTCTGCAACTTTCCAGAGGGGTCTGGGATAGCAGGGGGCCTGGAGGGCTGTGGAATCGTCTCCTGTTAACTTCGACAGTGGCTGGACCCTCCCAGGAGCCGTGGGACCCTCCCATACTTCACTCCCTGCCGCCACTGCTTTCTAGCTCTTAGGCTGACATTAAATAAAAGCAACCTGGTGCTTTATATACATTATCTCAAATCATGACCAGCTGGGGAGCTGGCCCCATCCCCATTTTACATACAAAGGCTAAATGATTGACACAGGGCAACTGCACAGCTGGGGTTCACCCCCAGGATGGCACGAGTCCCACCCTGGTGATCCTTCACCCAGGGTCCCACGTTGTGTTGCCTACCCTGGAATGAGTCAGATCATTATCCGGGGTGACAGGGAAATTGCTTAGTAGCCGAAACCAATCGAAAAGCATGAACTGTGGCTTGACAGATTACTCAGGATAAATTGGTCCCAGTCCTGGTCATGTGTAGTTCTGGACATTCCCAGAACTCAGGGAATTACTTGGAAAGGAGGCGGTAAGAGGGAATTAGAGCCAAAAGAGAGATAAAGTGCTGGGACTATATGTTGACAAGAGTTTGTCTGCTTAAATATGTAGGTTTTAAATTACACTTGCCTCGTGATTTCCACTTCTTCTGTGGCTGCGGCCTGAGGTTTCAGCCCCAGCAGTCCAGCTTCCCCAGCTGTTCACATGCCAGGAGGGGCAGTGCTCGGGGTGGGGGTGGGGTGGGGGGGGTGGGAGGACGCTCCCCAGGGGCCAGAGCACCTGGGATTAGAACGAGTTTACCTTCCATGGTCTAGCAAGTGGGATTTATATTCACCATGATTATTATTATAGGTTAAGTGGTTTTGATTCGTATTTTTTGTTGTTGTTTTGTTTTTGTTTTTACAGTGTGACCTTTATTAAACACTTGGACAGTCTTAAATACATTCAAGGCATTTAAAATATTAAATTTTCCATGCTTAGTATGGTTCCTAAAAAACAAATTAACTAAGATTCAGATATTTCTTCAGAACAAAAATGTTGCAGATTTCTCCCACCAGATCTGGTTTTGTCCCACTAAATCTCTACGGCGTGGAGAATGAATCTAGAAAGCCCAGTGTTGACTTCCAATGAAACATAAGCCAAATACTCGACCTCTGAGACCACAAAAGAATGTCATTTACTGCATAAATTTCCAGTACTCCTCTTGGGCCCTGGGTAGGCCATTATTGGCTCACAGCCCTTTTAGCCACCAGGTAAGGCATCCCCTATACTTCTTCAGCCTTGGAAATCTAGCACCATGGTTTGACTTGCATTTTGATGGGTGACTTTAGTTGCGATTCCAGGAGCTCACCAGTGGTGCATCTCCCTCAGGTCCTAAAGTACGCACTCCACACCATCCACACTTGTGTGTGATAAAGCAGTGGACACTGGTTAGATCTGCTGTCTTCAAACCTGAAGTGCAGCAATCACTGAGAGAACAAACAAACCCCAAACCAGCAATGAGCAGACAGTGTCTAAAGTACTTACCAGGCCTGGAGATTGATCTGGTAGAGAAATTTTATTTTGAAAACCACCCAGGTAATAATTCTGGCATACAGCCAGGTTTGTGAAATCTTGAATGAACTGTCTTGGGCAAACAAAGAAATTCTAGTTTTTGATTTGCCAACTTTTGAAAGTTCCCCAGTTTTGAAACAAAAAGTTGTATTAACCAATTTCCTAGGGTCAAGGTGGTAGCAAAACAGCATCATGTTCTGGTTGGAACCTTGGGGAGAACAGGGAGGTATTTGCATAACCCCGATATCTCGTGGATCGGAAGTAGGAGGTCTCAGTGATGATAATAAATAGCCGCTGGGAACATGGGTGAATTACCTCACTTTTTGGTACTCCAGTTTCCCCGTCTACAAAATGAAGGACTTGTTCTGTGTGATTTCTGAGTTCCCTGATGGGTCTGAAATTCCCTGATGGGAATCTCAGCTCTCTGGAATATCCTTTCATGCCGAGTGATTTAAATCATATTATCAAATATTTATTGAACCCTTGCTATGCGTCCAGGAAGTGATATTCTTTGAAAAATTGGTTCTGGGATTTTAAAAAAAGTCGAGGGGGGGTGGTGGGCGGGAGGGGACAGATGCTAGTGAAGAGAGAAAGACGGAGCTCAGTGACCAAGAACTTCTGAGCCCTAATAGTGCCCCTACTTTCTTGTTTTGAGCCATTTTGTGTGTGGTTAAAGTGCAGGTTACAGTGAGACAATTGACCGAGAGCAGCAAACAAATATAACCTGCTAGATGGGAACTGAGCTACTCAGCCCTTTGGATGACAAATATTGCTAGGCGATAAAAAGCACTAATGCATCAGGGGCTAATCTGGTGCTAAAATGCTGCTTCAGGAAAAATGTATTCCCAGAAAGGAAATGCTGGTGATTTGACTGATGGGAACAGCTGGAGGCCCCCATATTCGTCCAGATAGGAAGCAGGAAAAAATAAAAAAGAAGTCGTATGGAAGAAACTGGTGAGCTATGTCTCTCGAATGTTCTTGTTGCCCAGGGTTTGGGAAGGTATTGATTATATTACCTCTCGGTGGCTTGCAGGGCTCCGAGTCTGGGTGCTAATGATGCTGAAGGCCTTAGTCCACCCAAGGGCCCCCAGTGTCATGCTTTCTGTCGAGGAGGTAGTGGTCCAGGGTCAGGGCTTTCAAATAGCTTTCAGAGTTTCGCAGAAGTGCTGAAGGTAGAGGGGCTGGGAGGGAGAAGGGAGGAGTGTGGTATCACCAGCAGCATCTCCTTCAATCAGAACAGTTCTGCTCCTACCTGCAGTATATATTGGGGCCCTACCTGGGACGTTGGGACAAGTAGCCTGTTGGCAGCCTCACAAGCTACTTCGGTGGCATTAGTCACCCATCTGGCAAAGCCAAGCTGGGCAGAGACTGAGTGCTCAGTCTGCCCCGTTTGGCTGGGGCAAGTGACTAACAGTGTTTGGGACGAGTCTGTGGGGTGATGTGACCAGATTTCCTGGAACAGAGACCTGGGCAGACGGTACATTTGCTACTGCACACCTTCCCCCACGTCCCGCCACTGTCCTGACCTCTGGGGGTGGTGTGGTGTGAGGAACGAGGGTGGGGTCCACATAGGGCAAATATTTAATCTTCACCACAGCCCTCTGGGCTAGCTCCTATTATTTCAACTTATAGAGGAGGAAATTGAGAGTCTCCAAGTTCTAGGATCTGGTCTGAGGCCATGGAGCAAAGGAAAGTGCTGGGGAGACATCAAGGGGTATGGTCGTCAGTCGTCTCTTGGATCCGACTCCAAACACACCCCAAAGTAGCCTAGTGCTGGAAGCAACCAGAACCTTCTCTGGGTACCATGAAAACCAGGAGTCTGGAAGGCCGAGCTGGCCAGGGACTCTGAGGAGACAGGGGTGGGAGTTGGCCTCCGGGCTCAGGAAGACTGTGACGTAATCCATAATTCTTTACTCGCTTCAGCTCACAAGCCCTAAGGCTCATCAGCCCTAAGACTGATCTTGGGATCAGTCTAAGAAGGGAGGTCGAGAAAGGACTCTTCTGAATCTCAGGTCGGCCACAGCTTCTTGCAAGAGCTGAGAAAAACCCCTCTAGCAAATGAACCAGGGTCAGAAATACTGAGCCGTACCATAGGCGATACGAAGTAATAAATAGTTGAATTTTCCCCAGATTTATAAAAGGTGATGCAAAGAACTCATTATTTTTCCTTAATACATGTTGATTCAAGATCCTTCAAAATTTAGGGACCACCATGTTACCTTCCGAGGTGAAGAAAGTATATGATGTGGAATAGGCACTTCATAAACATTCCTGGAATGAATAGATAGAAAAGGAAAAAGACAGAGTTCTGTAAAGCATTCCTTCTGTCCTGTGATAAGTGCAGGAGACTCTACCCCTTGGAAGGGAGCTTTACTATGAACCCAAAACATGTTCTTAACTTCTGTAAAGGTGCTGAAAACTTGAGTGATGTTTTTTTTATGTTTAATACTATTTATGTGTTACATGTCGAAGGTCTTAGAAAGTTGACAGACTACAAAGAAAGGGGCTGGGGTGATATTAGTGGAAGGAGAGTAAGATCTTCTTCCTTCTTCCTTGTTTTCATGGCAGACCTCTCAGATGGAGTTTCCCTCTGGTCTCTCTCGGGATACAGACCCCAATAAGAGTGTGGCCTGACACACCCGTGGCCTCACCACAGACACATGTTCAGAATTCCTCAGTCCACTGGGAGGCGGGCAAAGAAAGCCCCAAGCAAGAAAGGCAGACACTGGGCACTTTTGAACTCATTCTGGGTATTAAAGGAGCATTAAATGGGAAAGGATATGTGAAAACGGCAGCCAGCAGTTTTAGCTGACTCAGGAGATAGCTGCACAGCCAGATCTGCAGTACGTGCGTTTAGTACGTACGTGTACGATGTTTTCTAGACCAACTGTCTAGACCCACTTGTGTGCCTGGTGTCACCATATGCAGAGTAGAGCCATCTACAAAAGGAGGTGGACCAGAGCCACATCGGTGCCTTCTTCCAGGTAGAAAGATTCATGGCAGTTTGGATTTTTCTGCCCAGGGCTGGCATGTAGCCTGCATACCTAGGGGTGGGTAGCCTGATTGCCTACGGCCGGTGCCCATGCTGACTGGCCGATGGCCATGTTCTACCTGCTGTTAAATACTTTGAATATCACCTCTTGTCATATCCTCTGTAATACTGATTCGTGGAAGGTCTCTAGATTCCACAGATTCACAGACCTCCATCCTTGCTCCTGTCCTCAGTAACGGCTTTAAAGAAATGGCAGAAAGTGCCATTTAGAGGTGAAACAAGCTTGATAAGTTGGTCTCAATCTCGCTGTCCACTTGGATCATGATTGGGTCTTGGCTTAAATGTGACTTCTCTAGAGAGGCACTCCATGACCCCTAATCTAGACTACGCCCCCTCCTATATGTGCCCAGAGCTCGCGGTACTCCCTGTGTTAAAACATTCCGTGTACTCCATTGTTCTCATTTGTTTTTAGGGGAACTTCTATCCTCTGTAAAGTGTGTAAAAGCAAGACCTTGTGGATCATTCCCTGGGCCAGAGCTTAGCATCAAATAGGTTCAGTCAGTATTTGTTGAACAAATGAAATGAATTGGTGTTGAATATTTTTTCAATGGCAGATATAATAGCGTCCTCAAGGGAGTCATTCTATAGAGGAGATAGTCAAACCATCACCTGGGCACAAATGCCACATATACGGGGTGTTACAGGAAATGCAATGAAAGGAGAAATTTGCTCACTGTCCTGGGCTGGTGGGAGTGGGGGTGAGGGGTGGTGTCATTGGTAGGATTTGGGGAAGAGTTCATGAAGGCAAGTCTGAAAGTGGGAACTAAGAATTTGCCAAGTGGGGAAAAGCGTTCCAAGAAGAGGGAGCTGCGGGTAGAAGCTCAGGGGGTATTGGCCAGATGAGGCATATCTGGAAAGGGCACTCATTCAAACTGAAAAGAGTTAGAGCATCAGGGAAGAAATAATGAAACAACAGGCCAGAGAGGTAAAGCAGAGGTTTCTAAGGCATGCTACAGAGGCTGGGCCTCTGTACAGCGGGGAACTTTTATAGGATGTTAACAAGGGCAGTTACATGTTTCAAAACCATAACGTTAGTGCTAAGTATGGAGAATGGGTTGAAAATTGGAAGATCCTGGAAGTAGAGCTATTTTCTAGAGGGCAGGTCCTCTCTTCTTGTAGCATTCAAGGTGAAAGGGAGAGGAAATAGTTACAGATGCCACGATGTTTCCCCAGAGGGGGATGGTGTCTATATCTTGACGGGCTGACATGCAGTGATTTGCAATTTAAGACTATCCTGTGACCTCTTTGTACCTCAGTAACTGCATCTGTAAAATGTAGGGAGTGGACTCAAAGATCTGCGTGTCTCTGAGCATGAACATTCTATAACTCTACGGAATCATAAGCTAATAAGATGAAATAATGTAGGAACTAGTAGTATATTACTATTAGTAATAGTGTTGTGGGAACACAAATTATAAAGAAATCAACACAAATACTGGCTTAGCAGCAATTCTTGTGAAAAGACCCAGGACTTTTATTTGACTGCAAGTCGGCATGACCAGCAACATGGGCGGGGGGCTGCCCAAGAGGAAGAGGATGGAGAACCAGAGGTCCCAGTCTCTGTGTGCTTGCCAGGGCATCCCTTAACTTGGAGATTGTCCTGGGCCTCCTTTTAGAGGGACATGAACATTCAAGAATGACAAAGTGGCCAGGGTGGTGAAAAGTCTGCTGTCTGGATTGTAGGAAAACTGAATGAAAGAGCTGGGAATATTTAGCCTGGAAAACAGAAAACTTAAGGAAAATGTATTAGCTGCCCTTGAAAGACTTCTGTATAGAAAAGGGATTTGATTTTATTGGACTTCAGTGGCCAGATTTAGGACTAATGATGGGACATTTCTGAAGGCATGGTTTGGCGAAAAATATGTAAAAAAAATCTATCCACCAAGTAGGTTTTTCAAGAACGAAAGAGACTTTTGTAAGTTTGGTTCATTTGCCGTACGATTTTTATGAGGGAGGGAGGGAGGAGTTCTGTTCTGTTCAGTGTTATATCCGTGGTACCTGTATAGAGCCTGGCACACAGCACTTGATCAGCAAATTATTTATTAAATGAGCGAATGAAGAAGGTGGCATTGAACTCCTTTTCATCCCTGATATTGAAATTAATGTCTCCATCCCCAGCTCTTTTGTTTACACAGCCCTCACCGCGTTAGATTCTAATTTGTTCTTTCAGTGTCTCCTTTTCTGGCTAGACCGTGAGCTTGACAAAGCCAGGGACTGTGTTTAATTGTGTCCTCAGTGTTCAGTCCAAGTCCTGGCATACAGCACGTGCTCAGTGAGGAGGGAGTCATATAATCTATTTTGCAAACCAGGACTCTTTACGAGGAAGGGGGGTGCTGACCAAATGGGAGCTGATACCACAGCATCCATTGGCACTGTACTGGGCAAACCAGGATGTATGGTTCCCCTCATCAGTCAGTGCTTGTTGAATGGATACGAAGTGAATGAGCTTCTGGAGCTGGAAGAGGCAGGCTGCATGAATGCCTTCCTTCTACTGAGATTAAAAACTGCTCCCTAGGAATTCCACCCGCTGGGCTCAGTTCTGTTTGACTAGACACACAGAATGCATCTAGACTTTCATGTGGCATTTAAATATTTGAATTCATCTCCTGCTTCCCCCTTGGGCTAAGTTTTCTCCTTTCTAGCCTAAACATTCTCAGTTTCTTTAACCATTTCCTGTTTTGCCTAGAGGATAGCCCTGCTGCACTTGGGGTTCTCTGTCTGGATGGGCTTCCATTTGACAGGGTCATTTTCGGCATCATAGGCCTTGACCCTCAGTAACCACACGTCTCCATCCTCCTGTGTCCGTCCACTCACACCTGTCTTGTCATCTGTTTTCCCTTCACACCTCAGGTCCCTGGACTCCTACCCATTCTCTGACCATTGCAGCCTTGGCAGGGTCTCTAGAATGAGTTTTGACCATGGACAAAAGGGATTTAGAAAGTTCTGAGCCAACGTTCTGCAGGTCGTCCTCATTTAAGCCTTGCCGCTGGTCCAGCCCTGAACTGGTGACCTGATTCTCATCCATGTGCTCTGGCCTCCCTCCAAGATGCAAGTCCCTGGGACCCTAGTTCTGGTGACCAGGCTTCTGTCCTGATTCCTTGGACTGAGTGCTTGTTGGTCACCCGCAGAGGGCTCGTCATCTTCTTAGTCTTCTGTCTCCCTCTTGGCCCAGGGGTGAGGTCTCAGCCCATGAGACCCAGCCCGGAAGGTGTCCAGTCCCTGGAGCATTTGTTGTATCAGATTCTGGCTCCCACTGCCTACCTGCAAGACTGGAGCTTGGCTCCTTGCCATTGGGTCTGTGTTGGGGGTTCTGCCTGCTGACTTGGAGGACCTCCCTGTCCTCATCTGTAAATGACCCTGCTCTGCTAGAACATTCCCTGGATGCAGCACTGTTGCCTTTTCCCCCACCTCACTAATCGTCTTCTTTCTTTTTTTACTCTCATTGTTTTCCTATTTGCCCCCTTTTCACTTTCTTTTTTCTCTAGATTTAATTAATTATCTCAAAGAATGCAGATAGCTCTTAGTTTTTCTGTGGCTGCTTGTTTTTATGGACAAAAAAGGGGAAGAAAAATCTCAAAGATTCTAAACCCCTTGCAGCGAGGGGCTGGGCTGTATCTTCTACTTCCTTTGTCTGCATCTTACTTCCCTCATATTCCCCTGTGCTGGGAACTCGGGGATCTATCCGTCAACTGACCCATCATTTCAAAAAATAACTGAGAGATACTAAATTTTGATGCTCCCATCCCCTTAGTGGAAAATGTTCCATATACATGTACAGCATTATTATAAAATTGCTAGAAGGCCCTGAAGAGGGAACTGACCTTTTTCGAGTTAAGTCACATTATACCCTTGAGCTACATGTTCCATAAATTGTGGAATAAAAGTCAAGCCTTGGAAAGGTTAATCATCTCAACTGGAGAGGGACTTCTTTTCAGGAAAGGATGATGAACTTTCTTACCTGTTCCTAATGCCAGGTTACAGGTCCAACTGCATTTTTAAGGGAGAAAAAAAAAGGAATGGAGTAAATAAACCAGCAGACCACTTTCCAAAACACGACTCCTTGCTCTGACTTCTAGCCGTGGGATCCTGGGAAAGCCATTTCACCTCTCCAGGTCCTGCATCCTCATTTCTAAAACAAAGGTTGGGGCCAAGCATCCTCAAAAGCCCCCTGCAGCTCTAGCATTTTATGATTTAACACAAACATTAAGAACTAGCAGTTGGGGACTTCCCTGGAGGCCCAGTGGTTAAGACTTTGCCTTCCAATGCAGGGGGTGCGGGTTCAATCCCTGGTGGGGGAGCTGAGATCCCACATGCCTCAGGGCCAAAAAACCGAAACGTAGAACAGAAGCAATATTGTAACAAATTCCATAAAGACTTTAAAAATGGTTCACTCAAAAAACCAAATTATATAAAAAAAAAAAAAAGTAGCAGTTGTGTTGGGCTTGGAATGGAGGTAGATGCAATGTTCTCTAGGATTGTATGTGGTTTGCCCCGTATGGGAATGGAAAGCTCCAGCCCAAAGAGGGTCCCACTGGGATTCTGGAGTTCTGGAAGTTCACGGAGGCTCCTTGGCTGGAGAAGCAGCCAATATACTGCAGTGGTTCAGAGCTCGGGGAACCAAGTCGGAGATCCGGGTGCCGCTACTTCCTCAGTCTGTGACATTGGACACATGACTTAGCCACTCTTAAAATCTCATGTGTTAGATGTGGATCATAAAGCTCCGACTCTGATGGGCCATTGGGGGATTAAAGGAGGCACTAATGTGGTTCTTGGGAGATGGCCTAAGGTCGATAAATGTTGTTTCACTGTTCCTCATCTGTGATAGACGATCACGAAGAGGGTGGCATGGACCATCTCAAAGGTCCCATTCAGCTCCCGACGGCTATAACTTTTATGGCTTTGTGGAAAATGTATCGGCAGATGACCTCCAGGATGTTTGGTTAACTGGAGTTTGGGGAATGAGGCCAAAGTTCACATGAGAGCTCCAAGCCTATGATAACCACAAATGCTATTTTTAGGTTACAGTGCTGACATAACGGAACCTTTTTTATTCACCATGTCTCTTGCAGGCATTCTTGTTCTGCAATCGCACTTATATCTTTCTGGAAGGTGGGGAAAGTCAGGGGAGTATTTTGTGACACCCTCTGCTAGAGGCTAAAGACACAGAGCTACTGATTTCTCAGAAACACACTGCCCGAGAAAAATGGTTCCTTTAGTGAATCTGAGGTGCTCACAGAGGAAGTAAGGTCGGATCTGGGCACGGATGGGAAGGAAGTGCCGGCTCAGGGCTGTGTCTGGCCTCGATCACAACCCGGTCCAAAGTCCACAAGCCTGAGGCTCTTTGCTGGATCGCTTGCAGAAGACTGTCTTGGCCTTGTGCTCATGGCTGTTCTTCTGGGCACCCTGGCTTGGACTGTGACAGTCCTGAAGTGTCACTGGAGACGTTTGTGGCTTTCACTCCAGTCTGTGATGTGCCTCTGACTGTGACCTGGCCTCACATGGCAGGGCTGGGGCAGGACAGTGAAAGGTAGCTTGAGTGTGTGGATGGCGTGGCTGAGCTTGGGAGGCCTCCTGGCAGAAGAAGCAAATGACTTCGATGACACATTCCGAAACTCAATGCACAGTAACTGTCTGTTAAGGGGCTTTTTCATTTCCATGAGATCATTGGCCTTCAATCTGTTGTGTCAAAAATCTGTAGGGTAAAATTAAAACTGAAAATTAAAAGGTGAAATAATTTTATGGGACTTCTCTGGTGGCGCAGTGGTTAAGAATCCGCCTGCCAATGGAGGGGACATGGGTTTGAGCCCTGGTCCGGGAAGATCCCACATGCCGCGGAGCAACTAAGCCTGTGCGCCACAGCTACTGAGCCTCCTCTCTAGAGCCCGCGAGCCACAATTACTGAGCCCACGTGCCACAACTACTGAAGCCCGCATGCCTAGAGCCTGTGCTCCACAACAAGAGAAGCCACCGCAATGAGAAGCCCATGCACCGCAACGAAGAGTAGCCCCCGCTCGCCGCAACTGGAGAAAAGCCCGTGCACAGCAACCAAGACCCAGTGCAGCCAAAAATAAATAAATAAAATAAATAAATTTATTTTTTTTAAAAGTTAAAATAATTTTAAAAAATCAATGCAAGGCATAGTAGATTGTTGAGAGAAGTCCATTCAAAGGTCGCCTGTATTTAATAATAAATAACAGGATCTGTAAACCAGATTGAATGGCCTGTTAACTGCACATAAAAGGAAATTGAAGTCAATGCAAATGTAAAATAAGCACTGCACCTGGTATGTTTAATTTGGGACATTGCATTTTCAAAATCCCCTCCACCATGTCCCACCCGTCCCTTGCATTTCTGTCTTGACCGGCAATGCACAAGAATGGCAAAGAGCAATTTCTTTCGCATATGTAGGGCCTTCTGTTGGCTCTGGACTTATCACAATATCTGTTAGACAACATCACCAGGCACAGTGTTGAGACGGCTGATTGGTAAGATCAAGGATATGATTAAAGGCATGTAGATGAGTAATATTAAAAAAAATGCAGTTAGTCTTTTTGAGACCATTTAATCAAGGTACAATTAAAACAGAAGTTGAGGGCCTCCCTGGTGGCGCAGTGGTTGAGAGTCCGCCTGCCGATGCAGGGGATACGGGTTCGTGCCCCGGTCTGGGAGGATCCCATATGCCGCGGAGCGGCTGGGCCCGTGAGCCATGGCCGCTGGGCCTGCGCGTCCGGAGCCTGTGCTCCGCAACGGGAGAGGCCACAACAGTGAGAGGCCCGCATACCGCAAAAAGAAAAAGAAAAAAAAAAAAAAAAAAACAGAAGTTGAGATCTGACATTAAAGGACCCAAAATGAATCACATTTGACCCACAACTCCTACCAGTGACTTTTTATGTCTCAGTCTCCAAGAGCAACCGAATGTCACCTCCCTAGAGTGGCCTGCTTAGGTCAATCCCACACCCTCCAATTCCTGCCCCATCTGGGCCCCCGGGACGTGTTCAGTGGTTAAGCAGGGCGTCTTCCTTCTTATCTCTGCCATCTCCAGTGTACCAGGGCTTGTGCCTGGCTCTGATTTTGTTCTGGTCATGGTGACCTGCTCATCTCTCCAGTATGGCTTCAAGGCTCTGCTCTCTGGCACAGCTACCCATCACAGGCAGCTCTGAGTCTTATCTGCTGCGTGGATTCCATACCTGGGAGTTGAACCCCAACTTGTATTGGCCTCTGGCACACGTGATCCTCTCTAGCTTTGACTGTTTACCAGCTTGGCAAGGTCCCAACATGTTAGCGTCTGAGTACTCCTTGGGTTCAGCAAGTTCTGGTCCTGGTTGGTCCAGACATTCCCGTCCCTGCCTTCTCACTTCCTCTCCTTTACGTGTTGCTGTCTGTGTGTGCCCAGTGATGCATGCCCAATCCCTCTCACCCCCGACTCCTCTCATAGGATGCTGCCCTGGAATCGCTGCTGGCTCTCGGAATTACTGGATGTGTCATGGAAAGACACTGGGCTGGAGCCAGAGCTCGAGTCCAGACTTTCTACTTCCTGATTGTGTCATCTTAAGTCATGTGATCTCTTTGAGTTTCGGTTTCCTCATCTGCAAAACTGAGATGATGATGATGATGATGATGATGATACTTACTTGGCCTACCTTGAAAGTGATTACCAGGACAATGATGTTGGGAATAGTTTGGGTTGTTTTTGTTTTGTTTTTTTGCGGTACACGGGCCTCTCACTGTTGCGGCCTCTCCCATTGCAGAGCACAGGCTCCGGACGCGCAGGCTCAGCGGCCATGGCCCACGGGCCCAGCCGCTCCGCGGCATGTGGGATCTTCCCGGACCGGGGCACAAACCCACATCCCCTGCATCGGCAGGCGGACTCTCAACCAGTGCGCCACCAGGGAAGCCCTAGTTTAGGGTTTTTATTTGCTATCCATATCTCTTCTCTGATGAAGTGACTGTTCAAATCTTTCACCCATTTAAAAAAATGGAGTTTGTTTTCTTTTATTGAGTTTTGAAAATTCTGTATATACTCTAGACACAAGTCTTTTACCAGATATATACTTTACAAAAATCTCTGCCAGACTGTGCTTGCCTTTTCATTCTCTTAATAGTATCTTTAGAAGAGCAAAAGATTTTAATTTTGAAAAAGTTCAGTATCTTATTTTATAAATATTGTTTTTCTTCTTATGCCCTATCTGAGAAATCTTTGCCTACCTAAGATTGCAAATATGTTTTGCAACTGTGTTTTTTTCTAGTTTCATAATGTTTTTTTTGTATTTAAGTTTAAAATTTATTGTGGAGATACATATATGTGTCTGCCTATCTAACTATGTATCTCATGTGAGGTCAGGGTTGAAGTTCATCATTAGTCGTTAAGGAAGTAACCATAATGAGATAATACTATGTACCTGTAAGAATAGATAAAATTTAAAAGACTGGCCATACCAGTTGTTGAGGAGTTGGAGGAATTGGAAATTCATACCCTCCTGGTGGGAATGTAAAATGGTACGACCACTTTAGTAAACAGTTTGATAGTTTCTTAAAAAGTTTAACATTCACTTACAGTATGATACAGCTATTCTACTGCTAGGTATTTACTCCAAAGAACTGAAAGCACATATCCCTGCAAGGACTTGCATATGAATGTTTACAGCTGCTCTATTTGTATAGCCCCAAACTGGACACAATTATAGGAAAATGAATAAATAAATTGTGCTATATCCATAAAATGTAATACCAGTAAGCAACAACATGGACAAATCTCAAAGTAATTATGGTGAATGAAAAGAGACAGACAAGTACTGTATACGTCCATATAAAATTCTAGAAAATGCATACTAATCAGTAGTAACAGAAAGCAGATCCATGGTTGCCTGGAGATGGGGGTGAGGTCGCAATGAGTGATTTTGAAGGGGCATGAGGAAATTTCCTGAGGGTGATGTTTATGTTCATCACCTGATAGTGGTGACGGTTTCACAGAGTATACATATTCCAAAATGTACCAAGTAGTGTACTTAAACATGTTCAGTTTATTGTATATCAGTAAACTACTAAGTGGGAAAATGTTGGAATAAATAGCCACCAATTTAAAAAAAAAGCGATTATAAGTCTCCAGTGAAGAAATGCCCAGGGAACTGCATTGTTAGCTATAATCTGCTCTAGAAGTATGTGAGTCATCATTATCTGTACCACAGAGGCTAGGAAATCTTCCTGTAAAAGAACTAGACCAGTTTCTGGTGGGGGCGGGGGTGGCCTCATACTCTAGTTTTCCCAACTCCATCCAATGGAAAATGTCAAATTGAGATTGTAACACACATTATTGGACAAAGGCCTGATTGCATACTAGGACATTCGGACACTCAAAGGATCTCTTTTTGGGCTTGACCATATCCCAGTCCCCTCATCCCTGTCCCTTTCTCCCAATAAACAATAAAACAGTGGCTTCAAGTGCCCAGGCTTTCCTGTATGTAAAAGAGAAGTTCTCAGTCCTGCCGTACATTGGAATTTACTGAGAAGCTTGTGGGAAATGCTGATGCCTGACCCTGTACTTGGAAAATTCTGATTCACTTGATCTCTATTTTTAAACTCTCTAGGTGATTCTAAAGTACAACTCAGGTTGAGAAGCACTGAGGTGGAGCCTGGATCCTCTTTCATCACGTGCCCCACCCCTGTGGCCATGTCACTTCCGGTTCATTCTGTGCGCCTCTAACTTCCTGTTCAAATAGTGTCAGAAGGTAGTCAGGCAGGACTGATTATGATCATAGTAATAATGGACATTTAAATAGTGTGGCCTTTTCTCAAAGTATTTCCATGTGTCTCTAGATAACCTGAGAAGTAGGTAGGAGAAGGTGATATTATTTATAACTTTTATTATATTTTTCCTAATTAATTATAAGTGCAACAAATGATCATTTAAGAATATTTTAAATAACAAGTATGGAAAACTACAAAGAGGGAAAAAAATCATCTGTTATCCAGTCTCTCAGAGAAAACCAGGCTTAACCTTTGGGTTCTTTTCATGCAAATACAGTATATGCATTTAATTTTTTTTTTTTTTTTTTTTTTTTTTTTTTTTTTTTTTTTTTTTTGCGGTACGCGGGCCTCTCACTGCTGTGGCCTCTCCCGTTGCGGAGCACAGGCTCCGGACACACAGGCCCCGCGGCCATGGCTCGCGGGCCCAGCCGCTCCGCGGCATGTGGGATCCTCCGGGATCGGGGCACGAACCCGTGTCCCCTGCATCGGCAGGCGGACGCTCAACCACTGCGCCACCAGGGAGGCCCTAATTTTTTTTTTTTTTTAACCACATCAGGCACAAGCTGTATCCATGTTTCATAACCTGCTCTTTTCACTCAATACAGTGTAATTACCCATTGGGCAGACTGGGCTGTCTGCTCAGATACATTTCCCAGCCTTCCTTGCAGTCAGGTGTGGGTGTAATTGCTTGACACCAGTTCCAGACCTTGCCTATACAAACCTGCTGCATTCACTCTTCCACCGATCTCTTCCTCTGTCTGCAAACTGCATGTAAGTATCAGGACAACTCGGTGATGCAGATCAAGTATCAAAGATGGCAGAGTCTTCATCGGTCTTGTCCCTGAAAGACTGAGTGGTGCAGAGCCTCTCCTCCATGATTTTGAACTTTTCATGTTAGAAAAAATTATTATTGAGTCAAGCCACTCACGTTTTGGGATTTGTCTCTTAGAGTAGCTAGTGTTACCTTAACAAATATATCTGACCTTCGAGCCAAGCTCAGATCCCCTCTTTTCTATCTTCCTTTATTGCTCCAGGCAAAAGTCGTGCCTCCTTCCTTTTAGTTATTATAGCATAGAGTTCTTAATTTTATCTTGATTTCATAGTGCCTGTTCCAAGCTCCCTTAGCTTCCTGCCCACCTGCCTGCTAATATCGTACCTATACTCGCGCTTAGTCTGTCTTCCAGGCTCTTCCACTGAGGCTTAAGGAAAGGAAGTGCCTCTCCTCACGTCTTAGGCCAGTCCCCTCCCTCTGGAATACATCTCCCTCTTGCTGCCTCAGGGATCTTCTTCCCCTGTCTGTCCACCCCCTTGCCTGTGGTTTCAGATTTTCCCTGAACTGGCTCCGCAGCATTTGACGATGTGCATTGCTAGTTACTTCATGGAACTCTCTTCCCTTTGGCTTCTGTGGCTGCCTCAGTTACGATGGGCCAGGTCATGCGGCAGTAATCCAATTATTGGTGATCCCCAAGTTCAGTGGTTCACCGTGGCAGAGACTTATTTCTCACTCGTGCTCTCTGTCCGTTGTAGGTTGGCTGCACATCCGCTCTGCGTCCTCCTCATTCTGGGACCTGGGCTGATGAAGGGAGCTCTGTGAACAGTGGCCATTCTTGTGGCAGAGGGAAAAGAGGGATCACGGAGAAGCACATACGGACTCTTAGAGCTTCCACCTAGAATTGACACAGGTCACTTCTGCTCACATTCCATTGTCCAAAGCGTGTGGCATGGCTCAGCACCTTCTCCTCCCAGAAGCCTTCCTTGACTGCTCTTTCCCTCAGCCATACTGGTGTAGGTGTCCTGTTTGATGCTTCAGAATCACCCAGTATCTCCTCCACCACAGTCCTAAATACACTTAATTGGAATCACTTTTAAACTTCTCTACTTCTCCAATTAGACGGTGTTATGGGCTGAACTGTGTCTTGCTCCCCAGATTCATATGTTGAAGTCCCCAACCCCAGTACCTCAGAAATAACGTATAAGGTCTTCAAAGTGGTGATTAAGTTAAAACAAAGTTGTTAGGGTGGAGTCCTAATCCAGTCTGACTGGCGTCCTTATAAGAAGAGGAAGAGACACCAGGGTGGGTCTTTGTGTGGGTGCACGGAGCAAAGACCAAGTGAGGACAGGGTAAGGAGATGGCCGTCTGCCAGTCGAGCAGCAAGGCCTCTGAAGAAATCAAACCCGCCAACACCTTGATCTTGGACATCCAGCCTCCGGAACTGTGAAAAAATAAATTTCTGTTATTTAGGCCCCCCCAGTGTGTGGTATTTTATTATGGCAGCCCTAGCAGACGAGCACAGAGTGTAAGCAGTTTGAGGACAAGTTGAAGTTTTGTTCCTCTTGGCGTCCTTGTCATATACTCCAAAGCCTGTCACACAGTAGAGGCAAAGCAAATGTTTATGGAATCGATTGATAACTTGATTAATAAATGGATAAATAAGCTTGGTGTTGAGAAATAAATTGGTTTTGAGAGTTATTTTGATATGGTAAATTTGAATTCAACTAACTTGTAGCAAGGAGCCCTATTATGAACGAATTTGCAAATCACAGATGTGCAGGAAAAATTGGTTGGTTGGTGAATTATAGGCTCATATTATAAGAGTGTTTTGTATTTATAGAAATCTTCCTCTCAAGAAACAAAAAAGGCTTCAGCTTCCATTAATACATCCCCCTGGGATCGGCAGAGGGAAGCACTAGGAACTGGGATCTTGCAGGGGAGGAACCCGAGGGGTGATGGTCAGGTGACCTGTCCAGGATGGACAGAGCCACGGGCCCGGCCAGCACGGAGGAGAGGACAGCGTTTCCGCTGAGTGGCCGAGCGCCAAGTCCCCGGGGTGATCTGTGCAAAGCTCCAAGGAGATGACTCAGCCACACTTGCTCCGAAATGACAGTCACACCTGGGATTCACCTTCTGGATGTCAGTGGAGAGAAAGAAATGGCAGATTTGAAGGGAAAAGAGAGATGATCCGTCAGAGTTTTATATGACAGACAGCAAGTCCACTGGGCAAAAGGTGGACTCCGGGTCAAGCAGACACCCAGATGTCTTCTAACCACAGACATGACAATATCTGGAAACATCTGGATGTTAAGTGGAAAGGCTTGTGTTTTTCCACCCGTGCGGCCCATTTGGGCAAACCCCGGCCAGCAACGGGCTGAGTCAGAAGGGAGCAGGTGACCTCTGCCACCTCCCCACACACGGTTGCACTGGGTCGGAGGGAGCTGGATCTGGCTGGGCTTGTGGTTGAACAGGCATGTGCGTGCACACGCACATGTGGTAGGAGGCTGCCTGCATGGATCCGGAGCTACAGCACACCAGGGCTTCCAGGGAGAAGGCTCCCCTGGGGACTGAGAATGCCAGGCAGCAGCCTGCCGGACCCGTGGCGCTCAGGGCATGGAGCCAGCCCCCACCTGTGCATGATTGGTGGCCAGTATTGGTCACTAGCAGCAGCAGCAGCCAGAGGATGCAGTAGGATAACGTGCTCAGAGAGAGAATGAGAACAGGATCAGGCCAGCGGCAAAAGTCTTGGCGGTCAAGGTGGTTGGCGTAGATGGGACTCCGAAGACAGGGTTAAGTGTCCGTTCTTATGAGCAGATGTTGTCTGCAGTGAACGAAGAGGACTCCCTCGGAAACGGGGCTTGTGGGTCACAGCCGGCACGGCTCGCTGCAAATCCCTGGAGCTGCGGGCTCCTGAGATGAGGTGAAGTGGCGCCTTCATTCCCATTCCTCGGTCCATTCAACCTCCATTCGCTTGACCTGTATTTATTGAATGCCTCTAATGCACAGATCAACAGCTACCCTGTTAGTAGGCATTAAGTAGTAGACGTCCAGGAGAGGATACAGAGAAAAGCAACAGGCCACTGCAACACAAGGGAATCGGCACTCCGATCGGCGAGCCATCCTGGACAGCGGGAACTCCTCCGGGCCTGATGCCTCTGCGCTTCCAGCAGGGTGGTTTCCACATTAAGATCTGAAGGGTGAGTGGGACTGAACCAGGAGCGGGGCGCTAAGGAGTTTACCGGAAGAGGGGACAATGGCTGTGCTGCGGCTTAGAAGACGAAGAGCCAGTAGAGAGGCTGGGATATTTAGCAGGAGGACCGAGGCAGGGAAAGTCAGCACAGCCGGATCCTAGAGAGGCTCTGTTCCTCCGGGGGGTGAGGCGGGACCACCGGGGCTGGATATGCGGGCTAAAGTGCAGAACGCAGAGCAGGGTGAGAGGTAAAGATCTGGGCATCTCTGGCATCCTGATGTCAGACTAAGGCCTGACAGAGTGAAACCCTGCCCAGAGAGTGTCCAGGGTGAGAGGGAGAGTCCAGGACAGAATCCCGAGAAACCTCCACATTTAAGGGATGGGCAGAGGTGGAGGGGCACCGAAGGCCAGCTAGGATGGGCAGCCAGAGAGCTGGGAGGCAGACCCGGAGAGGTGGCAGTGAAGTTCCCAAAGGAAGAGCAGGTTAGAAGAACAAGGTCATGGTTAACAGTGCAAAAGGGGCTGACAAATCAAGTAAAACGGTAACCAGAAAAACCGCCTACTTAGCAACGAGGGGAAGGTTAGTGATCTTGGTGAGATCAGAAGCTTCCTGATAATTCAGGTGTGGGCAGTGAGTAGGAGGTGAGAAAATGATGTTGCACACGTTTTGTAGAACTCTGGCCATGACGGCAAGAGAGAGTTTGCTCTGAACTTGGAGGGCTTTGGTTGGAAGTACTTTTTTTTTTTTTTTTTTTTTTTTTTTTTTGTGGTACACGGGCCTCTCACTGTTGTGGCCTCTCCCATTGCAGAGCACAGGCTCTGGACGCGCAGGCTCAGCGGCCATGACTCACGGGCCCAGCCGCTCCATGGCACGTGGTATCTTCCCGGACCGGGGCACGAACCCATGTCCCCTGCATCGGCAGGCGGACTCTCAACCACTGCGCCACCAGGGAAGCCCTGGAAGTACTTGTAAAGATGGAAGAGTCAAGAGCACATTTGAACATTACCGAGTGCCTAGGAGAGCTGGAACACTGCAGCAGGGATGGGGTGGATTCTAGTGTGTAAGGGGTGGAAGGTGTGCCCGATGTCAGGACAAGCCCAGAACTGGTTTGGATATGAGATGGTAAGGAACTGGAGCTCTGGGGCCAGACCACGTGGATTTAGTCCTACCTCTTCTGTATCCTGTCCGTGTGACCTTCAGGAAGTCACTTAAGCTCTCTATGTCTCCATTTCTTCATCTGCAACAGTACTGCCTACCTCATAAGGCTATTTGGAAACCAAACTCAGTGTTGTCCGTCAAGGGGTTAGCACAGTGCCTGCTGAGTCCGCGTCACTGCCTGGCTGTCAGCGTGCCTGCCCCGGAAGGATGGCTGCTTGTCAGAAACCTGTCCATCCAGGGGGTGGGAGCCTCCTCCAGTGCCCACCTCTGCCCTGGACTGGGTGAGGGCTCATTCTCTTCGCTCTGCTGGGCCCTCTTTCTCGGCACCAGAAGCCGAGCACACAGTCCTTGCCGATCTCCGTGATCCCCAAATTGTGCTTACTGGCTGCAAGCCTCTGGCAGGGAACAGCGGCTGGGGACACACCTACCGGAAGCAGCCTTGCTGGACGGGTGACACCTCAGGGGGAAACCACAGCTTCATGCCTCTTTGCTGGAAAGCTCAGCTGCCTCTTTTTCTGCAGGCAGAAATGTTGTTAAAGGGAATGCGGATTGAGTTCCTGGAACACTGTAACGTACTTCTGAAATGGTTTCTTTGTTTTTTGAACATCACGGCAAGGTACAAAGTGATGCAACAAGATGGGAGTGCCCGAGGGAGGCCAGGCTTCACCTTCTAAACCAGATTCTGCGCTTGCTTTCTCTTTTGCTACCTGTCCCCTATTTCCTCCTAGTAGAGACTATCTGCTTTTTTTTGTCCCCTCCCATGTGGAGCCTGATAGGTTTATTCCCATTGGAATCAGATGGGGACCCAGGGATGGAGCTGAGGGCAGGTTAGATAATCCAGTGCCTGGAGAGGAAAATGAGGCTCGAGGCCACACAGTGAGTAACTGAGGGGCCAGGACAGGATCCAAGCTCAGAGCCCTGGTTTCTGGTCCAGTGCTCTATTCACAGCTTCTCCTCATAGATGATGAGGATTTTAGTAATCCATGCATCTCCCTTCAGCCTCCCTGACTGTTGCTGATTTTTTCATCCAACATGCATCACACACTTCCTTTCCAGGACTCCAAAGGACTCACAGCCAGTCCTTTCTAGGCACCGGGGACTTATCAGCAAAACAGAAATAATCCCTGCTCTTGTAGGGCTTACAGTCCAGTGAGAGGAGACAGATAAATAAGTAAAATATAGGCATACCTTGGAGATATTGTGGGTTCGATTCCAGACCACCACAATAAAGCGGATATCACATTAAAGTGAGTCACACGGATGTTTTGGTTTCCCAGTGCATATAAAAGTTATGTTTACATTATACGGTAGTCTATTAAGTGTGCAATAGCATTATGTCTAAAAAAACAATGTGCATACCTTAATTTAAAAAATAATGCTGTTGGAAAAGTGGTGCCAAAAAACTTGCTCAACACAGGGTTTCCACAAACCTTCAATGTATAAAAAATGCAATATCTGGGGCTTCCCTGGTGGCACAGTGGTTGAGAGTCCGCCTGCCGATGCAGGGGACACGGGTTCGTGCCCCGGTCCGGGGAGATCCCACATGCTGCAGAGCAGCTGGGCCCGTGAGCCATGGCCGCTGAGCCTGCACGTCTGGAGCCTGTGCTCCGCAATGGGAAAGGCCACAACGGTGAGAGGCCCGTGTACCGCAAAAAAAAAAAAAAAAAAAAAAAAAGCAATATCTGTGAAGCGTAATAAAATGAGGAATGCCTATAAGTAAACAAATGATAGTACATCCTCCACAATGTCTTTCCAGGGAATATTTTCTCGATAGAATGCCTTTTGAATGATTAAAACCCAACTTCATAGAATGTATGTATCTCTCAGTACAGTGTTTTTCGGTCAGTGATTACATAGAAAAGCGTGTGTCTTTAGGACCCCCCCAAATGCCATACAACATTTAAACAAAACAATTTGCAGGAGTGGCCTTGCATTACATTCTAAATACAATTCATAGACAGAATTGTTTTAAAGGCGTATTGAATGTTGACGGGGTCAGCGCCTCGGTAGCTAAGCTGAGAGAGAAGACGCAGGACATCAATCAAGCAACTCTTTGTTACAAACGTATTAAAGTTTTGGGGATCATGAAGCAATGCTCGAAGCATTGTACATCCTAACGTGATGTTTTATTGCTTAGGCTTGCATACACAGGTGTTTTCTACTCTATTAGTTACATTTTAGGAAATTGGTTGGAGCTTTGGGGTCTAAGGTCATGGGCAGGAGGCTCCCGGTTAGCGTAGTTGGGTAGAAGGCTGATTTCAGGACTCTCTCGCTGATGTATATATAGCATGTGGTGCTAAGCAGTGTTATACCAGGCCCGCACGTGTGCTTCTTCTCATAGCAGTGTCTGTCTGGCACTCCGGTCGCAGCCTCAGCATCCCCAGAGGTGACAGATCCCTTTCATGGGGGAGCTAACACAGAGACTGGTCCTTGAATCAGAGACAGTTAGCTGGGTACCCGGCTGTGAACATGACCTCCACTAGGAAACTTGGCTCAGTGGGGACGACCATGGCTACTTGCAAAATAACTTCGACAGGAAGCGCAGGATGATCCCCTTGTCAAGTTCCGTGCTGGTCTCTTGCCGGGAGAGGTGGCCCAATTTCATGACCTTTTTTTTCATTTTTTTATTTTTTTGAATGGTAGCTCTGGAATGGTAGGAAGTCTCCCACAAAGGATTTCCTTTGGTCATTGTTGTTTTTCCCTTAGGAAAAAAAATGTGGTAGGGGAGGGCAAAGCATCCCTCTCCCTTTGTGACTTCTGTGATTCAGAGTTTAAAAGGCCAGTGACAGGATCTGGGTCACAGACTTGGTTTCCTTCTTGTGTGAGGCCTGGTGCTTCACAGGCCTGTCCCTTTAAACACTGGGACTAGGGCCTCAGATTCTGTCCTATTTTTATATTTGGTCACATGGGTGAAGAGTGTTTTCCTTGAGGTTGGAATCTGTACTAAGGGAAGCACCATGTCTTGGAGTAACCAAGTCTTAAGTTTTAGCTCTGTAAAGGGTTGAAAGGTCATTTAGTCCCCCTTCCTCGAAGCAGAACCTCCCTCACTCCCAGTGACAGCTGGTGCAGACTGCGGGCGCTCCGAGCACATCTGATCTGGGTCATGTGATTACGGAGGCTGACAGGTCCAAAATCTGCAGGCTGGGCCAGTGCTCTGGGCCAGTGCTCTCGACTGAATGTTTTGTCCCCTGCAAAATGCATATGTTGAAATCCTGTTGCCCAATGGGGTGGTATTAGAAGGCAGGGCCTTTCGGGGGTGATGAGGCCGTGAGGGCAGAGCCCTCATGGATGAGATGAATGCCCTGTGAAAGAGGCTCTAGGTCCCTCCCTCGCCCCTTCTGACTGTGAGGATACAGTGAGAAGTCTGCAACCCAGGAGAGGGCCCTCACCTGACCATGCTGGCACCCTGATCTTGGACTGCCAGCCTCCAGAACTGTGAGATATAAATTTCTGTTGTTTATAAGCCACCCAGTCTGTGATGTTTTGTTATGGCAGTGTGAATGGACTAAGACACCCAGGAAGAGCTGATGCTGCAGTTCAAGTCTGAAGGCCATCTGGTGGCAGAATTACCTCTTGCTCAGGGGAGGTCAGTCCTGTGTTCTATTCAGACCTTCAACTGATTGGATGAAGCCCACCCAAATTATGGAGGACGATCTGCTTTACCCAAAGATCACCAATTTAAATTTACATCTCTTCCCAAGACACCCTCACAGAAACACCCAGATTAATGTTTGCTGAAATATCTGGGCACTGTGGCCCAGCCAAGTCGACACTTAAAATTAACCACTGCAGTGGGGTGCAGCATCTGGAATATTCTAGGTGCTTGTGAATGTCTAGCAATTAAACACACACACACATACACGCGCACACACACACACAAATGAATTGACCTCCGCCTGTGTAGAAGGAGAGGGAGAAGCAGCCTTGGATGGAGAGAGTGTCTCTGTGTTCCTTTCTGCCTAGGAAAGGGGGTGCACAGAGGATACGACACCTGGGCCTGGATGACTGATTAAGAGCGACCTTGGCTTCAGAGCTTTTAAAAGCTGATGTCAGCCAGCTGCAGAGCTTCCTGCATCCCTGGATTTGCGTAGGAACTGTAAAAGGCAATTGACTGATGTGTGTGTACACGTGTACACACATGTGAGGCGGTGTAACAGAAAGGTTAGGAGGTGCATGGTCTGTGGGCCCTACTGTGGAGTTAGCATCCCAGCTCAGCCATTGACTTGCTGTGTAACTGTGGGTAAGCTGCTTAACATCTCTGTGCTTGGTTCCCTCATCTGTAAAATAGGGAAATAACAGAACCCATACTACAGAGGTAGTGAGAATTAAATGAGGAAGTAGCTGTGAAGTGCTCACAAGATTGCCTGGCACGTAAGGCCTAGAAGTATCTATCTGTCTATCATCTGTCATCGTCGTATTCAATGCATGTCACTTGTTCACACACACATCACATGTGGTTATTTGTAAGCAAAGGCAGCCTACACTACTGGCAAATAAACGGGAACCTTATTCCAAAACTCTGCTAATGTCCTATTGCAGAACCCGTGCTGGATTCAGCTCCATGAGAAGATGTATGCTTTTGGTACTTCATTACTCAAACCCTATTGGGTAGGATCCAGATCATATCTGCTTTAAATTAAATCGATTTATTTTTTCAGTAAACAGTGTTACATCAAGATGCTGCATGACAGTGGAGTGCATTCGCATTTCAGGTTTTCAAGGACCACCTGCAGTGACGTGGCCTCTCTGCAGTGGAACAGGGGTCGGGGGGGTGGGGGGTGTGGGGCGGGGACCGGCAGTCTCTCTGCTGCCTGCGCGCTCGGCAAACACGCGGGCCACCTGAGGCTCAGGTGTGCCTGAGGCTTCAGGAACGAGCGCTCAGATAATGACAGCTGGTGGGCTCCGGTGTGCTCCGGTTCCTTCTCACTGATAAATGGCTTCACAGATGATGCCGGCTTCATGCTCAATTAATCTCAGCTGAATTGATCATCCAGTTATAAAGAAAACCATTAGCAATAAAGCAAAACTTCCCAAAGAGCTTTTATGGGGAGGAGGAAAGGAAGTGAATTGGTTTTTTAAAGAAATTAAGATGATGAACTGTGTTTGAAAGGAACATATCACCAGCCTTCTCTCTACCCAGCTGACTCAGCCCTAGTGGGGTGGGATAATGACGTGATGTTTTCACCTATTCATCTCAGGCATCGTTAAAAGGAAATATTTTTAAATAAGCAAGTGCGTGTAAAGCTTATCACCTGCCAGACTTTGTTGGAAGCTGAGAAACTTTATACATGCTGTAGTAACTCATTTAGCTCTTAACACAGTGGGGTAGGGAGGATTATTTTTCGCCCATTTTATAGATGAGGAAACTCAAAAAAGAGATTAAGTAGCTTGAGCAGCATCCCAAATGGTTGAGCTGAGATCCAAAGCCTCACTCTTGGGCATTTGCTACATGTGTTCTATTCCTCTATTCCTATTAGAACTCAGATTCCGACTGGGCTGGTCCCCTGCCGCACCTTTCATTCTGATGCTCATTGCCTTCTTTCTGAAATCTTACATTCATATTTGTAACACCACATGCACATCTTCAAAAAGATAACTCTTATTACACACGTAGTACATATTCATTTTAGAAACAAAGCAACAATTAGAAAATGCTGAGGAGCAAACAAGAAGAAAATAAAAATGATTCATACTCCTCCACGTATTATAACCCTTGTTAACATTTTGGTATATATTCCTCTAGATTTTTTTTCCATGCACGTCCTTTTGTTTTTAAGCACTAGTGAGCTCCTATGTTGCGTGCTCTTTTCTAATTTGATTTTTTTTCACCCAACAACAGAAAAAGTCTTTCCCTTTAAATAAATACATTTCTATGACTATGTGTTTAATTCTTTTTTATTTTTATTTATTTATTTTTGCTGTGTTGGGTTTTCGTTTCTGTGCGAGGGCTTTCTCTAGCTGTGTCAAGCGGGGGCCACTCCTCATCGCGGTGCGCAGGCCTCTCACCATTGCGGCCTCTCTTGTTGCAGGAGCACAGGCTCCAGACGCGCAGGCTCAGCAGTCGTGGCTCACGGGCCCAGCCGCTCCGCGGCATGCGGGATCCTTCCAGACCAGGGCTCGAACCCATGTCCCCTGCATTAGCAGGCAGACTCTCAACCACTGCACCACCAGGGAAGCCCTTATGTTTAATTCTTAAAAAGTATTTCATCATATGGATACATGATGGCTTATTCAACTAATTCTTTTTGGACAATTGTTTCCAAATTTTGAGATTAGTCATAAGACGACTATGAACATCCTTATAGCTTAACCTATATGCAAAACAATTTTAATTAAATTAATACTATTAATTAATCGATAGTAATATTAATTAATACTAATATACTGATACTAATTATGAATATGCTAATACTAATTAATACTAACATTAATTAGTATTCATATTATTAATAATTATTATAAATTCCTATTCATTCAAAAGATTTATTTACAAACTACCACCACTTTTCATTTCAAGATACTTACCTATTAAGGGAGGTGATCATTGGAATTAGTAGTAAGTTCTATACTTTTCATTAACATGGATCTTGATTTCATTAAAATTGTATGAATTCCACATTAAAACCGTTGTGAATCGTGTTTTAGTTTTTTAAAGGATGACTAATGACATATGAATAAAACATACAGAAAGTGGCATATTCTGTGACAAGCTCTCAGGAGGCCTCCCTCTAACTGCTAGTTCCCAAGAGCCTAGGGGGGTAGGTGCCAGTGCTGATGGGCCTTGGTCTTTGCGTCCATGTGCACTGGTGATGTCTCTGCAGCTCCTTTGGTTCAGGTCCTCACTAGCCTCTTCCTGAGACCTTTCCTCAGCCTCCTACCTGTTTTCCCACCACCTGGAAACTTCCCTTCTCCAAATCCATTTGCACACTGTTAGCAAATTTAGCTAACACGCCAGTCTGACATTGTTCAGATATCCAAAAATCTTCAGAATGGTTTCTCATTGAAGATTAAGAGGAAGAGGGCTTCCCTGGTGGCGCAGTGGTTGAGAGTCTGCCTGCCGATGCAGGGGACACAGGTTCGTGCCCTGGTCCGGGAAGACGGGAAGATCCCACATGCCGCGCAGCGGCTGGGCCCGTGAGCCATGGCCGCTGAGCCTGCGCGTCCGGAGCCTGTGCTCCGCAACGGGAGAGGCCGCAACAGTGAGAGGCCCGCGTACCGCAAAAAAAAAAAAAAAAAAAAAAAAAAAAAAAAAAAAAAAGATTAAGAGGAAGAGATTAAAGCACAAGAAAAGGTTTAGCCCGAGTGTCAAGGTGTTTCTTTCCCACTGCTCCAGACCGCCCGCTCTGTCCAGGGGCAAGCTAGCAGCCTGCCCCTCCGCTTTGATTATCAGTGGATTCTAAATGCTCCTGGATGCTACCAGGGCGGCTCCCTGCCTCCCCAGCCCCTTTCCAGACGGTCTGGTCTGGGTCGCCAGGCAACCCAGCGGCCCCTGAGTGTTGCAGCTATTTTCCCACCTGGCCGTGAGGCGCCCATCCCTCCCGCTATGTTCACCTCCCCGCTTAGGCACCTGCTTGTCTGGACCTGAGGCTGAGAGTCTCCTCGTTAAGAGTATTTTTCATCCATCCTTCTGCTTCTCCCCAGTCAGGGTTGAGGAGTCTGAGCCCAGATGTATATTTTCTGTGGCTCTGTAAGAATTGTGTTCTTCCTCTAGAAGTGCCTTTAATTGGGGAAGCAGAAGCAGCAGGAATTTACAGCCAGATCGAGGGACAGTGTGACACTTGTTTTCTCACAGAAAAGGTGCTTGTGAGGAATTTTCCCCTTATTAATGTGATGTCAATAGGAACTGAGCTTGAAAACAGATTAATTGAGCTCACAGGGTATCTCTTAAGGATGTTGGGCTCTTAGGAGAGTGGGTGGCTTATCATAACTTTGCATATTTTAAATGGCTTTCATCCAAAAAAGTAATCTTCCTTTTTCCTTCCCTCCTGAGGTCACATGTACCCAGAAGTTACAGACAGCATCGACATGCTCCCGTGGTCCGGTCCCAGGCACTGCACCTACTATGCAGGAGCAATTAAATGGAAAGATGGAGACACTTACTTACTTACTTACTTACTTACTCACTCATTTACTTTATTTATTTATTTATTTTGATATTTATTTATTTATCTATCTATCTATTTATCTATCTACCTATTTATCTATCTATCTATTTATTTATTTAGCTGCACCGGGTCTTAGCTGTGGCATGTGGGATCTTTTAGTTGCAGCAAGTGGGATCTAGTTCCCTGACCCGGGATTGAACCTGGGCCCCCTGCATTAGGAGCGTGGAGTCTTAACCACTGGACCACCAGGGAAGTCCCTGGAGACACTTACTAAGCATCGAATGTCTCATACAGTGTGACTGAAATGAGAAACAGCACTTGCGTCGTGGAGAGATAGGCCTAATGACCTTGTTCTTTAACTGGCATCTCTTTATATGTCTCTTTTTGCCTAGTGCTTAAGTGTTATTTCTGTAACCTCACTTTTGCTCAGGGATGTGGATTCATAGAAGTTAAGTGGCTGCCTCAAAGTCACATTTCTGAAAGTGATCAGGGTCAGACCCCTTGACTTTGAATTGAGGTCCGGCCACTCAGATGCAACTGTCTTTTGGTAAGCGATATTTCTGTGCTGTGTTTTCATTGCCTTTACGTGTGGTGTGCTTGCATTTTATGGAATGGCTTGCGGAAAGCATGAGTTTAAGTCTCCAATGTGAGCGCCCAAACCCCACCTTGTCCAATGCAAGTGTCTGCGGGGAGGAATGGCTCATGATCTTGGGCTTCCCTGGGGGCATTGGTGGTGGGGGGGAGGGGTGGGCTTCACAGGCCTGGGGGCACGAAGTACAAATGTTAGGGCTCGGTTTCCTCAACATCCCCCCAAACTGCACTTGCATGGCTGCTGGATGCTCTCTGAGTAAGTGATTCTACACCCCAAGGAGCTTGGGCTCAGTCTCAGTTCAGGAGAATTTGGGAGGGTCCAGAGGGTAGTAGATGACCTTTCCCACAATGCTCTACATTTCCCTCAATGCCCTTGACGGCTGTCACTGACTTTGGGAAGAGGCTGCCTATGTGGAGTGGAGCTCAGCAATGTATTCCCGACTCACCGGGTCCCCTGATGGTTCTTCCTTTTCACTCCTCTTTTTCACTGGCTTTCATAAAACCTCATGTATCAAGGCAAATTCCCAGGGGAGAAAAGGGGCTGGCAAAAAGCAACTGAGTCCAGTCTAGTGGACAGGAAGCCTCCAGGTGTTTCGACCAACTTGTCCTTTTAAACAGAGGTCTCTAACTCTGTGCCGTATCACACCTTCTTACTGTCTTTTCTTCCCTTTGCATGAGGCAAGGAACTTAGATTTGATCTTAATGATAGTGGAGCGAAATAATTCCCTTCCCCCTCTCACCAACTGAGTTGGACCCTTTGGAGAAGAAATAAACTTGATGTACCTCGCTAAAAATGTGTCCCATGTTTGATGGATATGAATTTGAACAATAAATCTGCCTCACTACTGGCTGACATCGGTCTTTTCCCTTTGCACTTTATGAGACTGTAAAAAGCTTCTGAAGTGTCACCTTTTAACCTATGATAATGCAGAGCAATGGGTGCTGCTAATAAAACCAACTCTGAAAGCTTGGGCTATGGGCTTGGTGACTGCTTCAGAGCTACCAGATGAGCCAAACGGTGAGCCGGTCACCTCTGAGCATCTATTACTTGCTCTTTACTCTCTGATGATGAAGAGGGAGGTGAGACCCTGAGTAAGAGCAAACATAGGTGATCATAAGGAAGCGTGCTGTCCAGAGACTGGGAGTGGGAGGATATCTTTAAACTGATACTGCTTTTGAAAATGCAAAAGCCCCCAAATTTAAAAATAGAGTGGCCTTTTGAGTGTTGATTATATTTACTTCTTTTTGATAAATAGATAACTGTGTATCATTATGCATTTATCAAGTACCTGACAAGGGCCAGATGCTGTATAGGGCACTAAAATCAACCCCTGGATTTTCTCTGATACTGGGGAGTAAGGAGGAACACCATCTGTTAATCTTCCACCTCTGTTAAATTGCTAGCAGAGCGGGTTGCTGCTAGCTAACAAAATGGATGCATTTGAAATCTGCATTTTTTTCCCTTCCCTGTCCCCTGGTGGCAGTGGGTGTGACCAGTGACCACATGCTGGCCAGGTGCCAGAAGGTTCTGGAGTATGGAAGTCTTGAGGCAGTGACCATGTATCATTAGAGCCTGACTCTTCAGTACCTTGAACAGTTAGGAGACACTCACACTCTTGAAATTCACATTAATTACACCTTGATTCTTTATTTTAATAATAAGAAAGCTTGCGAAAAAGAACATTACAATAAGGTTGAATGCAATAGAAATGATAATTAGAACCAAAGAAAATGAATCTAGGGATATGCTAATTGTAAGTAATTTGCCTTGATTGAGACTTTAATTTGGCTCCGGGCTTCATGGAAGCCCAGACAAAGGGAAACAGGACAAGTTGCATGTTCTTCGCAGGTCCTTGGAGGAGATAAATCTGATCAAGCCCCAAATCCCAGAAAGGATTTTTGAGGGGCTGTGTTGAGAAGATTTTTGTGTTTGAGGCTCATGTGGATTCCTCCCTGAAAGAATGACCTATGGCAATTTACTAACTCTTTGAGGTAAGGTCCAGTTTCCTCCTCGTTCTTAAATGGGGTTTATAGTAACTACTCTTCACGCTTGTTGTGAGGATTAAATGACAGGCTTGGTAGAGTGTATTTTTATGACTATTAGCTGGAAGCAACCTAATTTTTATCAGTGGGAGAATGGTTAAGTAAAGTAGGGTACATTCTTACCATAGCATACTACATCCTCAGGTAATGAACCCTCCCTGTAAACACACCCTTTGTCAATGACTGAAGTTTCTCAAGGAAGAGGCAGAGAATATTTCCCCACCCCACTAGTTTTAAACTTGGCCATGTGAGCTTTGGCCAATGAAATGTGGACAGAAGTGACAAGGAATGGAGCCTAGACCTTCAGAGGCATTGTGTGTTTCCATTCACCCCTCTTGAGCTTCTGCCATCTATGTTAGAAGAATACGATCCTCTAGTGGTTTGGTCCAAGGTGGATAATAATAGACATGTAGAGCAGACTGGACCCAACCTGAAGTTCAGAGTCCAGATGAGCCTAGGTGACCGAGACACTCATTGTGAATGGAAAAAAAAAAAGATAGCTGTGGAAATTCATTAAATTTGGGGGTGATTTGTTATGCGTCATTACTGTGACAATAGCTGACTGATACAGTGACCTTCTATGATCAAGCCTGGACTGCTATGTGTGATATATTAAGAGAGAATAAAAGGTTGAAAAGGAGAATCATATAAATTCTGATTTGTGGAATAATGTAAACATCTGATCTCATTTTGTTAAAAATAAGAATATGCTTATATATCTAAATAATAAAAAGTGTTGAGGGATGGCATTCACATCTTTAAAAGCATGAATTTGAAAAAACTGCTGGCTTTTTTTTTTGTTTTTTGTTTTTGCCTTTCTGTGTGGTGTGTGTGTACAATTTGTGAATTAAAAAGAGCTTAAAGATCCCACACAACAGCTTCAAAGCAGGCTGCCACTGCAGCACTGTGGTGGTCACCTTGTTTAGGGGTATCTGGGCAAACTTATGGTCTGTAGGAACTTTGTGTTCAGACCTGCCCTTCATCATTGCCTGAGTGACAGAGACTGTTGAAAACAACCTTTCATTCTCTCAGCTGCTGTTGGAGTGAAGAAGTATTGCCTGGAGCCGCACAGCTAGGGAGGAGTGTAGTTAGAACTGCAAGCCAAGGTGGTTTGCCAGTTTGCTTCCTTGCTTTTTCCCTCCAGAAATATTCATATTATAGGCATTACACTAGGTGCTTGGGAAACTGTAGTGGACAAGATATTCCCACAGAGCAACAGCAGCATCAAATCCTAGACTAACACTTTATCCGTTTTTCATATACACACGTACATAATTTAACTTAAGTGCAAAAACACCATCTTATAATTTGCTTCTTTTTTTCAGTGCTATCGTGGTGTGTTCAGGCAGCTGTAACAAAATACCACAGACTGGGTGGCTTATAAACAACAGAAATTTATTTCTCATATATCTGCAGGCTGGAAGTCTGAGATCAGGGTGCCAGCGTGATTGGTTGAGGGCAGTTCTTCCTGGTTCATAGAGGGCAGTCTTCTTGCTGTGTCCTCAAAGGGTGGAAGGGGGCTAGTCAACTCTCTGGGGTCTCTTTTATAAGGGCACTAATTCCATTCATGAGAGCTCCACCCTCATGGCCTAATCACCTCCCCAAAGCCCTACCTCCTAATACCATCATTATTGGGGGTTAGGATTCAACATATGAATTTTGGGGCAACACAGGCATTCAGACCATAGCAAGTTCAGTCTTTAAAATTGTCTTTTCCCTTTGCTCTTTGGCTCTCCTCCTCCTTTTTCTGTCTCACTTTGCCATCCCCCTCCCCCACCCCACACATACCACAACACACTAGTTTGTATTTTTCCGTACCTTTTTTTTTTTTGCGGTATGCGGGTCTCTCACTGCCGTGGCCTCTCCCGTTGCGGAGCACAGGCTCCGGACGCGCAGGCTCAGCGGCCATGGCTCACGGGCCCAGCCGCTCTGCGGCATGTGGGATCTTCCCGGACCGGGGCACGAACCCGTGTCCCCCGCATCGGCAGGTGGACTCTCAACCACTGCACCACCAGGGAAGCCCTCCGTACTTTTCTTATGACCCTATAACCTTGTACAGACATATTTATGGTGTGATGTAAAGAGACGAGTGTTCTTGTCTCTATAGAACCCTGTAGCCTCTTTTTATTTTATAATCAGAATAGAGGCACATGCAGTTTAATGTACTCAATGAGAAATCAAGGCCAGGTATCCAGAGAATGCCATCAGGGTTCTTTTGCTCCAGAGTTCTTTGCCAGTCATTCTGCTAATCCTCGTGTGGCAGTGTGGCCCTTGGTCCACAGGCCGTGGGGCTCTCCCCCCTCCTCATTTAATACAAATGCAAGATTGTCCCAAGTCACAGCGTCCCGTTCCCCTTGGCCTATGGAGGTGGGGGAGGGTGATTTGGGGGGACAGGAGGGTGCAGAAGAGCCATGGACACCCAGCATGTCATTCACACTGAGTCTTGGTGGTTGGGATGACCAGTTAATGTATCTTCCAAACCGAAGACTTTTGAGGGTGAAAGGAGGCTCTACTAATAACTCCACCAGGAAGACAGACATAAGTTGACACTCTCCCAAGCAAACGGAGCCATGTGGTCCCAGTCCTTTTGGTGTTACTGGGTAGAGTGGACCTGACAGTGCTTGTAGCTTCGTGTAGCTTGCCTTTACTTTTTAAAAAAATGTATCAGGAGCGCCCATCACTGCCCCCCAACCAGATATAAGCAGTGCAGGCCTCTCAACCTCTGGGAATCCCTGGTATGTTTGTTTCTCTTCAATGAGTCTATACCTTAATTTTTTCCAGGAAGATATGTTTAAATGCTATGGAATATCAATCAGTCAAACTTTATCAGGCACCTGGCAGGTGCCAGACATTCACTGAACAAATGGTAATCATTGTTCAGATGGTGGTTGAAAGGCTTAACTGAGACAATATATGTTGAGCACTTAGTATGGAGTCTGGCACATGCTAAGCCTTCATCATTATTATTGCTTTTCTGTTATTGTTTTCATTATCACTGTAATCATTACACAACCATAAATATGAATAAGACAGGGTTCTTGCTTTCAAAATCCTGGTAATGGTGATGGGGGCACATAGAAACAAACATTTAAAGCACAGTGGTGATGTAAGTATCTACAAAGCTATAAAACATAGAGCTCTAGAACATGATGGGTGTGACTCATTGTGCCTGTAGGTGGAAGCACAGGGTGGGTGTAGGAGGTGATCTCTGACGGCCTTCCACTGCTGCAAGAGGCATGGAAGCTTCCTAGGAGGAAACTCCTTTTGTTTGTATAGTCGGTCTCATTTTATGCAGAGAGAAATCTTTCGTGTGAAAGGAAATCCGTTACATAGATATTTGTATTTTGTAACAGTAAAAAAGAGTAGTGATGATGATTACTTTAAAATTAATGTACAATAGCAGTTAAGAGCTTGCGTTCTGAGCTGGGAGCCTGGGTTTGAATTCTTGTTCCATCCTTATGGGGCATGTGATCTTAGGCAAGTGACTGAGCCTCTTTGGATCACAGTTTCCACACCTGGGAAACAGAGATATTAGTAAGATTTACCTGAAGGAGTGCACGTGAGGATTAAATGATTTAATCACTGGAAAGTACCCAGAGTAGAATATGGCGTATGGTGAGAGCCCCACAAATGCCACCCCTAACTTGACACTTCAGTGTCCCCGGAGTTTGTTAAAGTGCTATTGCATGAGTTAAACTCCTACAAGAAATAGCTAAGTGGGGCTTCCCTCGTGGTGCAGTGGTTAAGAGTCCGCCTGCCGAAGCAGGCGACACAGGTTCATGCCCCGGTCCAGGAAGATCCCATGTGCCACAGAGCGGCTGGGCCCGTGAGCCATGGCCGCTGAGCCTGCGCGTCTGGAGCCTGTGCTCCGCAATGGCAGAGACCACAACAGTGAGAGGCCCGTGTACCACAAAAAAAAAAAAAAAAAGAAACAGCTAAGTGAATATGAATTTAAAAGTTGGTTTTTACATGGAAGAAATGTGAACCCATTGACCCAATATAAGGGCTCAAAACCCATTCTTCTGGTTCCATGGAGGTAGTTAGACTGCAGTGCCAAAGATTCCAGAACTTTCCACTATTTTTATCTAAACTTAGTATTTATATGTAATGTTGGATTGAAAAGTACAGTTGACCCTTGAACAACACAGGTTTGAACTAATGGGTCCACCACGGGCGTTTTTTTTTTCAATAGTAAGCACTACAGTTCTATACAATCCTCGGTTGGTTGAATCCACAGATACGGACCCACAGGTACCAGGGAACTGGGGATATATGAAGGAACCTCATATAGGAAGGTCCAACTACGAGTTATCCTCAAATTTTCGACTGTGTGGAGGGTTGGTGCCCTAACCCCTGTGTTGTTCAAGGGTCAACTGTATTCTGTTTTCTTCTAAAATAGCAATTTGTCCCATAAGGAGGTGACTTTTCAGTGTTGGGAGTGGAATATGGATCTCCTAAGGAAGGAACTAGCGCGCAAAGCCAGAGCTCCCCTCACCACCCCACCCAACCCCCGGCATAAAGCTGCAGAACTGCCGGCCTGGGCGGGATGCATGCAGATCAAGGGACCCATCAGCACAGTCCAGCAGGCCTCCTGGGTAAGGAGGGAAAGAACAGGCAGCAGATACCATAGGTGAGCAAAGGCGTTTAAATATTCTTTCATTCCATTCGACAAATGTAAGGCAATGTGCCAGGCACCATGCCTGGTGCTTTTACACGCGTGATGCAACCGTCTGTGACCATTATCTTAAACCAGGATGTCACCCTGGGCGGAGAACGGGACAGGGAATTCTAGCCTGGCCCTGACCTGAGGGATCCCCAGCCGGGGCTTGGTCATCTCTAAAATGCAGCACTCACCTAGGTTCTTCCCTCCTCGGTGCTCTCTGGTTGTAACCGCTTCCCTTTAAACATCCGAGAAGATTCGCAGGTGAGCATTCCCTTTGACAGCTCTTGAATATTTCATACTTAGCATCGAGCAGTTAGCACAAATAACTGTGACCCCAAGTTCCTTGCTTGCCTGATTTAACGAACTGGCTCTTCTATTCTTTTTTTCCCTCCTGGAACTGTAAATGTTGTAACTTTGTAAAGTGAGAAGAGTAATAGTACATATTGCATAAAATTATTGGGAGGATTTAAGTTTTAATAGATAAAAGCCCTTACAACAGAGCTTGACCCCCCAAAATTGTCAATATGTATGTATCATTATTATGACTGTTTAGCATCACCTGTGTGCCAAGCACTAGGCTAAGGGCTCTCCATGTGTTAGCTCAGTTTATCACCAGAAAAAATTTATTCCCTTACATTTATGTCTCAGTGATAGAATTCGGTGATCATTGATGTTTTTCTTTGCAACTGTTTTTTTTTTTTTAATCTCGTGTTCTTGTATTCCTTTAACTGATATCAGCGGCACACCAGCCACGTGATTGCCGTCTTTGATTCTTCTCTCTCCTCAATCCACCTGCTCCCCATCAGATTGGACAGATTTAAAATCTCTCCTGTATCTTTCCTCAGTTTTCTTTTCTCCCTGCTCTTTCCTGACCCACTGGACACTGTCATAGCTTCCTAATGGGTTCCCGTGCAATCAATTTTATATACTACTCCCCAAAATATCCACCTATAACGTGGTTCTCAATAATGTGCGAATTCCGCAGCCTGGAATTGAAGATCCTTTACTTTCTGGTCTTTTTTTTTTTTTTTTTGCGGTATGCGGGCCTCTCACTGCTGTGGCCTCTCCCGTTGCAGAGCACAGGCTCCGGATGCACAGGCTCAGCGGCCATGGCTCACGGGCCCAGCCGCTCCGCGGCACATGGGATCCTCCTGGACCGGGGCACGAACCCGTGTCTCCTGCATCGGCAGGCGGACTCTCAACCACTGCGCCACCAGGGAAGCCCTACTTTCTGGTCTTAATCTACCCTTTGGAATTGTCTGGAACTAGTCCCTTTATGCCCTCTATTCTGCTGCCAAACTGAGCCTCTACTTTTCCACTTAAAATTCATGCTGCCCCACCTCCCTGGGAAGTTCTTGTAAATCATAAGAATACACTTCCCTTGTCAAGTATTAAAGCATTATATAGAAGTCCTCTTTGACCAGACCGCTACCCGCTCCTAGGCCCTTCTGCCTCTCCCCAGAGATCACCATGGCTCTAGATCAAAGGGCCCCCTTTTGGCTTTACTTCTATGCATTGACATTCATATATATGCACTTACAGAGAATATAGGGTGATGCTTGTTGTTTTGTGTGTGGGTGTGTCTGTGACATAAATAGTATCCAAATGTGCTTATCATTCTGCGACTTGCTTTTCTCCTCCAACAATATGTCCTGGCAATCTGTCATCAGGATGCATCTTAAATGCCACCAAGAATTCCCCCAAACTTCACAAGATTCCATCGTACTGAAAGCACTCTCTCTACTGATACTCCTTGGAATCTCTTGAGAAAATTTCTGCTTTAGATATGTGTGTAATAGGATTATGGGTGACTTTTTATATTTATACTTTTATTTATACTTTTCTATAATTTCAAAAATCTCAACTATTCCCTCAATATCATATTTAATCAAATAGGTGTTAGGTTAGACACACACACGCACACACACATACACACACACTCATACACACAGACACCATCACACACATTTTCTTTCTTTTTTTGCTGTAATTTTATGTTCCCCAGACACCTAACTATTCAAGTGACCTTGATACTGGGACTGCAGGTGCCTTGGAGAAGTAGGTGAACCTACAGGTCATCAGGAAAATGTGCCACTGTTACAGATTCTCCAATCATGCCCATCTCTTAGGCAACAACCTCACTGCCAGGATATGAACACAGCAAGTCTCAGATGAAATTCTGCCAAATTGTGCTGTGCCCAGCCACGCTGGAGAAGCAGGTGCTTCTGTATACCTTTATCAGAAGTTCCTGCTTATATGATTAATATTACATTATGCAATCATATATTACTACACTATACATCAGATAAATATACAGCCTATTAATTATGTTATAAATTATATGACTAATTATAAAATATATAATATATAAGCACATTACATTTTATATCATTATATTATAGATATTACTATCAAAAGTTCATAAAAACTCTACAATTGCAAAAAATGACTGTACATTGCGCCCACCCGCGTTGCCCAATCTGTTTGGGAGCTACGTCCACCCGCATCAATCCACCGGCTGGGGGAGGTCCTAGGTGTGGTCCCTGGATGTGGACTGATTGGAAACAACTGTTGCCAAGGCATAGTAATGCCGGGTTGTAAAACAAACATCAACAGTTTAGCCTGTTTTTCTTTATTTGATATTTTGTCTATCACAGAGTCTTGAAAAATTACTGCACTAGAATATTTGTTTCGGTGCTCCTTTAAATTTTGCACCTGAGGCCAATGACGCCCTCCTCTCACTGTAGTCCAAACCCCATTGTCACACATACAGCATTCATTCCCTAAGCATTTATCACAGACAAACACAGAAGCGGCTCGTGCAAGCCGTCCTGCGAGCTTGCTGAAGTTGCAGCTCATGGTCTACACGGTGGGCGAAAGCTCTGTTCTCCAGAGGCTGGTCTCGCAGATCCCAGAGTCGGGATTCCGGGGCTCTCATAGCGACATCACACAAGGAGAGTCCTCCAAGTTCATGGCCCTTCACACAGGACTGTTTAGGGACTGGCCTTGGGTGCCTGCCGCAGGGGCAAGGCTACAGGCCTTACTAGACTTTTATACCCGGTTCCCCCAAGAGCAGAAAGTGACTTTAAATATTTTAATCAATATCAATCTCGAACATCCATCATGCTAGTTAAGATGTCTTTAATTTAACCAATTAAGAAATCCATTTATAACATTTACTCTGCTAATTAGCAAAGCCTCCAGTATTGACCAAGACGTAGATCACGGTTGCTCTTGTGGTGGTCCCTCTGCAGGGTGGTCTTTCCCATGTAGTGACCATACGGCCTCTGGGGTGTGGCTTGTTTTTTAGGGCAACTCTTGAGTGAAGCTGGCACTCACTGGCACCTTCAAACACCACACCATCTTTGCTTTAAGTATGTTAAATTACAGACTCCGTAACAGTCATCCATGGTGATGGACGGATCTGTGAGCTGGTTTTCTTCTCTCAGTGCCTGGGGGGTGTGGTCACCTCTGGGTTATTAGGCAGATCCACATTTGTACTTGACAAGCTCCGTTCCAGGGAACGGGCCCCAGGAGGCGTCCCCCCCCAACCCTTATTGCCCTGGCGGCCCCTCTGCCTTGCTGCCCAGCAGCCTGCATATTGTCTGTGGTCAGCAACTACCGTAGGGGTGGCTGCCGGAATGTAGTGGCGGTGGGGAAATCAGATCGGGAACCGGAACGAGTGAGTGGAGAGAGGGTAACCTGCTGCTTTCAACAACAGCAGCAGAGAGTATGAAAAATCAAGTGGTCACAGGAGGTCCCACTGCAGGGGAGGTGTGGGAAGCTCAGGGTCCCAGAAACTGAACTGGGTGAGGGCTCCAACCTGAGGAACCGTGACTTCAACGTAAAGCCCAAGATACCGGACAGGACTCACCTCTGCCAGATTCAAGATAGTCCTTGGAATTTACTGATCAGTATCAACCTCTGAGATGATGGGTTTATTTGCTAGGAATCCAAGCCTTTATCCTAAAAGAAAATGGCAGGAATAACATCTGACTAATCAAAGACCCCAGCTTCCTTGTAGGGTAGGCATCAGCCAATGTGCTAATGATAGCTGTTAACGTTAACTGAATACTTGCGTGTGCTGTGAACAACTGTATGTTTTACATGCATTACTTGATCCCTGTGTTCTAGAGGAGATGACTGAACAGTTAAGCCACTTGCTCAAGTTTAGTGGCAGAGCTGGGATTTGAACTCTTTCCCCCTCGGAACCTATGCATCTATGCGGTCAGCCGCCACAGTATTGTATGCGGCAACAGCCCTGAAGAATTTCTCAGGAGAGTGCGCTTCCTTGTTTTTCATATACAAGATGCTGCTGCCAGGCTGACATATGAATTTCTCTGCTTTTGCTGAGAAAGAATGGGTGATCCTGCTGAAGTATCTGACTTTAGAAGGACTAGCGATTACTTTAGAAGTGAAAGCAGCTGCGAGCCACATTGGAAAAGCGGTCTTTCCCACCAAAACAATCTGAGAATGAACAAAGCGCAGAACTCTCAACCCACTGCATAGCCATCTGTTAATTAAAAAAGAAAAGCTTCAATGAATGAAATGTGTTGTTATGAACTCTCTCAAAATGCATTCACATCTTTGATATTATTTTATACCCAAATACATACTGGGGTAATTTCTGGCTCACCTTGCTTGTTGGATGAACTTAGATCATTTAGTTTCTTTGATTCTCTGTATTCTTATTAAAGTCGGCCCTCTGTATCCATGGGTTCAGCATCTGTGGATTCAACCAACTATGGATGGAAAACAGCCAAAAAAATTCCAGAAAGTTCCAATAAGCAAAACTTGAATTTGCTGTGTGCCGGCAACTATTTACATAGCATTTACATTGTATTAGATATTACATGTAATCTAGAGATGATTTAAAGTTTATGGGAGGTTGTGCATGGGTTATATGCACAACATTTTATATAAGGAACTTGAGCATCCATGGATTTTGGTATTCGCAGGGGGTCCTGGAACCAATCCCCCAAGGAAACTGAGGGAAAACTGTATTAATAAAACAGAGTTTTGATAAGATTATTATCCCATAAAGAATTCTTTTTTGTTGGGCTTCCTTGGTGGCGCAGTGGTTGAGAGTCCGCCTGCCGTTGCAGGGGATGCGGGTTCGTGCCCTGGCCCGGGAGGATCCCACATGCCATGGAGCGGCTGAGCCCATGAGCCATGGCCGCTGAGCCTGCGCGTCCGGAGCCTGTGCTCCGCAACGGGAGAGGCCACAACAGTGAGAGGCCCGCGTACCGTAAAAATAAAGAATTCTTTTTTGTTATCCATTCTGTAAATTTGGCTTCTCTCACTTTATCAAGGAAGAAATTGAGGTCCATTAAATTTCAGTGGTTAAAGCCACATTAACTGTTGGTGTTCATCATAAGTTGCAGAATTCCAAGTTCCCACACACCACTGTTTCTGGACTCAATTATGTATTCAGAATTTATTTTGAAATTAGGAAAATTGTGAGCACTGTTTAAAAAAAAAACTAGTAAATCATTCACTGTAAAATGTGCATCCAGGGGCTTCCCTGGTGGCGCAGTGGTTGAGAGTCCGCCTGCCGATGCAGGGGACACGGGATCGTGCCCCGGTCCGGGAAGATCCCACATGCCGCGGAGCAGCTGGGCTTGTGAGCCATGGCCGCTGAGCCTGCGCGTCCGGAGCCTGTGCTCTGCAACGGGAGAGGCCGCAACAGTGAGAGGCCCGCGTACCGCAAAAAAAAAAAAAAAAAAAAAAAGTGCATGCATAAGAGATCAAGTAATATTGATACTTTAAAAGTTAAGAAGGAAATATGCAAAGATGTTTAATTACCATACCTGACCATCTCATCAACATGTAGATTTCAGTCTTGTCCCTTCGTGTTTCTTCCAATCCGAGGACCTTTACAGGTGCTGCAGTGGACCTATCCTTCCCTCCCCTTGCTGTCATCCCATAACTAAGGAGCTAGAAGATGTGAGTTCTATTTCCAGATCTATCTGTGAGACCATAGACAGACCACGACGTCTCAGAGCAATACTTTCCTACCTGTCTTACAAAATCGTCAGGCTCAAACAAAAGGTATTTAGAAGAACTTACTTATTTACTTACAAAAGTTTATTCTCTACAAAAATGTGAGATGCTGCAATTAAACCCAGCAGTTCTTAGAAGTTCTAATAGCTATAGAATAAACATTAATGAAAAAATTATTGAATAAGAAAAATACTTGACGTAGCACTTCACTGTCCCACACTTACCGCATCTGCTATGTGTTTTATCCGCACGATAACAAGATTGGCCATGTAGGAAGGTGGTACAGGCATACATTTACTTTTTTTTTCTTTTTAACAGCTTTTAAGAGGTAAGAAAACAGTTACTGGAACATATGTATCTGGCGACAATTTTCCCCACACATTTTATTATGAAAACTTTCATACAGAAATATTGAAAGAATTTCCTAAGAATATCCACAAACCTACCACCTAGATTCTACCATTAACAGTCTACTGTACTTGCTTTACTGTGAATGCCCCTGTCTAGTCAGCCTCCCATCCATTCGTTAATCCATCTTATTTTGGGGATACATTTCACGGTAACTTGCAAACGTTGGTAAACTTTCCCATAACTAGCACAAATATCACTAACTAGTGCTGAGCATCTGCTTTCAGGACTTTTTTTCTCTTGATATAATAGGGGTTTAATTTAATGTCATAAAACTCATGACATAGTATGATTTTTTTTTTTTTTTGGTTGCTTCTTTGTCATGAGACAGTGAAACCCTCTTTTCAAGCTAAATCTCACGTAGAAACTTACATGTGAAACAGATGCTTGCAGAGATGCTTTGGATGAAGCAGGAATGGGGACCTGGACTGCCAGTCCCTGAGCCCCCCACTCTCCCTAGGGTGCTCCCGAAGCCCTTCAGAACGCCCCGGGTGCTGTGGATTATGAAAAATGGGTGAGTCCTGAGCTCCATGGACCTCCACTGGATCATCTATCAATACAAAACAGGGCTTTGGAAATAGCTTTTTTCTCAGGTTCTTTTCAAACTTCTCTCCCCTGTCATTCAGTGATGCTTAAGCACTGAAAACTTTGCAGACATCCCCCTTCCCAAACCTTCAGCAGAAAACTTGCTCTTGTTTTAATTAGCTCAACGCAAGAAGCCTCATTTCAGACTGTGGCTCTGCATGTCTGAAGCAAAAACCACAGCTGGAAGGGCTGCCCGTGGAATGGAAGAAAACTGGAAAAACAAGAACCCGATCTAGGTGGATGGCCAAAAACGGTAGCCCGCACATGTGGGGCGAGCGTGTCAACCAGGTGTGCACGGCCACAGTATCCATCTCCCGGGGCCTCTGCTGAGTCACAGCGGTGAGCACCTCTCGGGAATTCCAGCATCCTGCCGTGAGCGAAGGCGGCCTGGCAGACCTGCCTTCTCCCGGTCCCCAGAGACACAGCGCTCCTGTGCTCAGGGAGGTGTGTGGGCGGGAGCCCAGGCGGTGGCAGGTTGGGCAGGATTCAACTGAGCCGGAGAGTAAGTGTGTCCAAGGGCGAGAGCAAGGGTCAGAGCCATGAAAAGACCAGACGGATTCTCCAGATGTTGGGGGAAGAGAGTGGGTCTGAAAAATGGAGAGAAGCCAGGACGGAGCTGGCGACTGAGCTGCGAAGCAAGAGCTAGAGAGTGGGGCCAGTTCTGTGCCGTGCGAGGTCTTGGCTGCCCAGAGGTCATTCTTTTTTTTTTTTTTAATAAATTTTATTTATTTATTTATTTGTTTTTGGCTGCGTTAGGTCCTTGCTGCGCCCGGGCTTTTCTCTAGTTGCGGCGAGTGGGGGCTACTCTTTGTTGTGGTGCGTGGGCTTCTCATTGTGGTGGCTTCTCTTGTTGCGGAGCACAGGCTCTAGGTGCGTGGGCTTCAGTAGTTGTAGCATGCGGGCTCAGTAGTTGTGGCTCGTGGGCTCAGTAGCTGTGGCACGCAGGCTCAGTAGCTGTGGCTCGCGGGCTCCAGAGCGCAGGTTCAGTAGCTGTGGCACACAGGCTTAGTTGCTCTGCAGCATGTGGGATCTTCCTGGATCAGGTCTCGAACCCGTGTCCCCTGCATTGGCAGGCGGATTCTTAACCACTGCACCACCAGGGAAGTCCCCAGAGGTCGCTGTTACTCTTTATTAAACTCTGGGCTGTAAGCTCTGTGAGTACAGGAGTCTGTCCAAATGGACATTGTGCCCGGGCCCTAGAAAAGAGAATGGTAAGTAGTAGAGGAGTACTCGGTAAATGGTTATTGAAGGAAGGAAGCAAAGGGAAGGGAGGGAGGGAAGGATGGAGGAAGGAAAGAAAGAAGATGGGGTGGCGGGTTTCCCTGGGTTGTGGTGGGGTCGGGGCAGGCATCCACACCATGGCCACCAGCATCGCTAAATTGTCAGAGAGAACTTAAATCTAACCTCTCCACCAATGACCACTGTTTTCAATACGTTTTGACTATGAATCATAGTAAAAAAAAAAAATACGCTTTAATTGGTGACCCAGTACACACACACACACGCACAGTCTCTTAAAAATGTGATGCATTCTAATAATTTCCATCTTATCCCATCCCATTCCATTTCCAAGACACTGGCTTGTAACCCACAGACTGAACAAACCCTAGATCCAATCCCTTTGATATCTTCAGGGACATTATTCTTGCAATGATAACTTTCCAGAATTCTTTTTTTTTTTTTTTTCTTTTTTTTTCGGTACGCAGGCCTCTCACTTTTGTGGCCTCCCCTGTTGCGGAGCACAGGCTCCGGACGCGCAGGCTCAGCAGCCATGGCTCACGGGCCCAGCCACTCCGCGGCATGTGGGATCTTCCCGGACTGGGGCACGAACCCGTGTCCCCTGCATCGGCAGGCGGACTCTCAAACACTGTGCCACCAGGGAAGCCCTCCTTTCCAGAATTCTTAATCTCCCTTTCCTAGATGGGAGTTAATCCTCTCTTCCTGCAAGCATATCAGGTTTATTCTGTTTTATAAAAAGCAAAGGCAGTTCTTCCCTTGACTTTGCTCCCTTGCTAGTGACAGCTCTTCTCTAAAGGCATTCCTGTAAATAAATGATCTATGCCTCCTGCTGCTTTCCTTGCCAGGCTTGCTATCCTCAACCCCCTCAATGAGTTATCCTCGTCCACCACTTCCTCTCGAAGGATCGTAAGGACCTTTGACTACGCAGAGTCGAAGCTATTTTCTTCTTCCTCCTCCTTATTTTTCTCCTTCTCTTTTTCTTTTCAGTTCCCTCTCGTCTTGACTGTGGATACTTTTGAACCCTATTCTCTTCTCCTTTCTTGATTTATTCATGCATTCATTCATTTATTTGACTAGTCATTCAGAATTGGCTAAGGAACATTTCAGTGAGTAAAACATGGGCTTATGTGCTAACGGGAGAACAAAGATGAAAAAGATGCACAACTGCTACTCTCGAACACCTTAAAGTATAGAGAAGGACTTGGATTTACACAGCTAACTGCTCGAACTAGAGATTGGAGGGCTATTTGAATAGTGGAATATGGTTAAAAACTCAGGCTTTGGAGCTGGGTGGATCTGGATGCAATTTTGGCTCTGCCAGTTTCTGGCCCTCTGATTTGGAGCAAATTACCTATCTTCCCTAAGTGTCAGGTTCCTCTTATGTCAAATGGTGATTGATATTGATGGTGCCTCCCCCTAGAAGTGTTATGAGGGTTACATTATCTCATTGAATTCTTACATGATTCCTCTGAGGGAGGTACTTTCATTTGTCCCATTCTACAGATGAGGAAACTGAGGCTTAGTGAAGCCATACTGTTCTTTTTTTTTTTTTTTTTTGCGGTACGCGGGTCTCTCACTGTTGTGGCATCTCCCGTTGCGGAGCACAGGCTCCGGACGCGCAGGCCCAGCTGCTCCGCGGCATGTGGGATCTTCCCGGACTGGGGCACGAACCCGCATCCCCTGCATCGGCAGGCGGACTCTCAACCACTGCGCCACCAGGGAAGCCCCATACTGTTCTTAAGTGGCAGACCTGAGATATAAACTCAGGCATTTTGACCTGAGAATCCGTGATCCCACCCCAAAGATGACTTACTTCTCTGGGTCTCCCAGAATTCAGGGTCTGGTTTTCAGTGATACAAGACTAGAACCTAGCTTTATCTGTATTTGGAGAGGTTATCAGACTCTCACAAGACTGATGGATAAGCTGGGAAACAACTGTATTAATTTACTGCTCAAGAGATGAAACTGTGCCTCTGCACAGGATACCTTCTCCTGTGCAGATAACAAGGACATCAAAATATAATAATGGTAACTACCATCAACGGGGCATATGCTATGTGCTAGGCAATTTACACATAGAGCTTATTCTAACTCACAGCACTCTGGAGCGATGTTATTGGCCCAGTTGTACCGACGGGAAGACTAACACTTATTATTGAGTGATAAAAACTCAATACAGGGAATTCCCTGGCAGTCCAGTGGTTAAGACTTTACCTTCCAACGTAGGTGGTGCAGGTTCAATCCCTGGTTGGGGAGCTAAGATCACACATGCCTTGCGGCCAAAAAACCAAATCAGAAAACAGACGCAATATTGTAACAAATTCAATAAAGACTTTAAAAATGGTCCACATCAAAAAAAATCTCTGTCTATTTTATTCACCATCCTATTTCCCCTGCGTGGTACAGAGCCAGCGCCCGGCAGGAGCACAGCAGCATCTGCTGGGCGAATGAATACATGGATACTTCCAGATGCCTGCAGGACTTGTGTTAGATGACTGTACCCACCGTTCCCATAGGTTCAAAACCAGTGGCCTCCTTTCTCATTCTGGGTGTGCATTTTCTATCTAGATTCTTGAGCTCCACTGAAACAAGAAGGCTTGAGGATATAAAGCAGACCCTATATGAACACTTCAAAAACAGGTCCACGTTCCCCCTTCTACCTGTGTAAGCTCGTATCACGAACCTTAAATGCGCTTGTGCTTTGGAAATGGTCAGCTGAGAAGAAAGGGGGTATCTGCCCTGCTCCCTGCAAACCACCATTCAGCACACGCACGCTGCCTCTTGCCTGAAATTCTGACAGTCATGTGGTGCCCAGGTGGAGGTGATGCCTGTGATCCAAGCACGCCGTGCGATTCCACTGGCGAAAAGCCATCTCCTTCACGAGGTAGCAAAGTGTGTCAAGATGAATGCAGCATTCAGGCCAGTGCACGGAGCTGTTGATAGCGCTCTGTGAAAGCTCTTTGTTTCTCCCTGGCATGTGGATGCGCAGGCTTTGATGTTAGAATTTTGGCTCATTAATAACTAATTTACATTTCCCAGACAGCAAATTGTGATTTGACACAAATTTATAAAAGAACTCCAAATGGTGAAACTCTCTTATACAATGAGTCCTTTGTGGGTTTTTTTTTTCTCTTCCTAACTTAAGGAGTTTGTGATTAAAATTTTAATGCAATCGTTGAAATCTCATGGGCTACTTAAAAATAAAACACCATCTTATTTCCTTCCTCTCAGAGATCATGACAGCAGGCTGCTCCTCTAGGGGTGTTTTAAGTGCTGCAATGGCTTTTGCATCTGCTCTGAGCCTCGGCTAGAATAGGATGTCCTCGGTGAACTGGAGGAAAGGCACAAGGCAGGGACTGGAAGTGGTGGCAGAAGGCGGTGGTGCTGTGCTTCTCTGCTTCCTGAGCTCCCCGGGCAGGTTAAGGGAGGCGGATCTTCATAGGATTGTCTCACTGGTCTCCAAGGAGCTCACAGGGGTGGTTCTCACAGCTCCAGATGCCTCAAAGCTTGAATAGGTCATTTTGGAAACACAGATGGGCAGATCAGAGCTTTCAAGATAAGACATTTATATTTGAAACAAATATAAATGTGTTTTCTCCTGCCTACATCTTGGAGGACCAGATGCCTCATGGGAAACATGGTGGTTTGGGGGTGTTTTACCCCATGCTTCTTTGGGAGAATATGGAGGTCAAGGGAAATTGCAAGAGCTCTTGGGAGGCAAATCTGGGTGCATCGTGGCTCCTCCCTCCTCCACCCCCCCATTCATCTTTGCCAAAGCCTTTGTCATCTGATGACTCATGGCTTAGTGGGGGAAGCAGGCAGGGCTTCTCTCCCGTGTTGGAAGGAGAAAGTGCCATGTGCATCCAGTCACCCGGAAACACCTTCCCCAGATCACAGAGGGAGACCTGTGCCTTGGGGAGGTGAGGAGATGGACCTGAGGGGTGGACTGGAGAGCCGGCCCTGGGTAGGGCAGCCAGGTGGGGCCAGGGGAACAAGACACCGGGGAGCTTGGCCGATTGCATCTCTCCTGGCGAGAGAGGCTGGGTCTACTGAGTTGCGCTTTGCTTGGAGAAAGAGTTTAGGGAACTGCCATGGGCCTGTTGTGTGGAATGGAAACATACCCAGCATGAAAAGATTTTGAAACTAGCACCACTGGAGGTCAGATTTTAAATGGTCGCCCAGCATGAGCCAAATTGACCTCACGCAGAGAAGCAACAGGCCACCCCAGTTCCCTATATTATTTTAATAACAGAAAGAATGAATTAGGAATTCCAGGCAAGACCTCCCCACCTGGACCCAGTCCCAGATTCTAGCTCATCTGTTCATGCCTTTTCACATGAGCCTTTGACAAAGAGGCTCTTTTTCTCTCCAGCCTCTTCCCAACCAATGAAGGAATCTGAGACTCTCCCTCCCAGCTTTGGTTGGAGGAAGCAAGAAACCCGAGAACCCTGTGCTGAGCAGGGTGGCTCCGCGGAAAGCTGCTAAGAAAACGGCAGTGCTGATTGGGGTGGCCTTTTGTTCAAATAACACGGTCTCTCTTAGGAGGTGGCACGAGGGCCACCTGCCCTTCCCTGGCTTGGACATCAGGGTGTGTGCAACAGAGAGGGGACTGACTGTGGTGGTGGTTTCTGTTAGACTCTCTGAGCAACAGGTCTCTGGGGACACCACCACGTTTGGAGGTCCACCTCCTCCTCTGAAGTGCGAGGAGGATTCCTGTCGACCATTCGGAGCTGCCCAGGGGAAGAAGGAAAGCCTGTGTGTGACCTGACTATAATCGGGGTCTTTCTCAGCACCTGGACCATTGCTGACGTTTACAGAAGAAGCCTGCTGTCATGCTTCCTAGTTTTACCCTCTTGGATCCCGAGCACTCACTAGTAACACTTGGCTATTTTTCTAAGTCACAGAGACCAGACTGGATTTTCTCGGAAAGAAATCAATTCTGTTCCCAGCCATAGAGGGACCAAAAAAAAAAAAAAAAGACCTCCTCATGGCTGTAAACACGATAGCTCCTCCTGGCTGTGTGGTACTCGGCGTCTCCACTCTGTGGGGGGTCCTTAGAATCAGGTTAGGGTTGAACCCTGGTTCTGTCTTTTGCTGCTGGTGAGCTTGGATTTGTTACTTAATCTTCCAGAGCTATGGTTTCCTCATCTGTACAAAGCAGATGATAATAGTGGTTAAGCAGCTTAAAGCAAAGTTCTTAGCTCCTGGCCTGGCACATAGTAAGCGCTCCAAGGGAGCTGTTGATCTGATTATGAGCCTTACCGTGGAGTTAGGTCTAAGAAGCCTCTGAAAGGGGCCTGCCATGAAGTGAGGAAACAGGAGCATGCTGGGCTGCTCCCCTGATGGCCACTTCTGGGGAGATATCACCATTCTTATGGCATCCAGACTTTTGAGCAATTAGGGATCCCTACGGGGCTCAGACACCAACAGGAAGAGGCTCTTTCTGCTCAAGGGGTTTATAGCAAAGCCCGTGGCCCTCAGTCTCATGGGGAGAACCCGTTCTTCTGAGCAAATCTGGGTATAGAGGATACACTCCTCAAAAGGAAGGACATTGTGTGTTTTTGGTGCACTGTTTTCTCCCACGCAGTGCTTGGCATATTGTGGCACTCAATGAATATGGATGGAAGGAAGAAATGATAGAAAGGCTGGGAGCTGAGGGCTGGGTGGCTATTCCCGGGTCAAACTGCAGCTCACCTTCTGCTGAGTACATCGGAGGAAAGCAGAGCTCGTGATCAGCTTGGTTCTTAAGGACTTCACTTTGGACCATTGCACAGATACAAACTAAGATCACTCTGTAATTATTCAAAGAACCAGATGTCTTAGAGCAGAGACTTCTCAGGATGTAGAGAAATAAGAAATGGGTCGAGGAGAGAACTATATCTTGGCCATGCTGTGTAAGGGTTTCAACCAGTTCCTTTGGGAGAGGAAATTTAGGATCAAGTTCCATTGCCTAAGAATATCTAATAAAAGCAGTGCGTGCGCAGACATGCACCCATGGAAAGAGCTCCTCATCCACCAGGAGTGCCGTGCTCCAGCAGAGCAGTTCAGGTGTGGGAAGTAAACCATCTTTCAGTGGAATAAATACTCTAACCAATCAGCCGTGTGGCTGACAGGGTCTTGGTGCTCCGGCCGGCTGTCAGGCCTGACCCTCTGAGGTGGGAGAGTCGAGTTCAGGACACTGGTCCACCAGAGACCTCCTGGCCCCACGTAATATCAATCGGCAAAAGCTCTCCCAGAGATCTCTGTCTCAACGCTAAGACCCAGCTCCACTCAATGACCAGCAAGCTCCAGTGCTGGACACCCCATGCCAAACAACTAGCAAGACAGGAACACAACCCAGCCCATTAGCAGAAAGGCTGCCTAAAATCATAATAAGTTCACAGACACCCCAAAACACACCATCAGACGTGGTCCTGCCCACCAAAAAGACAAGATCCAGCCTCATCCACCAGAACACAGACACCAGTCCCCTCCACCCTGGATCCTACACAACCCACTGAACCAACCTTACCCACTGGGGGCAGACACCTAAAACAATGGGAACTACGAACCTGCAGCCTGTGAAAAGGAGCCCCCAAACACAGTAAGTTAAGCAAAATGAGAAGACTGAGAAATACTCAGCAGGTGAAGGAGCAGGTAAAACCCCACCAGACCTAATAAATGAGGAGGAAATAGGCAGTCTACCTGAAAAAGAATTCAGAGTAATGATAGTAAAGATGATCAAAAATCTTGGAAATAGAATGGAGAAAATACAAGAAACGTTTAACAAGGACCTAGAAGAACTAAAGAGCAAACGAACAATGATGAACAACACAATGAATGAAATTAAAAATTCTCTAGAAGGGGGCTTCCCTGGTGGCGCAGTGGTTGAGAGTCCGCCTGCCGATGCGGGGGACATGGGTTCGTGCCCCGGTCCGGGAGGATCCCACATGCCGCGGAGCGGTTGGGCCCGTGAGCCATGGCTGCTGAGCCTGCGCGTCTGGAGGCTGTGCTCTGCAACGGGAGAGGCCACAACAGCGAGAGGCCTGCGTACCGCAAAACAAACAAACAAACAAAAAAAACTAGGTGTGTTACCAAATGTAATCCTGTCTGGGTGTGGTACATGGTCCAGGGGCATTGATCAGCACTCAGTAATAATAACCCTGTGTTAGATTTTGGTAAAACCCATAATGACATCCCTGCTTTCATTTTCTCCTTACATCACTCACAAGAAGTTAGCAGGACAGGTGGGGTGACAAGTAAGGTCCTGATTTCATAGGTGAGGAACTCAAGTTTCTTGTCTCTGTGAAGGCATGGATTCAGGGCTCACCTGGAACAAACACAGATTCCCCAAGTGCAGGGCTCTTTGTCAGCATCCAACCAAACATGGTTTCAGACTGCGAACCTTGCCCCTTGGTCCTGTCATGGGCCATGTGTCTGTCTTCTAGGTGGGGGGGGTGGCCTGGTGGGAATGGGTCAGTGCTGTTGTAAGGACGGATACAAGAGGATGGTGGTAACAACTGGTACACATCAGACGTGGAGGGAAGGAAGAATTTTAAAATTATTATTATTTTTATTTTGGCTGTGCTTCGTGACATGTGGGATCTTAGTTCCCTGACCAGGCATCAAACCCACGCCCTGTGCAGTGGAAGCATGGAGTCTTAACCACTGGACCCCCAGGGAAGTCCCGAAGGAAGAATTTTTAAACCATCCATGCATACTTGACTTTTGCTTAACCAGCCATCTCACCTTCTAGAAGAACTTGGACTACAGGGGCAGGCTTTGGAATGGTGTCTGTGAATAGCAAAACAGCAGCTGGGCCTTGTCCAGTCTGTTTGCACAGCCAGATCCAAAGAGTCTGGGAACGCGATGACGGCAGCGGCACTGGGTGATGACTGCAGCCATCACGTTCTTTGACTTTCATCAAGTGACTGGCCCGTCCAGAGACATGCCTTGCTGTCTCGGCCAGTTGGTTGGTCCTGGAAGGGCTTGGCCATCTGAGAGTCAGCACAAAGCTGTTGGTGATGGCTCTGGCAGGTGTCATGAGTCAGCTGAGAGTCCAGGATGCAGATCTTGTGGCTTCCAAAATGCTCGTGGTCGGCTTAAGCCTGGATTGGATGGAGCTGGGTGGGGAATTCTTGCATGAGCTTTTGTGAACAGCGAGCATGGGTGGATTGGGCTGAGATGGGATAGGCCAAGATGTTAGCTCACAGCTCAGACAGCTGTCACACGGTGACAGGAAGATGTCTTAAATCACAGGGAAACGCCTTCACGCTGGCACAAGACAGGCATCCGGGTCTCCTGTTGCCAGCTTACACCGCCTTGGGGTGAGGGCTGTGCAGAGAGTCAGCCTGAGGCTCTGCCCAGCGCCTGGGGGAGAGCAGAGGCCTGTGGGCTGCTCGCTTCCATGCTGTCATCAAGCCCATCTGTGACTTCAAGCAGGTTCCCTTACAATTGCCCACCTACTTTCCTCCTCCTTTCTCTCCCTGATGTGAAATTCAGAAGATGAATGGTTATTTCACCCTTTCATGTAGTATCTTTGAAACACATCTACTTAGATATTAAATAAATGTAGCAGTTTATTACCTGAAGTGGATTTTGACCCATTAGACGAGGGTTTTGTTTTGGTTTCTATTTTTGTTTTTAATAATGAGGGTACTGAATCCTGGAGGCCTTCAATGAGGTCTCTGGGATCCTCTTTGTCACTTTCTGTCTAGAGCTGTGGCTTAGGAATATGAACTTGGAGGATATAGTAATGGAGGCTTCTCTGTGGACTTGGGAAGGCTGCTGTCCTGGTGTCTTTTTACTGCACATATCAAGGTATCACCTTGTTTCTGAAACCAGTTTCTTGGGAAATTTGGAATTTGCTTATAGTGATTTCTGAAAAGACGTACTTCTCCATGCAATCATTCTGATTTTATGGAACATCTTATGTACAGAGAAGAACAGGTTGGAGCAGTAGAAAAATGCCTAGCTGGGAGCCTCCTTCGTTGGAGGATAACATGGTGTAGAAGAGAAAACATGGGCTTTGGAGTTGGACACACCAAGGAACAAATCTTAGCTCTCCAACTGTGTGACTGGGCAAACTTTGGTTTTCTTGTCCATCAAACGAGCCTATTAGCCGCTGCCTCCTCAGGTGGTTGTGGGGATAAAATGAGGTAATTTATGTGCTGACGGTTCCCTGCTTGGCATCTCAGTATCTCAAGTCCAGACCTGTCTACTGAATTTCAGACCCCTATTCCCACCCGAATTCTCAGCAGTACCTTGTACCCAGCCAGTCCCAGTCTGTGTCCCTCCTTTCTCTCCTGGGCCTTCCAGACCAAGCTACCCACTTCCTCCTGCATTTTCATTTCAGTGAATGGACAGTTTCTCCATTGTTCACGCCAGACACCTGGAGTCACCCTCAAGTCTTCTCTCTGCCTCTATCTGGAAAATTCCATCAGTCACCAAACCTTGATAATTCTGCTTCTCCTGTTTCATTGTATATCCTCTCCACCCAAGGCCACTCTTAATCCTGTTCCTCATCGTTTCTTGTCTGGGTTCCTGCAATACCTACCACCAGAGTTAATTACCTGGTGTCACACATCTATTTAAAACCTCATTTCCTTCCTCAAGTTCAAGGGCAAGTTCAATTTTCCTGACCTGGGAAAACATGCCCTCTGTGAGCTGTGTCCCTCATTCTCTCTAGCTCCACCCCTCACCACTTCTGTGTTCTCACCCTAAGCTGACACCAAGCTGAAGTACTTTACGTCCTGCAGGAGCGCCAAGCTCTCTCTAACTGTCCTCCAGGATTATCTGTTCTCTCTGCCCAAAATGCTTCTGCACTCCCTACGTGTCTGGCGAACTCCTAACCACCATTCAAGGGTCAGTTCAAGCGTCTCCTCCTCTTGGAAGACTTCTTGAACCAGGCTGAGTTAGATTCCCGCTTTCTGTACTATGACCACGTCATCTATTTATGCATTTATGGTCCATGGTTTTTCTGGTCTGCCTTCCCTTGAGGGCAGGGACTCTACATGCCCAGCTTGGCACCATCAGCTCCTGTACAAGACTAAGCACTGGTGGACATTAAGTGCTTATTATGAATCGAAGGGTATTGAAAGTGACTAGTGCAGAGCCTGGCTTATGGGAGGAACTCAGTAAAAGGATCTTCTTCTCTGATTTGGCCACTAAATTGCTGGTTGACTTGGGTGAGCCCTATTACCTCTCTGAACCTTAAGCTTTCCATGAGAAAAAATTCATAGATAATTTTATATATACATAATATCTGTACTGACATTCCTCAGAGACATTGCGGGTTCAGTTCCAGACCACTGCAGTAAAGTGAATATAAAAGTTTTGTTTATACTATTGTAGTCTATTAAGTGTGCAATAATAGCATTATGTCTAAAACCATGTACATACCGTCATTAAAAAATATCTTATTGTTAAAAAATGCTAATCATCGTCTGAGCCTTCAGTGAGTTGTCATCTTTTTACAAGTAATATCAGAGATCACTGATCACAGATCATCATCATACAAATATAATCTTAATGAAAACGTTTTAAATATTGTGAGAAGTACCAAAATGTGACCCAGAGACATGAAGTGGGCAAATGATATTGGAAAAATGGTGCCAATAGACTTGCTTGATGCAGGGTTGCCACAAACCTTCAATTTGTAAAAAATGCAATATCTATGAAGTGCAATAAAATGAGGTTTGCCTATAATAGTAAAAAATAAATGGAAAGTAATTATAATACAATTTCATGTGTTCTGTACAATTACACTAAAGAACATAATGAAGGGGTCAGATGCTTGCACTTGCTTATAAAGAATAAATCTGGTTTTCAGAGCGGTAAGACTGAATTGTGCTTACACTTTTTCTTTAAATTTCATTTTGGAATAAGGGCTAAATAAAAAATATAAGTTAAAGTGGAATACCTTTGAGCGGGCTAGTTGAAAATGCAGACTGATCAAGATATTTTTGTACTGGTGACCAACAGAATACCTAATAGCACAAGTGGCAATGCTCTTGGTGACCTAATCTTCTAAATGAGCGTCCAAAATGGTAGATGGGGGGACTTCCCTGGCGGTCCAGTGGTTAAGACTTCGCCTTCCAATGCAGGGGGTGCAGGTTCGATTCCTGGGCAGGGAGCTAAGATCCCACATGCCTTGTGGCCGAAAAACCAAAACATAAAACAGAAGCAATATTGTAACAAATTCAATAAAGCCTAAAAATGGTCCACATTAAAAAATATATATACAAAATGGTAGATGGCTCTTGGTAAAGTTCTAAGCAAAACATCACAATTGTCTTTTGATTTTCAGTATACTTACGTTCTTGGAAAATTCAGTGTGTACCATCATAGTGCAAAAAAAAAGTGTTTACATGTAAAATGGAGTTAGACACTAGGCTCCATTACTTATAAATAGGTGTTTCACCTACAGGAATGTCCAGTGGAGGGTTGGAAAGTCACACAGGAGGTAGCACAGCCCTCCGTGGTGTAGGGCCACCTCCACACTGTAGGATGTTCAGAATTTCTGGCCCTCACACGTTATAGGGTGGGAGTGCCCACTGCATCAATGAGACAAAAAAATACCTACGCACACAAATTTCTAAAGTACCTTCTAAGTGTCTTATAGGGAAGTAAATAAGCCACAACACACTGGACAGCAGTGAAACCCGCCCTGTCTGCATACCCCTTCTCAATGGAAAAACAATGCACTTCATTTGTCTAAAGCTAATTATTATAAAGTAATTTATTTCCTATAATTAAAGCTTTATAGTGTTGGGGGGAAATTACTAACTTTCATTTACAAAGGAACCGGAAAGGATTTTCTCAAGACCCCAGCATGTCTTAACTAATCCTATCCTGGTTTCCCAGCTGTAGCCTCTGTTATGTAATTGGACATTTTATAATTTGTTACAATTATTTGCTGGCTTGGCTTGCTTTGTGTACTCCTCTTCTTGTAAAACCATGAGCCTCTTCTCAGGGACTGGTTTCCTATTATCTGTCAACGATACCAAACTTACCACGATTCCGGGGCTGTAAAATGTGCTCCACAAAGAAGTTGAATTACATAGATGAATATGGTTGTAGTTTGGTTGCTTAGAGCAGGGCTCAGCCAGCTTTTTTCATTAAGGGCCAGAGAGTAAATATTTTTGGCTTGCGGGCCTGATGACAATGAGTCAACTCCACTGTTGTAGTGGGAAAGCAGCCATAGGCACTGTGTAGACAAATGAGGGCAACTGTGTACCAATAAAACTTTATTTACAAAAATGGATTTGGCCAGCAGGATGTTTCCCAACCTCTGGCTTATAGTATGGTGCTAATGAAGCCATTATCAAGACCCCCTTTGGATCTCTATTTGTAAGCTTTGTTTCAATACTAACATTTCTAACCCTGGCCAGGAGCATTAAAAGTACATTGTCGGGGGCTTCCCTGGTGGCGCAGTGGTTGAGAGTCTGCCTGCCGATGCAGGGGACACGGGTTTGTGCCCCGGTCCGGGAAGATCCCACATGCTGCGGAGCGGCTGGGCCCGTGAGCCATGGCCGCTGAGCCTGCGCGTCCGGAGCCTGTGCTCCGCAACGGGAGAGGCCACAACAGTGAGAGGTCTGCGTACCGCAAAAAAAAAAAAAAAAAAAAAAAGTGCATTGTCACCATGGGAGAACTGATCAAAGCAGGAGGACAAAACATGTGGCCATGCAGACTGTGGATCATAGAGTTCAGAACTGCCACTAACACTGCCCGCTTGAAAAGCACGGTCTTTCTAGCGCAGGTGAGTCCTGTTGTCTTCCCCTCAGCAGGAAAGGGCACGACCATGTCTTTGAGTATCTGCTGTGTGCCAGGTATTTTATATGTTGTCCCTCATTTCATTAAGGACAGTTATCCTCTGAGGTATGAGTGTTATCATTTCAGCTTTTCAAATGAAGAGGGTGAGTCCCAGGAAGTTAAATAATTTACCCAGGGTCACAGATGGGACACGGCGAGTCCTGCATTGGTCTTTCTGACACCGAAGTTTGTATTATTTCCACTCCACCATCCCAGAGTTATTATCACAATAACTCTAGTGCTGGTGCATGAAAAACCAGGCAGAATGTAATGTTCCTGGCGAGACAGACTGAGGCAGCAAGTTAGTATTTATGGTCTCAGCTGAGTTTCTGCTCTTGACCTTAGTAATTATTACAGTTCTTCTTTTATGGTCATTAGAACCTGCCAGCGAATAGCTTGCATTGTCAAGTATACCTGAATCTCAGAGATCTTACTTTGGAAAGAATCACTCCTAGACGTCCGAATATTTTTACATGGTAGTAACTGTGATACAGTTGTGGTCTCTTTTAAGCTAATGGGAAATGTAAATGGGGGCAAAAATAATAAGTCTGCTCATTTTCCCTATGCAGCGTTCATCTCTGTCATGGTAAAGCAATGTGAACCTCACTGGATTTTTAAAAACTGGTCACTTATTTTCTTACTTGTAGCCATCCTCAGGGTAAAGACAATGGTTTTGAGATGTTAAAGATTATATAATTCAAAATCCCCTTATACCCAGATCATATTACTAAGGCTGGAAGGGAGTGAAAATAAGGGGGAATAAAACATATTCATCTTAGGATTTTTTTTTTTCTCTTTTTGCGATACGCGGGCCTCTCACTGTTGCAGCCTCTCCCGTTGCGGAGCACAGGCTCTGGATGCACAGGCTCAGCAGCCATGGCTCACAGGCCCAGCCACTCCGCGGCATGTGGGATCCTCCCGGACCGGGGCACGAACCCGTGTCCCCTGCATCGGCAGGCAGACTCTCAACCACTGCGCCACCAGGGAAGCCCCATCTTAGGATTTTTAAGCTTGAGTTTCCTAAGGTTGAATAATTGTACCTAACATTTGTTCTGTCTTCTTGCCAAACCATGGTATGAGTCCAGATTCTTTCTTCCATTCTATCTTGCTTTTTTGCTTCTTTCCTTTTTTTTCTCTTTCCTCCCTCCTCCACTCCCTCCCTCCTTCCCTCTCTTTATCTGTCTGTTTATGTATCTCTATGGCTGTTCATCCGTCTATCTATTCATCTGTCTATCTATCTATCTAACTATCAAGCCTCCAGGTTTTATTTGTAATCTATGGGCTGGGTTCTCCTGTGGTGCCACCAAGTCTGTCTTGCCTGTGTTGTGTTTTTCTCACTAATCTTTAACCTATACCTGCTTCCCTAAGTAGTCACCGTAATTGTCCTAAATAGAAGAACAAAAGTATACAGATGACTTATCTTTCGTAGTTATATCCACTGTTTGCTTATTCCAGCATTCCTGTTACAAAGGTTACATGTTGTGAGATTGAAGAGCCCAGGAGGTGTAGAACAGTGGGAAATGAATTCCACTGCACTTGGTACCTTTTGTAGTGATTTTCCAAAATACTGGGTTAAACAACAACAACAAACACACCACAACCACCAGCCAGAGAAGTCTGCAAACCCCAAAGGTCACTGTCTTCTCCTAGGGCTGGATACATACCAACGTATCATACCTTGAACACATGAAAACCAGGGACTTGCTAGGAGATGCTTCAGTTTTGGACCAAAAGGCTTCAAAGGCTTCCCGCCCTCTAAATGAGGCTTTGAAGTAGAGTTGTGGTGTGGGGATGGGAGCAAGCTCACCCCTCTGTGTGGCTACTCTATTATTTCAGGCTTTTGATTTCCAGCTGCAAAGCAAACAAGACCCCCTGGTGCTCTGACTTACCCCAGGTTATCTTTATGGACAGAAAGGGCTAAATTTCCAACTAAGCCAAAGATAGAGCTCATCAGTCCAGTGTATTTATGTACCCAGGCATCTGCAAACTTCTCCTTATTTTGATTTTGTTATCATCACAATGACCTTTGACATTGCATTTTGGTGTTGTGAAAATTAAAGCCTAATGAAGTGTGATGGTTTGATTATATACTGTGGTGGAAACCACTGACGGGCAAACTTCACAGCCAAGCTCAACCTTCTTTCTCCTTTCTGCCCTCACAATAGAGAGGGAGCCATACATTCACTTTCCCAGCTGCATCTGCAGCTAGGGTGGCCATGTTACCCAGTTCTAGCCAATGAGATGTTCGTCCTACTGACTTTTGGGAAACCTTTCTGCTTTTCCTGATAAAGGGGCCATTTGGGCTGGTGCCACCTTTTCTCTCTCTTTTCCTATCTTATATGCAGATAAGATGCCTGGAGCTTCTGCAGCCATTTTGTGACCTCTGATAATTATGAAGATGAAAAGTCAACATGCTAAGGATGCTTGAGATGGTTGGAGGAAAAGATAGAATGAGCTTAGGTCCTTGATGGTTTAATTGAGCAGCTGAACCAACATTAGTTGTAACCAGTCTTTGGATTCCTTTGCTCTGTGAGAAAAATGAATCCCTATTTGTTTCTGCCACCATTAGTTGGGTATTCTGTTATTTGAAGCTGAAGACATTCGTAACGGATACAGATATGATATAATAGCCAAAAAATGGTAACACCAGGAGGGTGATTTCTAACTTCCACTTTCAGCTGTGAGACCACCATTCTTCTGTTTACTTAATCAACAAGCATATCTATGAAACAGTGAATCTGGCTTTACAAATCTGACTTTGAGATCCTAGTGTGGTGGTTAGTGCATTATCCAGTAATTAAGGATGCCACCAAGATACACAGAAATATAGCATTTTCGTTGAACACTTTCTCACTCATTTCCTCAGAGTAGTTTGTTTAATAACACATGTTCTTTTTTTCTCAGGGCTCCCAAGAATACCTTTACTATAGGAAAAGCACTAAGTTTAAAAACCCTAAGTTATAGGAACTTTTAATGGGAAATACTTTATAACACATATATCAGTCATTGAGTATTAGTAAAACATACAAACAACAAGAAATTCTGGGTGATTAAAGTCCATAAACCTGCACACTTGACCCTCAACCAATAATACGTTGCTTTTTCTGAATCAGACACGTGACTTCAGAGGTACAGTACTCTTTTGTGTGTAGCTTTCATGGTTTCCGGAGAATCTAGAGGAAATGCCAAGCTTAGAAGAAGCAAGAAATACTCTTCTCCTCCATGTTTTCTTGGTCTGGGCAACAGTCACTCTTTGTCTCTCTCCCTCTAAGGAAAGTAAGGCACCAAATCCATTTTTTATTTTGCCAGAGGGAGGAGAACGTTATTACTTTTGTTTGGTGTTCCCAGAAGAGTAATTAAATGTGATCAACAAGGCAAGCTTAGGAATTAGTTTAGGGCCTAACACAATCTTCTCTTTTTATATAGTTATATTCTGAAGAACCACAGACCTAAATTAGGGATAAAGTAATTCCTCTTAATAAGAATGAAATATAGTAAGAATGAAACACTAATCTGGACAACTATGCACTGCTTAGATGTCATCCTAAAATGAGAATGTCTGAGTGGTTTGGATTCAGGAAGGTTTTCAACGGTATCATCATCTAGTTTCCAGAATGTGCCTCCCTCCATGATTCCATAGTCTATTAAAACATCCGTTCTAGAACTTTTCACTGCACCAGGGATGCTTCTGCACGCGCCTGCCTCCTCTTCTAGATTGTGAATTTCTAGAGGGCATCGGCAGGGTTTGGTTTATCTCTGTATTCTGCCACATTTCCTAGTGTAAGATTTTATACTCATACGACGACTCATAAATGTTTGTTGAATTGAATTTTATCTCTGCGGTTGCAGCCTCGCAATATCTTGATCTTCAGGGTGGGTGACCTCTGAGTCACACACTCAGCTGATTCTTAACTAGGCTTCTCAGACTGTCTTAAAGATCAATTTGTTAGTATCACCAAGCTCTGATTACTCGGTGTTATATAATTGTGCTGCAATTAAACTAAAAATAAGCAGCATATTTAAATATCTCTAACAGAATTAAGGCGAGTGAGTGATGCACACAAATTTCCCCGTTCCTCTTTTCTTGGTGGAGAAAATAAAGTGCATCCTTACAAATGCTGAATCTTTCCAATACTGACTGGCTTCACTTAAGGCAAGCACACTTACTGGAAATTTAGATTGATATGAAAATAAAATTAGGGCATTATTTATTTCCCTTTAAAATTTGTCTGGAAATGACATTTTTTGAATAGTAAATTTAAAGTCTGACTCGATTTTTTAAAAATCAATTACAATCTCTGAAAAAGAAAAAAAAGAAATGTCTAAAAGTGGCCTTTTCTGGGGAGGAGAAATGGCAGCCTAGGAGCTAGAGATAGGAAGACATTTCTCACTGAAACCCCATCATGATCATGCATGATCTATTGAGAGATAATAAAAACAAGCAAATTTCAATACAAAAAAACTGAAGGACTTGTACAGCCTGATTCTAAGATTTACTAAAAAATTGAACTATTCAAGGTAATGTGATAGTTACGAATGGCACAGATATGGACTCCAGAAACAGAGACACACACGTAGATGGCCAGTTTGACAAAGATAATAAGCCAACTCATTTCAACAATGCGATGTCCATGAGGAAAAAAATGAACTTTAACACTTAAGTGATACATAAAAATTTAACCCCAAATGAATCCTAGATCTAAAGGTAAAATCTAAGATGACAAAACTTCTTAAAAAAAAAGGTGGGATAAGATCATTGTGACCTTGGGTGTGCAAAGATTTTTTAGGACACGAAAAGCACAAACCGTAACATAAAAATTTGATGAAATGGACTTTATCAAAATGAAAACTTCTGCTTTTTAAAATAACACCATTAAGATTATGGGAAGCAGGCATCCTAGAGGGAGAAAATATATGCAAAACATGTATCTGATAAAGAAATTGCACCCAAGAATATGGGCAAAATATTTAAAGGCATATTTCATGAAGAAGGTATACAAATAGCCAATAAGTACATGAAAAGATGCTCTACATCAATATCATCAGAGAAATGCAAATTAAAACCGTAATGGAAAATTAAGATGACTGATAATACCAAGTGTTGATGAGGATATGGAACGCTGGAACTCTTGTATGTTGCAGCCAAAATGTAAAATTTACTGATACTTTGGAAAATAGGTTGGCCATTTCTTGTAAAAGTAAACATGCCATACACCCCAGCAATCCCATTTCTGGATATTTATAAGAGAAATGAAAACCTGTGTTCGCATGAAGACTTGTACTTGAATGCATTCGTTTCCTAGGTTTGCTGTAACAAATTATCATAAACTAGGTTAACTTTAAACAGTAGAAATTGATGCTCTCACATTTTTAGAGCCTAGAAGTCCAAAATCAAGGTGTTGGCAGGGCCGTGATCTCCCTGAAGGCTCTAGAGGTGAATCTGTTCTATGACTTTTTCTTAACTTCTGGTGTTGCCAGCAATTCTTGGCAATTCTTGGCTTGTAAACGCAGCACTCTAGTCTCTGCCTCTGTTATCACATGGGCTTGTACCTCTGTTTCTCTGGGTCTGTGTCTCTTCCATTCTTATAAGGGTACAACTCATACTGGATTAGGGTGCATCCTAATGGCCTCATTTTAACTTGATTATATCTGCAAAGACCCTGTTTCCAAATGAGATCACATTCGCAGGTACCAGGGGTTTGGATTTTGACATATCATTGTGGGGGACACAATTCAACCCACAACAAATGTTCATAGCAGCTTTACTGGAAACAGCTGTTTATGGAAGCAACCCAGATACCCATCAACTGGCAAATAGATAACAAATTGTGGTATATTCGGATAACAGACTACTTACTCAGCAATAAAAAGGATTAAATTACTAATATACATAACACAGATGAATTTCCAAAATGTTTTGCTGAGCGAAAGAAGCAGACAGGAAAGAGGACCTCCTGTATGATTTCATATACATCAAATTCTAGAAATGACCAATCTAATCTATAACAACAACAACAAATCAGTGTTTGCCTGGAGCTGGGGCGAGGGATGTGGGATTGTTGGATTGACAATCCACAATTGTTGGATTGTGCCAATAGGCACTAGAGTACTTTTTGTAGAGATGGAAAAGTTCTGTATCTCAGCTTTGGTGGTGGTCACAAAGGTGTACACATTTGTCAAAATTCACTATGCGCTACCAAACTGAACACGTTTTATTTTATGTAAATTATGTCTCAATAAAGTTTATTTAGACATTCAACTGCAAACAACAATGAAGTAATCTATGGCATAAAGCAAGGTTCATCTTTGTGAATATGTTCCCATTCTTGTATTTATTTAGAATAAAGTGTGACTGTAGCATCCGTGGAAGGTGTTGGGATTTACCCATTCACCGCGGGGAGGTATGGAGGACATGTATGTTTTTGTCTGCCCAGCATCCCTTTACCCTTCTCTTGGAAATAGCATCCACTCCTTTCCCTCCTCTTAGCGATCCTCCCCTTCCTGCTTCAGCCGTATAGTTTCAGGGGACCGCCACGTGTAAGGGACTTCTTGCTTGTCCCCACTTCACTCCCTCCATCTCCTCCAACCCAGTATGCCAATGGGAGCACATGTAGTAGAAGGTAATAATGCTGAGCTAGAGCAAAGCCATAGTGAAAGGAGGAAGAAAGAGAGAAGACCCTCGAAGCATGAAGTCTCTGGCTTTGGAACTCCTCCAATTAGCCTCCACTCCATTATTTCTAGTTTCTTGAGCCAATAAAGCAATGCAATTTCCCCTTTTTGCTAAGTAAAGTTAAGCTTCTTTCAATTCCAACCAAAGGAATCTTAACATATTAGGATTTTTTACAAATTCTGTTAGCTCTAATCGGGTTGCTTCATACATATTCAGGACTGTTTCTGCAAGTATCTTCACTAGTCTTATACAACACTTTCAAATTGTCAACGTCCCTGTTAATGAATATCACCTTGGATACCTTCACCTCCCAATAAGGCAGAGGTAGGGTTGCCCAGCGTACTGGGACTCTAACTGTTATTTTTTCAACTTTAACGATATTGCATAGGATGGGGTTAGACATTTTGGTGGCTACTTTACACGTTGCTGTACTTTGAGCAGGAGGGCAATGTGTTAAAACTAAGCCTAGATTTAAAAATATAAATTGCTATCAACCCAGGTCTTCTTCATCTAATACTTTTTCAAGTGGTCATTTCAACTCCAAAGCAAGAATTTACATTGATTGCTCTTCAGTTTAATTCTGATTTGCTTTCTCTTTCTAATATTATAGAATGCCACTGAATCCTTATTCCGTCATCTTAATACATCTTAATACTCTTCTCAGTTTTGTTTCATCCATTCGTTTAAAGCAATAAAGTGGGGAAAATGACTTTTTGATGTGTGCCTAGGTTAGTTCTGGTGTGTGTGTTCTTAAGGACTCACCAAGGTCTGTTCAATAATCGGTTTGGGAATTTCCCTGGAAGTCAACAGGAAGCTTACAGATTGGCAGCTTTCTGCATCACTGTGAGCAACCAATTCTCCCTTTTATGATCATCAGGAAGCAGTTTTCTATCTTTAGCCTTTTGGCATTTCCTCTGTTCTCTGGGGTATTGTGATGACCACTAATGTAGCTTTCCGATCACTTCTTCAGTTGATTTTGGTAGTAATTTGAGAGCCCAAAGACTTATACTCACTTAAGGCTACTTAGTATTCTCTAAATATCTCCTTATTTTTCTGGGTTTTTGGTCTCTTGTAGTTTTAATCTCATTATGCTTAGGGCAGAAGAGAAACAAATTAAACAAAATGAAAATGTAGTTATTTCACTCCCTGCATCACCGACATCACTGAACCACTCTGGCGTCATTTCTTCCCTCACGGCCTTATTGCGGGGGGTAAAAGGGACGAGGTCGAGCAAAGAGCCGGGTGCAAGGTAAATGGTAGTGAAGAGCTGGGCGTGTAGCCCCAGACCTGCTGCCCGGGGCAGGGTGATCTCTGGAGATGGACACCACTGGTAGAGAAGGTTCTGCCAGGGAGCAAGGGGGTAAAACAGTTGCTCTTTTGGCAAATGGTGTCTCTGCACAGGTTCTTACTGCCAAGGGTGCTCTTGCCTCTGGGTGAGTGGCCAAAGGTGAGGCTTCAGTTCCTGAGAAGAACTGAGACAAAACCCTAGCCTCTGTGGACTACATGGAAAGGATTCAGACCTGGGCTCCTGGGTACCAGAAGGCAAGGGAACTGAGATTCAGGGAGCCCAGTGGTCAGCAGTGCAGCATTGCATCCTCAGTCAGACAAATGTGGGAGGGAATTGGTGGGCCCTGGAAGAGCTGAGGATGAGAACTGCTAACTCAAAGCACGAACAACTTCGTCCCACCTCCCCACGAAGAGGCTTGGCTAAACCTCTAGCATGGCTTCTATTAGCTTAAAACACTATTCCTAGGATGATGACCCAGCTTTGAAATGCCTGCCTCAGAAAGCTCAATGCTAAAAGAATTTACTCTTTGTTCTAGCCTAAACCTGACTACAGACCCCTGACTTCCCTTTTCTTAGAGCATTAACTTTTAAAAACTTGCAGTTGTGGGCTTCCCTGGTGGCGCAGTGGTTGAGAGTCCGCCTGCCAATGCAGGGGACGTGGGTTCTTGCCCCAGTCCGGGAAGATCCCACGTGTCATGGAGTGGCTAGGCCCGTGAGCCATGGCCGCTGAGCCTGCATGTCCGGAGCCTGTGCTCCGCAACGGGAGAGGCCACAACAGTGAGAGGCCTGCGTACTGCAAAAACAAAAACAAAAACAAAAGAACCTTGCAGTTGTAAATCTTTTCTCTGTCCCTCTGTGATCTATCTCCTAGAACCCAGAAATGTCTTTCTCAAGGGCCTGGAAGCCATCCCTTTGAAATGCAGTCATCAAGAAGGGTAGCCCCTTATCTCCCAGTCTCCATGGGAGGAGAGGAACCTACCTCCCATGAGCACCAGTTGGCAGACACCAATGCCTAATCACATTGACCAACCTCCCCCCTTGACATTCTTCAGGACTTTGCTTCGAGCCCACACCAGCATGTGAAAAGCTTCTCACCTTTTGTTTCAGCAGAATTGAGCTCGGTTTATGCTGGGGTCTCTTTCCCCTTCTGCAATAGATTGAATAAAATCTGTCTTGCCATTTTGAAATAACTAACCAGTGAATAATTCCTCTTCAACGAAGAATTCAGTTCATGGTTGGTCTGAGATACTGGGGTGAAGCCAAACTTTGGGAATGGGAGGTGTAAGTGGATCCAGCCATGGAGGCCTGTGGGTGGCAGAAAGAGGTGGCGTGTGGTGATAATCTTCCTTGAGGACAAGACGAACAGATGTTGGCCTGATGATAACATCATCAGAGTGTCAGATCAATGAGGTGATAACAAAGATAGTTCATAAATTGTGAACCCAACTGGAAGCGTCTCATGGGTGCTACAAGGCTCATTAGCTCTGTTACCCTTTATATCAGTAGTTTCGAGAAATGTTTGAAAGGGATGTGAATAGCATTCATGATGGCATGATTATGATTCCAGACAATCTCAACAGTTTCACTAAAGAGCTAAAATGGTCAGGAGGAAATGTGATAGGAAGAAGTCTGGAGACACCAATACTCAAGGCAGGGCAGGCTACGGAGTTTGCACGGCTCAGTGCAAAGTGAAAATGCGGGGCCTGAGCACAGGATGGGAAGTCAGTCTCCCTCACACAGGCCCACTGCCCCAATCGCAGCAGTGGGTGACCCTCGAGGTGTTGCAGCCTCCACTTCAGGGTGCTTCCCTACCTGGATCCAGGGGGGCTGAGAGGATGAATGTGCTATGGTACCCATGAGGCCAGGGCAGGATGGCCTTCACCTTGCTATGCCCCAAGACACTGCGGGGTACGTGCCCGACCCTAACTGTCCATGTGCCTCTGTCCAGGCCCCCACTGAGGGTGAGGGTGGCAGTGGTTGTGGGATGGAGGTGGACTGTGGGTGGTCGGACAGAGGACCCATCTCAGGGGGCAGGGGAGACGGGCTATTTGGGAACTGAAGCTCCAGGCTCTGGCATGTGCTCCATTGTCCCGTGGACTTAATAACACACGTTCAAGGGCAAAATTATTAAGAATCTCAAGATGGCAGCCACAGAGCATTAGACCTCCAGTGCGGGCCCTTCTGAAGGTGGGCCCTGTGTGAACGCGCTGGTCACAGGCCCATGAAGCTGACACTGATTCTAAGCCAGAAAAGAGTGTTGAAAGCAGAAATAACTTTTTTTGGACAAACCAACTTGAGCAGATGGGTGGGCCTAAAAGGGAGGATGAGAAAAGCTAAAGGCCGGTTGAATACTAAGTGTTGAGAACTTCGGAAGGCAGGATGAGGGTTCAGACATGGGCCTGGGGGGAGGGGAGGTAGGGAAGGTTGAGAGCAGAGGAATGACAAGGTGAACGGGATATTTTACAGGATTGACTTCCTGTGAGATGTCTTTTAGAAGCTTGTGCCTTTCCACTATTCTTTTTTGTTTTTTTCATACATGAAAACAGAAGGAACGCTCTTTTCGGATCAAAGAAGGGCGATTGCCTGGGAGGCCTCTTTCGCTCACTTTTTCCTACTGTTACACGCACAGAATCTGCTGGAACTTTTGACATTCTGCTCCTCCGTGCCTCTGGATTTTTTTTTTTTTTTTTTTTTTTTTAAATTAATTAATTAATATTTATTTTTGGCTGCGTTGGGTCTTCGTTGCTGCGTGCGGGCTTTCTCTAGTTGCGGCGAGCGGGGGCTACTCTTTGTTGCGGTGCACGGGCTCCTCATTGCAGTGGCTTCTCTTGTTGTGGAGCATGGGCTCTAGGCACGCGGGCTTCGGTAGTTGTGGCACACAGGCTCAGTAGTTGTGGCTTGCAGGCTCTAGAGCACAGGCTCAGTAGTTGTGGTGCACGGGCTTAGTTGCTCCGCAGAATGTGGGATCTTCCCGGACCAGGGCTCAAACCCTTGTTCCCTGCATTGGCAGGCGGATTCTTAACCACTGTGCCACAAGGGAAGTCCCGTGCCTCTGGATTTTAATGCCAGCAAATTAGTGTGTAAGATGTCAACAGCAAATGACCTTCACAGGACAGAACGACCTTGCATTTTTCGGTCAGGAGAAGAGGTAAGCAACAGACACCCTAACTGCTGAATTACAATGAACCTTTCTACGATTCTTTGAATCTCTCAGGGGAATCAAAACAAAACAAAATGAGAGCAGTGATAGCAAGCAGCCAGCTTTGTGTGCAGACAACAGGTGGAGATAAAAGCCAAACCCTCAACTTCTCTCAAAGTATCAGAAAAAAATGTGACTTCTGTTCCCCACGGACCGGTAGTCATTTTCATCTTTGTTCTTCTCATTTTAGTAGCAATTTACAAAAGCAGGCATTTCCATGGCAAACACACACACACACCTCAAGCACGTCCTATAATATTTTATTCTAGATATACGTAGATTGAAGCTGCTAGTGAAGCAATAATACAGTTTAAACAGGAGTTGTTGAGAATGCTAATGTTCTAAGAAGGAAACTCTACCAGGGTGGTGTGTAGCCAGAATAAAGGATTTTATAATGCTGAAAGCTTTTGGCAGAAAAAAGCTCTGGGCTTCACCAGAGGCAGAAAAAGGGATACAAACTCCCAGTGGAGGAGTTTTGTTTTCTCTCTGCCATCCTCACTTGCCTCCCTGGCTTTGAGAAGTCAGCGTATTTCCTTGTTTGTCATGTTCTGACTAAGAGTCAGAGAGGTCTTCCCCCAGTTGACCTGGGCATTTTTAACTGGTCTTGCTGAATGTGGAGCTTGCTTTACCCTCCAGGTTATGTCCCCACCCCTCCTTGGTTATGTGCTCGGTTTCCATTCTTTCAAGCAGGTCTTAGAAATGTGTCACCTGTTTGGACAGCTCCCTGGGTAGATACACTCATTTCTTCAGCAATGGCCACTGGACCCTCATCATGGGTGCTTTTCTGTTGTGTAGACAGAATGGGCTTTCTGAGAAAGTGTGGTAGAAAGAGGGTCAACATAGGAGTCAGCTTGACCAGGGTCTCGACCCTGGCGCTGCCCTTTCAGCTCTGTGACTTCTAATGGGTGACATGGCTTCTTTCCCTCCTCTGAAAATGGTGCTCATAGGTGTGCTGTGAGCATGCAACAAAATCACATGCATCGAGTGCAGGAACACAGTAGGTTCCCAGGGACTTTCTGCTCCCTTCATTCAGCTGCCTTCCCTTCTCAACTGTCTATAGAGTCTCGGGCTGTGAAGCCATGTGGGGGGCGCCTTTCTATGGAGCGTTGCAGGTTTAAAGTCCATACCTACCTATGACCAGACTTGCCTTCTGCTTATTGGAAGTTCTGAGATGGCTTGTTTGCTTCTCCTCAAGATGTCAGCACTTTCAGTTCACCCATGAAGACCTCTCAGTTTGACTCAATTAGGTTTGAAGAATATATCCTCTCATTGCTTATTTATTGTCTCAGAGATAAAATGATCATTCAGGCAAGTCTAGAACTTGCCTGATGATCTATTTTTAGCAGAATGTCCCTTCTGGCAGATGTTCAAACCCTTGGAGTATCTCAACCACTATGACGTATCTCCCTGAGGCCATTTTGTGATGCCCATCAGGAAAGGCCTGAAACACAGTTCCACAGTCTTTATTTCTATAAATCAAAGTAGGCATCAGGGCAACTGGCCCTGCCATCTAATTATTTCCCCAAAGAATGGTTTTATATTGACTATTTAAAAACTAGTTATTATTTTTACAAGCTATGTCTCAATGGCTTATGTTGAATAACAACCCTATAGAAAAAAGAAAGTCCCCCATTCAGCTACCTTGACATAACATTGGCAACTCATTTTTTAATGTACGTTTTACCAGGATGTTATATCATTTGAAGTTAAATGGTGCTTATTATTATTTTATAGCCAGAGTGAGTATTTTGTAACCTGTGCTTGAAACTTTTATTTAAGTTACAATTATTCTGTCCGTGTTCTATGCTGTACGGCTTCAATTGTCCATTTCTTTGTGTAGAAGGACAGATCTACACTGAAGAAAGTTAAGATCTTTCTCGGTCCAACTGCATGTGGAAATTAGGTGTGCGTCTTTGGTGGGCTCCCCAACTTTCCTAAGAGGTCATCCATTCAGACAGTGGCTGTGTCCCTGACTTTCAACATAAAAGAGCTCCATTGCAGGGATTTGTTGTTAAATATAACCTCAAACTCACTTCTGCTCAATACTTAAGAAAAATGCAAATGAGAGAGACCATATTTATGAAGGATTGTTTAGATGATGTGCAAGGTATTCCATTCAATACACTAAAATCTCTCCTTGGTTTAAGCTAAGGATTTAAAGAACCTTGTTCCTGAAGCATCATGCTATTAACACGCTAAATGGAAAGACATTTAAAAAACAGTCATGTGGAATTCACTGCTGTATTTATTGCTACAATGTTGCTGAGACAGTTTTTACTCCATCACCCCTGTCTTTTTAGAAGACGACGTGGATAACTTTTCTTAGTTCTTAAGATGAGGTATTATAGTTGGGTTTCTCTGTTATTCTCTTACGGACTCTGTGAGTCATTTAAAAGACATATTTCCCTCTTTGCTTGCACTGCAGGAAGCTCAAAACCAAATGTGCACCCTGCCTTTTGTGAGTGTGCTGGTCCTGTGGTGTGCACTCTGTGTAACCTCACACCTTCGTCCATCCCCAGGATGGAGAGGCGTTCTACCTCCCCTCAGCTTCCACACCTTCATCGGTAGGAAGAAAGAGCCCTAGTGGTCCACAGCCTTTAGTAAGATATCTGCTCCTCTTTCCAATACTCAGTGGTTGGCCACCATGACCAACCTTGAGATCATCATCAAGACAAATGCCTTTTATTATCTTTATACATATCGTCACCACCGGAAGAAGAGAGCTTGATTCTCATCCCCTCATGATCTCTCATCCCTTTTTCTGACCCCATCTCCTATCCCTCCACAACTTCTACAGTCTTCCACTGTGCCCTCTGCAGTTCTGGATCACTTATTAGATTGACCTCCTGTATCTCCATCACTTCTTGAATACTCTTACCTTCTTGCTCTACCTGAAACTTGACTCTGCTGAAGTCAATATTTTCCCTGTGCTTTGCTTCTTCCAAGTCATGGTTGTTTTCTTTCTCATGGTTGTCCTACCACTGGGCCTGGAGGTGGGTTGGTGTCTTTCTTGGTCCTCAGTGCTGTTCTGGACCATTCCCGTCTCTCCCCTCTACCCCTTAACCTTATCTCATGCCATCAGTATACTCCATCCCCATCCCTCCTAGTTGCAGTCATCCAAAGACCTGACCACCTAGGTCCCTCCCCCTCGTTCTTTGAAGATTTTGGCTCCTGGTTCATGGACCCTTTCTCTACACTGGTCCTTTCATAATCATAGAGACCTTCAAATAGAAAAAGATACTTCCACTGCTCTACCCTCTTAGTTTCTCCAGTATATGGTCCTCCATCCAACCTAAGCCTCCCACTCCTTTGATCATATCCTAGAAATTGCCAGTACCCCCCATATTACTCTTCTGTTGCAGGATATCAAATTACCACAAATGGAGCGGCTTAAAAGGACCCTTATACATTAGCTCAGAGTTCTGTAGGTCAGAACTGTTGATCAGGCTGTGTCCTCTGGTTGGGGCAGACTTCACTTACTTGTGGTTGTAGAACCAAGTCCTCGTTTCCATGCTGGCTGTCTGCCAGGGCTACTCTCAGCTTCTAGAGGCCACTCAAATTCCTTGACCTGTGGCCCCCTAAATCTTTACAACCAGCAGTGGGGAGAGTCTCCCTTGTATAGAATCCTTCTCATGCTTCCAATCTCTTTCATCAGGCAGAGACGTGTCTCTTTTAAGGACTCTCCTGATTCGGTCAGACCCACCAAGGCTAATCTCCTTTTCTCAAAATTCACTGTCCCATATGACATAACCTGATCACCTGAGTGCTATCCTTATAGTCCCAGGTCCCTCCCACACTCACACCAAGGAGATTATCCAAGGTCATGGGTCACTGGGGGATCATTTTAGGATTCTTTCTACCATGCCCTTAGTATTCTCAACCTCAAGAGTCTCATTCTTAAACTACAGCCTCCTATCTACAGCTCACTTCTAGTTCCATGACTTTAACAATGTCTTGAACTCACCAGAACCTACAGTTTATTGATCTGCCTACATTTTCATGTCCCACATTCCCATCATTTCTTTACTTCCCTCTTTTCTCAGCTTATGGTCAATCACTATAATCACTCATTGACATACACCACCAACTCTTTTGTCTCTCTCTCTCTTGTTTTATTTGCCTGGCAAAAATCCCAACACCAGTTAAATCCTGCTCTCCTTTCCGCATGCCTGTATCCAAGTAGATAAAAGTGGCTGGAGAAAAGCATACTCCTATGCTGACTGGTCTTCTTTTAAATCTGTGAGCACTAATTTTAGTAGGTTCTTAAAGGTGGCTGGCACTTATAGGACACTTCCCTGCTTTTAAATACCCAAACTTTTAGACTTAGAACAAAGTGATTCAAACCTTTTCTGCTTGAAAATCTCCTAAAATAATTTTTCAAAGCTATGTACCCCTTTGCATATTTTAAATGGATATTTAAATTGTCATCAGAAATTTAAATAGTTGAAAATCTTAATTACAGTGTATTATAAATATATACATTTTTTAATTACAAAACTTTTAAATTACTCTGAAAGAACCTTAATATTATAGTGATTTGATATCCATCAGTATCCATTTAAAAATGCATAAACGAGTTCTTCTTTATCAATTAGAAGTTTTACCTCATTCTACTTTTTCCTTGAACTCATTTTTGCATTCCACTTGTAGATTTTTATAATTTATTTTATAATTCAAAGTATTTTATTGTTCATCCTATCATTGCTTTGCTTCCAAAAAAGTACATGTATGGTTAAATTAAAAATGGCTTAAATGTCTTCGTTGTCAGTCTCTTAATGTTCAATTTATTCATATTAAAATATCATGATTAGTGCAGAATTTAGCAAAATTATGTAAATATATTACATATTTTGATAAATAATCACAAAGCATGAAAGAATAAAAATTTTGAAATACATCTTACAGTAAGCATAGGACTGGTCTGTAGTTTCCAAAAATTTTGTTTTGAGAAATTTGAAAAAATTGTAGTTTACAAAGTTGCAAGCGTGGCACCATGAACAATCATATACCCTTCACCTAGATTCAACAGTTGTTAACATTTTGCCATATTTGCTCCCTTTCTCTCTCTCCAAATAGTTTTCTTTTCTTGCTGCACCACTTGAGAGTGTTCATCTGGGCCATGCACCCATAGTAACACAAGGGGAGCCAGAGTCCATGGGCAGGATGCAGATTGTAGGGCAAGTGTGGTGGTGAGCATACAGAAAGCATCTTACTCTTGTTTTCTTGTGAAAGAGGAATCAAGAGTATGGGAGAGGATTTGTTGGCAATTTATGGAAAAGGGGAAAAGTACAAGTCACGTCAGTCAGTGGACTTCAGTCTGGGGTCAGCACCCCCTTGGGGTGTACAAAGACCTTCAGGGGCTACAAGGCCATATATAGCTTTAACATGATCCATTTCCATGTGCATTCTCTCCTTAGAATTCTGCTGTTATACTTACTCTCCATCTTGCCAACTTTAAGAGTCCCAGTATTAGACCAACGCCTACCATCTGTAATTCACTTCCTCTATTTCCATGACTTCAACAGTGATTTGGACTCACATTTTCCACCTGATGTACTTTTTTTTACTAGCCTTCCAGGACACCACATTCTTCTCGTTTTCCTCCTAACTCCTTGCTTACTCCTTCTAAGTCTCCTTTGCTTGTTTATCCTCATTCCTGACTGTTAAATGTTGGTTCACCTAGGGCTGAGCCCTTGGACCTCTTCTCTTTGCTACTGTTACCTAGATAATCTCATCCAATCTTATGCCTGTAAGTCCATCTGTGTGCTCACAGCTCCTAAATTTGGCCCCTCCTGAGCTGCCCCCAGGACCTTTCTGCCTTCTCCTCTGGCGGTCTCACCTGCTCCCATCCTGTTCCAGCCACACCAGCTCTTTCGCTGCATCTCATTCGCACCTAACCTGCTCTCTCCTCCCGCTTTTGCAATGCTCTTCCTTCAGCTCTTTCCTCAGACATGGCCAAGGCTTACCCACCTCCCCACCCCAGTCCCTTCAGGTCTCTGCCCAGATGCCACCTTCTTAGGAAGTCTTCCGACAACCTGACTGAAATCAACAATCCCCGCCCCGTATTCCCTATGCCCGCTCCTTGCTTTATTTTTCTCCAGAGCACCCTTATCTGTTGTACTGTTTTGTGTATTTGTTTATTATCTGTCTCCACCCATAAAGCAGAAATTTTCATCCATTTTGGTCACTGCTAAATCCCTATTCTTTGTTTTTGTTTCACATGCAAACCTCCATCTCAGTTTGAGACTATCCTCAGAGCTCTGTTTCTTCTTAATGTGGAATGAGACTTCACTTCCTCTCCCAACAAAGCCATTTCTTTTGGGTTGGCCATAGCTTCTGCAACTGTATGTATCTCAACTGGAGTTCCAGCCAACAAAGTTTTGGGGGTACAAGTGAGGTTGTATTTATCAACCAGTTTCCTCATTTGTGACTCAGAAATGCACATGAAAATTGGAGACTGTCAGTATTGCTTCTGACTCCCTGGCTGTTTGTTGTTTTGAGTGAATTACTGGGTACATCCCATCCTGTGTTCTCCTTTTCATTTGATACTGACGCCCTTCACGGAGGCAAGTCTGCACGCCCTCTGCTCCTGACCCACATCTACTTCGGATTTCATTTGCTGTCCTGTCAGGAGTGTTCTGCTGACATTTTGAAATCCTTTACCTTAGAAGCTGGGGGGAAAAAAATGGAGGTTGAAGCATGGCACCATTAGATTTTATGGATGGGATAAATCAGGTTTGTATTTTTATAGATTTGACAACCCAGCTTTCAAAGGCACAACTGTAAAACATCACAGATTGGAAAATGTCTTGGTGGAGCCCATAAACTATTCTATCAGCTCTCTCACCTATTAATTATTTTCCCCAGCACTTGAGGATTTGAAAGTGACTGACAAAGGTGTTAAGAACTGGTTCAAGACAGTTTGCATTTACACACAGTTTAAATGCACATTCAGAATGATTTCCACCTTTTAAATGTGTCGGTTATTATTCTAGGGTGTGTAACAGCGTGGCAAGAATGACATGGTTAATGCAATAATATGATCTTCCATCACTTTTATGAGACATTTGCATCCTTTTATGCAACAGCTAATTGACAGTTGCCCCACCAGTCCTCCCCAATGGAACCGCCTATTATATGGAATTTATGGCCAGTGCTTTTGAAGTCAGTTCAATGATATGAAATGAAAATCTCTTTTAAATGACATTCAGTGACATCTTTTCTCTGGCTGGAAAAATTACATTTTGAAAAATATTTATTTATTGTGTAGTTGAGCTAGCCACAGTGCCAATGTGTGTGGTGTGTAGTAGGCAGTCCTTTTCTGTTGGGGATATACCTGCTGTGGTTTGGAAGCACAAGTCCCAGACCTTGCTGTGGCCCTTCTTATGTATATCAGGGCACAGCCAGCAAAGTGGCTGTTCTTGGGGGACATACACCCCTCTTTACTCCATTGGTCCAGAACTTCCTTGTCATGTGTGTTCTCTCTCTCTCTTATCTCATAGCTCTTACTTATTGTCCTTCTGCTAGAGTTTCAGCTCCAAGAAGACAGTGATTCTGTTTTGTTCAAGGATGTGTCCTCTAGCACATAGTAGGTGCTCAATAAATCTTTGCTAAATGATTGAACAATCATTCAGTTGCCTTGGCCTTGTTATTTTTGTGATTTTGACACAATATTTATCCTCCCCAACCCATTCAATTCTTATTCTACAAACCATTGAGTTTTATGATGAAGCCCCAAACAGATGCTATATTTATTTATTTTTTTAAGGAGGTGGATGAGCCACTGCAGCTAAGAACTGGCACCTCTTCCAGCTGACTGATGGGTGGGTCTCCCAAGGTGGCCAAGGGCTTGGATGGCTGCTGGGCCTTTCAAACTGCCTGATCCAGTCTGCCCGACTTTTGGTGGGACTGGTGAGTGAGTAAGCACAAACACTGGTTTGCATTTGGGGAGGGTAGTTGACTTTGATTTCTGACTTGGTTGAGGACCAGTATGGAGATAAATGCCTGCATCTTCTGTGACAAAGTAAACACGATTAAAACAGGATGGATAGATGTTCACTGGACTCTTGCCAGAGCTGAACTGGGAAATTTACCCTCCATATCGTGCTTCTAGGGAATGTGAATCCACCCTGGACACTCCAATGTCCTGACTGTCCTTACAAGGTCTCAAAATGCAAGGACCACATTGACATCCACCTGGTTTGCTCGTGTAGCCCCAGTGCCTGGCATCCTTTTATTCGTCAGCATTCACTGTGTGCTCTGTGAGTATGTATTGGTGTTTAGCAAACATTGTTGAGTGAGTGAAGTCATTCACTCTTGTTTCTGGTTGATACTATTTTAGAGGCAGGTTCGAGGAGCCTGAAGCTTACATACTTTGTGTGTGTGTGTGTGTGTGTGTGTGTGTGTGTGTGTGTGTGTGTGTGTGTGGTCTTAATGTAAAAGAATACAAAATGACAAATTAGGTATGAATATAATTATTTATTTGGAATGAGTAAAGAAATTGTAACAAATTACTGGAAGCTTAGAGGTTCAGGTCCCTTCTTGCCAAGCTCTTTTTAGCTAGTTTGCCAGAAATGCTTTCTTCGGAATGTTTTCCTTTTCTCAACTGGCTTTCTTCTCCATTTAGAACTCCCTAAAAGTCCCAGCAGTCCCCAGCACTACAGAGCTCATGCATGCGAAGGACCCCAAATCTTAACCTTCGTTAGCTTCACAGTAATCCTACCTCTGATTATTTCACTGTGGTCTTGAGAAGGCCCTAAAAAGAAGAGGAGTGGGAATGGGAGGAAAGAGAAGGAGAAAGTTCTTGACTAGAAGCCATTGGCTCTTTGAGAAAATTCTAGAAACAATCTGGGACCTCAGCTAGACTGTAGCCCAGAAATGTTGTAATGCCAGGACACTCTGCACAGTCTTCTTTTGGACCCCTGCCATGGTTCCTGACTTGCCCTGTCTCTTGTGACCAGGGTTTGGCAGCCACCAACATCCTGCCTTTGGGTTGCTACTGGATCAAGCCTCAGGCATAAGCAGAGTTGAATAAATTCCCAGGCTCCATGCTCTACTTGTTGGCAATCAGTGGGGAAAAGGTCAGGTCAATTGTTCTTTCTTTCTTTCTCTTTCTCCTTCATCCTATTTTCTATCTTCTCAGAGAGGGGATCGGTGTATGAGTAGCCAAGTCCTTTGTTCCTCTTCTGAAACCTAAAAACACATTCTGATTTATAGGAGCACGCGATCGTCATGTTTTTCTTTAATCCCCTTAAATCTCTTCAATTTCTTTTTGGATCTTTAAGACCACATTTGGGTCACACAGCAGACGTTGTAAGTCTTTACCATAGCATTTCTAAGACAAAAGACCTTTAAATGCAGTCATGTGGATCAAGTGAATTCAGTAAATGCATGTGGCATTGTGTAAAGGGTATGTCAAAGAGTTTGGATAGACAAGGAGCTTTCCAGAGAGGACAGTAAGTCCCCTACATACAAACCTTCAAGTTGCGAACTTTCAAAGATGGGAACTTGCGTTCCATCAGTGTCAGTTGTGAGTGAAATTGCAGCTTGCCCTCCGTCTCCTGTTGCTGACGATCCTTCAGCTCTACCATCTCCCACCTCCTCTCCCTCCTCCAGTCAGTAACTCTTCTTCCCTGGTCATTCGATGCCAGCCCCTGTATGCCAGCTGTTGTACTGTACTACTGTACTTTTCAAGGTACTGTACTGGAAGATTAAAAATGTTTTCTTTATTTTTTGGTTTGTTTTTTATGTATTATTTGTGTGAAAAGTATTATAAACCTATTACAGTACAGTACTATATAGCCGATGGTGTTAGTTGGGTACCTAGGCTAACTTTGTTGGACTTAAGAACAAATTGGACTTACGAACACACTCTCGGAATGGAACTCGTTTGTATGTAGGAGACTTACTATATATGCTGTTTCAGGGGCAGATGGAGAATGAAGGATGTACCACGTAGCTGTAACACAAAGTGGATTATGATGATGTAACATAAGGAAGGTAAAAAGGGGGAAGGGGCTATAAGAATCCAAGACAGGGCAAGAACCATTGGGTCATATATACTCTTCATGGAGGGGGCAGTGAATTTCATGGGACTTTAAAGAAAGGTAGGATTTCAGCAGGCATGGATGGGCTGGGAGAGTAGGAGAAAGGGAAGCCTCCCATGAGCACAGAAGGGATTCGGGAGAGTGTGGGGAAAGGTCAGGGAAAAGTGAGCACATAGCTTTGCTGTAAAGTGAGAGAATACGCTGGGAAATATTTTGTAATAGATGAGAAGGGATAAATTAGGTACACATTATGGATGTCCTTGAATCTTGGGCTTAATAGTTGCTATGAAAGACAGTGTGATGTACTGAGGAAATCACAGAAATTGGAGCCGGAAGATCTGAGTTAAATTATGACGTTGTAATTTACCGCCCGACTAGCTCAGCAAATCATTGAACAATTGGAGGCTCTCCAGTTGAATGGTGGATTAATGTCTGAACTAGTGGTCATTAGATTATGGTGAGGTTCAGAATAAAGGAATGGTGTTCAGTCATGAATTCTTGCAAGAAACACTTACCTACTGCCTAGGTCCTAGGGTTACTGAGGGAACCAAGCATTCAGGGCTCTGTTTTCAAAGAACTGACATGTTGGTACAGAGACCCAGATAAGACAGACATACACTAGCTGAAAGAAAATAAGGTAATTTCAGATAGCGATAATTACTGTGAAGGGAGGAGAACAGACAGTTGAGTAAAGAATAATGAGACAGGGTAGAAGAGCTGGATTTTTCGTACTTCAGATGTGGCAGTTAGGGAAAGCTTCCTGGAGGAGTGGGCAGCTGAGGAAAATGAGCCAGAAATGTGAAGACCTGGGGTCTAGAGTTCCAGGCAGTGGGAATAGTAAGGCCATACATGAGGACCAGAAGGAAGGCCAGTGTGGATGGAGGACAGGGGTAGAAAGGAGGAGACAAGTTCCTTTGTATTATCAGGACAGATCATATAAGGCTTTGTGGTCTAGAGGGAAAGTTTGTTTTTGATTCCAAGGGCAGTGGGAAACACTGGCTGGTGGAAAGCAAGCGTAGGGCATAATTTATTCTGTGAGAAAAGAATTGTAGTAAGACAGGAACAGAAAGGGGCAGACTAGCCCTGGGACCATTGTGGTAATTTAGACAAACAATGGTGGTGGTTTAGGCAGGGTAGTTGTTGGGAGACAGAAACACATGGTTGGATTTGGGCTGTTTGGAGCATTATCATGAAATTGCTGTTAGATTAGATGGGACCATAGATAAAATGCAAACTAGAAATGCTTTGTAATCTGAGAGCCTTGTATACACATGAAGGACTAATAGAGCCTGTAGTCCATGGGGAAAGGGGAAGGTTTTGAGCTTGGGAGTGACACGAAGTAGCACTTCAGCCAGGTAATCAGGCCCTCACACGGCTCGAGGAGAATGCTCAGAGCCCAGGAGGGAGGGCGTCAGGCAGCCCAGCGCTGCTCAGCTTCCACGGGCACTCAGATCACAGATCTGGCTCCGCAGATCTAGGGTAAGACTTGAGACTCTGCATTTGGAAGAAGCTTCTGTGATGCTGAAGCTGCTGGTCTGCAGGTCACACTTCCAGCAGCAAAGAATTCAGGAGAATAATTCAGAATAGTTCAGGTGAAATTAATGAGGGCTTGAGCGGGGCTGGGGCTATGGGTAAAGAGAAGAGAGCTCTTTCTTCTATAGTCCAGGTAGAGGAGCAAAGGGGAGTCATGAAAAAATGAAGTTTCGACTCACGGGGAACCAAGAAACAATGGTGTCAATAATATTCATACTGAAAGCAGGAGGATGTTTGGGGGAAGGGAAGAGGATGGATTTTCTAATCCCCATTCTTTTTTCTTGTGCTGTAGCGTGGGGTCTGACTGGGGTGCTGGGGTGGGAACCCCACCCCCCACCCCCTGACCTATCTAGTCTTGTCTGGAAGGAAGATGAGTCAAAGGTTTCATTCTCTACAACTGTGTCTGCTGAGTACGAGCACGCAGAGACTGCATGTATGTATGTATGTATGTATGTATTATTATTATTATTATTTTTTGCGGTATGTGGGCCTCTCACTGTTGTGGCCTCTCCTGTTGAGGAGCACAGGCTCCGGACGCGCAGGCTCAGTGGCCAAGGCTCACGGGCCCAGCCGCTCCGCGGCATGTGGGATCTTCCCGGACTGGGGCACGAACCCGTGTCCCCTGCATCGGCAGGCGGACTATCAACCACTGCGCCACCAGGGAAGCCCGAGACTGCATGTATTTAAAGAGCCACAAAGGGAAGGAGGACCAGGAACCTCATTCCAAGTAATGCGGTTGGAATTTGAACCCATACATCATCCTGGAAATCAAGAAAGGCCGTGTTTCCTTGGACCGTAGTCTCTGCCTGTTTACTGTGGAGCATCCTTGAGGCCAGCCCCCGCCCCATGTCCTGCACATGACGTGCTGCTCACTTCAGATATTGATACTAGAGCCCGAGGACTAGTAGTAGTACATCTGTGTGATGTTAATATATGAACAACAGTCCACGTTATTGGACACTTATTATGTGCCAAGTGCTGTGCAAAACGTTTTACAGTTATTTCATTAAACCCTCACAATTCCAAGAGGAAAGTCTTATTACTATTACCTCTCCCCACCCCAGACATCACCCATGCCCGTTCTGTAGCCAAAGGGTGTGAGGTTTTGCAAGGCTTAGTGGTTTGCTAAGGTCCCACAGTAAGGTGGCAGAACTGGAAACCAGATTAATCAATTAAGTAATTCTTCCAACCAGCAGGCCAAGGGAGTCTGTTCCAGCAGCCTCGCCCTGAAGCATCAGGTAAAACAGCTCCCCTGGCAGCACCTCTACAAAATCATCCTTCCACCCACCTGGGGTTAAAACAGGGTACTTGGCCCAGCAACTGGTTTAACTCATCTCTGTCCCCAGTGATCTCTGTGACCTTAGGCAAAGCACTTGAATTCTCTGGGCTAAAATATTCTCCCCTAGAAAAAAAAGAGGGGGATTTGATTCCTCAGGCCCCGCTATCCATTAGAACAACAGAGAAGCCTTTAACAAAATACTGTTGCTGGGTGCCCCCCCAGAAATCGCAATTCACTTTGTTTGGCGAACGACTCAGGTATTGGGACTTTTATAAAGCTTCCAGGGGCTTCCGGTGGACAGCCAGGGGTGAGCCCCCAGAGTGGCCGATCACTCCTCGAAGGCGGTGAAGGAAAGCCCACCTCTGTCACTGTCTTCCTAAGACTTTGTGATGCAGACGTCTACCAGAACTCATTTCATGGTAGCTTTTATTCTGAGCACAAAGGCTCAGTGGGGCTATGTGGTCTGAAACATTAGGGAGGTCTGATCTGGTCATAAAAAATCATGGATTTTACAGGTGAAAAATAGGAATGTGGGAAAGATGATCTTTTTTTTTTTTTTTTTTTTTAATAAAAGAAAATGCTTCTCCAGAATGGCCCTCTGAGGCACCTGGAGGGGCCTGGGTACTTTGTGTGCTGAGATATAACCTGAGGCTGAGAAATGCGCTCAGGGCCAGCAGGACCCGCCTGGATTTGGCTGGGAAAACGTAGTCACTGGATGCCTGAGATATTACGTAGAGTGACATGAGGACAAGGCACGAGCTGTACATAGAAATTATTTCATCCCTGCGGTTGGGACGTCGAATACCCTCCTGGGCCTCTGGGGACCGGAGCTTCCAGGAGGCGTGTGTGTGAGTGGCAGCACCTGGAGCCACCAAACCCCGCTTCATGGAGGTGACATCATGACCAGTGACCCTGGCCCGGGGGAGGGGGGGTTCAGCCGAACGGTCCCTCTGCACAGGCTGTGCCGATGCGTTTCTATGTAAGATTCCTTCGTTGTAAGGATTGGTGTATTCTCCCTGAGCTGTACCGTCAGAGCCAAGCCTCGGCCGACTCCCTTCGATCCGAACCTTCTCTCACTTCTGGTCCTGAGCTGCTGAACCCGGAGATGTTTGCCTGCCGGCGCAGGATGACGTCAGCGAGGAGGCAGCTCCTCGGGCGGAGGGAGCCAAGTCCTCAGACGCGATCCCGGAAGTAGGACAAGTACATTGTGTTTCTGCGCTTCAACCCAGAGAACTTCTTGGTCCCCGAAGCCTGTGCCAAATGTGTTTGCGTAACCTCAGTCAGGCGCTTCCAGAATGTGGGCTAAGGACTTGCCAGGGTTTCATTTCTTTCGGGGATGAACATCCGTGCAGAGCCTCAGTGGTGACAGCCATGCAAAGCCAGTGGGAATTGGGGGCTCAGACCTCAGAAAGGGCGAGGGTCCTGAGAGACGGTGTCCCTGCCCGGGCTACACACGAGACACCCCTGCCCTGGCTCACCCCGTAGGGCCGCGAGAACACTGGGATGAAGTTGGCCAGGCATACTGCCATGTTGTTTGGGCTAAGGGTGTGTTAATGCCGTGGAAAGGAGCAAGAAAAGCTACCAATTTGGCCACTGCTTCTGAACATTTGCTCTGCATTACTGAATCCTCCTGGTTAAAGGGAACTTCCTTGCAATTCTTTCCGCTGAGGCCGTGGGACAAGAACACACACATACTATACACATGCAAACACACACACGGAATTAAAACCTTTCGGAAATGAAAATCATTTATCGCACGTGTGCCCACATTCACATGCACCTACTGGGAGAAATAAAGGACTATAAAAATGGGCGTGCACATAAAAATGACCAATTTCAGGGCCAATGTTGGTGTCTTTCAAAGGTCAACGTTATAATAATAAACTCCTACTTTGTAGTGCTTTAGAGTTTATAGAACAATTTCACGTCTCATCTGATCAGTCCAATGACTTTGTAAGGTAAGGATTAGTTTCCTCTCCATTTTAAGGAAATGAAAGATCAGAGAAGTTAAGTGACTTGTTCAAGATTGTTCACAGCAGTTAATTTCCAGACTCAGGATAAAAAACACGGGTCACTCCCATCCAACCTCTCTACCCAATGTGGCTCTCTAATCTTGACCTTAGACCAGAATTTAATTGCCCTGTGACTCATCTATTTATATGGCTAGATGTTAGGCCTAGTGTCTCAAGAGTGTGCTTTGAGGACCAGCCTCTCCTGGGAGCCTTTGAGAACTGCAGACATGCAGACCCACCCCAGACCTTCAGGATTCCCCTCAGGTGATTCCCAGGCCCAGTCGAGTTTGGGATGCCCTGGAGGAGGGGCCTTGGGTTTCAGTCTCAGCTCTGCCACACTCAGGAGTTCCTGAGTGCCAGAACTGCATAACCTGGGGAACTAAGAAGAAAGACCCATGCCAGGATCCCACCAACGATGAGACAAAGAGATTCACTTTGAAAAACGCCGCAGGTGGCTCTAATGTGTCACAGATTGAGAGCCATTGGAATAGATCATTTCTGAGGTTCCTTCCCACCCTGGGTGAGTCTGAGAGCCTTCCCTTCCTCTGCCCGGGAAAAGGAGTTAAAATATCCTTTTAACTTTAAAGAGGCCCCAAAGCATCATGCAGCACTCAAGGCCCTGGGGTGAGGAGGGGCTGGCCTGCACAGCTGGCCCTTCAGATGAAACTCTCCAGTGTCCCTTAGGACTGGCCCAAGAGTCAGCAGATTGCAAACACCACCGAGAGTGCCAAGGAGAAAGTTCCAGACAAGATCTGGATCCCAGGAACAGCCTGGCTGTTGCTGGTAAGGCATTGAGAGTCCCCAAGTCATTACTGTGTTAAAAAAAAAAAAAAAAAAAACAAATACCAAAACAAACCCCACAGTTCCCTGTGTGTACAGAGTCACGCTGGAAAATGTGGGAATGTGTTCAGGCTCCCGTGGAGCCATCTGCTTGAGCTATCAGGAGGGAACATTCGTTAGGGAGAGATTGCGCCCGGGTCAGGGGAGGACAGCTGTACAGCCGGGGCCACTGAGCTAGCCCGTGCATGAGGGAGCTGGTAACTCGAGATGTCCCGTATTTCACTGCTTCTTAGATATGCAGAGAGGATGCCAGGCAGCCGGACCCACGACGATTTACTGGGTTTTGCAAAAGCAATCTAGAAACTGACAGAGGTTTCTGGTAGTGCTCCATGCTGCCAGTGTGAACACTCGTGTCCTCATCTGCTATCTGCGGCTGGTCAGGTCTCACTCTGGCCACGGGAAGCCACGTGCTTCAGCTGGGTGCCACACACAGAAAGTACACAGTTGTGGCCATCCCTGGCTGCCGGACCTGTGCCTGTCACGTCCCTCTTTGCTCTCTGCCTTTCCTCCTCTCTCTTTCGCTCTCAGTTTTATGGCTTAGCAGCTGCATGGCTAATTATTTGATTTTCCTCCCCCTAAACTTCTTGGATTCCTCTCATCACCTCCTTCCTGTCTCTTCCCGGCCCTTATTCCCAGGGCACAATCCAATTCCCATAGCTAAGCCTCCCACTCGCTCTCCCAAGCTCAGGATCCCAGGGAATCTGGAAACACTGGTGTAGACTTCTCTTGGATCTTGGAATAGAGGCAGGAAAGCTTCTAGGCTTTCGGTACCCATCATCTTTGATGCTTACCCTTTCCACGTGCATTGGCCGTCCCGTGACCACCACAGGACAGGCCAATTTGGTGACCAGCCATCTGTCAACAAAGACGCCAAGGCAGGGAAGCGTCCTGTTCTCCTTGTAGGTCTAAGAGCAGCAGGATGTGGGCAGTGTGGTCACGTGGGCCGCCGGATTACAAAAGCCAGTGGGTTGGGCTTTCTTGGTGGTGCAGTGGTTAAGAATCTGCCTACCAATGCAGGGGACACGGGTTCGAGCCCTGGTCCGGGAAGTTCCCACATGCGCCACAACTACTGAGCCTGCGCTCTAGAGCCCACGAGCCACAACTACTGAGCCCGTGTGCCACAACTACTGAAGCCTGCACGCCTAGAGCCCGTGCTCCGCAAAAAGAGAACCACTACAATGAGAAGCCTGCGCACTGCAACAAAGGTAACCCCCGCTCGCCACAACTAGAGAAAGCCCTCACGCAGCAACAAAGACCCAACGCAGCCAAAAATATAAATAAATAAGTAAATAAATTTATTTTAAAAATAAATAAAGCCAATTGGTCTCAATCCTGCTACATCTTAGAATCCTCTGGGAAATTTTCAAAACGTACCAATTCCTGGGCCTCCCTCCTGGACTTCTGTCTTAACTGGGCTGGGGTGATGCCCAGGTTAGGTATGTTTTTTTTCAACAAGCTGTTGGCTGGGTTGAGAGCCACTGCTGTTCCACTTTCCTTGGGTAGAGTCTGAAATAGGTGTCAAGTCACCAAATCCCCACTTCCAAGACGGACAGTGTGGTATTCCCCAAATTGAATTCTACAGTCTATGTAAAAGCGAACAGGGATACCTCATGTTTGCTGATCCATGGGAGAAGGCCAATGTGAATGCTAGTGTTAGAAAAAAATGTGATTGTGCTGTTGCCTGGCACATATTATTAACTGCTAACTAAGTGTTGCCCGATAGTCCTCCCAGAGGGGCTGGCTGTAATGAATAGGACAGAGGCATCCGACTCGTTTGTAATTACACATTAGTGCCGCTAAGTGCAGCTCACACCTACTGCTCTCCTTGAGGCCTCTGTGCCAGCGGGCAGACTTTGCATTGCTTATTCAATTATGTTATGTGTCCACAGCCTAATCGCTTTTAGATTTGCCCTAATTTCTTTTGCAGGGGAGCATCTCTGCAATGGGTATCATTTGCGTATCTGTCTTAACTACCCTTTCCTGATGAAGAAAATGGGAACTGCCACCAGCCCTGGGATGCAGCTGGGTTGACTGAGGCTATGGGGAGAGGAGGAACCATAGAATCACACATCTGCCTGCTTCCAGCTGTGTGGGACCCCACCAAACCGGCCTCCCCCCACCTGGCCCTCCCTGTTCATGGTGGAAGCCACATGCGCTCTTGATCCAAGAATGTGCCTTTAGACATTGTCTCCATCTATGGCAACAGACTGTGAAGGAAGGAGTTTTTAAAAGGGACACCTGTGCGGGGGCTCCAATCCCTGCTGGCGGGGTTTCCCCACAAAGAAGCTGGAATAGCATGGCTACAAGGGATCCAGAATGTTATTCAGCTTGGGGCCACATATTCAAAGGTTTATGCAGCTTTGTTGGATGGAGCTTTCTGTGATGATGGAAATGTCCTCTAACTGTGTTGTCCAGTTCAATGACCACTAGCCACGTGTGGCTATTGAACACTCAGAATTGTCTAGAAACTGAACTTTTAAGCTTATTTAATTCAGTTAGTTTAAACTTAAATTTAAGTAGCCCCATGTGGCCAGGGGCCTTTGGATTGGACAGCTCAGGTATACAGAATCAGGCAAGGGGGAGAAACCTGGGTCCAGATAGGACCCCAGCATGTGGGAGGGACACGTGCCCTGTCTAAAGAAGGCTCACTCGACTCCAAGAAATTGTTGCCGTGTGGCAATGTTATAGGCTCAGGAGTGAGATGTTCTATGTTTTCAAGAGAAGACAACAGTCCAGGTTTTTGTTTGAAACCTAAGTTTTAAATGTTGGAAACTAGTCAAAAATTTTAAAGAGCTTGTAACTTTCCTTTTAGTACAATTCCTTCATTTTATATCTGAGGAAACAGAGACTCAGGGAACTGACATGTCCTCCCCAAGGCTGCAAAGCAAGTGGGTGACACAGCCTTACCTGGTCTTATTCTAGATTTACCTCTCATCTCTTAATCTGTGTCCGTGCTCTTTCTCTATATTCTCATTCTAGATGGTACCTATTTTATCCTCCAGACATCTTCATTTTCCCAAACTGACCTGTGAGTTTGTTCTCCCCTCTTATTCTTCCAGCCAGCGAGAATTTTCTCCAAGCATCTGAAATGCCCTCGTGGCAAAGGAGAGAGAATTTTTGCCTCTCGGATTTAGGAGGCTGGAAGCAGTCTGTCTAGAGGTCTGAAATTCCTTTGAAGTCTCATATTTTGTCTTAAAAAAAATCCATGCAAGCTTGGCAGTCTACTCCTTAATATATCTGTGCTTATTTAGTATTAAGATAAAATCCTCCTTTATATTTTCAAGTAAAACTGAAGTTCCTAAGAGAAGCACCAATTTAATCTTACAGTTTCAGGAATTATCTGGCCCACAGCTCATACCATTTAGTACCTCATACTCCAGTTTGAAAAGTGCTGATGCATGGCAAACAATTTTGGTGGTCAGCTGAAATTTCTCTGCCTTCCCAATGCACCATCACTGAACAGGTAGAGAGGAGACTTCTTGTTTGGGGATGTCAGGATTTCTGGTCTTTTCCAGGAAGATGTGAATAGTTTGGGGCACAAACTTGGATCGTATCTCATTATCCTTGAATTTCAGATATTTCAAAGACATAAATACAGAGATAGGGTAAAGCAGGGAATATAATCAGGAACAAAGAGACCAATCCAATGTCACTGGCTATTTGAATGGCATTGTCTTCCAGGAGACTTTTGTCTCTAGAAAGTGAGAAATATGGAAGTAATAAGGAAGGAAACCATCTTGCGGGGGAGAGAGTAAACAACCTTAATTCAGCCTCCCATTGCGTGTTCTTAAGGCAAATGTGCAGGTATTCCAGCTCACATGTGTATATATACACCTTGAAGAGAGGATGCAGATAAAAGAAGGGTAGCTCTCATAAAGAAAAGCCACAGACTATCAGTCCTGGGTTAATTTTGTTGCTCTGTGGCTTCTTGATACATCAACTTGTTTTCTGTGTTTTTGCATTATCCCCTCCTCAAAGGCTTCCAGTCAGTTAGATGTAAAGGAAAGTTTAAGAATGTTGACATTGAGTTTGCAGCTAGTCATGGCTTAATAAAGTTAGGAGAGAAAAGTATCTTGAGCATTTTTTACTTAGATAAAAGACTGGGAAAATGTGGGACCCTCTGTGAATTTACTGTCACTTACTGTCTGCATTTACATGCAGAGTGCAGTGCATTATGGATTCTCATGAATGGGATTGGTTTTACAATGAGCTTTGGTTGATCTGGGCAAATCCTAAGGTCTTCTTGGTCTTCCTCCTACATTCTGTGTTTTGTTTTGTTTTATTCTTGAAATTTCCAGAAGACATCCAGGATTTCAACTATCACTTTCCCAATTCCCCAAAACATCACCCCGTATTTTGAATTGCCTACTGGATACATCCTCCCTCTTGAGATACCATAGCATATCAAACTTAAAATTTGCTAAAGAAAACGTATTATCTTTTCTCCCAAACTTGCTCTATAACCTACACTTTCTCTCTCAGATAGAGAGGAAATGGCTCACTTAGTTTTTCAAGTTAGATAATCCTCCATCATCTTTGAGTTTTCTTTTTCTTTTCCTTCCACATTCAAGTAGTTGCCTATCTTGTCAAGTTTCTCCTGATATATCTGGCAGCATTCCCAGTGCTATGATTTTGCTTCATAGCATCATGTCTTGTCTAGACTATTGCTATGGCCTCTAAATGATTTTTTTTCCTGACTTCTGGTCCCTCTCACCTCTGGAGTCACCTTAACACTACCCTCCTGAAATCATTAAAAAAACAAAAATTGGATATAGCAGTCTCCTGCTTCAGATTCCCTGCAGACCCTTGCTGTTCCAGGATAAGGTTTAAATTCGTTGTCAAGGTTGCATGATTTGTCCCACACTGATGCCAATTTAGTTTTTCAACCTAAGCTTTTTCCAGTTTTCACCTACGTGTTCGACAGTCAAGCCGCACAGTACCCCATCCCTCAGATCCGGCACACCCTTTCATGACCCTGGGTTGTTGCTGCATCATCCCCTCTGCCTGGGATGCTCTTTCCTTTCTTCTTCTTGTTTTTTTTTGCAGTACACGGGCCCCTCACTGCTGTGGCCTCTCCCGTTGCGGAGCACAGGCTCCGGACGCGCAGGCCCAGCGGCCATGGCTCACGAGCCCAGCCGCTCCGCGGCATGTGGGATCTTCCCGGACCGGGGCATGAACCCGTGTGCCCTGCATCGGCAGGCGGACTCTCAACCACTGCGCCACCAGGGAAGCCCTCCTTTCTTCTTATTGCTCATTAATCTTTCAAGATCAGTTTCAAGCACCAGCTCCTTTAAAAATTGTCTGCAACGCCTCCCCTCACGATGAGCTCTTCTGACTCGTGTACTTCCCAATGCCTCGTCCGTGGCTCTTGTATAGCTGTGATGCTTTGTAATTTACTGGTTTATAGTTTCTCTGTATTGTCCACTAGATAATGAGATCCTGAAGATCCATCTATTGTTCATCTCTGTGTCCCAGGGCCTGGCACAAGTGGATGCCCAGTAAGCCTTTATCCAAGCACTAATCTTACTAATCACAGTGGCCAATGGTGAACTCCTTAAGAGGAACGATCACGTGTTAGACATCTTTTCACTGTCAGTGCCCATCAGTTACTGAGTGCTAAGAGTTTATGGGCGTAATAAATTAGTAATTCCCAGAAATTAAATATGGTGATAAAGATCTTTGTCCATCAGTTTTGTGCCCTTGGAAAGTTACAAATCATCGTTGGGAGGGAACCAACAGTCTGAAGACCAACAGTCCATCATGATGGCCGTGCTTTTTATTTCTACCCAGAAATTATACTAAGAATGGTGATAGCTACTCTTTACCGAGGGCCTGCAATGTGTCAAGTTTTGCATTAAAAATTACCTCATCTGGGCTTCCCTGGTGGCGCAGTGGTTGAGAGTCCGCCTGCCGATGCAGGGGACACGGGTTCGTGCCCCGGTCCAGGAAGATCCCACATGCCGTGGAGCAGCTGGGCCCGTGAGCCATGGCCGCTGAGCCTGCGCGTCCGGAGCCTGTGTTCCACCACGGGAGAGGCCACAACAGTGAGAGGCCTGCGTACCGCAAAAAAAAAAAAAAAAAAAAAAAATTACCTCATCCAATTAGCATTTCTTTAAAAGGAACTATGATTGAACTAAAAGCTATCATCAGAAAAACTCTGGAATTTATTTAAAATTACCTTGCACACATCTGAAAGACTCAAATTATTGTTTAAGCCTCTCAGACATTACACCACTAATCCTTTACTCATGATCTCATCTTAAGACATAACACCAGCAGGAGAACGGTTGAGCCTCCCCCCATAACAACATAATGAGCAGATTTGGGTATTTACATAATAACTCAGAATGATTTCAGGCATTTTAGACAAAATATACAGCCACTTAGATTGCTGTCACTGCAGTTATCTCATCGCTCTTAGAAATTAAATGGAGTTGGAAATGGAAAAAGTGAAAATATGGGAGTTCTTGGATCTGTTGTACTTGGTTTAGCTACTTAAATGTTCTGGTCTGAAGCAAAATGCCACCATTAGGAGATTTGGTTCACAGAAAATGCAACCATTAAAGCTTTGCGCAAGATATCAAAAGTCGATCTGAAGTAGAAGCAGTTAGATTCCAGAAATCCTTTTGAAAGTGGCTACTATTTGACATTTGTAGAGGGGGGAAACTGATGATCCTAGGGGTAAGATAACTTACCAATTTCCCTATTTCTGACTCATATACCATCTTTATTTAATATTTTACTTCTAGCTTCATTTTTTTAAACTTCACAAATGGGGCACCGTATTTATTATTTTGTACTTTATTTACCCACATGTTTGTTATTTTCTTTACTCCTCATTTCTTCTTTTTATTTATTTATTTATTTATTTATTAGTTTCTGCTTTATAACAAAGTGAATCAGTCATACATATACATCTGTTCCCACATCCCTTCCCTCCTGCGTCTCCCTCCCTCCCACCCTCCCCATCCCACCCCTCCAGGCAGTCACAAGGCACCGAGCCGATCTCCCTGTGCTATGCGGCTGCTTCCCACTAGCTAGCTACCTTACGTTTGGTAGTGTATATATGTCCATGCCTCTCTTTCGCTTTGTCACAGCTTACCCTTCCCCCCCCCCTTCATTTCTTCTTGAGAATCATTTTATTTCCTTCTGAGATCATTTTCTTCTTTCTGAAATTCATTCTTTAGAAGTTCCTTAACTGTTTGTTGGTAATAACCTCTCTCAGGATTTTTTTCTTGCTTGAAGTTACGTTCATTTCATCCTTAGAGTTGAAAGATAGTTTTACTGGATTATCAATGATTTTTTTCTCGATTGCTGCTGTTTGTGAGTCAGCTGTTGGGCTAAAGCTCTTTGTAGGTTAGCTCTCCTTTTCTCTGGGTGCTTCTTCTTTGTCTTCAGTGATTCTGCAGTCTTCCTCTGATGTGTCTGTGTGGGACTTTCTTTGGAAATGCTGGTGTTCATTGGGCTCCTGGAATCAGGGGATCATTGTCGTTAATCAACTCCGGAAAGGTCTCATCTGTTATCTCTTTTAATATTTCCCCATCCCCCATCTCCTGTGTGCTCCCTGTAGACTGATATTAGAATTTTGCCCTTGACCTCCTCGCCCCTTGACCTCTCTTTCACATTTTTCATCTCTTTGCCACTTTATGCCTCATTTTTGGTAAATTTTTCAGCTTGATCTTTAACTTCATTGATTTCCTCTTCAGTTCTGACTAGTTATATCAGCTTTTGGTTTCTCAAATTTCTAACTGACCTTTTTTTAAAATCAAAATCTTTCTTCTTATATCGAGTTGGGGTGTCTCTCTCTCTCTTTTTCTTTGTAAATAGTTGTTTCTTGGGACTTCAGGAAGTCTTTGAGACCTGGGTTGAAGTCTCTTTTACTCAATGTGTGGCTTACGTTTTTAGAAAGAATCCCAGCCCCAAACCATTTTAAGTGTGGGTTTATAGTTAGATATTCTCAGCAGAGAAGTCCCCCCACCCCACTTCTTATTCCTCCATCAAGAACAAAGGACAAGACAGACATATCTGTTTCTTTCTCTTCTAGAGTTTCTTTTTTAGGTTCACTTGCTGAAAGTGTTTCCCTTTTGAGGTCCTGGAATTTTTTTTTTTTTTTTTTGGCCAGTGTTTCCTCTGACTCCTCATCTGACTCTAGCCGAGGTGTGTTTCCTGTCCTTCAGGCATGGAACCTGTTAACACCCCGGGGCTAGGTCACAGTGGTTGGCAGATGACGCAGGAAAGGTCCGCTCCAGCAGCAGCTTACCTCCCTGGATTCATGCTGTCTTACTGTTTCTAGCCTCTGAGAATTCACCTTACTTTCTTCCAGCTCTACCATACATTGCAAAACATATTTTAAAATTCATGCAGTGTTTCAGATATTTCCAGAAGCAGACATTTCCGGGGAGAATTAACTCTCCAACGTCTGATCAATACAATAGTTGTCGTTCCTGTTTGAAAGTTTAGAAGTACATTTACCAACAGGATAAGTGACTTTCTTGATAAATAATCAGTGTCTACACCAGATACTCAGGCCAGAATCTTCATTATTGTCTTAGCTGACAAGACAGCAGTCTTTATACTACCTCATTTTTTTTTTTTTTTTTTTTTTTTGCGGTACGCGGGCCTCTCACTGTTGTGGCCTCTCCCGTGGCGGAGCACAGGCTCCGGACGCGCAGGCTCAGTGGCCATGGCTCACGGGCCCAGCCGCTCCGCAGCATGTGGGATCTTCCCGGACCGGGGCATGAACCCGTGTCCCCTGCACCGGCAGGCGGACTCTCAACCACTGCGCCACCAGGGAAGCCCTGTGGTCTTATTTTAAGAAACTGTCACGGCCACCCCAGCTTCAGCACCCACCACCCTGATCGGTCAGCAGCCATCAACATCCGGGCAAGACCCTCCACCAGCAAAAAGAGTCTGACCTGCTGGAGGCTCAGATGACGGTTAGCACTTTTTTAGCAAGAAAGTATTTTTCAATTAAGGTATGTACATCGTTTTTTGACATAATGCTATTACACATTTAACAGACTATAGTATAGTGTAAATATAACTTTTATATGCCCTGGGAAACCAAAAAGTTCATATGACTTGCTCTGTGACAATATTCACTTTATTAGGGTGGTCTGGAGCTGAACCCACAATATCTCCAAGGCGGGCCTGTAATTCAAAGTGTTTTCTAAGTCACAGTTTCCACTCCTTTTTCCACACCCTCTCCTTCAGTCCATTACCACTGGGCTTCTCTCCTTTCTAGCTGCTCATGTCAAGATCACTTGCACGTTGTCAAGACCAATGATCATCAGTCTGTTCTTACTTGACCTCTGAGCCGCCGTTGGCACCACTAACCATTCTCTTTCTCCGTGAAACACCTTCTTCTTTTGGCTTCTGTGATACCACACACTCTGCTTGTTCTCTTCGTACCATAACACTTCTTCCTTTGTAAGTCCTTCTCCTCTGCTGGACCTCTAAATTTTGGAGTGCTCGGACGTTATGTGCTGGATCTGCCTTCTCTTCTCCATCTGCAAATGTCTCCTGGGTAATTACTGTAATTCCACTGGTTTTGACTCTCAAATCTGTAGCTTCAGCCCAGAACGTCCACTGTATTCCCAGGGCCTGAAATAGTGTTTAACACATAATATGTATAAACAGATATAGAAATAAGAATCAGAAGACCAAACAAAGCACCACAAGAACTCAAAATCTGAAGCCTGGAGTGCTTTCTGATCAGGTGAAATGGTGATTCGAATAGTGTACCTCTTGGAATCACTGCCCCCCACCTGGTTCATGCTGACATCTTCAAAGAATTATGGCAAAAATCCATGCAATTCCTGGTATGCTGCAGAAGAAAAAATAATCCAATGTCTTCTCTTCAAGGAAAGCTTGAAAACTGGCTGGTGCAACCTACTGTTCCTTGATCACATATTGAAACATTTAGAATGGGAAAGAAAGTCAAAAAGCTCCAAAGTCAGAGCCCCCAAATCTTGGGGCAATAGACATCCGAGCCCTGGGGGAGCAAATCATTTTTAAAATCTGGGCTGCTTTTTTCCGAAGAGGGAGGTGTGTGTCTGTGTGTGTTTCTGTGTCTGTATGTGTCCCTGTTGTGTGTGCTGGAGGAGAGGTGCTGACCTGGAGTGAGCGGAGAGCAATGACTATACCATCAGTGGAGAAAAGGACAGGGAAGGTTATCTCTCTTACAAACATAAACCTGTGCAGCGTCATGTCTGGCAGGAAAAGTCCAGATTGGTTCAGATGTAAAATCAGGTCTGGGAAATGCAGATGAAAATTAATCGCAGGTCTCCTTCAACCCCTGGCGTTCTCAGATGGGCTCCTGCCGGGGACCCCATTAGGCCTGGGCTTATTTGAATTCTGGCTAATGATCTGGAAGAGGGTGCTGCCAGTCTACTAATGCTTCTGAATCACCGTCATCTTGAGGGCTTAAATCATCAGCGGGGACTGAAAAGAATGCACATTGTATTAACTTCCTATTGCTGCTGTAACAAATTATCACGAGTTAATGGTTTAAAACAACATGATTTTATTACCTTAGGGTCGTGTGGGCCAGAACTCTGACAAGGGTCTCAGCCAGCTAAAAGTCAGGGTGTGCACAGGGCTGCATTCCTTCTGGAGGCTCTGGGGAGGATCTGCTTCCTCACCCTTCCCAGCTTTGATTGGTCCCTTCCGCTGCCGTCTCTCTCTGGTCCTCTGCAGCCAGGAAACGTCCTTCCCTCTGAAGAAAGGGAAGATCCTGTTGGGCCACCCAGATAATCCAGAATACTCTCCCCAGCTCAAGGTCCTTGACCTCAGTGACATCTGCAAAGTCCCTTTGCCGTGTAAGGTGACATATTTACAGGGTCTGGGGATTCGGATGTGGACTTCCTTGGAGGGTGGGGTCTTTGTTCTGCCCACCACACACGTACAGAGCTTAAAAATTGGAGCTGTGTAGGGCTTCCCTGGTGGCGCAGTGGTTGCGAGTCCACCTGCCGATGCAGGGGACACGGGTTCGTGCCCCGGTCCGGGAAGATCCCACATGCCGCGGAGCGGCTGGGCCCGTGAGCCATGGCCACTGAGCCTGCGCGTCCAGAGCCTGTGCTCTGCAACGGGAGAGGCCACAACAGTGAGAGGCCTGCGTACTGCAAAACAAACAAACAAACAAACAAACAAAATTGGAGCTGTGTAAAATCAGACTCAAAAGTGGAAATGAATGGAAGAGGGAAAATGGCTAATCTGAGCCACCCTGATTCAGCAGGGATTAGAGACACACCCTCCTGTGAGCAGGAACCAACCGCATATGGCCTTCTGGGCTGGGCCCAGAGAACCCATTTTGGAGAAAAGTGAGGCACAGGCCATTGCCTAGGAGTCCATGGATATTCAAATGAGCGTTTGCTGTTTAGTTCAAAATCAAATGTCAGACGAATGTGTCTTAAATAGTAAGTTATTTCTTCGGATGGGGTGTCTCAGAGACTGCAAAGGAGATGAATGTGCGAGCTGATGATTAAAAAGAAACCAGGGCAGGTCTGAGAACAATTGGCAAAAATTATGCCTGGGGAAATACCTTCAAGCGTAGCCAAGGAGGCTAATGAGGAACAACAGGCCAAAATCAAGGTTAATCAGTTTCAATCAGATATGAAAAATGAACACTACTGGGACTGGGATGGTGCTAGGCAAAGTAATTGCCCCCCCAAAGATGTCCAAATCGTAATCCCCAGAACCTGTGGATATATTGCCTTCTATTTTGGCAACATATAGTATAGTATAGTACCGTAAAGTACAGTACACCATATACATGGCAAAAGGGACTTTGCTGATGAGATTAAATCAAGGACCTCGAGATGGAGAGATTGTCCTGGATTATTAGAGTGGGCCCAGTGTAATCACAAGGGTTCTTAAAAGTGGAAGAGGCAAGCAGAAGAGTAGAGAATCAGAGAAGTTGTAGCACAAGGAAGACGCAGCCTGATGCTGCTGGTTTTGAATAAAGAGGAAGGAGCCATGAGCCAAGGAATGTCAGTGGCCTCTAGAAGCTGCCAAAGTCAAGGACATGGATTCTTCCCTAGGGCCTCCAGAAGGAACACAGCCCTACCCAAACCTTGATTTTAGCCCAGTGAGACCCATTTTGGACTTTGGACCTTTTGAAGTATAAGCTAGTACTTTTGTGTTGTTTTAAGTCTCTAGGCTTGTGGTGATTTGTCGCCGTGTATCTTTGTGGATCTGCATTCTGTAATGGAGTCTACTGCTACAGGGATATCCTCTCAAAGTCTGGCTGAAAGGCTGAGTGATTGAGTAAATGAACACATAAACTATGGGACAATCTTCTCAGGACACTTTGAAATAATGTCACTACTTTGCTATTTAAATTAATTTTCCTCTTGCATAAGCTTCCTTTGATCTGGAGCATAGAACACCAAGAGAACCCACAGATACACACATGCAGATAAACAACTGTAGGTTCTAACGGGTAGGACAAGGCTTCCCCTTCTCAGGGTTCTGCAGTTAAGCCCGGGTTGGAGGAAACTAAATCCTCTCCAGTTTGGGGCCCAACAGTGGTGTGGCAGAAAAATCTGTAGCATCTGTAATGTTCCAACCCAGGCTGTGAAATGTTCTTAATCATCTAACCTCAGACTCTTAGTTCAGGATAATTAAGCCTCTTCTGGCTGTACCGAATGTGCCAGTTTGCAGCGGCGGTTGGGTAACCGTTTATACTGTACACCTTGGCCATGGGAGTTTGCTTGAGTCCCTCTGTTTCTCTGTACAGGATTCAGGCCCTTCTAATAAGAATGCAGTCTACCTGGTGCTCTGGTGGGGTCTCTGGGCTTGCAGCCATCAAAGGGACTATTTGTAGAGGTGGGCAGCGTGCTAGAACCAGCCAGCACTACCACCCAGCAAATCTCCCCTGAGCCTAAGGGTCTCTTTCCTCTTCTCCTGGGAGCTGCTTACCTACACATGTTCTCAGGTGGGTTTGGAAGAGGAGCCTGCTGCCTGCTGTGTCTGAAAAGGGACAGTGGTGGGAAAGGTCAGTGCGGGTCAGTGAGGGAAAATGTTCCTACAAATGAGCGTGTATCTCCAGAGTTAGTGTGGTGGGGAGAGGAGCTGGTTAGACTTTAAAGTCTATTTTATTAGATGTTCTTAGCCATGAACTAGGCTTAATGACGGGCTACATGGCTTGTGTGCTCTGGTGTTATTTTTAAATTACTAGCAAACCCTCTCTAATGGTGAATAAGTAGGCATTCTTAGATTCTGAGTGTGGATGCCTGCATATAACCCACTGTTTCAGTGTCAGCTAAGCTGACAGCCCCCAGGTTTGCAATGATCTTTGAAGTTTTCTCAATGTCAGACCGTTTCACCTGCATCTAAGGCGATGGAGGTTCCAGGAAAGAAAAAAAAAGCATTCTCATTTTGGGCAAGTTGCTTAGTTTGTCTAAGCCTCAGTTTGTTCATCTGTAAAGTGGGGTTCATAACACCAAACTCAAGCGTGTGATCATCGTGGGGGTTAAATGGGACAGTGCACGTAAAGCCCTGTAGAGAGTGCCAGCCACAGGGTGAGCCTCTGCAGAAGTTAGCTGTTCTTCCTGGTGACAAGTGGTTGAGTAGCATCAGGTGTCATCTACAAGACCAAGTGCTGAGGTGCAGAGATGATTAAGATAGAGCCCTGCCTGAGAGCTTGTTTGTAGTTTATTGGCGGGGTGGGTGATTTGTGAATATATAAGGTTAAATGAAGAATCATGGGTCCCCTTAAACTTATGACTAGGGTACAGTGAGTGGCCCATTGTGCCTGGGATGGGGATGAGGATAACGAGGAAGGGCTTCTAGATCAGACGGTCTGGAGGTAAGACTTGACCCATGAGTGGGTGTTCACGAGGCAGATGGGCAGGAAAAAGGTCCCTCCCGCTTGATGGAGTGCCTGTCCTAGAGGGTCCTGGCACAGACCCGGAGCATTGCCTGCCTGTCGCCACTGTGGTCTGCTGAGGGCGGGGGACTATTCCTTTGTGCAGGCGTAGTTGAGAGGAAAGCAGCCATCCCAAAGGCTTCAACTTCTGCAGTCAGGCGGCCTTCAGGGCAGGCACAGGAGACCCTGCATCCCCGCTCAGCTTCTTCCAGGGCTCCTGGCAATGGAGCCTTTTCCTTTGCAAAGCTGCATCCTGCCCTTGCTGGCAGCAATGTGGGGAGGTGCCCTGAGTACACAACCCTGGGAAAGTGCCGCCAGAGTAAGAAGATCATGACCACTTGCTAAGTAGTGATGAATTCTTTCCACTGTTCTGACCTGTCCTTTCCTTCCTGCAGTGAGTCCTACCGATTCCTGCCGACTCTGGCTGGTACGTGGGGCATCAATCGTGTCTTCATTCTCTCCTCCCAGTGGTGGAAGGACCTGACTCAGTTTTGTACATAGTATGTACTCAGCAAATACTAGTTGGAAGAAATAGTGATTTCTTTTATGAATGGAGGCTCTTCTCCGTATATTTGGACAGCAAGTTCCATGTGGTTGGAAGGCAAAGCCCATACGTGACCTTCCCACCAGAGTCTGCCTGGGGCCAGCGTAAGTCTTGACATTTTGTGATCTCGAATACATTTTTCTGGTAGTTAATGCAAAGCTCCAAATTCATCTCTAACCACTTGCCCATACTCTTAATGAGTTACTAGGCCTTGTCGACTGTGCCTACAAATATTCTCACATTTTTCTCCTTTACATTCCTACTGCTACTTGCATTCAGACCCTGGTTATTATTTATCTAAACTCTTACAAAAACCGTTTACCCAGTCACCTGGTCTTCCTGTTTCCAGTGTTACCTCACCCTTTCTGTTCCCCCGCCTACTTTTTTTTTTTTTTTGCGGTACGCGGGCCTCTCACTGTTGTGGCCTCTCCTGTTGCGGAGCACAGGCTCCGGACGCGCAGGCTCAGCGGCCATGGCTCACGGGCCCAGCCACTCCGTGGCATGTGGCATCCTCCCGGACCAGGGCACAAACCCATGTCCCCTGCATCGGCAGGTGGACTCTCAACCACTGCGCCACCAGGGAAGCCCCCCAGCCTACTTTTTAAAAGTATGGACTGATCATATGTCAGCCATCACCTGTGTGTGTGTGTGCGTGTGTGTCTCTGTGTGTGCGCACGTGTGTGTGTGTGCATGTGCGTGTGTGTGTGTGTGTGTGTTCCTTAGCCTGGAAATAAATCCCTTCACAATATAGTCTGCATCTAACTCTCAAGACATGGTATTCTTCTGCCATTTGCTGTAATCAAATGTAACAACACATCATTCCATTTATATTCCATGTCTTTCTGTCTTCATGAATGTGCTTGTGTCATCCTCTTTTCCTGCAATGCCATATCTGTTACTCAGGTCTCAGTCTGAATGCTACCTTGCCTTATCCAGAGGCAGAGGGTTTGAAATTTAGAGCTGAAAGGGTGCTTGGAATCTTCCATTTCTGCCTCCTCACTGTATATATGGGGAAACAGAACTCTAGGGAGGTGACTGGGCTTATGTTAGATCAGCATTAAAGCCAGGACTAAAGAGGATCTCCTGGCTCTTAATTCACTACTCTTTCTATGTGGCCAATGCCTTTCATTCACCTTCAATAACTTCTCTTATGACAGTTTTTACATTCCATTTTGCTTTACAATTTTCTGTAGTTGTCTGTATTTGTAGCTCTGAGGGTAGAGACCATGTCTTAGTCATCTTAGTATATTCCACAGCAATTAGCACAGGGCTTACACATGTTAGGTGCTTTCTGTGTGCACTAAACATGAATGGATGGGTGGTTGGGTGGATGGGTGGATAGGTGAGTGGATGAATGGATGGATGAGTGAATGAATGAAAGGATGAATGTGTAGATAGAAGGATAGGTGATTGGATAAGTGGATGAAAGGATGGTGGGTGGACACATGGATAGGTGGATGGGAGGATGGATGGATAGATGCATGGATGAGGTTATGGATGGACAGATGGATGGATGGATGGATGGATGGGTAGATGAATGGATGAATAGATGGGTGAATGGATAGATGCGTGCCTGCATGAATGAATAATTGGATGATTATTGATGTAGCAGGAATGTGCTCAGGTATCCTAACAGCCCCACAGCAGACTTTATCTGCAAATGTGTGTATTGTGTAGCACAGTTGCAGTTGTGACTTACTCATTTTCTGATGTGATGAGGAAAAGATTATGAGAGGGGGGTTTGGGTAAGGGATATACCCTTCCAGGTGTGCATAATAATAAGTCTTCATTTGTTACAGAGTCTGTGTTAAGTACTCTATGCACATGATCATATTTAATCCTCACAGCAACTTTATAAAACAAGTTTCTTATTATCTGCAATTTATAGGCACTTAATGAGGTTGAATACCTTGTCAAGGAAATTGCAGAGTTAAGATTTGAGCCCAGGTTTTATGCACTTGGAAGCCCAGGCCCTTACCTACTACACAGAGCCAGGAAATAATTGGGGTGGCAGTTGGGTGTGAGGCCTTGGAAATCAGAGCTGCTATGTTCGAACCCAGTCAGGCCACTCATTTCCTGAGCAGGCAAATCACTTAATTTGGCTTCTCAGTTTACTCTGCGGTTTAATGGAAGTAATAGAATCTTCTTAGCAGGAGTGCTGTGAAAATTAATGACTGCATATAAAGAGGTTTAAGATAAAGATTCTCACATAAAAGAACCTGGAGGGAGGGAGTTTGGAGTGCTGTTAGGAAGAGTGAGGAACTGCAGCTTATTCCATTTCCACAGGCTGGGTTGAGAGTGGGCAACGCATTTGTTGCCCATTTGTTACGTATTTGTAAAAAATTCAGCTTCCAATCGATTTGCCTGGATGAAGCATTCTGGGGAAGAAATAGAACCTGGTAAATAATTTCTAGATTCCATTTTTACACATTTATAAAACATTATTTTTAACACTATATTATTTTTAAAAGAGAACTCCTGTTATGACTTAATAATGATGGTAATTAAATACCACGGGGGGAAGCAGGGGCAAAAAGTGCCATGTGGCCTTGATCTCTGAGTCAGCCGGGCTTCCCCACGGGTAAACTCAGGGTGCCATGTTCTTTTCCTCATCTGTGTGTGCTCGGCCATGGACATGGGTAGGAGATGGAAAAAGAGAAGCTCTCTATGTCACTCCCCGCCTCTCTAGATGGGAGTGTCTTGGTGTGGTTTCATAGGTAGGATTCCTGATCTCAGATTTTATCACCCTTCCTCATATTATATGCAGCCACCACACATGCCCTGTTGAATGGATGAGTCAACTTCCCCCAGCCTCTTTTATCCCAGCCAGGTATTACTGTATATTTACATACACTTTCTCATCCATTCGTGCGCTCATCAGATATTCATGGAACATCAGCTCTGTGCCAGACACTGTTCTAACACTGGGGATTCAGCAGACATGATCTCTACCCTGTGGAGAGATTCACTACCAAATAATCAGCGAAAAAATTAAGGAGGTGACAAGAGCAATGAGGAAAAGTAAAGGCAAGTGGGAAAGCCTGTGACAAAAGAGTGTGACTTTGTGGGCTGAGGTCAAGGAAGACTTCCAGAGGAGGTGGTTTTACCTGGGGCTGAAAAATGAGCAGGAATCTGTAGGGTTTACAGTGCCCAGTTCCTGTCCTAGGTGCGTGGGATACAGAGATGAATAGGACCCAGGAAGTAAATGGCACAGCCCTGACCTCAGGTGCTTCCACTCTGGTCCAGGAAGTGGACAGACACACCAGCAGTGATGTACAGAGAGGCAAGGACTGTAGATAGAAGTGCCCGAGGAGGAGGGTGAGGGGGCGGAGCTCCTACCTGGAGAGTTTCCGGGGCAAGTCCGGCCTGTCTGGGGAGTCTGAATTGCTCTGACGCATGAGTGGGATTAGTAGTAGATGATTGGCGAGGGAGGGGGCGAGGGCATTTAATGGAGAGGGAACTCATCGAGGGAAAGCTCAGATGGCTAAAGCATCCCTTGGGGGAAGCACAAGTAGCTTTTCAAACCTGGAGCCTAGGGACGTGTTGGGGAGAGGAGATGGGAGAGAGAAAGAGGAAGAGGTCAGGTGAGAAGGGCTTTGGGAGTTACCATGCTGAGGAATTCGAACTTGATCCTCTTTTCAGTGGGAAGCGTTGAGGGGTTTTAACCCGGGGAGTGAGTGATCACATGGGCACTAGAGGATCCTCCCTGCGTCAGAGTCGTGCTCGGAGGTGGACACGGAAAGCACCGAGAGCATAGCATGGATGGGAGAGAAGGCGAGTTTGGGAATGACCTTCTGAGACGGCGTGACTGGATGTGATTGGGAGGGTACAAGAGGGCAGTCAAGGAAAAGAGTCTTTACCCTGTTCTCCAGGAAGCGATTCTTGGCAAAAGTTTCTTTCTTTTTTTTCTTTTTTTTTTTTTTGCGGTACACAGGCCTCTCACTGTTGTGGCCTCTCCCGTTGCGGAGCACAGGCTCCGGACGCGCAGGCTCAGTGGCCACGGCTCACGGGCCCGGCTGCTCCGCGGCATGTGGGATGCGGGATCCTCCCAGACCGGGGCACGAACCCGTGTCCCCTGCATCGGCAGGCAGACGCTCAACCACCGCGCCACCAGGGAAGCCCGGCAAAAGGTTCTTTAAACAACCAGTTCCTTGACCAACTGCTCATCTTGTCTCTCCTCTTAGGGTGCACCCACAAAGTGTCACTGCTTGTGCAAAACCTGGCAGCAAAGATACCTGATGGATTGGTTAAGGTTTTCCAAACGTCTTTGACCTTGGGACCGTTGCTTTCTTTCTTTCTTTTTTTTTTTTATGAAACCTACACTAACATCCAGAGTGATCTTCCTAAAATTAAACACTGAGCATATCAATCTTTGCTTAAAATCACTCTGTTTTTTTGAACAAAGTTCAAATTATTTTCTTTGCACCTCGAGACCCTTCTGGAACTAGTGTTTGGGAGACCGTGTTGGAAGAAATGACCCCATTTGTAGATCTTCTTTTAGAGAAATGTCTCTTCCACTCTTTCCCCATTTTATTTGGTTGGTTTTCTTTCTATTATTGAGTTGCAGAAGTTCTTTAGATGCTTTGAATATAAATCTTGTGTCAAATATATGTTGAAAGTATTTCTTTCAGTCTGTGTTTTGAGATCACAGTATTATGTGAAGCTTCAGGAGGGAAATATGATGAATTGAGTTTTGGGCAGGTTGCATTTGAAAAGCCTGAGGTATATTCAGTCCATGCCTGTGTTGACACTAGTCTCAAGGTGTCCTGGGGTAGGGCATGTGGTTCCCTGCCTCTATAATATTACCTGTCAGATGGGGATAACAGTATTGGCTTGCTCTTTTTCAAGGGTTGTCATTGAAGATAAAGCAAAATAAAATATGTGAAAGCACTTTAAAAGAGTGAAAAGCCATATACAAACGGTAGTGCCACATTGACATTATGTATGTTCCAGACCACTCCCAGAAGGTAAAGACTTAGCATTGCTTTCAGCTTTAACCCGTCTTAGCTCTTGTCTTAACTTCTCTCCAACTTGCCTTTTGCACCTGCACATGACAAAGAAAACTCTTCTCCACTTACATGTCCTGGATATTTATAACTGGGTATAATGTGTTTGAACTCCAGACCTGAACAGGATACAACACGCGTGTATTTTGATCCTCTGTTTGCTTGTGTATGGTCATTATCTTCATCCAGTCACTCACCCAACACATACTTAATTGCTTTTTAACTATATATGCCAGACACACGCTAGTGACAAAACAAGAGAGGCATAGTCCTTTGCCTCATGGCCTGAAGTCTTTAGTGAGAGTCAGACAATTACATCCTCATTATCATACGGGTCCTGAAAGGGGGTTACAGGAACATCAAAGAACAGAAGGCAGGATCTGGGGGAGCAGCATGTAAGACGTAAAGGAAAGCAGGGGAAAATCCGGAGCTGTGACACTATGGAGTTTCTAAAGGAGCCACTTAGGGGAAGTAACAGAAGGGCATCCTACATCCATCAGAGGAGGCCTGGATTCATGAAACCCACATCTTAGTTGGCCATTCTAATCTTCCCCATTCACGTCTTTTTTCAGGGTTAGTTGGTGGCGTCTCAACAGGATTCCTACCCCTGTTTCTTGTAGCCCTTTGTTGAAGGTGATCATGACAATAAGTTGTTCAAAAAAGGGCTGATGGGGGGCTTCCCTGGTGGCGCAGTGGTTGAGAGTCCACCTGCCGATGCAGGGGACACGGGTTCGTGCCCCGGTCCAGGAAGATCCCACATGTCGCGGAGCGGCTGGGCCCGTGAGCCATGGCCGCTGAGCCTGTGCGTCCGGAGCCTGTGCTCCACAACGGGAGAGGCCACAACAGTGAGAGGCCCGCGTAACGCAAAAAAAAAAAAAAAAAAAAAAAAAGGCTGATGGGAAGGAGAGGAGAGCTGGGGTAATTCCCTAACTGAATGTCAACTCTTGAAGAATTGACCATTGACAGAATTGCCCTTCTCAATGACCACTTCCCATCCTTTTCTGGACCTGGCACTCTGGAGTCAGCTGGATCCTTCCAGACAGCCACTTGTCTTATGTCGCCATTTGCCAGGCTAGCACTGGGAGAAGAGGCAGAACTCGGACCTTCTGGCTGTGACAAACCCCCTCTGTAGGGTGCACAGTGCCCGGGACCAGGAGCGTCCCTAGGAAAGGCAGCGCTGAGCCGTGCTCCGGCCATGCCATTGGCATAGAGCTGCCCGGGCCCTGGCCCCTCTGCTCTTGGTTAGGCTACTTGGGGCATAGAGAAGAGGGCTATCTGTGCTCAGAGTACAAGTTCAGATGAAAGGTTTTCCATAGGTTTTTTTTTTCCCCACAGTCAAAAAGCATCTCCCAGATCTGAGGGGCCTGTCATCCAGCTGCTTTACTGGGCATCTGTCCGAGCTGGGTGGGCTCTTTAAGCTGGCTTTCCCCAGAACCCACCCCCCCAGAAAAGCATGTGTTGTCCGTCTCCTGCCACGGTTCTGCGGAGTGCGTGTCTCTCATCGATGTAGTGCTATGGGCCAAAATATTTTAGATAAAAATCAACCAAGAACTTAACGAGCACCTTGGCAATTCGCATGGTCCATTCTCCGAGCATCTCTGCTCACTGTTGCTGTGGTGATTCATCTGTGTGGAACGGGAGGCTTCAGTAGCTTTAATGATGCGTTTTACATGAACGTGGCCCTAGTTGACAGGTATGCGTCTCCCTTGCTCTAATGGAAGCATCATCTGCAGTGCAGCTATTAACTGGTAAGTTTTTATTTTAACCTCCTGTGCTCTTCAGAAAAAAATTCCACCCTGAGGGAATATGAAGTTTAGGTCTGACTAAATTCAAGTGATGTTAACTCATTCATCTTGGGCACACTTCCCCAGTACAGAGCCTGTCACCCAGGAGGGGCATGATAATTGGGTCTCTCCTCCTTCTGGAATGACTGGAAAGGAATCTAGGCCTCTGGACTGGCTCCTGGAGATTCGTGGGTTTGATAGAACAAACAGCATTTGAGGAAGGAAGCACTGCGTTCTCCTGTGGACATTGTCGACCACGTGATTCTCTCTCCACGCAGGGGCCATCTGTTGAGATCAGGTGGTGTCACCCTTCGTCTTGCAGGTGTGAGAAGTCACCGCTTTCTGCTTATAGAAGTTGGAAAGGAAACTTTGCCTTTCTGTTTCAGAGGCTGCCTGTGGCCTGCTGACCCCTGCTTGCTGCGTGCAGGCCGTTTCCCCAGTCTTCCGTGGGCTTCAGCATCACCTGGGATTTGTGGTAAACTGTAGATTCTAGGGCGCCATCCCTATAGCTCTGATTTGGAATGTCTGGGGCAGGGTCGCACGCATTGAGAAGTACTGGGTTCATAAGACTGAGACTAAGAAAAAGAACGGCCTGAAGCTGGGAACAAAGAGAGTTGGTGACAGGCAGCAATGAAAAGCATGCTTTTTGTCCCTGCCATGCATCAGTTACATGCACACGGCCCTGTGTGCCAAGCAGGCTAAGTGATGTTCGTTTCTTCAGTGCCTACTAGGTGCCAGTCCCCTGCCATGTGCTGGGAATGCAGAAATGAGGAAGAAATAGCTCTTGCCCCATGAAATTCACAGGCCAGTGTGTGTGGGCAAACAGACAAATACAAACCAACTACAATGTATGGAGACTGATGGTGCAATAATGTAGCACAAATCCAGTCTGAAGAGTCACAGAATAAAAATAGTCGCTGCCATTTATTGAACATTTTCTGTGGGCCTGGCTTTGTCTTACATATATTAAGTAAATTCCTGACAACAACCGTTTAGGGCAGGTGAGGAAAGAGGTCTAGGCTGTTAAAGTAGTTTGCACAAGGCTGCCCAGTTGATAAGCAGCAGAGCCAGGTTGTAAGTTGCCAAAGGCCATGTTCTTGAGAGCTGTATTACAGTCTTTCTGGAGAAAGGGGACTGTTATTTGCTGAACACGTACTATGTGTGAGACTCACTTAACTGAACATTCGTGACATTTCTGAGGGTGGCCAGAGCTGTGCAAGCACTCACAGACCAGGCACACTTGTCAGCTGCACCAGAGCCTGAATGGATGCAGGGATGTTGGGATGTTGATTCCCTTAGCCTTCCTGGTGGCTGGGCAGGGACTTGTCACCTCTAGCTATGGCATCCTAGTCAGTGTACCCCAGTATGCTCACAGTTTAGGGCACAGACAGCCCTGGTCTCTGTCTCCCTGCCTCCATAAGATATTGATGCTGCGTAGACGGCAGCTGTTTCAGCTTAAGGCGATCGGGGATGGCATTTTGCATTTCCATCCTCCGACCACTGTCAAGTGTGAGCTTGGTTCCCTGCCCAGGTCTCTGAATCCAGTCAGTTGGGCTGGTAGGTTGGTGCTGAGAGGAAGCCCCATCTGCTGGGACAGGAGTCAGAGCTCTTGAGCCCCTCACGGTTCATTTGCCCCGGACTCACTCTGCACACATTCGATCCGTTGGGGTTTCGGTTGAAGACACCCTTCTTCACTTCCTCTCCTAAAGACTGTCACGTCTTGGGTCACACGCACGCAGCATGGCTGCTCCAGCGTTGGCCACGTGTCATGGGTGGTCCCTGGCCTCTCGGTGTGAAGGTGGGCTGTAGTGACAGGTCCTTAATCAACGTGCAGTTTCCATGTGCTTTTTAATAAGTTACTGTTGGGGGCCAATTATATTATTTTAACAAACCATTTTCTTTCTCTTGTACGTGGCTCATCAAAAACAGGAAGTCAAAAGGTATGAATCCTCTTCCTGTGAATCAGCAGAGAAACCTTCCTCATTTGTGCCCATGAACATGCCACAGGGGGCCTATAAGAAAGGAAGGTAGCAAGCGGGACCCTGGGGTAGTCAGCAGGCAGGAATGCCAGGCTGGGACAGCTGTGCCTGTTGACCTTGGGAGCTAAGCCTGGGAGGCGGGGCGCACTGTGAGCTGAAGTAGCAGTGGAGGGGACAAGGGCCAGGACAGGCAGCTCGCTCCAGGACTGTTACAAATAAGGTGACAGGTCAGTGCTGATGCCCGCCAGTAGCCGTCAAACTGTAATGACAGTCCTGGGCCTTAGGAGAGGGCTGGCTGGGTTGGGGGAAGCAGCAGGGGGACGACGGGCTGGGGAGAACGCGTGTAGGAGAAGGGGCTCATTTCAGCACCTTGTGCTGGATCCAACACACAAACGCTATTGCACACTCACTCGGCCTCAGGGACTCTGTCCAGTGCTGAGTCACACAGGTCACTGATTTGTGATTAGCAACTCATATTTTGATATTCACCAGTGGGTCACGAGTATCAAGGAAAAGGGATCGATACGGTTTCAGGTCACATCCCGTGATGACACTGGGGTTGAAAGACAGTCCTTTCTTGGCTGTTCAGGTGGCTGCTTGCCAGAGAGGAGGTATTGGGCAGGCTCTTGTCCAGGCAGGCTGGTTGGTGTGCCTTTGGTAGCGGCCACCTGCCTGCATCTTCCCAGGGAAGAGGTGGGATGAGTGGGATCCTGTAAAGAGAGTGTTTGAAGACCTGGAAACAAAAGGCCTTCTATACGTAGGAGCTCCTCTGCCACTGCCCCCAGTGCAAAATAAACAGCCTTTTCTGCCTCTGTGGACGGGCACTGAGAAAGCATGACAGCCTTGGTGCCCAGACTTGTCTAATCACTCACATCCCCCACCAGCTTCCACCTGGAGCCCGTGCTCATGCCAGGCTTTGAGCATCTCTGCAAAGCCGTGGCTTAGGTATCCATTCCCTCAGCATCACTGACTCTGATGCTCTGAGCCAGTTATCTGGGATCAGATCATTTGTGTCCATTGGCCTTTCTCATCTTCATTCTTTCATCAAGATTGTATCTAGCACCTATTATGCAGCATGCACTGTGGGCTGAGTTGGGGATACAGGGACGAAAGCATAGGATCTGTGTCCCGCAGTTGCTTCAAGGCCAGTGAGGGAGAATGGCATATAATCCAATCAGATACAGGTGACCAAATGGTAATCGTGATTAGAGGTGGGATGCCGTCCCTTGAGAGACATCCAGGTAAGTAGCTTGTTTCATGTGCCGCCAGATCTAATGGTTACTGAGCCTAACTCCCTTTCTGTAACTTTGAGTCATTTATCCAGGTTCTTCCCTCTGGAACCACAAAGAGCAAATTACACTCCTCTTCCATAATGATGGAACTTTGGATATGTAAGCTTCTCTTCCAAGGCTAACAGTCTCATGACATGGAGTCTAGACCTGTCCCTGTTTTAATTGCTATCTTCTGGATATATTCTAATTTCTCAATGTCTTTATTGAAGTGGTAAAGCCAGAACCCACTACAATATTATGGGTTTAGCTGGAGAGAAATGTCAGAAAGACAAATACATGAGGAATAATTTTAAAAAATAATAAAATAAAATAAAAAAGGAGCCAGGCAGTGTGTGTGCGTGTTTAATGCATGGGGTAGAGAGAGAGATAAAATATTTTTATTTTTAATTTTCCGTAATGCAAAGTCGGTTCAAAGACTTTTTAGCACAGCATAATTGATTTTGACTTAGATTGTAACTTACATTTCCATTCTCTGGTCTGTTTATGTTAAAGTTCAATTACGAAAGCTTGATGGAAACATCTGACCTGGGCAGGTCCTATGGCTGTCAGCCCCTCATTAGCCAGGGCCTCAGCACCCTGGGTGATGCTCCATTTCCAAGTAACTACCTAATCTAGTCACACACATGGTTTTCTCTCTGTGTCAAAGCTGTAACCAAACCCTGGTCTCCTGCAGACAGCCAGGGAGAAGGCTCGCACGGGAAACGCCAGGGACGGTCATTCCACTTACAGTCTCTGTGAATCATCCACAACCCGAGGAGTTACTCCTTCCCTATTCCGAGAAGTAGAACCTGTGTGACCGCACATCGCACGTGGCCGCAGATCGCCTGTGATGTCTGCCTCTAGAGCACAACCCAAGAAACCTGTTTCTAATCTATCTTGGGAAACTGTCAGTGTCGGCATTTACCTGTCATAGATACATTGGTACTTGGCATCTGTTCCAGCTGTATATCTCACAGGATCCCTTGCAGCTAGGGTTATGGATACAAATCAGGGTTCCCCAGTTAGAGGCACTCATGGAAGATTTGAAATGCGGAACTCTGATAAAAGGTCAGATTTCTGCAGCTTTGGCCAATGTTGCTGGCAAGCAAGGTCTTAAAGATGCTGCCCTTTTCTATAGCAAAATTCCCTTGTATAATTGTCAGCTCTTGTGAGTAGACAGGCAACTGTAGCAGCATGCTGACAGTTTCCAGAATCCACAGCTCTGGGGCTGTGCTCTGCAACTCAGCCATTCCTGGGGCAGCCTGCCGACTCTCCACCTTCTGGTTGGGGTGAAGGGAGCAGTTCCCCTTGTGGATTGGGTCAGCAGTATAGTGCCAGGGGTCATTCTCGAGGCCCCAGCCTACAGCCTCATCCTTCCAGCCCCTCGAACGATTTTGTGAGCACTGAATTCCCTGTATTAAACCCCTTTCTGTTTAAAATAGCTACAGTACTTTCTGTTTCCTGAAACTGAGCCCTGACAGGTACAGTGTTCAAAGGTAGTGTCTGAAAGGTGATTTTCACTCTTTTACCTTACTTCAAAAGTGTCTTGTGACTGCTTTTAGAGAGCACTGCACTAGAACTTGCGTTTTAGTCCCGTGTCTGTTGCTTGTCACCTATGCCCGTGACCTTGAACGAGTCACTCAGCTCTCAACTCCTTTTCCTTATCTATCAAATCAGGCAAATCATACCTGCTTTGCATATGTGAGCCTCAGTAGAGAGAATGAACCTGAAAATGGGCTTCAAGCAATGAAACGTGACTGGCATGTTTTCTCCTCAATCTAATATCCACCCCCAATAAGACCCAGTCTCTGCCTTTCACAAAGTCCCAGTTAGAAAATGTTGTCTGTTCATCATAAAGAGAGAAATAATATCAAATGTCCTGCCACACATTGTGTTTAGGATTCCCTGTGACTATTTGCAAACCAAATGCTCTGAGACTCTGGAGACAGAGTTGACATTTATGCAATAATTTCTAAATGAATAAGTATAAAATTGGTGAAAGCAAAGGACCTTTTAAAGTCAGGCCACGATCAAGATAGACAGTAGCATCATCTAGCATGTGAGCTCAGTGTTTTACAAGGAAGTCCTATGGAAAAAGAAGACAGTTTCTGAAGTCAAATCATACCAGGTTGGTGGCGGACCAGGCATCCCCTTTCAGATAGCTGGTGAATGTCTACCACGTGCAAGGCTTTCTGTTAGGCATTGGGCCCTATGCTAGATGTGAAAATAAGTACACTTGGGAAAATATTACTGTCTATAAATTATAAATCAGTGAGCCTCACTAAATTAGAAGAAAGACACAGAACTAAATATAACGGTTACTCATTTTCCATTCTGAACAAAACTTGTTTGCCATGTAAAACAGACCCACTGCACAACACGCTATAATTCCCTCCTCTGGACAGATAATTGCTCTTTGTCACACCCATGCCTGTCCTCATTCCACTGCTCCTTCTCGTGGGAATCCTTGCCCGTCTCGCCTACCCGATTCTCAGCTCAAAGGCCCCCTACTCTGAGACGATTTTCTTTTTCTTTTCTTTTTTTTTTTTAAAAACACTGGAGATTCTTTTTTTTTTTAATTTTATTTAATTTTTATTTAATTTTGGCTGCACTGGGTCTTCATTACTGCGCACCAGCTTTCTCTTCGTTGCGGTGCGTGGGCTTCTCATTGCGGTGGCTTCTCTTGTAGTGGAGCACGGGCTCAAGGTGCACGGGCTTCAGTAGCTGCAGCACTCGGGCTCAGTAGTTGCAGTACACGGGCCCTAGAATGTGCGGGCTTCTGTAGCTGTGGTGCACGGGCTCAGTAGTTGTGGCGCACGGACTTAGTTGCTCTGCGGCATGTGGGATCTTCCTGGACCAGGGGTTGAAGCCGTGTCCCCGGCATTGGCAGGCGGATTCTTAACCACTGCGCCACCAGGGAAGTCCCTGACAAGGTTTTCTTAACTCCCTAAATCTAAATTAATCCCTCTCTGCTGTCCTAATTACTCCTATATGTTAATTGTAGCCTACATCATTTTTCTGTCTCATATGAATTTCCGTTTTAATTATTTTGTTAGTTTTTAGTTATTTTGATCTGTAAGTATCATATCTTTGTATACTTTAGTTAGATATTTTAGTTATGGAAACTGGCACAGTGTAGCGCTGGTAGTAAACCAAGTTTGCTGAATTCAGTTTTGGGTGGATCCTACATACCTTTTACTGAATTGAATAGTAGAAAGGAGATAGACATAAAACAGATATTGGTGAGGCCTCAGAGAGTCTTTCCTGTTATTTCCTGTTTTCTCCTTAGCTGCTGCCTGCCTACTCTCCCCACATGAGCAAGTGTCCACCCGTCTTGTTAGAAGTGGATAATATATGGTAACAGGCTGGGGATATTAGAACAATAGGAGATAATGCCACCTTTTTAGCTTTCATTGTAATTCTTTGTAGTGCCAGATACATGAAATTTCAAGGAGAAGAAATGTGTATAATTTATTCAAATCCTGATTAAACCAAATAAATGAAATGCATCGGTGTATTCTGTAAGCACTTGTCCTGTGCACATTATAGAATGACTATTTTAAAGGATGTACTTTTCCCCTCAAATTCAGAAAGAGGGTGAGAAGAACAATAGACAGGAAAAAGAAACATCAAAGAAAGTGTAGATGATGTGCAGCCACTTGCTGGACGAAGTGAAATCTTAGGAGTCGTTAAAAATATATATTAATGCTATTAACAAAAATGACATGCGTACATTTGTATAGAGTTGTAACGTGTCTAGTTTTTTTTTCTTACATGTATTATCTCATTAGACCTTCACAATAACCCTATGAGGTAGACGGGACACAAGTTTCATATAAGGAAATGGATTTAGTCCAACAGTATGTCTTTGTGACCTCTTTGAACATAGCAAATCTCATTATAAATGATTTAGGGAAATATGCCTATCTGATAAATGTATTAGCTGCCATTTTGCTTTAAGATGTCACACTACACCACTAACGAGCTTAATACCCATTAGAAGTTTACCAGTTAGGGTCAGAATCATCTAGGGTTACCCTGAAGCAGACAGAAAAACAAAATGATTTTTTTTGAATTGGGGGCTTTTGCTTTATGGGTTACAATATAGGCATGAGCATGGTCTTGAAGCATTTATTTAAGATCAAAGTCTGGTCAAAGCAAAAGATGTTAAAATGATTCTAGACATCTGTCTTTCTCTTTCCCTTGCAGTATATATCCACACCAATAGACGCAGAGCTGGAAGATGGCGTGCATATCAGACTGCTCTGGATTGGTTGCAGGTGAGTGAGGATCAAACCCTATCTACTTTCAGCTCTCTGTCCAACTGGTGTGATGCCACCTAGAAATCAGCCAGAACATGTGATCTGAGGACAAAGATTAGTAAACTCTCTTTGGTTTTGAATAATTCATTCTGCCTCATTTCTTCTGCTATTGATTCCTTCTAATGTTTTTTTTGTTGTTGTTGTTTTTTGCGGTACGCGGGCCTCTCACTGTTGTGGCCTCTCCCGTTGCGGAGCACAGGCTCCGGACGCACAGGCTCAGCGGCCATGGCTCACGGGCCCAGCCGCTCCGCGGCATGTGGGATCCTCCCGGACCGGGGCACGAACCCGTGTCCCCTGCATCGGCAGGCGGACTCTCAACCACAGCGCCACAGGGAAGCCCCTTCTAATGTATTTTTTATTTCAGTTATTGTATTCTTCAGCTCTGTTTGGTTGTTCTTTATATTTTCTGACTCTTTGCTAAAAACTTCTTGTAACTTCTCAATCTGTGCATCTGTTCTTTTTCCAAGTTCTTGGATCATCTTTATGATCATTACTCTGAACTCTTTCTCTAGTAGAGAGCCTATCTCCACTTCATTTAGTTGTTCTTCTGGGTCTTTGGTTTTGCATAGAGACATGAAACATAGAAAAGTATTTAAAATACAGCTGACTTTTTTCAAGTTAGATATTCATTTGTTTAGCTAGGAAAATATCACTGTGCCATAACCTCAGGATGCACACGGTTCTCCTGCTTGGGGACCCACAAGCTAAGCAAAAGCACAGGGACATGAAAGCCAGGGATGATTTGCTAAAATGGTCAGTGACTCCTATATGTGTAAAAGTTCTAATTAAGATGGGAGAGAGAGGACAGGGCGGATACAAGAGATGCTCAGGAGGTGAGACGGACCGGGCACGACGACTGACTGGGTGGAGGGGTGTGAGGAAGAGGCAGAACGAGGAGGAGAGAATGACTCCTAAGGATCAGTCACGGAGGAAGGAGGTGTGGTGCTGCCGTGATGACGTATATAATGCAGGTCAGATCTGGGGTGAAAGGGAGCCTACCGTTCACCCAAGCAGAACTGCTCAGAAAGCAGTTATGATTCAGAACAAAGCTCTAGGAGAGCTGGATACAGTCCTGAGAGGTACAGGTGAAGCCACAGCGCTCAGAGAAAGAAGCAGAGAAATGGATGAAGGATTCAATACGGGATGGCCCGAGGGGTAAGAGGAGAAGGGCAGACATCATCATAGCGAGTAGAAGTCAAGCGTTCAAGAAATAGGTCATGTCAGTGTCAAACACTGCAGAATTGTCCCATAAGGCTGAAGTAGATTTAGCATTTAAGTCATTAAGATGACTTTAGGGGAGGTAGTTCCAAAAGCACTGTGGATGTAGGCCATCTATTAATAGGTAAGGAAAGTGTGGTAGGCAGCATAATGGTTCCCCAAAGACGTATCTGCCCTAATCCCTGGAACCTGTGAATATCGTGCCTTGTACGGCTAAGAGCTTTAGCAGTTGTGACCTAAGGTAGGGATCTTGAGCTGGGGAGATTATCCAGATGGATGGATGGTTATCCGGACGAGGACTCTAGTCACATTGAGTCCTTATAAATGAAAGAGGAGGCAGGAAGAGTCAGCCAGAGAGATAGGGTGTGGCCTCGCAACCCACTCTTGCTGGCTGTGAAGATGGAGGAAGGGGGCCGTGAGCCAGGGATCAGGGAACGTGATGCTCTCTGGAAGCTGGAAACGGTTCCCACTGTACAGCTGTGAAGAAAATGGAGCTCCTGGTCTTACAACTGCAAGGAATTCTGCCCACAACCTGAATGCAGAAGATATGGATTCTCTTCTAGAGCCCCCAGAACGGAGCACAGCCTGCCAACACCTTGCCTTTGGTCTGCTGAGACCCATCCCACACTTCTGACCTAAAAAAACCACAAGATAACAAATTGGTGGTATTTTAGCTGTTGTTTGTTGGTAATTTGTTATAGCACGAATAGGAAACTAATATGGAGGGGTTCACATCTAGAGTGATGGCAATTATGAAAAAGTCAGCTACTGTTGAAGATGTTTGAAGGTTAAAAATATAAGATTATGAAGCTTGGAAATATGTTACTAGGACAAATTTTTAAATTTTTTTTTTTTTTTTTTTTTTTTTTTTTTTGTGGTACGTGGGCCTCTCACTGTTGTGGCCTCTCCCGTTGAGGAGCACAGGCTCCAGACGCGCAGGCTCAGCGGCCATGGCTCACAGGCCCAGCCGCTCCGCGGCATGTGGGATCTTCCCGGACCGGGGCACGAACCCGCGTCCCCTGCATCGGCAGGCGGATCCTCAACCACTGCGCCACCAGGGAAGCCCACATTTTTAAAATTTTAAACATATATTTATTCTTAATTAAATTCATAATAAAAAATCTTTAAATTATTATTAATGAACACTCATGTCGGAATTTCAAATAATATAAAAAATGAAAATTAAATTAAAAGTCACCCTACTCACTATTATAATTACATTCAATATTATAATTGGGTTCATTATTTTTCTAGACTTCAGGCGACTAGGCTTCTTGATGAGCATGTGTGTGTAGAGGGGTACATATCTAAGATCATACTACACATGTTAATAGGACAAATTTTGGAGTCACTTTTTCTTTGGAGTAGGAGGTAGGATGGTTGGAATCAGAGTCATATGTAGACCTTTGACACTAACTGCCTCCTTTTAGCTCTTTACTGGATGAGGTTGATTGATATGTAAGATCCCTATATTTGCTGCAAGGGCGATGATACATCCTGTTCCTGCTTTGGACTTTATTTATTTATTTGCACATGACCTTATTTTTTAGAGCAGTTTTAGGTTCACAGCCAAACCTAGTAGAAGGCACAGAGGCTTCCCATTGTCTCCCCCCAACATGCACAGTCCCTTCCCCCACTATCAACATCCTGCTCCAGAGTGGCTCAATTTTACAATCTACCCTGATGCTTCATTATCACCCAAGGTCCACTGTTTACATTAGGGTTCACTCTTGGTCTACTACGTCATTTTTTTTTTTTTTTTTTTGCGGTACGCGGGCCTCTCACTGTTGTGGCCTCTCCCGTTGCGGAGCACAGGCTCCGGACGCGCAGGCTCAGCGGCCATGGCTCACGGGCCCAGCCGCTCCGCGGCACGTGGGATCTTCCTGGACCGGGGCACGAACCTGTGTCCCCTGCATCGGCAGGCGGACTCCCAACCACTGCGCCACCAGGGAAGCCCTCTACTACGTCTTTTAACCTCAAACTAGAGAGATCCCACCAGCAACCTTTTGCTAACTGGGTTCCCTGCTGTCATCACTCCATAGCCCATCGGAGCCCGCCCCGTGGCTTGATAGCAGTGGACGCTTGCAGCCCAGGATACCTTTAATTTTCCTTGCTCCGTCTCCTTCCACGTCTCCCGCTCAGCAGCCCGGCTATTACAGTAAGGGCTTAATGTGTGCCCTGGCACTGTTGTGGTATCATTTAGACGATTGCATGCTGGGCTGACACAAGTCAGAGGCGGCTGACACATTAAGGGTTCCTCGTTATCAGCTTGCTGGGGATTCGGTCAATGGAACGGTGGTAAACCTCAGCCATTCCACTGAGACACGAGCCTATTTACTTTCCTCATCCAGTCCTGTGCCCTCCTGTTCCGTCCCCTAGAAATGCTGTCTCTCTATGTTGTTTGAAGCCAATGGGTAGCCGGGCAGCTTTTTCAGTCTTGCCTAACCCCCTGCGAACATGGAAATATCAACTGGGGAAGACATTGTTATTGCCTTTCAAATGAGAAAGTCCCGGGCAGTAGTCACGACCAGGGCGTTTTAAAACATCTCTTTTATAATTATATACATTTCACGTACTTTTAGATTTCTGTGCATATTGCAATTGTTTCAGTTATACTCATTTGGTTTTGAAAGCAAGTTTCTAGAAGCAAGGTCTAGACATATTTAATGCTTATTTAGTATGCCTTAAATACAGCATCCAATGCCACACCACTGATTTCTCATTAACACTGGTAAAGGGCTGCAAATCTAAACGAGGCCTTCTTTTGCTTTTTCTGCATCCATCCCTATATTTCTTTCCCAGGTGTCCTATGGAACTAAGCATTTCTTTATGCTCATAATTCAATTCAATTACTGGACACATCACAGAGTGCATCGGACTGATAATAACCAGTAATAACCAGTAATGCTTCTCAGAACGACCTTTGGTCCAGTTCTCTCTCACAGGTGCTCTGGGGGCCAAGCAGGTCTCCACTGACTTATGCATGGTTTCAGGGGGCACATGCATGCTCTCCTCCCCGCCCCAGAAAGGCCCAGACTCAGCCTATAGCCTTAGCCCTGGAAGAATTTCCTTTATTCCAAAGAGGTACAATTATGAGGAAAAAGTTGTGAGAAGAGATAGCATTCTGGGAGCTGCTTACCCATCAAGCTACTCTCGTGTTGGTGTGTATCCTTCCTATTTTAGCTGTCCTGGGTCTCCTGACCCTAGGCAGTGGCTGGGTCAGTTTTTCTTACCATGCCCATCTGGGAATACAGGTACTGAATGATACGGGTAAATTCACAAGTAATCCATTGCCTGCATTTGCTCTGAATCTTTAGGACTGAATCCTACTTATGCATCCTCCTACAAAGTTGTCTTCTTACCAGCAACACTATTGCACCTCACCTCCTTGGAATTCTCTGATGGTTTTCTGATGTTCGAGGGCAGGAAAAATGTATTCGTGTATGGATTCAGCAGCTAGCATTTATGAACTACTGTGAAACAGGAATTTTACCAGGCAGTGAGGATACTTGGTTGAGTGAGACACTGTTTCTATGCTCAAGAAGCTCACCATCTGTGACTTATTTTTAATATGTGTTGCCCTGTGTTTGGGTCATTTGGTCGATATGCATCAAAGGTCTCATTGGGTGGTCCATGCGAGAGGAGCGGCTGATGCAAGCTAGAACCAAGTTGAATGTCAGGGCCCACACCTACCTCCTTCAGAGTATCAGAGGGCATCTTGGACGCACTTAGAGTCTTCAGCTGGGCTGCATGAGAGGAAGCCAGGCAGGCCTTTGTCACCCTCTCCCTTGACCTGTGGGTACCATATAGTCCTCTGTGAGGGCCTCTGGAGAGGTGAGAGATCTGACGGACACCTGAGTCTAGGAGTAGCTGTGATTCTGTCGATGTTGCTGTGACGGCCAGGGATAGGCACCTCTTGAAACACGATCTCAAATGTTAAGTATGAATATTTTCAGCATTAAAGACGCATACCTTTGCTTCGTATTCCATGCGTAGAGTAATCTCATTCAACACCACCAGTTACTAACTTGGATAACAAGACTAATCTAAATAATCCCTTCCTTTCTTATACATGACACTGTGTCAGTGATATAAAAGCTCTGCAGACATATCATACGTATGAAAACAAATATTTACATTTATTGAAATAACTTTTCTATCTGTAAATTTAGCAGATTTGTTATAGAATGTCACCCACAAGGGAAGGGGTATTTGTGAGGAATTTTAGGTCAGTTGGTGTGCATCTGAGCAGTTGTAGATACATTGGTAGTGATGATGGTGAGGAAGAAAGGAGAGATGTTGCAGAGGGAAGAAGTTGGAAGATGTCTAGGATGGTCCGGGGCTCACATTCGGTGGAGTAGACTGTGCCAGGGCTGGGTTGCAGGAGTCTGCAGGTGAATATCGAGAAAGCTGGGTGCTGGTCTTTGGCACACATTCCTGACAGAACAGATAGGAATGGGTGCTTCATGCAATCCAAGGACATCTGATTTGTCGTCTTTGGATTCCGCTTCAGTGTAGACAGAGCAATGGTGGCTGCTTTGGGTTCATCTTGCACCCCTAAGGTACCTCAGAAAATGGGTAGCCGGTTTCCACCAACTTTGCTTTGGAGAAGTTGATCTCCCGGATGGGCTGTGGCCGGCTGGCAGCCTGTGGCCTCAGGGCAGCCACTCCTGAGGGCACACCCTCTGCGAACCTTCCATCTCACGTCCTGTGGACACAGAGCACTTCAGCCAGGAGATCCGTAACGGCGTCCTCTTGGGTCTGAGGCCTTCTTGGCTCAGAAAGCTTCCTGGGTTTGCTGACATCACCCTCGTGTGGAGGAGGACTGGCCTGGCCGCTGAGAACATACATGGAAGTGGATGAAGTCTATGAAGAAAAAGGAAAATAGCTCAGCCAGACACGCCTTCGATGGCCATTGTTCCACCCTTGGAATCTGTGGAGAGGAAGAGGTGACCGGGGAGACGTTTCCTAAGCATAGATGAGACAGAGGCTGGTGAGACCAGAATTCGTCAGGAGGACACGAAAGGCAGTGCTCTCCCACCAAATAGGGTGATTCTGGGGAAAAGATGTGATGACAGGAGCCTAACAACTAGGAATTTCAAAACAAAACAAAGTGCTGTTATCACTGCCTTCCCAGCTGCGGGTGCCTAGAATCCAGGGCTCTGCTGCTTTCCACACGTGACGTGCCAGGCACGTGCACTCTTCAGCAATGTCCCAATATCCTCTCTCAGTGATGGATTCCAGGGCCGCACATTCCTCCGTCTGGAAAACTTTCCTCACGTCTAACCCAGATCTCTCCTGCTGCAGCTGAAGTTCATTGCCTCGTCTTCAGTTCCGGAGGCGATGGAAAAGAACCTGTCACCATTTCCTCCTTAAGAATCCTTCAGACGCCTGATGGCTTCAAAACACAGCTTATTTTCCCTTGGTTGTTCAGAACTTGCCTCTGAATTGGTCAGTTCTGGAGCATCCTGGTCAAATCTTTCTGTTCAAGGGGAACGAGCTTTAATTCCCAAGCCAAGTAAAAGGGCAGAAACAGGCACCCCTGTCCTGGTTCGTCAAGGAAAACCCTTTGCCCCGGACTCTGGTTTTTCCCGCACAGAATGCAGCATGCTGGTTAAAGAGCGTTTTGTTTCCTTTTTAGGGAACCCATTGTGTGTTGCATCAAAGAGAATGAGTGCTTCATGCAGCTGCAGTTGTCAGAGTATTAAACTTCCCAGGCGGGTCCCGGGGGCTCTCAGAAAGAGGAGTAAAGCTGCCCCACTGAGAGGTGTGTCCCTTGCGTGTCTGTGTGTGTGTGTGTGGGCGGAACGCTGGGGCTGGGCCCACCGTGCCCTTCTTTCCACCTTGAAGCCCTCACTGCCTCTTTCAGGCTCGAGAAGCTGTCCTCACGGCGACACTCACACGCCAAGGAACCTCATAATTGTTGGCAAAGTCTGGGGGCCAGTAAGCCAGACTGGGCGGAGAGAGCATTCCATTATTATAACACAATGCCATAATAGGATGCGAAATTCTTTTCACATTCCTCCTTACACAATAAGGATCTTAAAACTGGACTTTTCCACTGAAAAGGAGGTAAAATCAGCCCTCGGACGTGTTCTCGCAATCGAAGTTAGCTTATTCATCTTGGGGGCTCCCGTGTGGGCCTGGCTCGTGTCAGCCCAGAACCTTCTCCTGCAGGCCTGCCCTGCGGGCTCCGAACCTGGCAACCGTGGCCCTGCTTGGACGGCTGAGCTCATTTTTCTTGCCCCAGCACCAGAGGGCCTTGGAGTGCAAAGCCAAAGCAAGTCCAAGCCCAGGCCTCCTAGGAAGACTTGGGCTTGCAGTGCCTGGAAAGCTGCTGTGCACACACTGGTCTGTGAGTGAAGCACTCATCTCCTCGCCTCCCCCACCCCTGAGGCGTTGGTGTGATGCTCCCCCAGGCCTGGTGGGGACAGGGTGTCCTCCTTCCTGTGCTGTTCTCCCTGGGCCTAGCGGGACCCGGTGCGTACCTTGTCAGCGCTGTTGACAGGCTGACTCACAGATCCGGCACAGACGCTGGAACCCAGCAACCTGGATGCTATTTCTAGCTTGGCTGTGGTTCCCTGGCTCTGCTTTCCTACCATGCAACTGGGAGGAGAAGTCATCTGGCCGGCGCTGGGCTAGGCGGCCGATTTGGGGTGGACACCAGGAGACATGGGACTTTTTCTTTATAAAAGTGTAGAAAATGAGTTGAACAGTCCTGGTGACCCGGTCCATCCCAAGTACAATCTCTGACTTTGGCAATGGTAGGCAATGAAATCGATTCAGGAAATCTCTGTGAACCTCTGGAGAGTTCCAAGCCATCTCTGAGAGTAAATTATCACTCTTAATTCATTGTTGTACCTATCTGTGGAGCATCCGTTTATTTAGAATATTTAATGAGAGCCCTTCATAAAAATCTCCACAAAACTTAAATGCAAGTAAGCAGCATTCTCTAAGCCTCGAGACTCCCATGAGATCAGTTCCTTTACAAGCATCCTATAAGGTAGGGGTTGCCTGGGCAGTATTTCAGACTCTCTTAATAACAACTTGTGGGGAAATTATGGCACATTTTCTTATTTTCTATTAGGATTATACTTGTTCTTTGGACGAAAGGAACTCCATATGTAAACGCAATTATTATTCTCTGAATTTCTTCTGTGCAACTGGAGCACCAGAATCTCCTGGGCTGTTTGAACAGGATTCAGGCCTGAATTTTAACGGTGACTATCAGCTAAGAAAAGCAATAAAATCCATGAAAAATTCACATTGCTAAAGAGGACCCTGGGGGTTACAGCTCTGAGGGTCACCGGTAAGTGGTCATGTTTTAATGAAGTGCTCCCTCTGATTAGTGAGAAACAGGCCTGGCATCTTCCACCGCATAAATACCCTGTTTCTGAGTGTGCCAAGCAAATGCTTTCAGAGGCTGAATTTTCTCCCTGCTCTAGGGGGCTGGCAGTGGACAGCAGAGGACATTCCACTGAAATCAGGCCATCGGGAGCCGAAGACAAAGGCAGCTGATTCAAGTGCACCAAATTGGAGTTTCTCTAATCAAATATATGAAATTCACCATCATTCTGGATTGTTTTAATGGGAAGAAAGGGCAGCTGTGCCCTCCGTTTTCTAAGCATTTTATTTAGTGCCCTGGGGAGCGGGGGAGGGGAGGGGAGGGAAAGCAGGACGGGAAGGGAAGAGAAGTTGAGATGGCCAAGAAAGCTACGGGAAGCTAATGTCTTTTGTCTTAAAAGTAAAATGATTTTGCATGCCGTTCAGATCCACGATGAGAATTCCCAGAGCCGTCACTCACCGAGAAAAACCCAAGATAACCAGTTTATAAAGCATGTTTACTTAGGAGTGCAAGAACAGCCAGCAAACAGACAGGGGGGTCAGGGAGGTAGGCTTGGAAAATTCCGGGCAAAGAGAGACACGGGCGACTAGTGTTAGACAGATTTGCTCCACTGGTTTCATGAAAGCCTACTCAATTGAGCATTTCTTACCCCCTGCATACTCGTGCTTTGTACAAAAAGATTTAAATTTCAAGACACTCGGGGAGACGGATCTTCTCTGTCGCCTTCCTGGCTGAGAGCAGAATTCACAGAAGGCCTTTTTCACCATTCGCGTGACAGGATTCAAAATTCTGGTTCAGAAACTGATGGCTCGATCTATTGTTTTCTAAGACAGTTTAACGTAAAGTCCAAGCGTGATGCTTCCTGCCCGGAGTGCTGTGCTACAGACAAGGTCTTGGTTTGGACCCCCAGCTTCAAAGGAGATCTCGGGCGCGTGATGTCACTTCCTCTGTCTGCTGAGTTGATAACAGGATGAACCTGAACGTGATATGAGCCAGACATTCCACTGTGTAATTCTTTATTTCACTCCACTGTAGGGCAGGGTACTTAAGCAGACATTGTTTTCGTACTAAGAGCCATGCACCCACCAATGGGCTTCGTAAAGGAAACAAAGGTCTAGGAATTGCAGGATGGGGCTCACAGGCTCACACAGGCTAACGTGAGTCATCCGGAGAAAGGGCTTTGGAAGCTGGTGCCTGTTACAGCCTGAAGCCAGCCTGTTTCTGAGCTGGAATGTGAAAGGCAGCTGGCTGTGTCAAAGGGGCAGAGAATAAAGCCGCAGTGTAAAATGAAGACACAGCTCAGCAAGGAGAAGATGCTATTAAAATGGATTCTGCTCCTCGGGCAGCCTCTTTTGGAGGGCCCCCTTTTGGAAACAAATGATTCTATTCCTCTTAGAGAGAAAAAAAAAAAAAAGGAGGTGGAGGTTCCTTTCAGAAAAACGTTATCGGACTCTTTTTAAATGCCCCTATTTGAAGAGAACCAAAGGGAATGTGATAAGGCAGCGTCTATATACTCGGGGGCATTGTATCAAGTGACACAATGCAGGCTAAATGAAGCTCTTCATCCCTCAGAGGATATCTAATAACTCAATCAATCAGCTCGGGTCCCCTGTCACCTACGGTGGGCATCCAGCCCCTTTATGGTGGTTCCTTCCTTTACCGGGAGACAGCTGGGTGAGGCAAGATCAGAAAGAGGAAGAAATTGCTAGTGCATTCCTCCCCATACTCCCTCTCTCTCTCACACACAATGCCCTTTTGTCCCTGTGGCCCCCTGTCCCTTGGGGCCTGGCCTGAGCTGGGTGGAGGCCGTTGCTAGGGAGCTTCTTAGCTCCCAGCATCTTCCTCCTGTGTGGCTGTGTGGGGTGAGCCTCGTGGGCCAGCGTGGAGTAGCATCCAGAGCTGCCAGGCTCTGGGGTGGAGTCCAGGCTTCTCAGGGTGCATCTGGGTGGGGCTGAAGGGGTCTGTCTCACCCCACCAGTGGCTAGGGCCTGGGCGCAGGAAGGAGCGCACAGGGGTGCTCGTGAAAGCACTGGGGCTGCAGAGAGAGCTCAGGGCCTGGAGTCAACCTCAGCGTAGCTTGGTCTTCTCTGTGAAATTAGAGGCTGCAGGAGATGACGTCCAAGCTCTCTTTCAGGTACAGTGACGTGTACCTCTCAATAATAACTGAGGACATGGGAGTGGATGGGCCTCGATTTGAAACCTGACTTCTCCACTTTGTGGTTTTGCTCAGGTTATAAAGCTTCTGTTTCTCTTTTGGAAAAAAAAGTTGGGTTAAATCACGTCTACCATACCAAGATGTTGTGTGAGTTTAATGACCCGAATTACAAGAAAGAGTCTGGAATGATTCCTGGCACATGGTACATCCTTCTAAACATCAGCCCTCCTTGCAACTATATGACGTTGACCGTCAAAAACGTACGTGATGAAAATCTGCACTAGTCCAAGAGGCTTGAAACTTACAAAGAAATTATGTACCATTTCCATGTGGTAGGTTAGCAATTCCTAGATATTTCAATTTCAGAGATAAGTGAAGTTGGGAAAAAAAGTAATTAGGATTGGTTGCAAGGTAGAATTGTCAACTTTTAAATTTTGGTCAAATAAGTTGGTTAAAAAACAATTCTCATTTACTCTCACCATCATTCCAAAAAAATGAAGGCCATGCTAAACAGTCCTTATTGGGAAAGGACACTTGTCCTTGTTAAACTAACATATATATGTCACACATGTATTTTTTTGAAAAGTCAGTTTATTTCTTTTTCTATTAATATTTTATTTATTTATTTATTTTTTGGCTGTGTCGGGTCTTAGTTGAGGCATGAAGGATCTTTCATCGTGGCGCGGACGGACTTCTCTCTAGTTGTGATGCACGTGCTCCAGAGTATGTGGGCTCGGTAGTTGCAGCGCGGGCTTAGTTGCCCCGCGGCATGTGGGATCTTAGTTCTCAGGCCAGGGATCGAACCCGCGTCCCCTGCATTGGAAGGCGGTTTCTTAACGACTGGACCACGAGGGAAGTCCCACATGTATTTTTATCATACACGAAATGTATATGAACATCATCCTACCTTTTCCTTCTATGTATAATTTACTATGGATGAGTGACCGTTTGTCCCATTCTGCCACCATTATGGGGCTGGTCTTGAGAAACCACTGTCTTAGGGAATAAATTTAGCTTCTTCGTGTACTGTCACGTGTTTATGTAAACTAATCTGTGCTACTTTTACTTATTTTCCTTTCTTCCTTTTCATTCTGATCGCCCTATCCCTGTGTACACAAACACAAACACAGACACTTCATTTAGGTCGCTTTAGCCCACCCCAGTCCATCCTGAAACTTCCAGAAGGGGGCAAAACGCTTACAAAGGCTCATATATTTCAATCCTGTATGTGCCCTTCCTCACCCTCACTGGAAGCGACCATCCTTAGTGGCACACTGAGCACACATATGGGGAAAAAGCCCACCACCGCAGCCACGGGGGCCCCTCCTTTCGTGGGCCTCCACTGCGTTTCGGGGCTGTGTGGCTGCACCGCTTGCTCTGAGCAGCGTACAGTGTACAAAGAAAGCAAGGGAGACCCTGGCCTCTCCCCGCTCAGTGGACCCACTTTGCATGGGACATCTTGGGGGCTTCCGACCCTCTCTGGTCTCAGCCACAACTCGTTCTGGCTCATTCCTCTGTCCTGGCTCAGCTCCCGGGAAAGAAGGGCCTTTGAGTCAGGCTGCTGGTACCCTGTCCCCTCTTGATAGAAGGCAGGAGCCCTCTGGGCTTAGCGAAGATTTCCCTCAAAGCAGGCGCCTGGGTTGCTTCTCATCAGCTGGGAATCTGGGCCGTCATCCCCCGCGTAGAGTCCCCGGCTGCCGGTGATGGAACAGAACCTGGATGGCTCTCCACCTCCTACTGATTCGGGTTCTCCCAGTGTGGCTTCACGTGTTGCGAATTACAGAAATACCAAACACACCCCCAGTGAACCATAAGCACCAAAAGGCTCTTGGACGCTAAGTGTAAGGGACTCTGAAACGTGCTCTCGACTTGTGCCGCTTGTACGTGGCTTGCTTCCATCACTGCCAACGCCATGGAGCTCGTGCTAGCCTGCTCCCCACGGGCTGGGCTTGCCTTGTTTCTGGTGCTTTCCTTTAACTCTTCGCCACCAGGGACTGCAGTGGTGCTGGGATCATATTTTCCCTGCGAGGGGCGTGACCCTTCTTGTAGACATATTTGGTCTTCCTGGGAGGTCTCTCCGTGGTCAGAAAGGAACACACAGAAAATCCATTAGGCCCAATATCAAATCTCTTTCAGGGGTAATAGATGTCGGTGCTGCTCGCTGAGATCTGAGTCGGAAACCTGCGGCCTCGTGGAGCCGAGTGTAGCGGAGTCCAGTGGTGCAGCTGGCCGGCCACACAGACGTCAAGCGCAGTGCCACCCTCCCGGCTCCCCGTTTGGGTCCAGCTCCTGCAGTTTGCAAATGGCAGTGATGCACAGAGGGCAGCCAGGGTCTTCCCTCTCTCCCGCTCCCTCCTCCCCAGACCCTCCCCCATGCTTAGTGGGGCCTGGTTCCTGCAATGCGGTGGAAGCTGCTAGCAAGGAAGTGAGGTGGGTGCACATCTAGGCTGAGCTTTGTCTTTCTGGGCTCGTGTATCTCTTTGGAAGTGATTTCGACCATAAAGCACAACGGTACTTGTTTTTCATTCCGGAGGCTTCGGTTCTACCAAGAAGCTTCTTAAGTGTTAAGAGGCTCCCTGAGGTTGGTACTGGCTCCCTTCATGTGGTTCGCCGTTCTCATGTTTTACTTGTTTTTGATGTGGTGACTGTAGCCAATGAAAGCGAGTCCCCCTCCTCCCCTCCCCCAGCCCCGGCCCAAAGTTATAAACCAAGAGTTCTTGGTTTCTGTCTCAACATTTCCTCTTTTTGACGTCTCTGTGGGGTTAAGAATGTCATTTTCTCAGTCACTCCCAGGGGCTTCAGCTTGTTATGTCCTTTGTTCACTCACAGGGCCAGTGGGATGCATGGGAGGGGGCTGGGGTCCGGGCTGTGGGGCCACCTCCTGAGAGCAGCCCAGGTGCCAGGCACCTTGTTAGAAACTGAGGATGCAAAGACCAGCCCAGCACAGACCCCCTCATGGGTGCTCCGGCGTTCCTGGGGACAGAGAGTGGATACCCAGCACGCTCTCGTGAAGGTTACCAACACGGTTTTAATCGCCAAATCCCAGGATCCTTTTCAGTTCCCACACTTGTTTCCCTCCCTCCAGTTCAGGCCCTGTGGCTCTCCTCTCCTTTACTCATTATTTTATTCAACAGATACTTATTATGGGGCTGATTCCTATGCCATGGGAAGTGGTACAGCATGGTCGTTAAAAATAGGTTCTGGGTTGTAACATCTGTATTCACATCCAGTCCTGACTTGTCTTAGATGTGTGGCCCCGGTAAGTTATGCAGCCTTGCAAGGACTCAGTTTCCTCACCTATTAAATGGGATTAATAATATTACCTACCCCACAAGGCTTTGTGGTGATGAGATAAGATAACACAAGGAGTGTGCTTAGAACAAGGCCCTGGCACATTGTAGGTGCTCAATAAATATTGGCTACTGTTATAATAATAATAATAATAATAATTATTATTATTATTATTATTAGACACTGTGCTAAGCATTAGGAATACAGCTGGGAACCCAGTAGCCATGGTTTCTTCCTTCAAGAAGCTTATAGGCCAATAAAACAAAACAAAATAATTGTAGGAGTGAATAATAATTGGAAATTTAAAATATGGATACAATTATGCCACATTGGATGCAATTAGAAGGCTTAAGTCTAAGGTCAATCTGATAGTAATTAGCTTATTAACTCTGACAAGCCATTCAAGCTCTCTGGACTGCAGCTTCTTCATCAAATAATCAATGATTTGGATTTTATTACCTTTATAATGCTATAAAATATATTTCTGAGATATGTGACTATTTGTATAATCAGTTAGGTGGACTTTTTATAAAACAGGTATTGTGTTCATCTCATTCACTCCTATATCAACCAATACCTAGAAATCCACCAACAAAAGTAGGCTTCCAATAAATATTAATATAAAAATGGGAAAAAAAGGAAGCTTACAGGCCAGTATGGGAGACAGCCATTCAACAGGGGCTGCCGATGTGTTAAAATAAAAACAGCAAGTACGGAGCTGTGCTTCCTACAACCCAGGCTACTGTACTCTTCTGTTTCCCAGATTCTCCAACCTTTCTTTCTCCAGCTCCATCCCTGACTTGTCTTTCTCTTTTCTTTCACAAAGCAACGACTCCGCCAGACTCTGTGGTTGTTTCCTCCCCATGCCCCTCACCCTCACCCCAGCTCTCCAATCTAGGCGGCAGGGAAGCCTCAGGATGAGTGGAAGGCTTTGCATCCGTTAGGAGTCCTCAGGGCACGGGGGGTGGGGTAGTGGGTAACAGCAGGAAGCGCTTCGGTGTAGGTGAGGGCTTCCTTCTTGGAGGGAGATGGCTTCAGACGGCCTCCTCGGCTCCGCAGTCAAGCCTCCCCAAGTCACCCGCCCTCTCTATGACTCACTTTAACCATCTCCAGAAAGGAGATGATAATACTCTTTACATGGGGTTAGTTGTCCATATATACATATATATTGTCAACTATATATACACATGCAAACACATACATATATAACATTCGTACACACATTTACAGGCATACATAAATATGCCCGTATATGTACACATATATAAATGCGAATATATGAAAAATCTCAGTTCGGTGCCTGGGCCATAGTCAGCACAGAGTGCAGCTGTCAGTGGTAGCTCTCTGGCTCTAGCTGTTACTAAGAGCTGGAGCATCCCTGTGGGTTGTGATTCGTGAAGCACGGTGTCTGGAATACAGAAAGTCCTGGGCCATGCAATTCAGTTAACGAGCTAGGAATATGGGAGACAAAGTTGACAGAGATGGATTCATGCCCTGGAAGGAGTTCACAGTGCAGATCTGTGTACAGGTGACTCCAGCTCGAGCCAAACTCTAGAAGACAGTCTAACTGAGGACGCACATCCGGATGCTCAGAAAGGAAACAGTTCTGCTCAGGCCATCAGCCGCTTGAGCTTAGAGAATCAGAAGAATGTTGATGGGGAGATGAGGCTGGAGAAAGGACGTTCTTGTCGGAAGACGGAGGAAAGCGTATGAGCAAGTGCACAGATTTGGGCAGCCGTGTGGCAGGCGTGGGCTCTGACCGTGGTGCCTGGAGTGCAGTGGTCATGCAGGGGCTGCGTCTGGAAGGCCGGCTGGGGTTGCAGTGGAGGGTTTCTAGGCTGCTAAGGGGTTTGCGGCTAACTACACTTTTGAGCTAGAAATGTATTGTCCTCTAATGATTTGAAGACTCCATCAGGAAGATCCTAGCTTGTAAGGAGAAGACGAATTGAAACGGAAGAGGATTTGTAAAACAAGGGAGTAACGCCAAGTTGAATCAGACCAGCAACATCACCTTCTTTGTTTCTGCTGGCCAAGCACTCTGTCATTAAGTCACAGCGCCATGGCAGCTGCCATCAGATTACAATTGCCAACAGATTTCCATGTGTAATAGAAACTTGAAACTTTTTTTTATGACTTAAGAAAAGAAACATGGTGCCAGAGCGACATGTATTATGAAGCTTTGGTATTTGAGCCTGGCCACGTGAGGAAATAATCCAAACTTTCCCCCATCTGACCCAACGGCTGTCCACAGCCCAACCTCCCCATGGCTCCTCATTACCCAGTGAATAATTTCCAAACTCCTCAGCATGGTTGACTGTGCTTTACCCCCACCAGCCTCTCCCCTTGCCACTCTTCCCTGTGCCCCGCCCTCTGGCCATGTTTAATGCCTTGTGGCTGCATGAACCATGCTTTGCACCCACTCTGCTCTGTGCCTCCCTCTCTACCTCTTGCCTGGGTTAATCTCTTCTCCTCACACCCAAAGCCCTGCTTTGATGCCACCTGCTCAGACAAGGCTTCCTGAGCTCCTGTCTCAGGCAGGGCCCCTCTTCTGTTCTTGCACAGCAACCTGTACTTATCTTTGTCATCTTGACTCTTCTGTCATATTGTCATTGCTCATTTAACAGAACATTGCCTCCACATGCCTGTGAGATCCTGAGGGCAAGATCTGCTTCTCTCAGCCTGCTATCTTGAGTGCCTGGCATGTCCTACGGGCAAGAAGAGTTTCTGAATTGCAGATGACCAATCCTAGGAATCTGAGAGATTGCATTGTTGGCCTCAGCAAGACCTTAGGATCCTTCAGGGGCCTGGAGACAGCATCTAATCTTGAGTACTTAATATATATAAAAAAAGAAAGAATCCATGCTGGCATTGCTGAAAAGGATGAGGTCCTCTGGAGGATCTTAAAAGTGTCCACTTTGACCCAGGCCAGTGTGCAAACATGGTCTTGGACCTCCTGCTTCAGAGTCAACTGGTCTACCAGCTAAACATTCAGATTTCTGAGTGCCTGCCTTATATCTTCTAATGAAATTCCTGAAGAACAGGGCCATGGGATAAGTATTTTTAACATGTCCCCCTGGTGATTCTGATCCACCCTCAAGCATGCGAACCCCTGATGGTGACAAAGTCTCCAATCAATGAAATATTGGGGTAGGCGTAGGGTGGAAGGGGAGATTGAGAAGGATCAGTGCACACTGATGCAGTTTTTATGGTTCAGGAATTCTCAGCAAGACTCAAACCCTTCGAGTAAATGGTATACTATGCAGGCTGTCATAGGACAGCATCTTGACTTCAAAATTAAACCTCTCTTCTGCTTCCTTCATTCTGTGGTTTTTGAAACATTTGTCAAACAGGGAACAGAACCAAGATTTTCTGGATGTCATGTTATCCTGATTGGAGATTGGAGCAAAGGCCATAGACATGAGTGATCAGAACAACTTGACAGGTGAAGGGATGTAATTAGAAACAGCCCTCCCATGGAGGGAGTCAATTTAATCCATGTCCCTCAATGTGCAAACAGAAATAAATAGAACGCTCTGTAGGGCCCCGACGTAACAGGTCTCCTGGTGTTTTGCCACTTTCTGGCTCCAAAAATTCACAGAAATGAGCTCTCAGCCTCCTAACGAGAGGGCCTCCATCAAACGTGGATTCCTCTCAGTCGGGAGAAGACGGGAAGGAATTTGAGGTGTGGTGGCTCTGAGGACAGTCAGGTGAGGGAGACCAGTGCCTTCCGTTGAGAACAGGAGAAAGAGGGGACTAAGGCCATCCAGCTGGGCTTTTTCCACCTTCTCTCATTGTATGAGATGGCTGACCTCTTCCCAGCCTGCTGTTTTCTTCTTGGGATGAACTGTGGTTTGCTTATCGTGGAGAGGGAAGGCTCTGGACCACGTGGTGGCTGAGATGAGAGGGAGGTGTATGGTCACCCCTGACTGGGGTGCTTTGCTGCTGGGTGGTTCAGGTACCTGACATAACCATCTGGGGATAGAAAGTTGTAGTGGTGAAACCCTGTTCAAAATAGTGCTGTAACCACAAGACAAAAAACATCAACAGATAATAGAAGCATGGCTCTGAAATCCCCCTCACCTTTGAAACTAAAAGCAGAAAGAAAAACTGGATCTGTGTTGCCAGCTGGCTAAAGAGAAGATCGAGTGGTGCGTCTCTGATGTCACAGGAGCTGTGATCCATTTCTTCATTTAATTTATTTTTTGTTTCTTGAAATCGATAATGAGATAGAAAAACCTTGAGATTAAATTGACCCAGAAGCAAAGAAATTATTGCAAGTGTTTTTCTAGCCATTTCCTCCAACACTAAAGGTAAAGGAGGCAAATTCTTTTTTATTTTTTTTCATATATATATGTGTGTGTGTATTTTGCTTTAAATATATATATGTATATATAATACATATATTTGTATTTCGCTTTGAATTTAGTCCTTAAACATAAAATAGCTTTAGCAAATACAGGATTGTAGTCACATTGTAAGGCTATCTTAATGAAATTATAACCATCTACAATGACAAATCTGCAAGACGTGGCAAGATGCAGTGATTCATATTTACTGTGCAGGTACTTTAAGCTCATTTGGCCTGAAGTAACTGAGAGAAGATTCTGTGTGGCAGAACTATATCTCAACTCTCTCCTACCTTGTAACACCTTTAAGTTCTTGCTAATACAACCCAGAACAAAAGAAGTAATAGTCAGGCACAAGTCTCTAATAGAAAATAGAAGCCCTGGCTTCAGAAAACTCTGTGTGCCTCCCAAATTATAATAATAGAAAAACCCCAGAAAACAAAAATTGGGGTGATTATTTGTATTTAAATGGATTTTTCAGGTTTGCTGCAGGGTTGTTTTAATCAAATATTCATCATGATTTACCGCCCCATTTTTTTTCCTACTCCCAATTTTTAGAGATAGCTCTAACACATAAAATAAGCTAAGTATACCCTATTACCCATTTATTGAATCAGTACATCTTCTACAACTCTTTTCTTTGAATAAATAGGTGTTAACGTTTTCAGCTGTGGTTTTAAAAAAAATGGACATTGACACCGGACAGGTCTTCATGACCCTGCAAGATTGAAAGCCAAGGACTGTCATTATTTACATTTCTCAGATAAGTACAACTCGTCTGCCTGAGATGCTGTGTCTGTGTGATTCTGGAACATAGTCTGTGACTCAGTTCTGCTAAGAATGAAGCACTTCATGTGCCCACTGTCACTCAGACCCACGATTGACACACCAGATAGCTTCCTACCTTGGTCCCCCTTCTGTTGACCTCAGAAACATGCTTTCGAACTTCTCATGAGAACGGCATCTGGGTGCCTGATGTATTTCTATTTGGAGATCCTGGGTCACCAGGGTACACCAAAATATCACATTGCATTTCTACTATGACCTGAAGCTTGGTAAGATGTGATTGCTGAGAAGGCAATGTCTTCTGACTAAAAGTATCTTGTCCTTTCTATTCTATCCTCAGAAATATTATTCCCTCTTCCCTCATCTACAAGGTTATTCCCACTCACACAGAGGTTAACACTAATTCTGATATTAATGTAAAATTTTTCTCACAATGGGCCAAATACTGTGCTCAATGCATACAAAGTACTTGTATAAGTCAGACACCGGTCTAAAGTATTTTAAAATGTTTATCTTCATAACAACTATGGAAGGTTGTTAATATTATTATCCCCATTTTACATCTAAGCAAACTGACATAAAGCAAAAGGTTAGTTAGTTTGCTAAGGCTGTGTAGTCAGCAAGAGGTAGAGCTCAGATTGAAACCCAGGTAAGTCTGGTTTCAGAGTCCATACTCTTAACCACTTTCCTGTGTTGCCTAGGAAAAGTTTGAATTGTTATTATGGTCCTGCAAGGTAGATACATTACTGCCCTTGTTTTGCTGATGGAGAAACTGAAGGACAGATGGCCATGTCATTTTCCTAGCATCATACATTCAAACCCAAGCCATCCAAGTTCAGAGGCTTCCAACTTTTTCTCCTGTGTGGGCCCCCTAGAGGTGACCATACTGGGGACTGAGTGTCTTCTGCAGGTTCTGTTTAAGAAGAACCTCTATGTAAAGGGCTAAGATAGTTAACAGCCACCTAAGGGTAAGGTATGTGCTTGAGAGAAGCTGAAGAGGTTGACGATGCTTTCCAGGCTGCAGACACCACATGTACATCCTACTAAGTTTCATGGGCTTTACTGGGGGACTCGACTTGAGGGGCAGTGAGGGAATTCAAATCTCTGGGCTCAGGCGCTCAGATTCCATGTCTTTAGGAGTCGAAGCTTTCGTCTGGAGCCGAAACAACTTCTGCGGTTCAGTCTGCAGTGCACCTGCAGATTTCCCATTAAACTGCCTGACGAATCAGGAATAGTGATTCTCAGGGGGAAGAGATATTATTTGCATTTGAATTAATTTTGAGTTCAGAGTCACAGATTCCTCATCAAGAAGGATTTGGAGCAATTGCTCATATCCTGGGGATCTGTGACCAGCCCATTATTTTCATCTCGCAGGGTAGTACTAGAATTATTAATTTTTTTTCAAGTCTTCTTTCAAAAGTTTGGCTCTCTTTATCCCCATGATCATAATTATAATAATTTTGAAACATCAGTCTGCTCAGATATCAAGGTGTTGAACGGCTAATTTCACTTTAATGAATTTGTCTCGTATGGGCTGATTTTCCACATCTGTCCTAAGCTGAATAGCTAACTGGTTAATATGAGAACTGTTCCATTTCATTAACTTCTCCCCGTTGATCTCCTTGAGGTGGAACTGATGCATTGCCAGTTGCAAGCCCTGTCAGCTCTTTCTTTTTAGGCAAAGCGTGACCCCAGATTCTATTCTAAGGCACCGATGCCAACTAAGGAGAATAAAAAAATGAAGTCGTTTGATCATCCAGGTAAACTGCAGGATTCCATATACTGGGCGGCTTCCAAGAGATTAGCAAGTTGTCGTTATGGACGTCGTGAACACTTGGACCCGAGGCCATCTTGGTGAAATGTACATGTAAGGTCGCAAAGCCCTGGCGGGAATGGAGAGGGAAAGAGGTTTGGCTGATGGACACAGGAAGGGATAGGAGAAGGAAAAAGAAGGCTACAGGGTGGAGGGGACCCAGGAGGCTTTGTGGAGGGTCTTGAATTGGAGTCTAACCTTTGAGGAAGGAGGTCTCTTTTTTTTTTTTTCTTTTGCGGTGCGCAGGCCTCTCACTGTTGTGGCCTCTCCCGTTGTGGAGCATGGGCTCCGGATGCACAGGCCCAGCGGCCATGGCTCACGGGCCCAGCCGCTCTGCGGCACGTGGGATCTTCCCAGACCGGGGCACGAACCCGTGTCCCTTGCATCGGCAGGAGGACTCTCAACCACTGCGCCACCAGGGAAGCCCAGAAGGAGGTCTTTTGATCGCCATGGTGGGCTAGGAAGATGTCTCAGGAAATAGTTTAAGGTAAAAGAGAAGATGGCAGTGGATTACTAAGCCCCCTGGTGCCTCCTCCATAGGGCCCTAAGTTCTGCTGAGGTGGAGAAATGATCTGTTATGATGCTCTGGGCTCTAAGAGAAAACCCGATGCAAACAATCTGGATTGATTGATTCAATGGCTCTGTGTCATCAAGGATCCAGTTATTTGTGTCTTTCTGCCTAATGCTAGCATTGATTTCATTCTTAAACTTGCTCTCCTCAAGGTTGCATGAGGACTACTAGGAAAAATCAGGGCTGTGTTCTTCCCTGCTCAGCCCCCTGGGGTTAAAGGAGGAAGAGACATCTTCATCCATGGAAGAAAAATCCTTCACTTCAGTCTGAATGGACCAATTTAGGTCTTGTCCCGCCCCAGCACCAATAACTATTACCAAGAGAATAGTGTTGTGAACTGCTGCCTGAAGCCTAGCTCTAGAACCCATGACTGTCAAGAGGTAAGGGGTTACCTGGATTACGCTAGACCAATCAGCACCCACTCTTGGGGTTGGTGACACGATCAGCTTTCTGTGAGACACATGAGCTCTTTGGAGAAAGGATTGAGTCTACAGGAATGAAGAAGAAAAGAACAGAGTAGAAGCACTCACCATGCTAATCTATAAAACAGAGCTGCCAACACTACCATGAAGAAGGTAAGGATCTCAGCTGAAGCCTACTGACCCCAGAGGTAGATCAAGGCTAAATCGCCTTGCCCTAATGATTTGAGACCAGGCACTTTTGCTCTGGTGTTTATGAGCCCTGCAAACAAGGTAAAAATGGAAATGAAACCAGAAACCAGAAAGCAGCACCGAGAACTCAGCTATTAAAGGAGTGGGCATGTGTGTGGGAGGCTGTGTGCTGGGCGTGTCAGGTTGTGCCCTCCGCCATGTCCTCCCGTAAGTGCTTAGAAGGATGGAGACTTGACTGGGGCATACTGTGTACATCCCAAGACTCGAGGGACCGTCACTATCCAGCCAGAAGAGCGCCTCCCAGTCTCCATCATTCACATAAAGAGCCCTCTTGCTTGGTGAAACTGGCAAAACCAACGTTCTAGCAGTCATAGACTCCTTTGTGCATTTTGTTAATTTTTATGCACGTTATTTCAAGTGTACTTTTATTCCTACTGATTATATAGAAACATTTCACGGTTGTCCTTTCTATGTATTTGTCAGTTTACCCTTCGGGAATCATAGATGGAATGTCATCTTTTTTTTTTTAGCTAAAGATTACGTGTGCATGAGGAAAGCACCACCTCCTCTCCCTCTCAGATTATCCAATATTTGTATCACTAGTGTAAACTTTTAAGTAGCTATGAAGTTGATGATAGATGTCCTAGGAAGAGCTGGACGTGGATAGAGCCACTTGGTGCATTCAAGAGGGATGAGCTTGAACTAGCCCATGTCCAGTGAAAGACCCAACAGAGGTCCTGTGAGAACAGGACTATGTCATCCTCAGAGCATCCCCTTAGTTTCCCATCTTTAATGCTTAAGGTCCCTAAGGAGTGCTCTGTGGGTCAAGACCTGGGGCGGGAGAGGGAGGTGGGTAGAGGAAGTGGGACTGTGTAGAGAGGGACATTGAACTTCAACACCGTCAGAACCTAAGCCTCAGCTTATGCATGGGGAGGAGAAGTGACAGTCAAACATTGCCACTGTCCCCTGTTGAGATCCTCTCCTCTCCCACCTCCAGAGAAGCACTGCCCAGCTGTGAAGTAGGAACTCAAAGGTTTGGGAATAATTATGGGGTTGGTTAAATGGGTGAGCAGCTTCTCCCTAAGATCATGAGGCATTGATGAAGGTGATCAAAACAGGCACAGATTGATTTACAGCTAAAGAATAAACTTTGGACGCCAGCGTAGGAAAACTTGTAAAGGCAGTTTTAGAACCAAGAAGCCAACTGGATTAAAACACTGGCTAGGACCAGTTTATACAAAAAGTGACACAGAGGTCCGTTGAGAACTGAATTGGATATAACTAAATATCTTGAGAGTGAACAAAAACCACAAATTACATTACACGTGTATCTATCATGACAGTCGCACTGATAACAGGACTTCAAGTTACTATGCACCTGGTACATGTCAGCAGCTGTGACGAATACAGATTATACCGATTTATAATCCCATACTGCCCTGCAAGGCAGGGACTGCCCTCATTTTGTACATGAGGAGTACGAGGCTAAGATTTCCATAACTTGCCCAAGGTCTTGCCAGAGGTGGGTTAAAACTATTCTTGGCAGAGGTGGGTTAAAACTCAGTCTGTCTAACTCCAAAGTCTGCTGTTGTGTCTTCAACGCACTACATGGGATTAGAATGTGGGGTGTATGTTCTGCAAAAACAGTGGAACCGTGAGATCCTAATTAGCATGTATGACAGTGTGTGTTCTATACACACACACCATTTATGTGTATAGGCGGAGACCATCTTCACGTAGGAGATCACACGGTAGCTCATAAGACTCTATTGAACACGTAAGGCAGCTGATATTTACTGTTGGGGCCTCTGATACCCTCATTTCCTGGGAGTTTGGCGGCTCCCTGAGCTCTTTTGCTCCAAGTGGCGGGGAGGCTGAGTCACAGAAGCCGCCAGCTGCTGTGTAAGGGGATTGTCTGTTTGTGGGGCAGGGGTTACGGTGGGGAGGTGTGCTGGGAGGGAGCCCCGGGGCTGAGGCTTTTGGCGTCTAAGATGAAGGTTCTGTAGAGCAACTTCTTCTTCTTCTTTTTTTTTTTTAAGAGCAACTTCTTAAACCTTAATGTGAAAAGAAGTCACCTGTTGTTCTTGTTGAAATACGGATTCTGATTCAGAACCTGGGGTGGGGGCCCCGGAATTCTGCATTTCTAACAAGCCTCTGAGTGATGCTGCTGGTCTAGATAACCCTTTGCGTAGCGGGGGCAGCGTCTAGCAGCATCAGAGAAGGAAACCTTATGGTTCTTAACATTTCCTTGTAAAGCAAGTCAGTTAAGAAAGGAACTGGCCATAAAGAAGCTACAGGACCCAAGGGAGGTAAAGAAATAATGCTCAGATGATGAGTGAGGGGGGAGGGAGAAAAGGACAAACAGGACCTTCCGCATCTGATAAAGAGATTACCAGAGGCCGAGGCGCAGAGTGGCTTGAAGCTTTAAAGAACAAGGGTTTCAGAGCGGTTTGTAAAGTCACAACTTCATACAGCAGGTAGTGAACTTATGGAATGCATTACCCTTAAGCTTTAGTAAAGATGAAAATACAGTTATGACAATGCTATAAATAAAAGAGTAAATTACATACTTGCAAGTAGGTTACTGAGGGAAGGGTATTTTGGAACACCTCCCCAACTTTTGAGGTTGACACACGTGTAAGCTCTGTGCTTAGAGTTTCTAAACCAAAACTAAGGTTTTATGATTCACAAAGGGTTCCTTTTATCCCCCTGTCTTTGGGTTTAAGACATACTGGAAGATACAGTATGGATGCTAAGAACATGAGCATTTCCAGGACTTTCTGATGGTTTGGGGGAGCAAAGTGCTAGACATTGGAAGTGACTACTGTCCTGGGGAATCCAGGGTCTCTGGACTTCCCTTCAGATACTACACTGGGCCAGGTTCCCCAGTGTAGTCCTTCTGATAGTAATGGGATGTGCAGATTGAAGACTTGATGAGCTTGTGTTCTGTACATCGGGGCTAGACCATCTGGACCCCACCTGCAATACGCCAGCGCTTTATTTACTCTGTGGCCTGAGCTCCTCTCCGTTGATTTTTTTTTTTTTTTTTTGCGGTACACGGGCCTCTCACTGCTGTGGCCTCTCCCATTGCGGAGCACAGGCTCTGGACGCACATGCTCAGCGGCCATGGCTGACGGGCCCAGCCGCTCCACGGCATGTGGGATCCTCCCAGACCGGGGCACGAATCCGTGTCCCCTGCATCGGCAGGCGGACTGTCAACCACTGCGCCACCAGGGAAGCCCTCTCTCTGTTGATTTGCTGTGGTGGTTCATAGGGTGTGTCTCTGAATATTCTGGTCATCTCATCTACCAGATTCTCTCATTTATTCCACAATGATTTGTTAATGACAACATGCCCAACGCTGGGTAAATAAAAAGGAACAAAACCCTAGCTCTCTCCTCTCATAAAGCTTATAGCCAAGTGGGGGAAAAAAGGGCAGCAAAGTTTGTCATTTTTTATGTATCTTTTTCATAACTTATGAAAGAATAGTTGACAATTGCACACACCCGGCGACATTCTCAGATGGGATGGCTCACAGAGGGCTTCTCTAAGGAAATGAGTTTCAAGTTGAAATGCTGAGGATGGGTAGGAGCTAGCTTGACGAGAGAGAGAAGAACGTGCTCGGGGTATGTAAAGCTGCTAACGCAGGAGGGAGCTTGCAGGCTAGTGTCTGGGGAAGTCCTGATGGAGGCGAGTGCTGTCTGCTGACACTGCAGAGACGGTTCATAGAGGGCATTCTAGGCTGCGGTAAATTCAGGTTTCCTCCCACAGACGCTGGAAATCTGTCAAAAGGTTTTGCGCAGGGGTGTGTCCCTGCTCTAGAGCTCAGGGTATTCCAACCTTCAGCCCCGAGACAGAGCCTTGATACTGAGGCTGGGCTTTGGCGCTGGCACCTCTGCTGCCCAGTGGGCAAGGGCTGCCTCTGTCACCAGGTGGACACTAAAGTCTATGTGTCCCGGTCCAACCTGTAAGGCACAGGCCGATGCTGTGACCAAGAAGAGGGGTGGCCCGAACACGGGCAACGTATGAAAGAAAAGAGCTACACGTCTCCATCCTTCATCCTTTGGCATGGAGCAGGGGTGGGGCCCACGCAGAACACTCGGGGGGTCGTCATCAACGATGTCTTGTGCTGCCAAAGTCTTCTTGCAAGAGTAGCAACTAGAGCGCTGTCAAGACCTCAAAACGATTTTATATTCCAGATTCTGTCGCCTGCAGGTAGTATTCCCTCAGGTGTAGGGGATAATTTCGATTATTATCTGCTAAAAGGATCAGCCTCTTAGTGGTAGCTGGTAGATGAAGCTGGAAAAAATATTTTTTTAATGGCTTGCCATGATGGATAGAAAAATCACTTGCTTTGTCTCTTTTTTTTTTTTTTGAAAAAGAATCATCGTGTGATCAATTTGGTTTGAAGGAAAGGACTTTACACTATTCTCATTTGCCTTAAGCCTCCTTAGTCTCACTGACCTATAATCCACCTCTTAGCCTATAGAATGGGCTGATTTTTTAGCTCATTATCCTGCCTTATGAATCAGGCATCCCTAAGCAATGAAGGGACCCAGTCTCAAACCAGGAAAGGGAAATCTTTCTTGTTTTAGCTCGTAGATTTCCTAGATAGATTTTCTCGCGATCTACTTGCAGTCTGGGAAGCAGGGAAAGGTGGGGCTCGAAAGCCCCCGGAACAGTGTTTACCCAAATAATTCACTCTTCTTGAGTCAATTTCAAACTTTTTTTTTTTAATTTTCAATTTTTTTTTTTTGGCTGTGCCACACGGCTCGCAGGATCTCAGTTCCCCAACCAGGGATTGGGCCTGGGCCACGGCAGTGAAAGCCTGGAATCCTAACCACTAGGCCACCAGGAAGCTCCCTCCTGCATCAATTTTAGCATAAAAAGTTTTCCGAAAAAAATTCTTATACTATTATGGTATCCCCTCCGCCTACCCACCTCCCAAAAAGATGTCTCAAAGATGGAACCCAGCAAAGAAAAGATGAAATGCAGTATTTGCCTCCATAGGAGGCCATGTATCGAATTAGACTGAATTTTATAAACTTTCAGATTCTAAAGTGAGCATAACTGAGGACTTTGTTTTAATTCTACCCAAGAGTTATCCACATTTACTTGTTTTCTGAGTGTCTCAAAGCAAGTCGGGAAGAAGTTGGGGCATGGGCTCATTCGACTATTTTGATACGGGGTTTCCCCATCAATCACTACAGATAAGGAGCATCTCCAGATACTGTCTGCACTTGGAGACGAAGGAGAAAGTAAATCCTTAGAAGATTTGCATGGAACATGCTTAGGGAACCAGAGTTCTAAGTCTGGGGCTCTAAGATCTCCATCTCCTTGTGAGACCTTAGCTCAAGAGTGAAAACATAAAGAAATAGGCACTCGAGGGCTCGAAAGAGAAGTGTCTGTGGGACACAGAAACAATGTTAGAGAATGATCTTTTGCTCCATTATCAGTGACAACAGTAATTAAAGGGTTTGGGAACCTCAGTGGTCCCCATGGCACTGTTTAATAGTAACTATTGGGCAATTACATATTATTATATGGGAGATATATCATTAGGTAATTGTTGTTATTAAGTGTGACATTGACTCTTGCGGTTCCAAGCCCTTCTTCGTTTGTGGGGCCCCTTTGGGGATGGTAACTGAGATGATAAGGGACAAAATGAAGAAGCAGAGTAACTGGGTGAGGGCACGTTTGCTTAGCTGAGCTAGAACAAAGCACGGGGAGATAGAACCTCACGGATCAGCGACAGCTGTACCGGGGGGGTCTGCCTGGCATCTCTGACTGACCTATGAGATAATTCTTCTCAAAGAATTTCTGGCACAGAGTGTTCTGGCTTCATTTTCCTCCACTGCCTTTGCAGAGTGTGTAACTGTGGCATCGCACAAGAACACAGAACAAGCGTGTGGGATGCCCTGCTTTGGTCTTCGCGCTGTCAGGGTGTCTGGGGACAGCTGGGAGGGTGAAATGGGCTGTGGGCAAGGGATATGGAAACAGAGAAGAAGTGGATTACCAAGGGCGGCTCTGACCTGGAGGGCACTTTGCTGAGCACCTTGTCCTGTATTATTTGATAGATCCTCCCGCAAACCTCTGAGAGGCAGTGATGTGTTCTCATGGATATAGAGCCTGGATCTGGAGCCTGGAAGACCAGGGTCAAACCCAACTGTCAACTCTTTTGTGCTGTGTGGCCTTGAGGGGGTGACAATGCCCTGGGTCTCTTTCCTTATGTATCAAGTGGGGGATAACAACGTCCTCTCTGCAAGGTGGCTGGGAGGGTGGAGATGGGGTGAGTGCCACACGTAGAGCAGCTCCAGGCCTGGGATGAGTGTGTAGTAACCAACAGCTGTTGGTAGAAATGGTAGTTGGCGTTATCTGCCTTGGCTCACGGGGGAACCAGCACCAGAGAGAATCTCAGATTCAACTCTGACTATGAGATTCACCCTGCATCACCATAGCTCGTAAATGGCAGAACTTAGATTTAAACCCAGGTCTTCTCGCTTTGGTGCTAATCTCGTACTGAGACTCTGGCCACCCTTGCTAGGCCTCGTCCGGCGGCAGAGGCCTTTGGGCAGCTCTGAGGTGGCCGGTTGAGTCTGCACTGTCAGCGCTGCTCTCTGTGTTGGAGCACATAAGGCAAGCCCAGGCTTGCTTGCCTCCGTCTCAAGTGTAGCCCAGGTCACAGGAAGGGAGTGGCCGAGCAATGAGTGGAAACTTTCCACAGGTGGTTAGTTAGTAAGAGGAGAGAACGGGCTGTGTGAAAAGGCAGCACACGACCCCCCCGTCCATCTCTTCCTGTGAAGTTCCCTCCCTGGAGGAGTAGGTGATTCCTATGGGGAAGAGTACAGTGGTTTTGTTGTTGTTTTGTTGTTACTATGTTTTTAAAAAGCTCTGGCCTGGGAACAGGTGTATATGTATGGCTGATTCACTTTGTTATAAAGCAGAAACTAATAAGATAAAAAAAAGAAAGAAAACCACTGCAAAAAAAAAAAAGATTTGCAGTAAGGTAATATTTATGTGAAAAACAAAACTAATCAAAGAATAAACCATATATTGCTACATGAGAATATGTGTTTATGGAAAGGCATAAGAAAAACCTCACAACTGAAGAATAAAGACAGTGGTTTTCTCTGGGTAAAAAAAAAAAAAAAAAAAGCTCTGGCCTGTTTTATTAAAGAAAAATTGTGCACGAAGATGCCACTGGGGGAAGCTCATATTCACCAACCGTCCGTCGAGGTCATTGAAGGGGGAGTGAGCAGCACCCAGCCTGGCGCCCGTCTGCTGCTGGCAGGGGCCGGGACCCCCAGGGGGGCACCATGGCTCCTATCAAGAAAGCTCTGTCGAGGGGTGCTACTGCGTGGTTGGGTAGTGTTCCTCCCTCGGGGGTCATCGTCCTGCACAATTTCCCCATTGGCCAAGATCAGAGCCATCCTTCCAGGCCTTGGGTCCCTGCTGGGCTGCACCTTTCCCCAGACCTCAAAACAGCTCCTGGGTTTTGGGTGGGTGCAGCTCCTGGGCCTCAGTGGCATCCACTCCCGGGGGCTCCCAGGCTGCTTTCTCCCACCTACAGTGGTTTTCAAAATGGAGACAACGCCCCAATTCCTTATTCAAAAGCACATTTTCAGAGGCTATTAGGAAAATGACCCAAAGATGCACACACTTAGGGTAAGAGGAGACACACCATTAGGAACAGGACCGGGCCCACATCTGGGGTTTATTTCAACCACACTCTTTCTGGAGAGTCAGGTGGAGAGAAAGCCATTCGACATTAGACTGAGTGCAGAAAAATAAAGGACAACCAAGCTCACAAAATCAAGTCTTTAAATATTGAGTTTCTCTGGTTCTTTCTCTCCTGAGAACTCAGGTTATTCTCAAACACTCAGCATTCATTTGTTTACTTATTTCTCCTTTTAATAGGAAAAAATGTAGAAATTATAATCAGTCCTAAGTGTAGGCAAAGTCACATCGTAAAATAAGGATCTTAAAATATAATTTTCATCTCCTCAAACGATTGCTTCTATTCCTGGATTCTGTGATGAACAAGAATTTTCTCTTATTTTTTTGGCCTAACATGTATATGTATCTTTTTGGCCTAATATGTATTCACTCGCCTTGGAATCAGAATACCAATTTCTGATTTCCAAATTTTACTGTGAGATACTATAAAGTTGGTGTGAACTGGAGGTAAACTTAGCACTAACATGAATAACTGACCTGGGATCAGGGGAGTCGAGGGGTAGAGTGATGAGCGCTGGGCATTTTTTTTTTTTTTTTTTTTTTTTTTTGTGGTACGCGGGCCTCTCACTGTTGCGGCCTCTCCCGTTGTGGAGCACAGGCTCCGGACGCGCAGGCTCAGCGGTCATGGCTCACGGGCCCAGCCGCTCTGCGGCATGTGGGATCTTCCCGGACCGGGGCACAAACCCGTGTCCCCTGCATCGGCAGGCGGACTCTCAACCACTGTGCCACCAGGGAAGCCCAGGGCTGGGCATTTTTAAGTAGTATTTGACATTCGGAACTTCGGACCAGTCTGGGTGGCCATGGCCGAATCGAGTCAGCTACTCTGAGTCAGGAGAGTCACCTTTGAAGCTACATCCATCTCTAGGAGAAGGTTCATCATCCCAGGAGAGTTTCACTTGATTCATCACAGGCTGTGATCCCTGGTGAGCCAGACCAGGAGAAACTCTGTTTAGTTGGCTGATTGCCTGCTATTTCAGTAACCATGAGGAAGATGACTGCAATAAATAGCCTTAGACCAAGAGTTGGAAGCTTGGGCTCTGACCTTGACCTATGGTTTGGGAGAGAGTGTACCTTATCATTCAAGCCAGCACAATTTTGAGAGTTTAAGGAAGTCCTTTCATAGTTGCTATGGAACAACATTTGGGAACAGGACTGTCCTGGGCCAACGAGTATATACAGCTCCCCACATCGGTCTTGGGTAAGTCACTTACCCTTTTTAAGCCTCAGTTTTATCGATTTTTAAACAATAAAAACTACCCTTCCTATCTCACAGGGTGTGAGGCTCAAATGAGATCATAAATGTAGAAAGTGTTTTGAAAAAAAGGAATCACTTTACAAATTTACAGGTTATTTCCAGATGGAAAAGGCCCCAAAGCAGGTGAAACATATAAAGGGGGTCGAAAGGTATAAAATTCCAGTTCTAAAGTAGGTATGTCCTGGACATGTCACATATGGCATGGCATCTGTAGTTAATGATGCTGTATTATCTGTTGGAAAGTTGCTAAGGGGATGGGTCTTAAAAGTTCTCATCACAAGAAAAACAATTGTAACCATGTGAGTGATGGTCGTTAACTAACCATGGTGTGATAATCATTTCACAATATATACAAATATCAAATCATCATGTTCTACACTTAAAACTAATACTATGTTCTATGTCTATTATGTCTTAATAAAACTGGAAAAAATTTAAAAATTAAAACATACAAGAGAGGGAAATAAGTGTGCAAATGGTATTATTAGTGATCTGATCTGTATCATTTTTTACAAATTCAATGAATAATAATAAAGCCCAGAGGCTTAGCAACTTCTTAGTAGTGCTAAAGCCTGCAAACAGGCCCCACCAGTTCCAATATTTGATTACAAATAAATGGCTTCATTGTTATCTTCCTAACCCTGTGCACCGATGGAGCCAATTTCATAACTGGATTTATCTTTTGGTGCAAAGAAGAGTGATGTGTCCCCGTGGTAGGAGCGACACAACATCTCCATTTTCTTCTCTTGGTCAGAGAGTGAGGAGAAGACGTTACCTTACCAGTGTTTGAAGACTCTCCTAACCATGGTCACAAGAAGTGTCATCAAAAAGCCAGGGAATGGGGCTTCCTCGGTGGCGCAGTGGTTGAGAGTCCGCCTGCCGATGCAGGGGACGTGGGTTCGTGCCCCGGTCCGGGAAGATCCCACATGCCGCTGAGCGGCTGGGCCCGTGAGCCATGGCCGCTGAGCCTGCGCGTCCGGAGCCTGTGCTCCGCAACGGGAGAGGCCACAACACGGAGAGGCCCGCGTACCGCAAAAAAAAAAAAAAAAAAAAGCCAGGGAATGGCATCCAGTTTGAGGTTTTCATTTGGTTTTTAAAGTGTTTACAAAATGACTTGATATCCAAGCTTGTCCATCTCTGCCTGTGACTACTCTGGTGGTCTCTAAGTGGCAATAAGTGATACATTATTGCTTTTGTGCCACATAATTTCCCCATAACACAAAGCCTAAATATATCCCCTTCAGCTCCATTGGAAGAATGTTGCTACGAGTGTGGGCTATGGCAGCCTCTGGGTCTGTTACCGCATAGGATGGGGTAGGGGTGCGGGTGTTCTTTAAGCACCCCTGGGCCCCAGAGCCTGGTTAACTCACTGTTACAAATGCTGATCTTGACTCAGAGATAGAAGCTGGGGATTTAAGGTCAAACTTTAAAAAAAAAAATTAGGAAACGTGTTCTAATTACATGGTGGAAGCATAGTGTGCTTGGAGCCAAATGTTGATTAATGTTAATTTTAGGATAAACAGAGGGAGAGAAAGACAGGAAAAGCCAGTGGACTCCAGAGTTAAAAATATTCTCGAGTTGAGACTCAGTATCTATGGGTATACAACCAGATAATTACTTCTGAAGAGTGATTACCTGTGCTTATGTAATTAACCTTGAGTTTCCTCTGGATGCTGGAGCTTCTCTCCTGGGAGGTACCAATCACTGTGATTCACACAACACTGAACTCAATCCAGAAATGCCCGCACGCTAAGGAACTCCATGCAGCTCGTTCAGAACAAGTGTTTTCTCTTTTCTTTGTGGAACACAGGAGGGATATTGTTCACTGGAGACTAAATCCGCTGGGCAGGTAATAAGACGTTGGACAGCCTTGTAGAGATTTGTCTTGCAGAGACTGATGGGATCTGGTAAGGAGACACAGAGAAACTTGCAGCTTATTTTAATTAAGGCCCCTTGAAGAGCCTATCCATCCTGGAGTCCTTCTCTGTTTCTCTTGGGAAAGCCTAGAAAAGAAAATGGTAAGCAGCCCTTCAGCATTCTGGCACCTGTTCACACAAGCCGTATCCAAAATAAAGAGAAAATGAGAGACCCAGGGAGGCAGAAGGATCTTGAAGTCTGTAAATGTGGAATGAAATCGAATCCTTCAAACTAAACTGGGTTGAAATTAAATGGAAGTAGGGGGTGGGGATGAGGGGAGAAGATCATGCTCACTTCTCTTTTAGAGATCCTCTGAGACTCGAAGGTACTAGAAGCCATCATAGCTAAGTGGTGTAGTTCATTTTCTAGATCATATATTGTTGGTTGCTCACCAACGGCTGTTCTCCCTTTCATCCTTATTAACAGAACCCTGGTTTTATTTGGATGAGCCGCTGTCCCTCCCACCACCATATGTCCCAGTAAGACAATCATGGTCATCCCATGATTGGTTTAGGCAAGAGCACGTGGTACCATTTTGCCCAGTGAGATGTGAAGGAATGTTTGCTGGGGGATGGGGGCACCTGGCAAAGATTTGGTTTTGTTTGTTTGTTTGTTTTGCTTATAAAAGGAGACCACCAGGAAGAGGTGGTCGCCTTCAGCTTCTGCTGGATGCTGGTGTTTGCATGTGGTGCCCAAGCCCGCCATCTTGCTTCCATGAGATCAGCGAGCCTGAATACCAGCCAACCAGTTGAGGAGGGCAGTGCTGAAAGATGGGAGGAACTTTGCTCACGAATGACATTAAGGAACCCATGAATCGACTAACCTTGGAGCTGCCTTACCTTGGCACTTCTTACCATGCGCATAATCCCCCAGTTGTTTATGGCAGTTGATTCAGGGTTCTGTTGCCAGCAGTTGAAAACATCCTAACTGATGCAGTACTTTCTTAGGAGAATTATATGTTTTATAACAAACCCATTTCTTTGCCAGTACAAGGAGCCTCACATCCTTAGGAGGGGGTCTTCTGAACCCCACTGGACAATGCTCAAGATTAGTAATACCTATAATAAGAAGTTGTACTTGTTTAGGATATATATTTTCTGAAGTACTTTTACATTGATCTTCACCTGCAAGGCAGGTGAAATGAATATTATTCCTATTTTCACGGTGAGAAAATAAACCCAAGGAGGTAGAATGATTTACCTGGCACATCTAGTGACATGTTGATGACAGAGCTAGGATTAAAAAAACCTAAGTCTGGCAAAGAGAAATGTTTTGACAGTGAGAAAGTACATGTAGGAAAGGTTTCAAAAGCATGGACCTTGGGAGCTGCCAGAACTGGGTTTAAATTCCCACCCTCCTTCTTGTTAGACAAGTGACTTAAATCTCTCTGATCTTTAGCTCCCTCATCTGTAGAATGATCATGATAAAACCCATATCACCAGGTCATTTCAAGAAATTAAGGAGAAACTATCTTTAAAGTACTGAATCCAGTGCTTGGTAGAGTACAGACTTCCCTCTCCTAAAAACTGTCCACAAACCTTTATTGAAAGAAATTGTTGTCACTCCATCCTTGCCTCTTTTAAAAGATGAAATGGGCAACCGTGAGTCCCAACTAAGGCAAAGACTAGATAGAACTAATTATTTCTAAAAATCCTTCAAGATGTAAAGAGTCTATGGTAAGAAAAAAAAAAAACACATTACAAGAAAGAATTAAAATGGAAAGTGTTTCTGGCCCATTGGTGATAGCACATGATATAAAACAGGATGCCACATGATGGAGACGGGCTGGGAGATTTATGTGGGAATGAAAATAAGACCATGAAAACAGGCCAGGAAGGAGCTGACAATGTACAAGTATGGAAGAAAAAGAGCCCGTGGCCTTAGTGGTACGCCAGCTAAACCTTAAATCAGTTGTGTTTTGCTCTTATTAAGGAAAAGGCAGTCGTAGCCTTGGAAATCACAAACAAGTGCCTGGCAGGAGGGAACTTTGAACTGATCCTCCCACCTTGACCGGCCTCCGTCAGGCCTCTCTTAGAATTCTTTCTGGCCTCACCTCTTAAGTAAGATGAAGTGATGGAGAGGGGTTTGAAGAAAATCCAGAGAAGGCAAATAAAAATGATTAAACGACTGGAAGGCAGGACTGTATCCTCTGCACCTGGTCAGGGGTCTGCACACATGAGATGTTCAGGTAACCGTTTCTCAATATCATGATATAAGTTTTAAATGCCTTCTGGAAATAGAGGTGGAACATTTTTTTTAAAAAACTTTGTGGCACTAAGTATTACAGAACCCGGAATACAAGCCTACTCTTAGGAACTTTTTAGTGACTATTGTAGAAAAACTGTAAAGTGTATTCCCTTGTATTTAAGCCTTCAGAGAAATGGGGCCAAGTAAAAGGAAATCAATATTAAAAAGCTGAGAGTCCACCTGCCGATGCAGGGGCCACGGGTTCGTGCCCCGGTCCGGGAGGATCCCACACGCCGCGGAGCAGCTTGGCCCGTGAGCCATGGCCGCTGAGCCTGCACGTCCGGAGCCTGTGCTCCGCAACGGGAGAGGCCACAACAGTGAGAGGCCTGTGTACCGCCAAAAAAAAAAAAAAAAAAAAAAAGCACACAGGTAGGTGACTGGGCCCTGGGTTTATGTCCTTGCTCTGTCATTTACTGACTGTAAATTTGGGCCAGTTCATTCGCCTCTCTGAGTCTCAGTTTTCTTATCTGTAAATTGGGGATGATATTAGCACTCATCTTATTGGTCGTAAGGGTTAAATGCAGTAACGCCTCTTGGTATTTAGACAGTGCTTAGGACACGAGAAACAATTCAAAAGCATGGATGTTGGTGCTTAGGAATAAGTCAGTCCACATTAGCTGATATTATTGAGTAGGGAGGAGGGTATCAGTTTGCTCACATGAAGAGGTGTCTTAGAAATTCCTTAGTCTTGGATGCTTCTGTTCATTGACTCAAGTCCCTGCATGGCATTCATGTTAGTCTCCTGCCCAGCTTAACTTGGACCGCCTCCCACCTGAAGCCCCGTCTGGAGGGGGAAGCCGGGTGGCTGCTGTTATAACATGTGCCCAGCTCTGTCCTAATCAGAGTGGAAGCGTGTACCCCTGACCCATGAGGTGGCCAGAACCGATTCCCTCCCTCCCCTTACTCCCTCTTTGAGGAATTTTAACTAAGAGATTCAAGGGACCAGGACTCAATTGATGGTGGTCTCCAGGGTTGGAAGGTCATCTAGATTTGGTGGCTGAGCCCTCCGTTTCAGGACTGGCTGTGGGGGCCATGGTGAGTGGTCAGTGGGCACAGAAACTGGTTGCAGAGAGGGGACAATCAGTGGGAGATGAGAGACGACGTGGCCTCAGAGAAGCAGAGAGTTCCCTGCCGGGCGGCCTCCCAGTTTGCCCGCAGCTGGCTGGCTGCACTTCGTGAAGATTTTCTGTAATAAGCCTCCTGGTGATTTGAGCTGCTTGGTTCCTTGAAACCAAATGACCTTGCCCTGGACACCAGCCCACTGTCTCCTCCGTCTGGTGTGAGAAGCCACTCAGGAAATGTGGATGACCATGACGATGACGGTGATGACAAAGAGAGCAGGGGGACTGTGTGGACGACCCGTTTTGGCACCTGAGTTCTGCGGTGCGGCTGTGCTCTCTGCACTGGGTACCACTGCCCTGTCCTAGCCCTTGACTGAGACCAGACGCACACAGTAAGCTCCTTGTTTCCTTGGGCGACAGGTACCATTTCAGCTCCTGTGTCAGGCCAGCCCTTTCTCTCCTGTTCTTTTCTTCTTTGTGTAATGTCTGAGACTCAGACCCTTGGGTACCTGACATCTATTACTCAGCTGAACACTGGCTCCTTGAGTTGAATCATTTTTGAGTCAAGAGTTCTCCTAATTAGCATAATTAAACTACCTTTTACATTTAAAAGCGTGGAATTGCATCTTTATGGGACATTAGTTTCTAAAGTCAGTCTGTGAGGCAAAGACCAAGTACACTCAAAATTACTATGGAGGGACTTCCCTGGCGGTCCAGTGGTTAAGACTCAGTGCTTCCGCTGCAGGGGGCGCGGGTTCAATCCCTGGTGGGGGAACTAAGACCCTGCATGCCTCACGGGCGCGGCCAAAGAAAGAAAGAAAGATTACTATGGAAAGCACCTTATGTCATCCTAAAGTATTGATAGATGGTGGCATATGGGGTTTGCTGTACAGGAATAGCCATGCACACTAGGTACTGTAATACATTCAGTAATGTAGACTGTATGATAAAGGGTTTTATACAAAATCAGTTTCCTGCTTCCTCCTTCCCTGCCTCTGCCTCTCTCTTTGCTGAGCACAGGCAGCTTGATGCACAGAAGTTAGTGAACTAGCTGCCTTTCCCGCCTCAGGGCTTCCAGCCGGGCGGGGAAGGGGGGCGGAGAAGGCAGTGCCATCTCCGGGCTGTGCAGCAAAGGGTTCCCTTAGGGCCCTCCGCTTCCCACACTCACGCAGGCACTTCTGCAGCCCTGCAGGCAAATATACTCATCTGAGATCTAATCAGGAGACTAAAAGGAAAAATGAGGAGCTGGGAAAGATGCTGAAATCGTCAATTATCCACCTGGGATGCCTACTCTTGGCTTGCCTGGTAAAGACAGATTATGATAAGGAGAGAGAGAGGGGAAGGGCAATTTGGGGCTCTCACCCCTGGGATCATTCTGCCTGCAGCCCTGAGCGCTGAAGGTCGGGTGTTAAACAGGCAGCTAGAGCCTTGGGTTTCTCCACGCTCGGCTGAGTTTTGTATCGAAAACGGGCAATCCCTCTGAAAGCCTCAGGTCCTCTTCCAGCATCAGTAATGACATCCCCAGGAGTGAGAATACTCATGTTCCCACGGAGAGCAGGATGTCTGACGGTCCGCGTGTGCCTGTGAGTTTTGCATTGGGCATGGCTGACTTATTAAATAAAAATCACCTAGCGCGATTTCCCATATGTCTGACGAAATACTGTAAAAATGAAGAGCAGAACTTTGCCATGCACTCTTGAATAAATACATATGCTGTTACATCTCAGAGTTATTTATTTCTCCTTATTTTCAGCGTGCCCAGTGCCACCATCCAGATGCACAAGTAAAAATGGCAAATAATTTCTCAACTATTTGAACATTTAAATTTTATTTAAATTTTATTTAAATTTAATTTTATTTAAATTTTATTGGAGCAGGTGGCATGTTTTGGATAATAAAATAATAAAAATAATAAAATTTATTTTATAATTTATAAAATGTATTTTATTTTTAATTTTTTATTTATTTTTGGTTGCATTGGGTCTTCATTGCTGAACACGGGGTTTTCTCTGGTTCTGGTGAGTGGGGACTACTCTTTGTTGCGGTGTGCAGGCCCCTCCTTTCAGTGGCTTCTCTTGTTACCGAGCACGGGCTCTAGGCACACAGGCTTCAGTAATTGTGGGGCACGGGCTCAGTAGTTGTGGCTCACGGGCTCTAGAGCGCAGGCTCAGTAGTTGTGGCACGTGGGCTCAGTAGGTGTGGCTCGCGGGCTCTAGAGCGCAGGCTCAGTAGTTGTGGTGCATGGGCTTAGTTGCTCCACAGCATGTGAGATCTTCCCGGACCAGGGCTCGAACCTGTGTCCCCTGCATTGGCAGGTGGACTCCCATCCACTGCACTACCAGGGAAGTCCTAAAATGTAGTTTAATATATTTTATTCATTTATATTAAAGATATTTTAATATAATACAATTGAATCACAAAATTACAAGTAATAAAATAATATAATAAAAAATTCAGGAGAAAATGTGCCAAACATGTATGTATCTCCTAGGAGCTGAAACCTTGATTCAGGGACTTGGAGATGCCATCTGAGTCCTACTCAGGCTCTGTCATTCCCTGTGTCACTGGATTAACCCCGGTTCTTCTCAGTGACTCAATTTCCTGATCCTCCATAGAGAAGAATAATTCTGCCTAGGTCACATCATCTTGACCCGGGATGATCAGATAAGTGAGAAGAATAAATGCTTAAGAGCAATCAGAGTTCAGAAGGATGGTATTACATGTGTGTGATTTCACGCATGTTTTTTTTGTTTGTTTGTTTGGTTTTTTTTGCCGTTTGCGGGCCTCTCACTGCTGTGGCCTCTCCCGTTGCGGAGCACAGGCTCCGGATGCGCAGTCTCAGCGGCCATGGCTCACGGGCCCAGCCGCTCCGCGGCATGTGGGATCTTCCCAGACCGGGGCACGAACCTGTGTCCCCTGCATCGGCAGGCGGACTCTCAACCACTGCACCACCAGGGAAACCCTTCACGCATCTTTTGAAGCTTGACAATTGGCGTATTTGTCACTTTTAAGGGAATTGCAGAAAAATAGTTCTGAAGCTGTTGCCCCTGTTAACTCTGAGCTTGGGGTCCAGGATGGGGGTGCTGGCGGTCAGGGATGGAGGGAGAGCCTCCTCTATCCTGGGGAAGTGGGTGTGAGCAGGAGACTGGGACCGTACAACTTTGCTGGCCCCTCAAGGGGCGTCGGGAGCTGGTCTCTGCACCCAAGTGTGTACGGCTGTAGCTGGTTGTCGGCTGCCCAGGTCTCCTAACAGCTTTTCAACACGCTGGCTTCCTGTGTGGCCTGGCAGTGTCCCTGGACAGGCCAGACTCTCAGCATCCCCTGAGACCATGCGGCTCTGTGTCACAAAGAAGAGGTCACTCCACGCTGCCAATGTCACACAGTTAGATCAGCCCAGCATCCAGGAGGACAGTCACCCGAGTCAGCCCTGGTGCCACCCTGACTTGTCAAGCACCCTCCTCCATGGAGAAAGAAAAAGGCAATTCACAATATATGTAGAGCCTGGCTTTGGTTCTTGGTTCATTGGCTCTTGTACGACTTACACACCAGGTTCTGCAGAGAAGTGATGGAGCATTCAAACCACTGGACTGCTTTTGTCGTCAGCGAGACAATCGGATCAGCCCGCGCTTTCAACCAACCCTCTCCCCTTCCCCTGCTGCGGGAATCCTGAGGGTTTTGATGAGGAAGGACCTTAACCATTAGCCAGCCCTCATTCCTCATGCTCCCATTTCTGAGATAAGACATCACTCAGGCTGATGGCTTGACTACATCTTGACAACCCCTGCCTCTCCAGTGGAGGGATAACCGAGGATTCTGGACTCTCGGCTCGGGGACCTGCAGCTGGGGCCCTCAGTCCTCTGCAGAGCAGAAGCCCTGAGCTTTGCTCCTCAAAGGCCAGGTTCAATCTCTATCCAGCTGCCTTTTTCTCTCACTCAGCAGGCCAGCCCTGCCTCTGGGGACCTGAGGACCCGTAAATTAGTCTGCTCAAACTGCCACAACAAAGTACCAGAGACGGCGTGATTTAAACAACAGCAATACATGTGCTCACAGTTCTGGAGACTGGAGGTCCAAGATCAACGTGTTGGCAGGTTTGGGTTCTTCTGAGGCCCCTCCCTGTGGCACACAGATGGCTGTCTTCTCCCTGTGTCTTCCCTCTGTGTGTGCCCAAGTCTGGGGTTTCCATGACTTAATCATCTCCTCTTATAAGGACACCAGTCGGATTGGATTAAGGCCCATGAGAATGGCCTCATTTTAACTTCATCACCACTTGGAAGACCCTGTCTCCAAATACTGCCACATAACCCACATCCTGGGGGTGAGGGCTTCAACATGTGAATTTTGAGGGGGACACAGCATGGTCCACCACAGTCTGCTCCCATTCTAGCCGTCTGAAGCCCACTCCCACCTTCCTCTGAGATACTGGGCTTCCCTACCCCCAGGAAATCGTTGATGACATTGGAAAGGTGGAGAAGGGGCCTCTCTGGCGGGCGAAGGCAGCGGTGTCCCCGCCAGAGGGCTCCTCTTGAAGGGCGCTCCAGTCAGGAAGGGGTTCATCTCACTGATTTCCAGCAATGCAGGCGGATTCCCCAAACCCTCCACTGCTGCTCCCTTTCTCTTGTGGAGGAACCCACACGTGTGAATGTGAAAAGCAGCGAATCCTGGTGCCCTTCAGATGGGCGGCTCCTGGCCGCCGGGGCAGCAGTCTTTGATGTGACTCCTGTCGGGCAACTGTTCCCCTCACGTGATAGCTGGAGTAGCTACCCTTTGCCGAGGGCCTGGCATGTGCCAGATCACCTTGGAGCTGAGGACTTCGTGTGAATACTTCATAGAGCCCCACGGTCATCCGGTGAGGGGGCTGTCATTACTCTCACGTTCCAGGTGGGGAAGTGAAGATTCTAGACGTGAAGGGGACAAAGCTGGGAAACAGAGGAATCCACGTGGGAACCCAGGTGACTTCGAGACTTGACTTCTAACCTTGACACGACACTGCCTGCCAGCTAACCCCATCTGCTCCTCTCTTAAAATGCTGTGTGTTTCTATGGAACTTTCTCTCACCTCCTGGAATGGTTCTCAGGTTCCCACCTCAGAAGTCCCTTTCAGCGTCATCTCTAGAAGACAGAGCTCAGACAGCACAGTGTAAAGGAAAGGACTTGGGAGTCAGGGTTGGGTTCAAACACTGGCCATGCCATTTACTAGCCATGTGACCCTGGGTGAGTTACTTGACTTCAGTAAGCTTCTGTTTGCTTATTTATAAAAGGAGATAACCTTTATCTTACATGGATGAAATTGGATTCGGGATGCCAAGCCACGTGCCCAAGGTCTAGCCCGCAGAAGGCACTCTGAGAAGGTAGTTCTGCATTAAAAGAGACTCAAGAAACAGGAAAATTAAATGCATTTGGAAGCATTGAATCTTGAATTAAAATTTTAAAATAATTTATTCTTATTTATTAAAATAATAATTACATTAAATTAATAATATATTAATAATATGCGTTTGTATATATGTCTATATATACATATACACGTATATATACAAAGTCCACATTCAAATTCCTCCAATCGTCCCAATAATGTGTGTGTACGTATATATACACAAATATACTTCATGTTTATATATACATATATTTGTGGCATTATATATTATAATAATATATATTAATGTGACATTAATTATATGTATGTGAGGAATTTGAATATGGACTTTATATTAGCTAAGAGTATGGTACTAATGCCACATTTCCGGAGAGTGACCATGGCATTGTGACTATGGAGTAGGGTGCCCTCACTCCTAGGAGACTCACGCTCCTATTTAGGGACATATTTAGGGATGAAGTCTCCCAATGTCTGCCCCAAACCCTCAGATGGTTCAGCTAACAAACGAATATGCTCCCGTGTTCTTAGGTGTACACATGCACCCATGCACATTGAGAAAGAAAAAGCAGATGTGACAAAAAGAGTGTATACGTCGTACTATTTTTTTTTTTTTAGCTGTGTTGGGTCTTTGTTTCTGCGCGAGGGCTTTCTCTAGTTGCGGTAAGCGGGGGCCACTCTTCATTGCGGTGCGCGGGCCTCTCACTATCGCGGCCTCTCTTGTTGCGGAGCACAGGCTCCAGACGCGCAGGCTCAGTAGCTGTGGCTCACGGGCCCAGTTGCTCCGCGGCATGTGGGATCTTCCCAGACCAGGGCTTGAACCTGTGTTCCCTGCATTGGCAGGCAGATTCTCAACCACTGCGCCACCAGGGAAGCCCTACGTCGTACTATTATTGCAACTTTTCCGTAGGTTTGAAATTTTTCCAGGTAAAAGAATTGTGGGGAGAGGGGGCTTCATGCAGAGGGTGGGGCGCAAGCCAGTGGAGGGGCACAGTGGAGCATGGAGGCTCATGGTGACTCTTCCCCTCTGTCACAAGCCATGACACGGCCTCTGTCCGGGCGGTAGGAAACTGGCTCTTCTGGCGAAGGGGTCAGCCCTCTTGCTTCCCCACAGGATGCTCCACCTGGCTGGTGGTGCACAGCCCAGTTGCCCACCCAGCTGTGTCCCCGCCCATCAAGCATTTTCGAGATTAGGGCTGCCAGATTTAGAAAAAAAAAATACAGCACACCAGTTAAATTAGAATTTAAACAATGAATAATTGTTTTAGCGTATGTTTCTCAAAGAGTGCATGGAACGTAACTTGTACCAAAAAAAAAGACGTGTTGTGAATCTGAAATTGACACTTCACTGGACGTTCTGTATTTTATCTAGCAGCGCTACCCACACACACCCCTACCCCCAGCCCCCACCTCACTCTCACCCCCGCAGCCAGAGGTCATAGGCACCTCTGAAGACTGTCTTAAGAAGACAGAAGAAATGGTTCTTGGTCCCCAGGTAAGGTTTGCAAATCGCTGCAGCGACCTTGGGGCCTCTTGCCCATGACTCAGTCAAGCACTCAAGGGGGCAGCTGGTTGAATGGGGACAAACCCATGGGCTGTAGGGAGGGAGAGGACAGCTCCCAAGTCCTCCTGGGGCATCTGGGCGGCCCCTCGCCCTGGCCACGCCCACTTAGGTGTGCTGATGCCGGGTGTCCCTTCCTCCATCCCTCCCGCTCTTGGCTTAGCCCCTCCCCTCCCCAGCTGTGCCACGCAGCGTCACTCACAGCCCAGCGGCCTCACCACTTCCAGGCTGGGTGCATTTGGGCAATAAATGAGTGAACCTGTCTCCGTCTCCTCATCTGTAAGATACAGATAATAATAGCCCCTCCCTCACAGCCTGGTTATGAGGATGAATGGAACTAATATTTGCAAAGCACTCTGGACACTGCCTGACCAGTGGTCAGCCCTATATGAAGTGTTTGTTAAATAAATAATCCACGCGTGGAGGAAGGCTAGGATCTCTGCCGAGCCCCCAGGGCACAGCCCAGACCTGCAGGGGCTGTGCCCTGGAGGGAATTCGATGACAGTGTGCTTAGTCCTCCAGGCTCCTTCCTCTCTGGGCACTTGCAGGTGGGAAATCAGGAAGGAGATGTGGAGACCGAGGCGCTGGCATCCTGGAGGAGCGACTGGGCCTCCCGACCCCGCTCTTCACTGCCTGGGGACTTGGAACTGAGGAAAATGTAGCTCAGTTTTGGAAACAAACCTCATGAACCTACCCATCGCCAGGGGCTGGCCTGAGCCTTGGGTCCCCGTGTGGGTGGGACTCTAGGGACCAGGGGATGGGGGGCTACAGGCATTCACGCTAACAGTCCTCTGGAGGGAAGGATGCTTAAGGAAAGAGCCACCTTCTTCAGGTACAGTGAGAAATGCCTCGCTTTCCTCTCCCTGACAGGACCGCAGGGCTCTCCCCTCGTGGTTTTACTCTTGTTCTAGCTCTTGTTTCGGGGGAGAAGGGCCACTGGCCTTTCCTGGCCTCCTGCTTTTCCTCACCCATGCTCCACTGCATGGGCACCTTCCTCTCACCCTTGAAGGGCCTGTCCCGAGCAAACGCTGGGACACCTAGTTGACCTCTGCCCTCGGAGCAGGAAGTGAGGGACTGAAGTGGCCAACTGGACACGTCTGGCACACGTGCCCCTCCGCTGACAGATGTAGATACGTGAAATGTCTTCTTTTTTCTTTCTGTTAATTATCAGAGTAATTACGTAATTTCAACATTCCCGTGCACGCTGGGTGTCCAGAAATGGCCCTCCACTGGGACTTGCATTAAAGGATAACATTTGATGCAGATGTTTTGATGCATCAGAAAGGTCTGGTCAAATATAAACATCGTTTCTTAAAAGTGAGTAATGTGTGTCCCACTGCTCCACTTCTGGAACCTCCTCCATCCCTTGGAGTGGTGGTAGGTGTCTGCATTCCAAGGGTGGTGAATGGGATTGTGGAGCTTTTGGAAGGGGTGAGGTTATCTGCCTCCCTATTCATTAAAAAAAATAATAGCTGAAAGTTTTTAAACATGACAAAATATTCTCTCATCAAAATAGTTGCATCAAAGCTGCAATGTCAAATATCATGCCTCCTGCTTTGCTGATTGTAGGTTCTCAGTCTCTACGTGTTATTATGGTTGTTAATTTAACCTGAAATTTAAATTTAGTAAGGCTTCCAAAGGGAAGGTAACCAAATGGCAAATTTCTCTGGCATTATGTATATATGCATATATGTGGGTTCCTTCTTTCCTTCCTTCCTCCCTCTCTCCCTCTCTCCCTGTTTCCCTTCCTCCCTCCTTCCCTCCCTCCCTCCCTCCCTTCCTTCCTGCTCTCTTTCCCCCTCCAGTTACAAATGTTGAATGTCATTAGGGGTTGGCCCCTTAGCCATTTACAGCAATGTATTATATTCATCCTAATGAACCAGATACAGTCTTATATACATTTTAAATACTGAAACATTTGGTTTAGTAATGATAATTTAAAGTTTTGCTTGGCCAGATTCAGCACAAAGAATATCTTCTTTCATAGACACATTCAATGCCTGTGTCTCTAGGCGTTGGCCAGTCTACTGCATAGAGAGAAAACGTGCTGAGATAGATTGCCATACGGTACAGGGCACATCAGAACATCAGAGTTCCTCTTTCTGGAATATGTTTTGACTGAAGCTTAAGTCACCCTCTAAACGAATCTAAAATAGATTCTTTACCTATAACAATTATTTGGCAACACTGTGAACTTTAACGTAAACCTGAGCAACGGAGACACAGCTAAATCTGGCAGCATATTAATGTCACCGATCACACATTTTATTTATAGAATTTACCCTCTTCCCGGTTTTCAGTTAGAAGCCCATAGGCAGTAATTAAGCCATTATAAAAACACAATAGGATATAACATAATAGAACCATCCTGCTGTCAAGACACACAGAGCAGGGAAATCAGGGTAACACAAAGAAACACAATGCATCCAATTTAGCCCTGCTGCGGAAATGTCACAAACCAGTGCCCTCCAAAGGATAGGAGGGGGAAAACGTTATTTCCACAGGCAACTGGGGATTGACTCTTAATTTTCAGAAAATAGCAAACCAACCAGCAGACTAATCAAGCCACCAAAAAACCCAGCCAATCAAGCAAAGAGCAATTGTCCACAGCAGAGTAAAGAATAGAAGCCGCCATCTTTGTACTCAAGGAGTTTACAATCCTTTGAGGAGTAAAGGCTTACAATAAAAATCAGTGCGACAGTGGTTCAAGATATATCACGAGAAAGATGGGATTAAGCAAATAATATAGAAAGCACATTATATAACTCTAAAAGAAGGCCAGGTCACTATGCCCCAGAAATACTGGGGAAGCCTTTACTTGAGGAGGTAGGGCTTGAACTGGGCCTAAAATGCTGCGGAACGTTTGGCTAGCAAGAGGGGAGAAAGGAAATTGTATGAAAAAAGAAATACATTGGAAAGCCAGACATTCAAGGAAATGTTTACTCCAAATTGGGTGCAGTAGTTCACAAAATTAAATATCACACAATGAAGCTGTGGATATATTATCTTCCTTTTAAGATGGAACAATGACAAAATGACAATGTGTAGCAAAAAATGTGGATACAATATACATGTGATCCAATCTGCAAAAGAAATTCATATGTAGCAGAGAAAAAAGACTGGAAGGAAATACATCAAAAGTTAATATTACTTTTTTCTAAAAATGGGAGATAAAAGTATCGTGATTTTTGTTTTTTCTTTGAACTTGTCTATGCTTTCCAAATCCTAATCTAAATAATAAAATCTCTATAATAAAGTAAAAACAGAGGGAGACAAAACAAATTTCAAAATATATGTTTAATGGCCTCCATATACAAATTTTACATTCTACCGTTCAGTCATGCATAAAACTACTGGGCAGAGTGTGTTAAAAGGACTATACGTATGGACTGAATTGTGTTTCCCTCCAAATTCATATGTTGAAGCCCTAACCCCTAATGTGACTGTATTTGGAGATGAAGCTTTTGAAGAGGTAATTAAGGTTAAAATGAGGTTGTGAGGGTGGGATCCTAACCCAACAGGGCTAGTGTCCTTATAAGAAGAGGAAGAGACACCAGGGATGTGTGTGCACAAAGAAAAGCCATGTGAGGACGCAGCGAGAAGGTGGCCATCTGCAAGCCAAGGAGAGAGACCTCAGGAGAAACCAAACCTCTCAACACCTTGGTCTTGGACTTCCAGGCTGCAGAATGATGAGGATAAAGTTCTATGGCTTCCACCACCCCATCTGTGGCATTTTGTTATGGCAGCCCTAGCGGACTAATATACTCTCTTTATGGAACTTACATGACATGGATGATATAATTTGTCCACCTGTATTTTTCCTATAGCATTAACATAAAATAACTCATGACATTTATCCATTGGAATGAACATTCCATACCACCTATGTCTCCCACCCTTGGTAATTTCTTTTGCTGAGCACACCAGAACACTGGCCCTGGATCAACACCTGCAGAAGCTACAGACTATATAAGACACAGGGGATAGGACTCTGCCGTGCCAACAAGCAGTAAAAAGTAATCCAGGTAGACAATCCAGGTAGAAGACCCATTTCCTTTCCATATGGCTCCACCCAGCTCTTCCTGCAGGGTTGAAGGAACTGTTTCCTCAGCTTCTGGGTGTGCTGCTGGCTGACAGCCCTCCTTCTTCAGTCTTCTCTGGGAGCTGTGGGAACTCTGTCCCCTACGAAGGCAGCCTCTTCACCCAAGGACTGCCACCTTCTTGGGGACAGCCTCCCTCCAATGACTGGTCAATGGAGGCTGATAAAGTCTGACCTCCTTGTCCCAACTGGGGACATCTCGGATAGGCCAGCCCAGCTCCAGAGCTCTCCGTGCAATCAGCTGAGACCTGGACCGAGTCCACAGTCCAATTTTACCCTCTGGTCAATCCTGATTCCTTCCCTTCCCCCACAGGTATGAATCCAGAGACCTCGCCTTAATAATTTCCTGTTGGCAAATCTCTGCTGCAGAGCTTTTAGGGAACTGACCTGCAATATTTCCCAGTTTATCTGCTCCGTCTCTTCCTGCCCCAAACCCAGATGGCTTACCCATGTAATCTCAAGGCAATTACCTGCACATCAGGGACTATAAGTGATCTCTTGTGTAGCACTCAGGTGGCATTTCGTGACTTCTGATGAGCAAGGAGGTTTATTTTATCTCTGATTCGAATTCCTACGGAAACTGCTCTTGAGCCTTGGGGTTAAGTCGTGAAGGTTGTTGCCGCTCTCTCTCTCTGCCTTTCTCACCAGGTAGCTTTGTCCTCATCCAGCCTGAGGAGTTTGAAATTGGGAGTCTAGGTCTCCTTTGGTCCTAGGCAGTTGCCCTATATTAGAATATTAAATATCGAAGCTGGAAAGTACGTTAGAAATGACCTGACTCTAGGATGACCAAGGGGTTTTAATGCATGTTGTGACTTGGATTAATTTGTAGTGGCTGTTGGAGAGCTGCCTTGAGGATTCTGAGGATGGCCGGGGTTCAGTGCGAAAGCGTGGTGGTTGGTTATGTGTGTGGGGCATGGGTGTGGGTTGCCACTTCATTGACATCCTTGATAATCCTCCTCTCTTCTTTTACTGGAGATGAAACTGGCCCAAGGTGAAACCTACCCACGTTTGTGTGGCTGGTTACAGGAGCTTGAACCATAGCCAGTATGTCCCAACAAACACTGCACACTCCTCCATCCCACAGATGCCGCAGCGTGCCTCTCTAGCTAACCTCCTCTGTTCCAGCCCCTGATCTACTCAAGCACATGAGTCTTGAGCCAGATCCCAGTCCCCCTTCTTTCTTGGCTGTCTTCTGTTGCCATATGTGAGCATGATTCTTCGGGCCAAATTCCTATGAGTAGTTTCTGTTTCCTCTGTGTTTCTCAGAGTTAAGTCCAACAAAGTTCTAGCACTTTGGGATGGGTAAACTTGGTAACAGATTAAGTCTCTGCCTCTGATCTGTCTTCCCTCTCATTCATTCATTTATTCATTAAAAAATGTTTAAGGCACTTGACCTTGGGAATATTAAAATTCCTACTGGAAGAGGAACACCTCTGAGCAGTGGCTTAAATGCGTAATAAGGGCCATCCTGCGTTGTAGTGGACAGTTTTCTCTTCTTCTTCCCCCTGCTAACTGCATCTTGTCCTTCATTAAGGAACTTATTCATCCTTCTTCTTCTGCATGGTTCTCTTGGAGCTGTCAATCACACCACCAGCCCATGCCCTGGCTACACAGGTAGATATGAGACTAAAACCTGGCTGTGATAGTCCAGTAGTGGGACCCCCCAAATATGGGGGTTCCACTACTGGAGGGACCATCTTTTCAGGCGACCCCCAAAGATGTTCTGTCCTCAGAACCTGCGAATGTATTTTACAAATTCGTTGCCATTTACATGCAAATATGCTATTTAATATACATTGCCATTACATGGCAAAAGGGTCTTTGCAGATGGAATTAGGCTTGTGGACTTTACGACAGGGAGATTGTCCTGGATTTTCTAGGTGGACCCAATGTAATCACGTGGGCTCTTAAAAGTGGATGAGGAAAACAGAAGGGTCAGAGAATGTGATAATAGAAAAAAAAAAAAAAGCAGGAGTGATTTGAAGCTTGAGAAAGACTTGACCCACCATTGCTGGTTTTGGAGATGGAAAAAGGGGCCATGGGCCAAGGAATGTGGGTGGCCTCTAGAAGCTGGGAATGGCCCACAGATGGGGAATGAAATAGGAAACAAGGACTTCAGTCTTATAAACACGAAGAATGGACTCTGCCAGCAAACTGAATGAGCAAGGAAGTGGATTCTTCACCACCCTCCCCCCTTCCCCAAGCCTATAGAAAGGAACTTATCCTTCCAACACCTTGATGTTTGTCTGATGAGACCTCCACTGGACTTCTGACCTCCAGAACCATAAGATAATAAATGTAGTCTGTTTTAAGCCACCCAGTGTGGCAATAGAAAATGAAAACAAGAGCCAAGTCTCTAGCCAGAGTGATTGGCCCAGAGATGGGCATGTGCTTCAAGCTCAGTTAATCAGAGTCCTTTCCCCTATTCTAAGAGAGGCCTTTTCTCTCGGTGGGAGCTGTAAGGATGTATGGCCCCAGACCCTGCCAGCTGGAGAAGCTGATAAGAGCTGAGCCAACATATTGGCAAGAGCTGTGATGGGAGCCAGTGCAGGTCCTGACAAGGTTTCTCTCCAGCTGTGCTTGGGGCCAACTCCACCCCTGCCCTTTCCTGTCACGTCATCCATTTAACTCCTTTTGTCCGAATTCATTTCAGCTGGCTTTCTGCTACTGGTCACGGAAAGACTTGTGACTAATTCAGGCTTCCTCCAAATACCAATCCCTGGTCTTCCATACTTAAAATCACTTTTTGCGCTAACATAGCTTCTCCAGAAGGAAACTGATAAATGGATATGTTCCGTGGGAGACTTGGCACGTTAGCAGAAGTTATTTTATCAGATAACTCAGCTTCCATTGAGTAATGACAGAGCCCAAAGGAAATGGTTCACACAACTAGGGGGTTTTGTTGGAAGATGGGGACCAGGAAAGATCTGGACTCTGGGGGACACAGACCAGGGAGGCATGGGAGGAAGTGATGTTGAGCGAATGAAAACGTGCAGATGGGAGCAAAGCCTGTCAATCTTCGACGTGGCGTTATTGGGGAGAAGGGCGATGACCCTTCTCAAATCGGCTTAGTGCCTCTCCACTCTCCCAGTGATTTTCAGTCATCCTTGACTCTCAGGACAGTCTTGATAATGTGTGCCAATCACAATTAACCCACGCAGCAGGTGGCTTAGATGTGGACTCGTGCTCGAGGCGGGAGGCAACATGCCCAGTTCCCCAAAGCCAGGGCTGCTGTACCGCCTTGGGATTGCCTGAGCAGGCATGAGGACCACCAGGGTGGCTACTGAAGTCCTGGGAGTGGGTAGGGACAAAGTGCCCATAGCCTTCTGGAGCATCACAAGGTGGAGAAAGAAGAACTAGAGGAAAGCAACACAAAACCGTCGCTTCGTGCGGTTGTTGGAGCTTGAAATTCTGCCAAGTGTTCATACGTAGTTGTCAGCAGTTTAGTTTGAGACAATAGTGAAAACAGCCCTTTTGGCCTCTACCTAAACTTCAGCAGAGGCAAAACAGCTTCAGAAGTTGAACTGGAATGGTCTCCTTACCTTAGTTGCCCCGACCCCGAGTTGCACTGCGCTAGCGAGGAATCTAGAACATGGGGCATGGAAACGCTGTGTTTACGAGACAAGGCTGGGGCTTACACGTTCTCTGAGTCAGAGCCTTGGGAGCCAGTGGTGATTTAGTGGGGACGTGGGAGGGAAGCGCTTTGCCAACTCGAAAGCCCCCTTCATCGGCTGAGCGTTGTAAGCAAACGTGAAAACTCAAATCTTGCAGCTTTGGGAGTTTATTTTCTCTTGGAAAATGTCTGGATCCTTTTTCTCTGTAAGAAGGGAAAGAAAAGGCTAAGAGTAAAGATGACAGGTTTACTTGGGCATGAAATCACTGTTGGACAACTCATTTTTTTCTGAGTTAAGTGTCAAAAAATCTGTGATTTTCAGAGTAAATTTCCGTGAAATTACACATCGGATGGATAATTGAGAGCAAACTGCCTGGGCTGTTTGATGGGGGCGGTGCTGCCCTTTCTGGGAATTTGGGTCTCTCCCAGTGTCAAGTTCCTGTGGCAACTTGTTTATTTCCAGCACCAGGTCTGACCTGCACCTGCTCAAGTCCCCAGCTCCTCATTTCTGAGCAGTCATGAGGCCAGCTTCTAATTTGTTTGTGAGATCTGCAAGCATTTATTTTTATAGTGTCACTTGATCATTTTTTATGTGAATCTCAGGAAAACTTGTAAAGAATTTTTACAGTCTTTACACAGGCGTTTTCCATTCCTGTTTCTATGGGTTCTGACCCCTGGCTCTGGCATCTGCCTATCTTATGGCTGGTTTGGCATATAGCAGCAAACCGCCGTCCTATCAGGAAGACCAGAACAAGCTCTGAAATTTCAGGTCAGTGTAGACAATGGCTTCTTTCAAGAAGTCTTTACATAACGTGGCTTTTCTTAATTATGTACTGTGGACAGAGTTTTCTTAACTTTTATTTGTTCAGTGTTTGGTTTTTTGTTGTTTTTGTTTTTTTTCCGCGCAGGTGTTAGGACTTTGCACCGTCCTTCATTGGCACTTGACAGTTACTTGACAGTCAGGTTGCACCAAATCCACCTTAAAAACCTGAGGGTGAATTATAACTAGTTACATAAGGAAAGGAGAGAATCTGGAAGGAAGCAGCAGCAGAGAGAGAGAGACCTCCTTGGAGGTATTGGCTTAAGCTTTGCCTGCTTCCGCCTCTCGGTACCATGATCCCAAACCAGGACGTGGCCCTAGCCATCTCCATGTGGCCCAGAGATGCAGGGCATCTTCACTGTTCTGATGCCACACAATCCCTTGCTGCAGGAAGCAAGAATTGGGTTCCCTCTGGGCCCCTAGGAAGGCTTAGTTTTATGCTCATGCTGTTCGTACGTTCTGAAGTGCACACCAGAGGAATTTTCTTTCCTCCGATATCAGACATTGTGCGAAGAGGCAAAAGCTCCCCAGCGAACAACCTTTTCCCTAGCCTCTCCTGACTGAAGTGTAAATGACTTTTGAAAGCAGAATAAGCCAGTCGATGAATTCATTCTTTGAACTTCTCTGACTGGGAAGTGGTTCTGAGACTTTGAAAATCTTCAAAGATCTCAGCCCATGAAATCAATAAGTTCATTTTTCAGAGTTAAGGCAAGAATTCGCTCAGCGAGCGTAGTGTTGAGGACCTCATGTGAGGGAAACAGCATCCCAGACACTAAAAAGGCTGTGGGCTCGGAAGAGCACAGGCTATGCCCCAGAGGGGCTGTCTAGGGAAGAGTCAAGGACAAGGATGTACAGTCTATAGGATGCATACAGAGAGCCACAGGGATCAGGGTGAGAACAGGCACGTTGGGTTGGGAGTCGGGGAGGGAGGATGGGGAAGGGATAAGGGCTCTTTTCATGCAAGTATTTACAAAAACCAAAAGTTAGGAGGCAACCGAAATGATCTGAAATCTGTTCCATCCTCGTGCATTTCTTGACTGATAATTTTGGGTTTTGGTTTTTGTTTTATTTTTAATTTATTTTATTGAAGTGTAGTTGATTTACAATGTGCTAATGTCTGCTGTACAGCAAAGTGAGTCAGTTATACATATATATACATTCTTTTCTGTTATGGTTTATCCCAGGATGTTGAATATAGTTCCCTGTGCTCTACAGTAGGACCTTGGTGTTTATCCATTCTCTATATACTAGTTTGCATCTGCTAATTCCAAACTCCCACGCCATCCCTCCCCCACTTCATCCTCCCCCTTGGCAACCACAAGCCTGTTCTCTACGTCTGTGACTCTGTTTCTGTTTCATAGGTAAGTTTATTTGTTTGACTGAAAATTTCTAAACAAAAACTGTGGACACGTATTTAGTAAGCTCTTACTAAGTATCAGGTGTTATCCTATACGTTTACATAAATTATCATGAATTATCTCATTTAGTCTTTATCATAGGCTCTATGAGATTTGTACAGTTTTCCAACATTTTTTTGGATGAGGAAACGAAACCTCAGAGAGGTCAAGTGACTTGCCCAGGACCCCTCAGCTAGTTAGGGCAAGAATGGGATATAAATCCATGTCTATCCATTTAACTCCAGTGCCTTCTCCCTAAATCATCATCATCTTTTTTTTTTAATTGGTTTTGCATGTTTATTGCTGAAACCTGAAGAAGAATCTTATGGCCCTGGACTGTCCGGCAGAACTCAGGAAGATTTCTGTGCCTCTCGCGTTCAGAGTCATGACTCCTAGTAGCTGGGGTCTGGGCTTTACTGCCCGAACCGAAGAGTCAGGTTCTCAGGCTGGGGCCACGGGTGCCCACAGTCTTCTGCACCACGCCTGACTCCCCCGCAGGCTCTACAAAGCCTTGGATGGATTTGCTAGCGCTGACAGGCTGTTTCCCTCCACCTGCCTCGTTGGCTCTTATACTGCAAACAGGAAACAAAACTGCAAAAAAGAGGGAAAAGGCGCTTTCAAGAAAAGGAAAGCATCTTCCTTTAGGCCGTGGGGCTGCGGGAAGCAGAGTGGTGGCTAAGATGTTTAGGAGAGGCTGCTACCTGGTGATGAGGAGCTATGAAAGCCAGCTCGGAACAGGTTGTACCCTGTGTGCCTGGGAAGAGTGGAAGCCAAAGCCACTCTCGGTCGAGGGTGTAGCGTGAGCTGTCAGCTTCCAGCAGGAGGCCAACCAAGCCTGCAGCACCCCGAGGGCAGGCAGTTGAATAAAACACACGCTTGATGAGAATATTCAGCTTCCAGATGTCGCTAAGCTAAGCTGAAGCCGCGGTTGCTAAGAGCAAATAAATCACTGCTTGCCACACTGGACCCGACAAACCTGATGCTCTCTTTCCTCACCCAAGGGTGAGAAGGGATACAGGGTAAACCCACTTCTTGGCAGGTGGTCCCGGGAATATTATTTGACATTTTGAAACTGCTGGAAAATCACTGATGAGGCAGTCCACCGCTTTGAGTAAGCAGGTAGTGAACCCTGAGATGATGGGGTGGGGAGGCCAGAGCACACAGTGGGTCCAGTGTCCAGCGTGAATTCCCTTTGGCTCAGGGAAGGGTGGGTGTGGACTGGGACCGGCTTGGCGCGTTTCCTTCTGACTTCAGAGGCCGCTGTTCTCTCATGTTGTACGCTCAGGTGGCACATGCCGTCTCAGACTTTGGACACCTGTTCTTTCTCAGAAGAAACGCTGGTCAAAAACAGCAACAGGCTTTGCAAACAGCACTTGCAGGTAGCAACCTAAGGAGGTTCTGCTGTGTAGTGTCTGGACGACACTGCCACGTACTTTTGTATCTTAACAATACATTTTCAAGAATCACAATCAGAGGAAATATTTGTTCCTATACTTGGGAAATTGAGAAAAAAAAATGCAGCCATAATCCCCCCCCCCACAATTTGCCAATTATTGTCATGTTTGCATACTAATCCCTAGTCTTGATTTAGGCATTTTCTTTACACCTGTGGTTCAAGCCCACAACCATCTGCTGAGCCCCTGCCACGTACTTGTTACAGAGGCTGCCAGAGAAGCTCTGGGAAGTTTTGGGAACATTGATTTAACCACATGGTAAGCCATTTAAATGATTTTTTAGAATAAAAGCAAATGTCGTTAGACTATGTAGTAGAATGAAAAAAAATAGGCAGGAATCTAAATTTAAGACAAGCTGGGACTTCAAAGATGGGCCCTGCAGCTTCTGTATGAAGAATGGATGAAAAGGATTAGCCCCAGGAATGGCACAGGCCCTGGCAGTTGGTTGATGAAGATCCCGTGAGAGATAAAGAAAACTAAGTGAGGAGAGAAGAGAGTGTGACGACAGAGGTGCTTTTAACGAGGACTTGAGAGGGCCTGGTCACTGGTGCTCACAGGGGCAGAAGCAGAGGAAGGGGGGGATATTTTTGATTACTTTCCTTGGGCCATTTCCAGAAATCAGATTTGTATGGCTCTAAAGTCATCTAGCAGGGCTCCATCTACTGCAATTGCCAAATAATAATGCCAATAGCCATAACAGTATTAACTGACATTGATTGAGTTCTCTCTATATGCCTTACCTCATTTAACTTTTACACCCACCTATAAGGTAGGTTCTACTATTAAACTTCTTTTTTTTTTTTTTTTTTTTTTTTGCGGGACGCGGCCTCTCACTGTTGTGGCCTCTCCCCTTGCGGAGCACAGGCTCCGGACGCACAGGCTCAGCGGCCATGGCTCACGGGCCCAGCCGCTCCGCGGCATGTGGGATCTTCCCGGACCGGGGCACGAACCCGTGTCCCCTGAATCGGTGGGCGGACTCTCAACCATTGTGCCACCAGGGAAGCCCTATTAAACTCCTTTTGCAGATGAAAAAATTGAGGCTCAGAGCATTTAGGCCGCTTGCCCAGGATTAAACAGCTTTTCATGTGCCAATACCCAGGTGGTTAAAACATCAGGAGGGCATCTTCTAAGAGGAGAGAACTTACATAAATAAATGTAAACAGCAACACCTGAGTTTTATGAGATTCCACGGCATATGAACCCCCTCTGCATAGTCTGTTTCTCTTGGATATTAGAAACATACCTCCCTTTAATGCCTCTTATAAAATTTTAACAACTTGGTAAGAAATCCTTTAAAAAGATATTCCATAAATTCCTGACCTCTTAAACAGATTGTTTGCTCATCCCTGAACCTTTTCTTGAAGCTTTATTTGGCTATCAGGAGCACCAATATTGTCATTCTGAGAGGCTCTCGGGTGCTGAGGGGAATGGGGGTCTTTGGCTCCCAGGCAGCCTGGCTGTTCTCCTTTTCTCCAGAGCCGGCCTCCCGCTGCCTCTGAAAGCAGCCGCCATCCCCGCCCCACGACCTCTGGTCCCTGCTCCCAGGCCTGCCCTCTTCTCCACTGTTCTCCTTCTCTCTCCTTTTCCCATTTGCTTCTCAGCTTTCGCAGGGAGCTTGCTGCCTTTTATTTTTTATTTTTTTTGTGTGCGGTACGCGGGCTTCTCACTGTTGTGGCCTCTCCCGTTGCGGAGCACAGGCTCCGGACACGCAGGCTCAGCGGCCATGGCTCACGGGCCTAGCCGCTCCGCGGCATGTGGGATCCTCCCGGACCGGGGCACAAACCCGCGTCCCCTGCATCGGCAGGCGGACTCTCAACCACTGCGCCACCAGGGAAGCCCCACTTGCTGCCTTTTAATGATGCAGAGAGCTACCGTGTGCTGAGTGCCCAACACCGTGAGGTCTCCACCTGGTCCTGTCGAATCCCTGCCAAAGCCTCGGGGCATCTTAGTCTGTGTTTCCAGCAGGGATCACAGAGGCTCAGCCATCAGGCCGCGCCCGCTGGTCTTGAGCGTGGAGCTGGGATTCGAACCCATGACTGTCTCATTCCATTCCTGTTTCCTTAGGGGCCGGTGGTGCCCTCTGTAATAATTGGGCCTAGGAAAGGAGTCTTCCCCTGACCTTCCATACCACGAAGCAAGACACTGCTTTAGTCTACATTGCTTCTGCCTTCTGGCTGGTTTTCACTGGAGCAGCGATAAGTTCAAGGGCTGTTTTTCGGGAGGCACAGGGTCCTGCACGACAGTTGTAAAGAGCCCGGGTTCTAGAGACAGAGAGGGCTGAGGCTGGGCCCCTCATTTCCGCCCATGGGCTTCCTGCCTCGGGAATAATACCGGTGCGTAGCTGGCTGTGCTGGAAGGAGTTGATGTGGCCATAAATCACGGTGATAATGATGGTAGTAATAGCAGCAGCGGCTTACTCACATCAAGTGCTACACACTGACCCTCTGCGGGGCTTTTCACCTCTCATGGGTGGAGGAAACCAAGGCACAAAATGGTCAGGCAACTTGCCTGAGGCCACGCGTCTAGGAAGTGGTGTTGCTGCGGCATGAACCCTGGTGGTCTTGCTTTAGCGCCTGGGGCGTTGCCCCTCCTGTTAATTGCCAGGCAGGGTGACCTGCTGTGTCTCCGTGTGACCCTCCCCTTCTCTCCTCCCTCCCCTCTCCCTCCCCCGCCTCCCTCCTGCGCTCACTCTCTTTCCTCCAGTCCTCACAGGACCCCGGCCCCTAGGAGCCCGGCTTGCGGACTCCAGGTAACCGAGCTATAGCTGCTGGCTGTTCTTGTCCCTCGGCACGTGGGCACCCCTCCCGGCAGCCACGGCCGCCCTGGGCACACAGCCCACTGTGGAGCGCCACTTGCTACCTTGCCGCCGATGATGATGCCCATGTATCATAATTGTACTTTTTCATTGAAAGCCACGTGATGGAGCTAATAGGGTTCGTGCTGAGAACAGATGTTCTTATTTCTGCCCAGATGCTGTCCATGGCAAGCCTTCTCGGGCTCTCTTGTACTTTCATTTGGCGTGTTTCTGCTTGAAGGGTTCTTGGGATGGGCTGCAAAATCACACGGTCCTTCCAGGAAGGAACTGGGCACGGGTCTTGAGGGGGTGTGGAGTAGCCATCCTTGGCATTTTATAACCCATATGCTTCCTGAGGACATAATCCTGTTCCTATTTGAAAACTGCCTTGGCTCACACTTTATAATTAAGCATTCAGATTTTCGCTTTTCTGGTTGCTTCAGTCTTGAGCTAATGTAGCAGCTAACAATTCTTCCATTTTCGGCTTTATTTCCTCTTCTCTCTCAACTTAGAATTCATAGAAGGGTTTTTTTTTTTCTCCCCATTAAGATAATGATATTATCTTAAAAGACTATGATAGTATCATTCATTCGTTTAATATTTATTGAATATGCACAAGGCACCAGGATATAAAACAGACAGGATTTCCACTTTCATGGGGCTGATGTTCTGGTTGGGGAAGACAGACAATAAACCAATAAGTAAATATACAAGCTAACTTCAGATTGAAGGAATGCTATGAAGGGATGAAACAAGAGGATAGGGTAGAGAGAGTCTGGGAAGTGAGGGTTACTTGTATCAAGTAGCCCAAGAAAGTCTTTCTGAGAAGGTGACAGTTAAGCTGAGGTGAGGAAAGAATACTCTAGAAAGAGGAAATGACAAGTGCAAAGGCCCTGAGGCAGAGGAGAGTTGGGGAGTTAGAGGTACAGGACAAAGGCCAGTGTGGTTGGGTGTCCTGAGCATGGGGAGGGGAGGCAAGATGGAGTCAGAGAGGAGGGCAGGGAACACATCTCATAAGACCCACAGGGTTCCTCCCTCTCCCCTCAAATAATTTTTTTAAGTCATTCAGCAAAAGATGATGGAAAACCCTTCCCTAGGATTTGTGGGTAAGTTCTGCTCTCCTCTCGGGACCAGTGGGCACATGGTTTGTACCAGTTTTCCCTTCACCTGCAGGCCTTGGTAAACCTCTCTTAAGCTGTGCTCTGTCCTGAGGACCATGACGGGGAAGGAAGGCAATCTAGACTCACCCATATAAGCCTTAGTTGGATTTCCTTGAGCCAGGCCTCCACACTGGGTGAAATCTGACCACAGCCAGAGCTGGCATTTCAGAGTCATGCAAAGGCACCCAGACTGTTCCAGTTAACAGTACATTCTGTCGAGACGGAGACCAAATCTTGCAGCTTTGAAACACACATACACACGAAGAGCTGTCTGCATTGTAAGATGCTATTGAAGTCAGGGGGTGCGTGACAATGTGTGGTGACTCCAGACAGCCCCTCCCATTGCTGCAAAGTTAGTCCTCTTCTGTCCTGCGCAGAATGGGCACAGCCCAGGCTTTCAGCATGGAGTGGCCCGAGGCCATCTGTGGCCACGTGGTCAGCACTGTGCCGGAGGCCCCTGGGCCCGCTGCGTGGTCCCAGGTCAGAAGTCGAGGCTGGGGTCTTCTCATGGAGCCGTGGGCCTCTTCTAGAGCACACCCAACATTCCCAGACGCTGCTCGCTGACTTGGCCTGCCTACAAAGCCTGGGCTCAGCGCGTCTCCGAAGATGAGAGAGAAGGTCAGCTCGGGCATCCATCCGGTTTTGGTCAGGAGGAAACTATGCAAACTAGACCTATGTGCAATTGAGAGACACACCCTGGAGGGACATTTAGAGGGGATTCTGTGATGATGATCCCAGCTTCCCCAATCACAGGCATTTACAGTTTCCACCAGCCACTCACTGAAGTCCGGGGGTTTGTTGTTGGGTCCCAGATGTGGGCTGGCAGAGCAGGAGCCCCACGGAGCCCCACAGAGTCCCTGCATCCGGTCGCCGCCGTCCAGGTCCACAGCACCTAGTGCTCTGTTGTCTGCACTCCCACAGCGAGTGTTGACGGAAGGCCTGGCCGGCTGAGAGATGCCACAGGGCAGACGGATGTGTCCAGCCATCAGGACTGGAGAGCATTGCTCTGGAGTCAGAGTGACGGTGAACCGTGAAACCCAGAGGCAGGAAAAAGGAACAGCAGACTTGGGAACCCTGGCAGCTCCCACAGACCAGGGGACGGGCCGTGGGAGTCCAAAATGGAAAAAACTGTCACACATGGTGGGCCTGGCCTGGACCCACATCAGGTGGCGAGTATTGTCCATTCTGACCACGAAGGTCAGTGACTGAGGCATCAGCACAGCAGGGGGCTGCCTGCTCTGGCTTCTCACTGTGCCCACCTGGGTGCACAGAGTGTGAACTTGGAGAGACAGGGCCAGGGTAAGATGTTCCCTCTGCCCTCGCTCGTGAGGGCTTATTTCAGGCACAGGCGCCATGATCGTTGGGGACAGAACAAGACATGCAGGGCCCACATGCCAGACCCAGATGTCATGGGGTGGGACTGGATTTCAGGCGTCCATGGGAAGCAGAGCTGTGCGGATCCACAGCGGAACGGACGTGTGCGTTGGCTTCTGAAGAGCGAGCAAGCGTTTGCCAGATAAAAAGTGAGAGAAGGGGGGCTTCCCTAGTGGCGCCGTGGTTGAGAGTCCACCTGCCGATGCAGGGGACGTGGGTTCGTGCCCTGGTCCGGGCAGATCCCACATGCCGCAGAGCGGCTGGGCCCGTGAGCCATGGCCGCTGAGCCTGCGCGTCCGGAGCCTGTGCTCCGCAACAGGAGAGGCCACAACAGTGAGAGGCCCGCATGCCGCAAAAAAAAAAAAAAAAAAAAAAAAAAAAAGTGGGAGAAGGTATTCCAAGGAACAGAAAACGGCAAATGCAAAGGTGTGAGAGTAAGACTGGGTGTGCACCTGTGAGGTCTAGAGAATTCTTTCTTGTGGGACAGGAACCCATTGTAGCACGTGCTCTTGGGAGATAGCATTTCCTAATCCCAGATGCCATGCTGGATGTCGTTCTGATGACGAATGTCTGCTCCCCTCTTTTGGTCTCTGTTTTTCAACTCCTCCCTATGCGGGGCTAACCTCTCACCCCAACCTGTGCCCACAGGCGTGGCCCAGCCTGATCATGAGCACCAAGCGTTGACCCTTGTATCTTAGAGAGGAGTGGCCAAAACAATGGCTTTCTGGTTTAATTCCGGATTCTACTTGGTCTTTTCCCCACAGACAGACTCACAGATAGGCCCATAGCCCAGGGTCCTGCCTAGTTTTAAATCTTTCCCCAAACATTTGCGTCCTTTTCTGGAACTGTAGCTCAACGGCTGGGGACCTGCCACATACTGTAAGACTTTCCCGGTGCAGGCTGCCTCTAAATCGATCCATTATTGGCTAAGAGAGGTGACTTCTTTTATTATCCTCTGAAAAAATTCTTGCTTCTAATTATTTATGGTTTCCGAAATTGCTTCTCTGTCTATTGGCTCTGAGGTTTTCTCTCATTTACAACTGTGTACGCTCTACGCTCTAAATTATAAGTTCTCGGCTCAATCCTTTGTGTTCTCCAAATTATGTCAGTGTTGGGGATAGTTCTCATTTGCTCATTTGTTCGTTCATTCAGCATATATTTCTTGAACATCTACTATGTGCTAGGCACTAGGAATATAGTGGCAAGCAAGATAAAGTTTCTGCCATCATGAAGCTTAAGTTTTAGTGAAGGAAGATGGAAAATACTCAAAGAAATCACCAAGCAGGACTTCCCTGGTGGTGCAGTGGTTAAGAATCCACCTGCCAATGCAGGGGACACGGGTTCGAGCCCTGGTCCGGGAAGATCCCACATGCCACAGAGCAACTAAGCCCATGTGCCACAACTACTGAGCCCGCACACCTAGAGCCCATGCTCCACAACAAGAGAAGCCACTGCAATGAGAAGCCCGCGCACCACAACGAAGAGTAGCCCCCACTCGCCGCAACTAGAGAAAGCCTGCACACAGCAATGAAGACCAAACACAGCCCCAAAAATAAATAAGTAAAATTAATTAAAAAAGAGAAATCACCAGGCAAGATATTTCTTTTATTGGAGTATAATTGCTTTACTATAGTGTGTTAGTTTCTGCTGTATAAAAAAGTGAATCAGCTATACATATACATATATCCCCATATCCCCTCCCTCTTGTGTCTCCTTCCCACCCTCTCTATCCCACCCCTCTAGGTAGTCACAAAGCACCGAGCTGATCTCCCTGTGCTATGCGGCTGCTTCCCGCTAGCTATCTATTTTACGTTTGGTAGTGTATATATGTCCATGCCACTCTCTCACTTCGTCCCAGCTTACCCTTCCTCCTCCCCGTGTCCTCAAGTCCATTCTCTACATCTGCGTCTTTATTCCTGTTCTGCCCTTAGGTTCTTCAGAACCCTTTTTTTTTTTTTTTTAGATTCCATATATATGTGTTAGCATACGGTATTTGTTTTTCTCTTTCTGACTTATTTCACTCTGTATGACAGACTCTAGGTCCATCCACCTCACTACAAATAACTCAATTTCTTTTCTTTTTATGGCTGAGTAATATTCCATTGTATATATGTGCCACATCTTCTTTATCCATTCATCCTATGATGGACACGTTAGGTTGCTTCCATGTCCTGGCTATTGTAAATAGAGCTGCAATGAACATTGTAGTACATGACTCTTTTTGAATTATTCACCAGGCAAGATATTTAAAGAATTTGAGGTGTATTGGGGAAAAAAAAGATCGATGTGGTAGACAGAATCCGACAGGGGGCAGATGAAGTAGGACAGGGGAGTTGCCATTTAAAAATAGCTGGGGAAAGCACATTCCAGAAAGTAGGAACAGTATGAGCAAAGGCCAGATGGTGGGAAAAAAAGCTCGGAGGTGCCAAGAGGGTGTGAGGTATGAGATGAGACAGGAGCCCAATCTTGGAGAGCAAGGCAAGGTGTTTGGATTTTATTCTAAGAGCATTCTATGTTGAACCATATTAAGCGGGATCCACGTTGGTTAGGATGAGTTCATTTAAAAAAATGCTTGCGGGCTTCCCTGGTGGTGCAGTGGTTGGGAGTCCGCCTGCTGATGCAGGGGACACGGGTTCGTGCCCCGGTCTGGGAGGATCCCACATGCCGCGGAGTGGCTGGGCCCGTGAGCCATGGCCGCTGAGACTGCGCATCCGGAGCCTGTGCTCCGCAACGGGAGAGGCCACGGCAGTGAGAGGTCCGTGTACCACAAACAAACAAACAAACAAACAAAATGCTTGCATTGAAAGAGCCAAAGAGTATGGTGCTAGGATGGAGACTTCAATGAGGGTAGGAGCTGAATTCAGAGACAGAAGCTCCCCATGCTTTTTGTAGTGTTCAGAGGGCTGCAGAGAGATGGCCATTTGCATCTTGAATGTTCACATCAAGTCAAACCTGTGAAAACATCCTGAAGGTAGACACTGCTACCAACCCTTTAGCCTGGCAGTGTCGTATTCTCTTCTGAGAAGGTGTGAGTGTGGGGACAGGTATGCAAGCAACACGAGATGTCTACCAGGCTCTCTCCTCACGTGTTTTCATTTTAACCTTCACCTAATACACTGGGTTGGGCACTTTGGGGATGTCAGCTCTGCCAAAGAAGTAGTGAAATGGCCAACAGGGAAAGGTGTCAACAGGTCACCAATCAAAGCCCCTTCAGAACAAAGCTTGTCAACATTTTCTGCAGGTCTCTGCCGTGGCTTGGATAAACTGCAACCATTTCATTCAATTTTTATTTAAGAAATAAGTTTTTCATATTAAAAAGTTATAATTAACAACACTGGTATAAATTTATTTTGTATCAAAAGTTTAGCAATGGGAGACAGCACTCACTCATCAGTTTGTGCTCCTATTTTATCCTATTTTATCCTATTTTATTTTATTTTATTTTTTGTGGTACGCGGTCCTCTCACTGTTGTGGCCTCTCCCGTTGCGGAGCACAGGCTCCAGATGCGCAGGCTCAGTGGCCACGGCTCACAGGCCCAGCCGCTCCGCGGCATGTGGGATCTTCCCGGACCGGGGCACAAACCCGCGTCCCCTGCATCGGCAGGCGGACTCTCAACCACTGTGCCACCAGGGAAGCCCCTGTGCTCCTATTGATGCATCCACTTGAGTTACAGGAACTTGGGTAAATCTTCTCTTGCTATCTCAGTTGAACTGGACCATCTTCTGAGCCCACAAGATGACCTGTTTACTTAAAAAGTTATTATTTGTAAATACTTACCTATACAGATAGAAATGTTCTTAATCTGGTGCAACCAGAAACACAATGGATTTTGAGGCTAATGTAAGACAGAAACTGCCCTCTATCACCTCTAGTTTAAAATATTTCATAGCCTTATTCCTTTCATTGATTGACTCTCTGCATTTGTATATACTGGAGCTCCAATGAAGAACCATTAATTTAGAAAAAAAGTGAAGGAAAAGTAATCCCAAAGGAAAGGTGAGAGGTCGGGGATAAAGAGGTCACAGGAAGAGTGCTCCATACAAGACAGCCTCCTCTGGTCTTAAAGCATCAGTATCTTTATGTCTGCCTTTGACAGTTGTCACAATTTCAACAGTTATTACATAAACACATCTACAAGTGTATACATATATACGCATATACATATATAAACACGTAAGTATACATGTGTATTTAATTGTTCATCACAAAAGTATTGCACGAACATTCAGTCAAATGACAGATATTTGAGTCCCTACAAGGTGCCAGACACTATTTTAGGCAGGACGAATATAGCAGTGAACAAAACAGACATAACTTTCATGTGCACTGGAAACCAAAAAATTTGTGTGACTTGCTTTATTGCGGTATTCACTTTATTGCGGTGGTCTGAACTGAACTCACAATACCCCCCAGATGTGCCTATACTCAATATATTGTCTAATGGATTGCTTTTTTGTTCAATTTATATATTTCACATCCTTCAATATCAATATGAGCACAGTCCATTAATTTTAATAGTTCTATGGATTTCTGTTAGATGCGTGTACCATATTTGCTTAGCCTTTCTCCTGTTTTTGGACCTTTCAGTTGTTTCTCAGAATTATTTAAAAAGGTTGCACTATACGTTCCCGTACATCTTTGTGTGCATAAGAGCGTGTCTGTGGGATAGATTCTTCATCCAAAACTTTCACAAAAAGTCAAACCTTTGAAATGCATTTCATTGTAAATTATGTGTTTTGATTGGTGCCATTTTGCCAAAGGCAGAAAATCATTTTAATAAAAGGTTAGGGAAAAACTCCTCTAGGGTTCTTTTCCTATTTCCCTGCTTTTCACCATATGCCCCCCCCACCAATTTTTTGTTAATGATTTTCTTGCCAAGAGCTGCTTTTGGCTTAGCCAGGAGCTGAACGTCACAGTGGGGCAGAAAGGAGCGGTTTCCTCCAAATTACATAATTTGACAAAATTTTCCTGCTACAGTAAGATTCATTGAACTTTCTCAAGGCTGTCTCTCCATCAGTGATTGGCTGCAGCAAACCCATGACAGCATGGCTGCCTCTCTCTTCCTTGAAGTTCTGGGCTCCACTGTCTATCATGGGTTTATTTATATGCCATGTAATATAGTATAAATATTATATACAGTATAAATAAATGTAATATATATTTATCTATTATATATAGTATAAATATACTATATAAAATAATATAGTAATTCTATACTGTATTTACACTGAATGCATTTCTCCAAAAATACTCATGCTGCCTCTTTCTTAGCCAAGGCACTTAGCGGAAAGTATCAAAAACTAGGTATAAAGTTAAAAAAAAAAAAAGAGAAGAAAACCTAAAGGCAAAACAAACCCAGGAAGAGAACCTAGACGGAAAAATGTAGAAAGCTGGGAAGGAGACTGCCTCTAAGTCTGCACTTAGCCTTACTCATGCTCGGCAGGACATGTGTTTGGAGCTGTTTGTTACAGGGTGACGGAGCTCCTGTGATTCATCGTCACTCTCTTGCGGGGAATCCGTGCAACAAAATGGCCTCCGTGAAAAAGCACGCACAGATGCACATGTGGCAAAGAGCTGAGGCAGGATGAGGAGAGTTGGGTGCTGGTGGAGTCCAACCACGGTGTCCGAATCCAGTTAACTGACCTATCCAGGTCCAGCTCCCCGGCTTTAGTCCACAGCAGGTGTAACACCCGCCCAAATATGAGAAGATGCAGAAGTAACTTGGTCATAAATGTCTTGTCTCTGAAAAGAGAAAAGATTATAAAAGTGCCTGGCTCATGTTAAGACCTTAATGGATGTTTGTGGAAAGTACTGTTGTTGGAACGAGCCCAGCCATAAAAGATCTTGTCTCCCTCCCTTCCTGACTCTTAGGTAGTTAGTAAATTCACCAAGAACAAAAAGAGTTGAACTACTCTTTGGACGTAATAATAATTTACTTTTGGTAGTGTTCTCCAGTTTATAGAGTGCTCCTAAATCAATAGCTCTTTTGATTTCTGAACAGCACTATGGAGGCATAGAATGGTAGAGAGCGGACTCAGAGATGGCCGGTGGTTTTCAAGGTCACATCGTCAAGGCAGTGAATGGGATCCAAGTTCAGACTTCTTCCCAGGACACATGAGCTGAAATTAATGGACCTAGCTGGTCAATTTCATGTATGGATGCTATAATTTAATCAAAAGAAGATTATAGGGACTTCCCTGGTGGCGCAGTGGTTGAGAGTCCACCTGCCGATGCAGGGGACACGGGTTCATGCCCCGGTCCGGGAAGATCCCACATGCCACAGAGCAGCTGGGCCCATGAGCCATGGCCACTGAGCCTGCGCATCTGGAGCCTGTGCTCCGCAACGGGAGAGGCCACAACAGTGAGAGGCCCGCGTACCACAAAAAAAAAAAAAAAAGAAGAAGAAGATTATAGGTAGAAACATCACATATGGTGATGATGGGGGTTGGCCAACCAAGCCACCACTTCTTGAGACCAAAACGAAGGAGTGAACTAAGCCTCAGAACAGAGAACCCAGTGCCTGTGAGAAAAGGAACCTCACATGGTGGTGAGGGGCACAGGTTTGGAAGCACATTCTGGCTTCACCAGTTTTGTCACCCAAACACTGGGGCTGATGTTACTATTATAGGAGGTTAAGGCAAGGATCTCGGGGCTACTGCATGCTCAGTGTCTAGCACAGTGCCTGGCACAAAGTAAGTGCTTATTAAAAGCTATTTTCTATTGCTCATTTCCTTAATTTCTTCTTATTTTATCCTCTTGGCATCATCCTCTTCACTGTCATTTGCTCAGGAAAGTGCAGGGACCTCTCCCAAGAACAGAGGATTTAGACCACTTGTGAGGAGGTGTAGAAATCCCTGTGGGATCCAGGGTCAGCTGACATGGGGAAGGGATGATGGATTCCTTTTTGCTTCACGTTTGAAAGCAGAGGCTGTGCTGGTTGTGCTTGTTTTCCACTTTCTCCACGTGCAGTTTATTGGTCCATCCATTCTTCATATATTCATTTCTTTCTTTTCATTTGTTCATCTCCAGCCATGCTCTAGATCTGAATCCGAGGCAGCTCGACCAGTGCAGACCTGACCCTCCACTGAGCTGGAGAGATGGTGCCGGGTCACAGGAATCATGGGTCACAAATGACCAGGGAGACTTTGCCCTGGGAGGCAGGCTGGGCTTGGGGTGGGTCATCTGGAGAGCGTGTGGTGCCAGAAAGCCAGGTGGTGATATGAGAAATGGGGTTTATGTGAGTCTTAAAGGCAGAGCTGCGATCAGAGTCCGAGTTAGCCAGCTGAACCAGAAGGCATGGCCCCGGGTCTGGCTTCCTCACAGGCTGGACGAGTTTAGAATGCAGAGGTCCCCACAGGGCAGCACCCACAGGCAGAGAGGTGGTGAGGTGGATGTCCAGAGGTGAAGACCTCAGTCACGGAGGCTGGGGCAACAGGCACCTGTCTGGTTCCCACACTGCAATCTGGACATAGGACTTGCATGGAGAGGCCAAGAGAAGAGTTCAGAATCTGGGAATCCGGGTAAGTGGTCCACCCAGACTCCCACCAGACGCTGGAGGTGACCCAGCTCAGGGCCTTGAGCCCCTAACCTCCAGGCAGACCCAGGCTGGCAGATAAGTATCAGTACCTTTCCAGGCAGGGCGTGGCCTTCAGGGAAGGGAGCTTGCAGCTGAGGATCATATAGGGAATCCCTTTAGCTCTCGAATACCCAAATGTATTCTTTCTTTTTAAACTTTTTATTTTATATTGGATATAGCTGATTAACAATGTTGTGATAGTTTCAGGTGCACAGCAAAGCGACTCAGCCATACATATACATGGATCCATTCTCCCCCAAACACCCCTCCCATCCAGGCTGCCACATAATATTGAGCAGAGTTCCCTGTGCTCTACGGTAGGTCCTTGTTGGCTGACCATCCTAAGAAATGAGAGGTAGATGTGAACTAACAAGAGGTTCAAGTTGAAAATCTTTTGATTTCTCAACCACTGCAGGAGCGATTGACCCATTCATCAACTCTGTCAATCACCAGAGCATCCTTTGACCCCAGAAATCAATCATGATGGCTGCAGGTGACCCCTCTGTGTGGCCCAAACATCCCTCCTCTTCTGCTAAATCTTTGGAGCGCACCCGTGTGACAAGGCAGACTACATCCTTTGCTGTTTGTCCAGTTTCAACCAGTACTTGCTGTAGGTGAATGTTGATTACAAATCTGTTGCCTAAAATGTTGATGGTGTGCTACTGGGGAGAGTGGAAAATGCCACTGGAGAGATGAATGAAGAGTGTGGGAAATGCAGCTCAGTGGGAAGAGCACTGAGTCAGGGTTTGAGAGACCTGAACTGCAGTCTTTGCTCTCCTATTAACTGGACCATCACCTGGATTGGTCTCAGTGTCCCTGACTGTTAAATAGGGGTAACACCTGAGTTCCTTATTTGACTGTCACAGCGATCTGATGAGATCATACAAGCAGAAGGATTTGGGAAACCAAAAGTCCCTAATTATTTCATTCAAAAGAATTTGCTAATAGCAACCCACTGGTCGCTAACTAAATGTAGCTGGCCAGGGGAGGGTGACAGATAGGAATGGCAAACAGAGCCGCGTCACCCAGGGTCTTTGCTGCCCAGAGGATGAGACTGGGCCTCAACCGTTATGAGAGGAGGAAGCAGAGCTGGAAGGACCAGGCAGGAGGGCTAAGGCAGCTCCCTCAGGTTCAACGGACAAAGGTTATGTCCAGGCAGGCAGGAGCCTAGAAAACAGAGGCTCAGAGGTTCAGAAGGGGAACTGCTGAGAACCCGCCGGGAAGCCCCGCAGGCACCAGGGCGCAGGCATCTGAATAGAGAGCCGGCCTTTTCCCCATCCCCTCTCTTTTCCAGACAGGATCCGAAAGACGACTGAGGAGACACCTAAGAAAGCTCTAAGTAACGAAAAAAACTTGAGCGTGTGTTAGAGCCACCTGGAGGGCATCTTAAAACAGAACTTGCTGGGCCCCCCTCTAAAATTTCTGATTCAGTGGGTCTGGGCGGGACCCTCCCCAGGAGAATTTGCATGTCTCTCTGGCTCCCCGGTGCAGATCCTCTGCTGGGCTGGGGATGGCACTTAGAGAACCAGCACATGGTGGCAGTTGTTACGAATTCTTGACCCATGAAAGAAAAGGTGAGCGACGAAGCACGTTAGGGGCGCCTCACCGCAGCAGGTGTTTTGACCTGGTTCCCCTGCGGGCTCAGACCCACCCAGGGGCGGAGCCCTGGCGGGCATGGGGGCAGGGCTGCCTCTTCCTCCTCCAAAGCCTGTAGATCTTGGGCGTGGTCAGACCCCATGCTGTATGGTCCGGTGCCCCATCCACCTTACGGATGCTCCAAGACTTAGGGATGCTCAGGACAGGTTAGAACTGCCATTTACGGACGCCAACAGTGTGGGAGTGTTTTTTTTCTTTTTTGGAACATCTGCAAGTAGGAAAGCATGTGCCGTATCATGTTAAATCTCTTCCCTGGTGCTTCGTCTGCTTTCTTCCAGGCTTGAGGGTGGTTGTGATTACCGGGTTACATTTTCTCACTTTCTGATTCTTCTGAGCTAGTCGTGCACCTTCAGCTGGGGGAGGTTGGGGTGGTCAGTTTACCCTCCATCCTGGATAAGCCTCTCGGCACAGCCTTAGCAAAGTGATTGATAATCCAGGGATGTCCTTTCTCCCCACCCCCCTCCCTCGCCTTCCCCACATTGAGACCCACAGAAGTACTACACTGTTCATTCACTGTTTTCTAAATGCTCTGGTGGTGGGGAGAGGCTAAGTGGAATATAAGAGGAAGTAAATTGTTACTCAAGCATGAGGATGGAGCGGGGATGGGCGTGGCCCAGGCGGGGAAGTTTCTCTCAGCGAGTGCCTCCTAACTCTGGCTGCATCTTAGAATCACCTCGTAGCTTTTATAAACATTTATGCTCAGGACGTGAGATTCTGATTTAAATTCATCTGGGCTGGGACCCTTGGCACTGGAAAATTTCAATCTCTTCAGGGGATTCTAGTGTGTAGTCAAGCCTGAGATTTGCTATGCTAAACCAATTTTTCTAACCATACCTGGGTGCTGAGCACAGCTGCATGTTTGTGTGACTTCCTTTGAACAACCACAAGCCACGCTGAGGTGGGCTGGAGGCTGCCACCTATGGGGCGGGTTAGAAGTCAATGCCACAATGTAAGTTTAGACAAGTAAGGCTAGGTGTCTTGAGACCAGGTGGGCAAGATCAAAAATATAAGTTCAGAGAGCCGCAAAAAGTCCCCAGGCTGAGGATGACAGAGGCTGGGACCAATGCAGGAACATGAGCTGTGGGTTTAATGCCAAGAGAACAAACTACCAAGGTCAGGTTGTCCCAGGCCCAGGGGGGCAACACAGGGTTAAAGCTTGATTCAGCCCAAGTCAGGAACTCCAAATGTCCCATGTTCTGGGCTGGAATCGAGTGAGTGGGACTGAGCTCACCTGGGATGTTCACAGCCAGCATAGGAAATACGGGAAGCCAGGAAGTTCTTGAAAGAAGGGAGATGAAAAATAAAAAGTGCAGAGGAAATTGTTTGGTCTCTATCATGCTCAACACCAGTTCCGTTGTTGTTTTCATCAAACTGACCAAGTTTTTCTGATGTATAGAATCTTGTTAAAATGGTGACTCTAATTTAGTAGGTCTGGGGTGGAGTTGGGGGGTGGGGCCTGAGGGGCCCGAGACTCTGCATTTCTAACAGTCTCCCAAGTGATGCTGATCTGAGGACCGCTCCTGCACAGCAAGAACTTGGAGGACAGGGATGATGTCTACTTAAATGCACCAAAGAACACCTGGCAGAGACCTGTTTGGTCACTGTGGGTGTGGAGGCTGACACATGATTTTCCTCAACTCTCACATCATTTGAGGGAGTCTATGGTTTTTCCAGAAGGTTCCATTTTTTTGGAGAGAAGTAACTTTCTGCAGACGTAAGTAGAAGGACAGCATCATGCCATGAACAATGTCTACTTTACATCACCCCCTCCTCCGCCACACGTGTCCCTTGCAGAAGACGGAGAGCCTACAGGGTGAGTCAGGCTTGAGTTGACCTAGTGAAGCAAGAGCCACCAATAAGTAACCTGTTACCTGGGAATAGAGCAGCAGTTCTTTCATAAACGAATGTCAATGAGGTATAATTTTCTGCTGTAGCAGAATTTCTACACCTGACAGTATTCTTAATATACTTTAATTAAGAGGTTAATCTGTTGTAGAAATTGCTTTTCTCTGAAGCCACCTGAAATCAATTTAAACTCAATTACAAGTGGTTAGCTATTGTTTATGTGGTTAAAGATTAGAGAATACATTTTTGCTTGTCAGGAACCTTCCGAGCAAATTTTGAATGTCATGGTCAGAGGAGAGTCTGAATAGTTGAGTGCACTTTAATGGGCATGGAGAAACCATTAGAAAATGTAATCAGTCCTATTTGATGACTTGACCTTGGGACTCTGCTTGAAAAGGGTCTAATCATGTCTGTCCCATAAGTGCCACCAGGATGGCTCTGCTGAAATTAATTGATCATTACGTGCTTTCTGAGAGCCTCATATACCCTATTTGATGGAATATAAATTGCAAAAATAATCTGTAAATTATATAACAAGCTTCAGAATACATTTGCCCTCTGTCTCTTTAGCACAGATTAAATCTGACAGCTAGTTTCAAAAGGATCAAAAACCGCTTAACTCCTCCAATAGTTTGGAATGCTCGAGTTTTACAAAGAAAAAAAAAAATCTACTGCACGGCATGTGCCCAGTCTGTAAATGTGAATCACAATCCATTTCTCCATCAGTAAAACGTAGAGATAAAAAGAGGTCTGAAAAGGTTTTCTGGGGCTTGAATGCATTATTTTATTCAATTGCTTAGTAAGGTACTTAGCTGCTATTAAAAATTTGGATGTGTGTCAGAGACAAGGAAACTGTTTTGAAGCTTCTCCACTTCCGCACCAAGTATATGAAAGACTTGCGTGCCTCTAATAGGCCAGCCAGCTTGCTAATGTGATACCCCATAGTCTGGTTGAGCGATCCACAGTGACAGCGCCCTCCCCTGATTATCGGTGGGTTAAAGGTTTCTTGACATCCTTTCAGGTGTCAAAATGATGAATCTAATTTACCTCCTCTGTTTTTGTGTATTCTTCTGGCATCAAGACACTCTGCCATTATAGTGTACGCAATCCATGACATTTTGGTTAAAGTTGCAGGAAGTCTTCCTTAGAACACTTCCCCCCTCCAGAGAATTATTAAAAGAAGTTTCCTTGGAGCTGACACTTTTCGTATTTGAACCAAACCTTCCAGGATTTTCTTCCATACATGGTGAATGGTTAACTATTGAGTAGAAGTCCGTTATTTCTGCTTAACTGGCATCATAAGAGAGATCACATTTTTGGAGCCTGGAAAAAAAAAGTGTGATGAAGTGGGGACAGGGTAGTGCTTTGTATAAGAGACTGGGGCAGCTCCCCAGATGGCAGGTTGGTAGTAGGTTTTCTGGGAACTGGACCGTTGAAAGCTAACGTCTCTTGGATGTTGAGTCAGGGGTGAAGCTCAGCTATAAGGGCCATATTTATTACGTTAGGGCTCTGGGTCAGGTACCAGCTCTGTCCTTTAATAATTGTGAGCCTTTGGGCAGACTTCTTAGCTTCTTAAAGCCTCAGTTCCCCCAGCTGTAAAATGGAGATAATAATGAAGATTAACAGCAGTAGGGTGTATAAAATTGCCCAGTAGAGTGTCACACACATACACTTACTAAGCTCTTCATCATAATTAAGCAAAGCATAAAATGATTTGGTGTCTCTGTTTTCTGAGCCCTAAATAGGGGTGCATGATTTGAGAAAGGTGGTTTTTCCTAGCTGGTGAAATTTTTGATATGAAGAGTCTTACAGTGTTACCGAAAGGAAGCTGTCTTTGATTTTTCTTATTTCTCATTTAACAGATACCCTTTAGGACAACTCCCTGTGGAGTGAGGATGGGGGTGAGGGAGAAGGAAGCTATTTAAGGGAAACTCTGCTCTGGGAGCAAGGCCCTGAGCTGTGGTCTTGGTTCAGCCGTAAACCAGCTGTGTGAGGTTGAGAGCAAGGGGTCCCTCCTTCTCTGGACTCAGTTTATTTGTGTAAAACAACAGGGCTGCACAGATGTCTGTTAAGGTGGCTTAGAGCACTGAGATTCCACAGTTTTTCCTTGCTGGCCATCTCTGTAAGACCATTTCCTGCTCCACACCCAGGAAATGGTTGGAGGGTGGGCACACACAGAGCAGCCTGGACAGCACGGTGACCCCATATCTGCAGGTTTCAGCCTCGTGCTGCCTGACCCCTCTGCTCAGGGCACACGTGGTCCTATGTGGGTGGCCACATGTGGGTGGCCATTCACTAAGGAAGGGTCACACAGCCTTTAAAAATCATGTCTGCTGGGGCTTCCCTGGTGGCGCAGTGGTTGAGAGTCCACCTGCTGATGCAGGAGACACGGGTTCGTGCCCCGGTCCGGGAAGATCCCACATGCCGCGGAGCGGCTGTGCCCGTGAGCCATGGCCGCTGAGCCTGTGCGTCCGGAGCCTGTGCTCCACAACGGGAGAGGCCACAGAAGTGAGAGGCCCGCATACCGCAAAAAAAAATAAATAAATAAAAATCATGTCTGCTTTTGAGAAACATAAAACGAGAATCCTACACTTCCTCAATTCCAATCAGCCTCCTCTACGTTATGATTTGGGGGGTGCCTGCTCTGTTCCACCCCATCCCACCGCCTTCTCCAAAGGGGAACAGGTCACAGAAGAGCATCCTGAGGGCCAGATTCAGCCCACGGATTATATGATTCTACCCCCCCCCCCAAGAAATTCCACCACTGGAGGAAATTGCCAGCATTTAAGAATCGGAAGATTGCATATAGAACTCAGATTTCCAGCTTCTTTTGAAAAAATAACAAAGAAGAAACTATCAGCAGAATTTCCCCAGAAGGATGGCCTGATTCTTACATCAGAGGGTGAAGAGTCTGTGGCCAAGACAAGAAAACAGCAGCACCCTGACTCTGTCCCCTTGAACCTCTTTTTTTTTTTTTTTTTGCGGTACGCGGGCCTCTCACTGTTGTGGCCTCTCCCGTTGCGGAGCACAGGCTCCGGACGTGCAGGCTCAGCGGCCATGGCTCACGGGCCCAGCCGCTCCACGGCATGTGGGATCCTCCCGGACCGGGGCACAAACCTGCGTCCCCTGCATCGGCAGGCGGACTCTCAACCACTGCGCCACCAGGAAAGCCCCCTTTGAACCTCTTTGAACTGGCACAGACCATGGTGTTGACCAGTCACCCCGAAACCCTTATTGCAAAGGAGGCTGTTGGAGAACCTCACCCCGCCCCCTGGCTTGCTTCACTCCTTCAAGTTGCCTCCAGACCTTCCCAAGCACGTGTCTGTGCCCCTTCCGTGGGTTCCTCTCTCAGAGTTCCAGTTCCTTAAGGGTCAATCCTCATGACCATGCAAATCCCTCAAAGAAGGTCCGCACTTTGGGATTTAAATATAAGCTATAGGGACTTCCCTGGCGGTCCAGTGGTTAAGACTTTGCCTTCCGATTCAGGGAGTGCAGGTTCTATCCCTGGTTGGGTAGCTAAGATCCCACGTGCCTCGTGGCCAAAAAAAAAAAAAAAAGAAAGAAAAAGAAAACATAAAACAGAAACAACATTGTAACAAATTCAATAAAGACTTTAAAAATGGTCAAAATCATCTTTAAAAAATAAATAAATAAATAAGGTATACATCACTTTGCAAGAGTCTCTGAGCACACGTTTTGTTCTGAACGGAAAGGAAAGGGTTTGGGGACACAGAGGTTCTAGCCTGGGCTAGAGGATTAAACCAAGAATCTGGGAAGGGTGGGCAAGAGGCTGCGACAGGATGGAGGACCGGCAGCTTTCACACATCTCCCTGGAGTCATACTTCTGGAGAGCAGCAGGAAGCAGGCGAAATGGGGAGAGACGTGGTCCTCTCTCTGTAGAGTGATTCTTCTCCTGCCGGTTTCAGGCGCTGGTACTCCTAGCCCTCTGCTGTGTGCAGGAGAACAGAGAATCCTCACGGGCAACCGGACAGTGGAGAGGAGGTTGGGAAAAACCTCACTGCAACTCATTTTAGGGCAGGAGCACATGCAAATAGCATGCTGCCCCTGGACCTGATTTTCCTCAGATGCTAAGTCGCCTTCCAGCTGTGAATTGCTGATTCTGTTTTCCTTTGCTGTCCCATAAGAACTGTGCCTTTTGCCCCATGTGAGGGTTCATCCCTAGTGTAAACCCGCATGCAACTTCCCATGACACACCACGGTTTGCCAGTCAGGCCACCCGTGAGTCCTCTTGCAAGCAGTCCTGAAGAAATTGTACCCAAGAGCAGGTTTCTGTAATATTAGAACCTCAGCATCACAAACTCCAAGCTAGTGAGGACCACACCACTGGTGGTTCACGTCAGCCCATGGCATTGAGTGAGGTCAATGACTCAGATAGAGTCAAAGGCCGTGACATCAATATCTACAGAGTAACCTCAGTCCAATATTCAGCATTACCTTGAATCAGGTCATTCACTTGAGAACTCAGCAACTGAACCGAATGCAGGAACAGATGCCCAACTAGGACACGTGCAGACAAAAGGAAATTCCGACCGAGGAGATAATCTCCATTGATTTAGTCACACAATGAAAGGTTTCACTCCTGCACGAAATACTTTAACAGGCGAAGGTTTTCTGCTTTGTACTCTAAACGCTGTAACTCCTTTTCCCTAGAAATAACAAGCATACTATGTCACACTAAATTCCTTCTGCCCATTGAATCGTCTGGCGTGGAATTTTGGACATTTTGTCTAAAAAGGAAAAAAAAATAGGTCATTTGCTTTTTCTCTCCATAACTCTTTTGTTCATTCACTGGGTACTTCAGCCAAATCCTATTGAAGGAAGGAAATGTGGCTTACGCTGCGTGCAGATGTGATGTGAGGTTTGCGTTCTCCAGTAAAGCTGTCAGAATAGTTTTTAAAAAATAGCTGCCTCCTTACGCAACCATCGTATCTGTATATTCTCCTCTAACCTTTTGTATGTATATTTATATGGTTGTAATAAAAGTTAACACATACTTTTTCATTTATCCTTTTAACTCCATGCATTGGTTACATAGGCTTCATCTTAATGAGTGGAGAAGAATCCATCAAATGAATATAAATACATGCCATGGTGGCAGATTGCAAAACGGACCCTAAGTCTTTACCCCTCTCTGTTTCTGCGTTCTTTGCAATGTGATTTTGTTGCCCCTCCAGCCAGGGGGTGGAGTTGATTTTCCAGCCCTTGGAATCTGGGCTGGCCTTGTGACTTGCTTTGACCACCCAAATGTAGCAGAAGCAAGTGATGGTGTGCTGATTTCAAGCCCATGCCTCAAGAGTACTTGAGGACAAGAGGCCTTGAGTACTTCTGCTTGCCTTCTTGGAACCCTACTGTAGACTGCTCTCATGAGAAAAATCCCGAGCTAGCCCATGAGGGACTAAGAAACCATGTGGAGTGAGGGCCGGTCACCCCAGCCATTACAGCTTCCCCTTTCTGGACCAACCAGCTCCTGGTTCTATGTCACCTAAAATCATGGACAGGTGATTTAAGTATATAATAATAAAAAGGATGATTATTGTTTGCTAACATTTATTGAAACCTTGTTATAGGTGGTCACTTAATCTGCTTCCTTCTTTTTAGACTTAATTATCCCTTTATTTACTAATTCCCATAACAAACATTTACTGAATGCCCTTAGATAGGTGTTTGATTAGATTCATTCACTCACTGATACCTCTGTGAGCTGGGCAGTGATCCATATGTTGGGGATACGACAGTGAACATAAAAGGTCCGTCCCTGGGCTTCCCTGGTGGCGCAGTGGTTGAGAGTCCGCCTGCCGATGCAGGGGACACGGGTTCCTGCCCCGGTCCGGGAAGATCCCACATGCCGTGGAGCGTCTGGACCCGTGAGCCATGGCCGCTGAGCCTGCGCGTCCGGAGCCTGTGCTCCGCAACGGGAGAGGCCACAACAGTGAGAGGCTCGCGTACCACAAAAAAAAAAGTCCGTCCCTGTTCTTGGGGACTTTCCTGGCGGTCCAGTGGTTAGGCCTCCGCTCTTCCACTGCAGAGGGCACAGGTTCAATCCCTGGCTGGGGACCTAAGATACTGCATGCCACGCAGCCAAAAAAAAAAAAGTCCCTATTCTTAAAAAGTTTACATTCTAGTGGGGTGGGGGACAGACAGACAAGTCTATGGCATGTCAGGTGGTAATAAGTGTCATAAGAAAAAAAAGGGAAGAGTGATAGGGACAGAGCAGAGTAGAAATAGTAAAAAATGTTTTGGGGAAGGTGATCAGATAGAGTATAAATATAAATTTTTGTTTTGAAGTCTTGAAATTGTTAGAGTTTTTTTTTTTTCTTTAGAATAAATTCAGATAATCTAAATCTCTTTAGGGCAGCATTTCTGAAATTTGGTCCCTAACCTGCTAAAATCCCCTCTGCTATGTGTTTGCACACCTTTAGAGATGGTACCTGGAAAAGGAAAATAGTCTAAAGAAGCAGGAGCATCTGACCCTGGAGGTCACCTTGTCCTTAACTTGTCAGACGCCGTTTGCAGCCCGTCTGACGTCAATCAGCAAGGCTTGACATATGATTCATCTGTGTTCGTACCATTGTTGGTTCCTGTTATTGTTTTTCTCCTCACATTGTAGTTAATCATTTGTTTGAGTTTGGTTAAACCCTCACGTGCCTTATTAGACCTTTCCCTACAGTTTCATGTGGGCCAAAGCCTTGGTGAAAATGTAGGTATGGGTCAGGTCTCTATCAGGGATCTAAGGCCCCTCTCCCATTCCCAAGGGGGCCAGCACGCTGGAGTGAGAGGTCAGAAGGAATAAACCCAGTTTGTAAAGCAAAATCACAAATATCCATAGGCTGGAGGACAGAACGTGTCTGTCTTCCTACAAGCAAATTTTAGAGAATCTCGAAGGTTCTCTCTTTCCTCTGAAATTACTCTCAAATTTTAAAAGAATTCGATCCTGAGCCATTGACCTGAATCCACTACAAATAAAAAGAGAAGGGAGGCCAATGAGGATTTAAGGATAAACACAGGAAGGACAGAGACCAGACTCCACCAGGATTTCAAACACCCAGATCTGCTTACAAAGCACATTCTAACCCAAAGTTTCTGAGTTGACAAGTTACCCCCTAAGATATACAGACACAAAGGGAAGAGCTTAATGAAACTCTCCTCCTTCCTAGCCAGGGTAAGGCACAGTCAAGCAGCAGGAGACCTTTAGCAGGTTTTTCTTTTCTTTCCTTTCCTTTCCTTTCTTTTGTTCCTTCCTTCCTTCCTTCCTTTCTCTTTCTTTCTTTCTAATATTCTCCCTCTTAGCTTGGCAGCAGACAGGACAGATACTCTGGCCCTGACTTGCTCCATCTGCATTTGGAAGCCTTCTTCCTTCCCAGTTGTGAGAAAGCTCTTTGTCCTCAAACACAGAAAGAGGTAGATCTCACTACCATCCACAGTATATTTCTGATCAGGATCCAGATGAAATTTCAGACCAGCCTGGAGCCTTTCAAAGCCAGGCCGAGCCTAAGGCTGAGCCCTGCTTGCAGAAACGACTAATGACTTGCGGTAATCACCCAAGTTCAAGGAGCCTGCAAACTCTTGAAACCGGGCTTTGGAAATGAAGAAGTTTCTCCTGTTCGTTCATCTTGTCACCATCTGGTTCAATTTGATCATCCTTACTGCTCTATGATTGATTTTTTATGCCATAGATTTCTGCCACTTAATTGTAATTACTGAGAACAGGAAATTTCAGTGGGACCAGATCTGATTATTTGGAATGGCAAAGTTGGAGAAGAGTTCTTTAAGAGACGTTTCTTGGGATTGTCAAATTTCAAAAGCTGAATGGAGCCACTGAAATCAGCTGGTTCAAAGAGTTCACTAATAGCTGAGGAAACCTATGAGAGTTAGCCCAGCTGGTTAATAGCAGAGCAAGGAAGAAAATCCCAAGAGCCACATCCCTGGTCCAGGGATGTTTGTACCAGGCTCCGCTGCCTCGAGAACTAGTTCAAACCAGAAGCAGGCACTCCTCTCCGTGTGGGTGGGATCGTCAACTCCAGGATGGAATTTGGTCAAATGTCTCATTACATCATCACATCGCTTTGAAACTCCAAGTTCTTTGGACACAGAGTTCTTATCTACATGACGTGAACCAATAAATTCTCTGGAAAAAAAATCAGTCCAACACTTGGCTGGTGTCTTGGAGGGGGAAAAAAAATTTGGGTGATTAAATTTTTAAAACTGAATTAAGCAGCTGTGCTTGCATCCTGTGGACACTCCTATTATGCCTGGACCAGGCTGTCCGAAGCCGGGGTTGAGTCCCAGAATTGTATGGAAATTGTACGGTGGTTCTGTCATAGTGGCAAGTGACATATCAGCCCTTTGTTGTTGTCCAGGGTGATGGGGAAGCTCCAGGTTTTAGTCTACTGGTTACTAAACTGTCAGGCTACGTTTCACTTTTGAACGGTAGAATGTTTTTTTCAAATAAAATAGTTACGTGTCATCTCTCCACGTAAAATAGATAAGGGCGACATTTTATGCTTAAAATGATAAATTTCCCCTCTCTAAACACAATAAATGAGAAAAATAAAATGGTCTGATTGAACTAACATTTGCACTTGTGAGTTAGAAGAGTCGTTTTTAGTCTTAGAGCCGCGTCAACACATGATTCGCCTCCCTATGTGGATTTGCTGGCACCATAACTGATTCACCTGGTGTATCACGTGCTCAGCCCACGGTCTGGCTCATGGGAAACATGAATACATTAATGACTCAGCTTGTGGGCTTCAGAAAGGCAGGAGCTACATCTTAATTCACCATGTATCCACCCTTCCCTGAAATCACCTACTGCCATGACTTTCACAAAGAAGGCATTCAATGAATGTTGGTTGGATTAGGAGGTAATGAGTTGGTACTTGATGCCGTTGAGTAAGATTGGTCCACGGGAGAGCTCAGAGCAGCGGAGGGCTGTAGCCAAGTCGGTGAGTTCAATGGGATGCTCTAACTGCAGTGTGATGCATGAGTTAGAACCGAATGTGTCAGCCTGCTTCATACAGATTCTTCCTCCTTGCGGTGTGTGTAATTAATGGCATTCTCTGGTCCATGTGGTCATCGGGGCAGGGACATTTTTCAGCTCCTTCTCTAGCCTTATAGATTTTTATCTCCTCTGTGGGCCTTTGGGCCTCTTCAGATCAGCGCCTTGATTTGGAGCTTCATCATCTTTCACCTGGACTATGGCAGTGAGGCTCCAAGGAAAGGTATACCTGTCTCAAGAGTCTACCTTTGCCAGTTCATGCTGTGCTTTGTTAGAAACTTTATTTTCTAACACTCAGATCTTGTCAATGAACTCACCTGCTTCAAAGCCTTCAATGGCTCCCTCGTGTCTGTAGGTTAAATTTCAAACTCCTTTACAGGGCATTCAAGGTCATGCCTTTCCTTCACTGCCACTGCCCCCCACCTCATGTGACCATGAATTTACCTCCATGGAGGAGACAGTTCTCTCTGGGACCTCTGCTTCTTTCCTTGTGTTATTTTCACCTGAAATGCCCTGGCACACTCTTTGCCTTCTGTGTCTGTCTCCCAGTGGAGAGCACTGCCCATCACGACAGGTAACATCTCTCACCGTTCTCTTCCCCGTGTTTAGTCCAGGGTCTAGCGCGAACTATGTATCCAATAAATATTTGTTGAAAGAATAAAAAAATAAAACGCTGATAACTATGATTTGCATTGAATTAAAAATCAAATATATTTTCATTACTAGAAGAGTGAGATGGCTCAGTTCAGTTCAGTGCCCTACATAATGGGAAACGCAAAGAGTGATAAGGCAGAATCTCTACACTTTACAGGGTCAGTCGGAAATAATCAGGGATGGCAAGAAATACGAAAATGATCAAAAGAAAGGGGCCAACTAGAAGAGGTAAACCCTAGCAGTGATCTTCTTACTGAATTCCCTGCCTGTGATTTCTGTCCCCTCCAATCTGTACACGTTTCTCAGATTCATCTTCTCAAGTACCCTTTTGCCTATATCAGCTCTCATCTTAAAAACCAAATGTCCTGAGATCCTTGTCACCTACAGATAGAAGTGCAAATCACTTATTCAAGCCATTTATTCCTCCCCTAGGATCCAGTCTTTGGCTGCTATGTCCTGCCCTTGTGGGATTCTGTCTTGCTCTGGGGAGCTTCTCCCATACCACCAGGCTGTGTTGGTCCATTCTTGGAAGGATGCTAAGAGCTATGGAAACCCTGAGGCGGCCACACTGTCCTGGGAGCGTCACCATCTGCGCAGTTATGTGACACCTCACTTGTCTGATTCTCAGGAGGCAGGTCTCAGTGTCATATACTGAACACTGTTTTTCTATTTTTTTTTTAGTTCTTTTCTTAAATTTCTTCTTAATTTTTAAAGCTGAAATATAGTTGTGCAAATCACCCCCTCACAGCGTACATTCAGAGTACTTCTGCCTGCAGGAGCCTCAGGAGAATAACTGGGGTTTTCTCTCCTGGCCTCTCCTCCTACAATCAGGATCTACTCAGATACTACTTAGTCAGCTTCCATGTCTCCCCAAGTCTGCTCCCTCCCTACTCTACAGCAAAGATTCTAGCTTTCAGAGCTGTGAGAATCACCCAGGAATTCGTTAAAATATGTATTTCTGAGCCTTACCTTGGAGAACTCTGCATTTTAGGTCAGCATTCTGGCTGATTTTGGTACAGGAGGTTCACTGCCTACACTTTGAGAAACATCTTAAATGTGGTCATCAACAATTCTGTGTGTATTCATTCATTCATTCATTCATTCTTGTATTTAGTCACAAACACAGGTATTTCTTCTACAGCAGAGCTTTTTAAAGAAATTTTTATTTTATTGATGTATAGTTGATTTACAATGTTGTATTAATTTCTACTGTACAGCAAAGTGATTCAGTTATACATATATATACAGTCTTTTTCATATTCTTTTCCATTATGGTTTATCACAAGATATTGAATATAGTTCCCTGTGCTATACAGTAGGGCCTTGTTGTTTATTTATTCTATATATAGTACTTTACATCTGCTAATCCCAAGCTTCCAACCCATCTTATCTCCACCCTCCTCCTCCTTGGCAACCACAAGTCTGTTCTCTATGTTACAGTAGAGCTCTTATAACAAGACTTGCATATGATGGGATCAATGAAGAAGAATGAGTTACATCTACTGTTATTAGTTATAAACAATTGTCTTCTAAAACCATCCAGTAATCATCTATCCTTAAGGTAAAAACAATGCTCAAGTGTGCCCCACACAACTGCTTGGAAAAGCTGTGTGATTTATTTGCCCCTCAGTGAATGATAAGAAAATATGAGAAATCTGCCCTTACACGGTAAGGGGAAAAGAAATACTGCACTTAAGCTAGGTGGATGGATTTGCTCAATGATGTTTAATTTTTTAAGCTATGCTCTTATACATATATTTTAAATTCCAAAAGGAAAAAAATAACTTTGGAATTGCACATCTGAAAACTTAGCCTAAGGCCCTAATATGATTTTGGATAACTAAATATTTGTTAGGAACACAACCCTCGAAGTACAGAGAACAAATTGTATTGGTTCATTGAGCCTACCGAGTTCCAACTACTATGGTAGAGACACAATGGAAGCATTATCTACAAATTTACACGACTTACTTTCCTGGCTTCAAGGGCTTTGTCAGGGTTTAGTGGGTGGTGGCATATGATAACCATATTTTCCCATATAAAATCATACATGGTCTTACAAATTTGAAAGTGAGATTCTTCTTAAAATCCCTGGATGCATGTTCCTCTTTCCACATGAATTCACCACTTTGGACAGACTGATCTCTTCACGGTCCCTAACCTTGCCCCATACCTTCCTCCCACCTCTCTTTAGCTCATGCAGTTTCCCATTCTTGGAATACCCTCCTTTCTATTGTTCTAACCACCTAAGCCTAACTTTTATCCAAGATCCAGTTAATGTTCTACTTCTTTGTGAAGTCAGCCTAAGCCATCTCAGACCACACTGAACTTCAGCATGACTCTATCCCTTATTGTTGACACTCTTACTTGGCATTCAACAGATGCCAAGGCAGCACTACAAACCTTCTTACATACAGATCCCATTTCCCCAATTACACTACTGCACAGCCCTTTGGAGGGCAGTGATCATGCCATATGTATCCTTGCGTTCACTAGACTGATTATAGGATCAAACCTATGGTAGGTACTCCTTAAATTTAAGGTATGAGTGAGAGCGTGGACATTGTCTTTATTCTTTTTGTGTGTGTGTGTGTCACATTTTCTCTGTGGTTGACCCATTCTGTTGTGTAGGCTCTGAATTCCACTCATGTTCTATGACATCTAAAATTTCAGTGATGGGTGTTGTCAAGTTCAAAGCTATCTCCTGGGGTAATGTCCATTTCAAATCAAGAGCCACAAACTCATATGCTTTCTGGGGCCAGTCAAGTAACCTCATAGGACAGTGCCCACCCAGCTCTATATTCTCGCTATGAGGGAATACAAGCTAAGCCCAACCCACCCGTCAGAGTGGAGCATGTTCATGCCCAAGGTGTACACCACGAGGGCTCTAGCTCTATCAGCAATCCATGGTCTTTGAACTCACTGATAGGGCAGTTTGTTCACTGCTTAAGCCCCTCTTGCCACCCTGACCGGAATGCAAATGCCTGTCTGGACCCAAATGCAAAGACCCATCTCCAGGTCTACCCTAACCTTGGTTGACCTCTTTGCACAGAGCCAGATTGATTCTCCGTTATCAATAAAGTCTCTCCGGGCAAGGCTTTTTGTTGGCTTCCACCTCTGCCCGGAGTTCCATGGCCCATGGTGCTCATCAAGCTCTGACTCTCTGCTGCCCTCAACAGGCCTTTGACCTCTTTGCCTTTGCCATTTAGCCTGGTTAACTCTTGGCCTTCCAGATGAGATAAAGGTCTTATAGCCTGAGATAGATTAAGTATTTTGTGTCAAGTGCTTTTGTGTGTTTGGTCATTAATTTTTGTTCTGGTTATGTGAGGGAGCTGCTTTCTTCTTGACTTACTTGCAGTTATTGTAGGTGCATTCTGTTTTTTTCCACTTCTATACCTACCATCTTTTTTTTTCTTCTATTTAAAATAGCAGTGCTATGAAGTAGAAGTCAATTATCTTGGTAAAGACAGTATGATTTAACTGAAAGCATGTGACATTTGGAGTAAGACAGATCTGAGTTTTAATCCAGACTCTACCAGTTACGGGCTCTATGAACTTGGGCAATATTTTTCTGTTTTGTTCCTCTCTGAAAAGGGCATTATGTAATCATATGCAAGCAAAACTGACTCATAGATGGTGCTTAATACTGGGTTTTTTCCCCTTCTTCATGAGGTGTTTTCACTTTGAGTAAGGTAGCCAGTCATCAGCTTTCTTGCTATAGAAATTAGCAGTCACTGCGTGGGAGACATTTGTAATCGACTTCTCCCCTCTGCTCACCCTCCTTTGTTGTCTTCAGTCTGTGGTCTCTCAGATTCAGGAGAGAGAATACGCATCGGGCAGACGTTTAGTCAGCAAGCCCAGCACTTTCTCCCACTGACTAAAGGACCTTACTTCACCTGCAAGCTCAGGAACCATCCTTTGACTGTGAGCCACAACCCTCATGAAATGTTAGTTATATGAAAACTAGGCAGACAGCTATGTCCTGTTAAACACAACTGGGTCTGGAAGGGCTCGTTGGAAGGCTAGGTGCTAGTTTCTAAGCATAACAGCCATATGCGATTCTGCTACCAACACTGGTCCAAGGCAAGACCTGATCTCCATGACCATCTGTTGAATTTTCACTGTCAGAGATTTTACATATCATATCGTTTAATCATCAGAAGAGCCTTGTGTGGTAGGCTCTCATTCCCATTTTACAGATGAGGCAACTGAGGCTCAGAGAGGTGGAAGCAACTTTCTCAAGGTCATATAACTAGTAAAGGTCAGAGCTGGGATTTGAAGCAAGGTCTGACTGAACACAAGGTGTTGTGTTCCACTACCTCTAAAAGCAAGGGGTCTGAGAGCCAGCCAATGGGGAGGGCAACCTGAAGGGATATAGACCTACACTTGGCTCCACAGGGAGACACAGGTATCGGCACCTCGTTGCTCCATGGGGGCTCTTAAAGGCTAGGTTGAAGGCCGGTTTTAACTATAATACTGTACAATAATAATGTCAGATCATAGCCTTTTTTTTTTGTTTTTTTTGCGGTACACGGGCCTCTCACTGTTGTGGCCTCTCCCGTTGCGGAACACAGGCTCCGGATGCACAGGCTCAGCAGCCATGGCTCACAGGCCCAGTCGCTCCGCGGCATGTGGGATCTTCCCGGACCAGGGCACGAACCCGCGTCCCCTGCATCGGCAGGCGGACTCTCAACCACTGCGCCACCAGGGAAGCCCAGATCATAGCCTTTTGTCTGTTGCTGATCCAGTGTTGATTGATAGGTTTCATTTTTAAAGATTGCATCAGTAATTCATGCTAATTCATTACTCCCAAATTAGCATAATTCTTCAAATCATCTTGTTGTAATTCAGCATAATTATCTATAATTAAAAATAAATTCCTGTAAGGTGAGAATATTAATTCCTATCCAAATCTCTCTATTTCAGTTGTGCCTATCAACCATTACCCAGCTCTCACTCAGCAACTCTGAACACTTATTGTGGAACTGACTTTGCTCTGTCCAGTGAGTTTACACTTCCTATACCATGGCACATCCTTCTCTCTTTGGGGTCAGCATTTCTCTGTGTATTTTGCATTAGTAAATGTTCTTAAAGTTAATGGCTTTTGTTTGTTGTGGTTTGATTCACTCAGAGATTCTGATGAAAGCTATGAAGCACATTCAAGGACAAAAACACACAGGTTCATACGCATAGATTGTGCATGGAATTTCAGGATAAGCAAGGATCCCCTGGGACCTTCTTAAGTGGGGTCCCCAGACCATCAGCCTCAGCATTGCTGGGAGCTTGTTGGAGAGGTAAATCCTTTGGCCCTAAATAAGAAACTCTGGGTCTGAGGACCAGTAATCTGGGTTTTAACAGGCTTTCCAGATGACTCTGATGACTAAAAGTTTGAGAGCCGTGACAGGAGGAGGAGTTAAGAACCTTGCCCTGGCAGGATGCCATTCACATCCTGCAATAAATATCAGCTCTGTGAGTGCAGAAAGGGTAATGTATCCCTGCAAGCTCTGATCCCGTTACCTTCCCTGGGTGCTAAAAATGACTGCTTCGTGTTTCAGCCCAAGGATCCATTTGCTCACGGGCAGCCAGGAGGGGGCTGGTGGCACCATCACTGAACCTGCTGGGACACCCCAGGGAAATGCTCCCAGGTGCCTGGGAACATTCCAGAAGATTCAGGTGGTGATAGAAATGGGCAGGTCCTCTCCCTGGGTCCATTCCCATCCTTAGATTGCTCTTCAGCCCCACCTGTCCTGATCTAGGAATCATCCTTGCCCTTGAGGCCAGAGTGGTCTCTATAGCAGAGCCCGGGTGTGATTAGGGAGAACACAGCTTGGTGCTTAGAGTTTCAAGAAGTCAACTTTTGGAGTCAGTCTCTAAGTTTTTCCATGCAGGAAATTTGACCTCTCATCCAGGTAACTTGGTCATTAGACCTGCGTTTTTTTGTGTTTTTTTTAAATGAAAAAAAAAATTTTTCTAAGAAGATGTTGGGGGTAGGAGTTTATTAATTAATTAATTTATTTTTGGCTGTGTTGGGTCTTCGCTTCTGTGCGAGGGCTTTCTCTAGTTGTAGCGAGCGGGGGCCACTCTTCATCGCGGTGCACAGGCCTCTCACTGTCGCGGCCTCTCCCGTTGCGGAGCACAGGCTCCGGATGCGCAGGCTCAGCGGCCATGGCTCACGGGCCTAGTTGCTCCACGGCATGTGGGATCCTCCCAGACCAGGGCTCGAACCTGTGTCCCCTGCATCGGCAGGCAGATTCTCAACCACTGCGCCACTAGGGAAGCCCTAGACCTGCGTTTTTAACTTTGTTTCCATGTTTAAGTTTTATTGTGTGAGGAAAAATTACTTAGATTCACAAAAAAGTTCTCACCTGAGGCCCGAATCTTTCTCGAGTAAATGCTTTGACACGCAGCTTATTGCCCTAATCAGCCACAGTTGTTTGTCCTCTCCCAGCTCTCATTCCTTCTCTGCCTAAACCCACCCACCATCCTCGCAAATTTAGTGCAAGGAATTGAAAAACATATAAGAAGGTTTTGTAAAGTGAGTTTCTATTTAGAGATTTACTGTGCCTATGTTTGTGTGTCCTCTTTAAAATGTGAGAACCTTGAGGGGGTCATGTGTTTAAAATTTTTCATTTTACTATTTCAGTGCATTAGAATTTACCCTGAGCATTGCAAGGAAGGTGCTTATAGGAGTATGGAAATGGGATTATTAATTATGTTGACCAGTTGGCTTCTGTGTGTTCAGTGACTACATCGCTTAAAAATTCATGTTCTTGGGCTTCCCTGGTGGCGCAGTGGTTGAGAGTCCGCCTGCCAATGCAGGGGACATGGGTTCGTGCCCTGGTCTGGGAAGATCCCACAGGCCGCGGAGCAGCTGGGCCTGTGAGCCATGGCCGCTGAGCCTGCGCGTCCGGAGCCTGTGCTCCGCAATGGGAGAGGCCACAACAGTGAGAGGCCCGCGTACCGCAAAAAAAAAAAAAAAAAAAAAAAATTCATGTTCTTCATTTCAAGGAAGGACCAGATTGGAGAATGTAAAAAAAAAAAAAAAATTAGGGGCAGAGTTGAGATAACTTCAAAAAGGGAATCAACATCCTGTTTATATAAGCCCCTCTGTTTTGAATGTTTTCTCACCCTTCTGGAGACAGTCAACCTTCTATTCCTTCTTTAAGACCCAGATTAAATATTATGTCCCTTTGTACTAACGCTGTCTTTGGTTATCCTCTTATTGTACACTTACAACATTGTTTTCTAAATATCTGTTTTCAGGTCTGTTTTCCTGGCATTCTGTGAGCTCCTTAAATTCAAGCACTGGGTTTTCTTCATTGCTTTGCCTTCAGCACCTAGCACATCAGAAAGCTCAACAAGCACTCCTTGAGTTCAGAGATGTTAGCACACAGATGATTGTCCTGTAGTGCAACGGGGGGCCTTGAGGGATAGGCACGAAACACACTTTTGCCTAATGGGCAGCTTAGTAGATGCAGTCAAAGGCTAGCGACGTCTCTTAGTCCTACTGGCGACCAGGAAACCAAGATCCCTTTGCACAGAGAATCCATTCCTTTCCTATACTGAAGGAGAACTTACTCTCTGAAAAAGAAAATAAATAAATAAATAAGAAAAGAGGTTATTTAACTGAATATTTGAATGGGTCCCAAACTGCTAAGCGCTTTATAGGAATCTGAAAATACAAGTCCTCTGACTTTGCTTCGCCCTCCAGCTGATACCCCACCTCTCTTCTCTGCTGAACAGCTGCTTCCGTTTCTTCAGCCCCATTGGTCCATTGACATGGTTTTTGCCACGATGACCCGTGGTGACCCCGGCTCTCTATCTAGGAGTCTGCGATTCTCTCCTTAGCTGACTTCTCAGTGGTACTTAGTGCTGTGGATCACTCCCCGCCTTTTGAAGCTCTTCCCTTCTTTTATCAAAGCACCTATTTTTGTAACTATTTAAAAAAAAAAAAACAGTTGTTTCTGAGAAGCCAGCCTGCCTGACTATTTTAAAGTCTTTGTTAGTTGCCATGTTTCCTTCATGTGAATTTCTCTAACGGTTTTGGAGGAGAAAGGGGGCATTTCAGTACCTGCATAACCAACACATTCCCATTGCTCACGACTCCAACCAAACCCTTTCCCTGTAGTTCTTCGAGGTGACATTCTCCTTTCCAGCCCCGGGGTCTTTACACACTCCACCTGGCGGTCTCCCTTCCCATCTTTGCCTTCAGGTCTCAGCACAAACATCTCTCCTCCTGGGAGCCTTTTCTGGCCATCTGATCACCTCCATGCTAGGTTAGCTGGCTTTATTACTGTTCTGCAAGGACCAGGTACTTTTCCTTCAAAGCACTTATCCAAGTGTCTACATGTAAATCTATTTCTGGTGATATGATTAATACCTGCCTTCCCGTCGATGGTAAGCTCCATGAGGGCAAGGACCTGGTCTGCTTGCTCATAGTGAGTGCTCAAAAACTGTTGGCTAAATAAGTAATTTTATTATTTCATTGAATTTGTAAAGCAATGCACAGAACTCTGACCTGACAATTCTTAGGGGGCTCCACCCCGCTTCTTCTGCATTCTTACCTTAACAATAAAGTAAAAACATCTGTCCTTTTGTTTCAGTCTTCACCAAAGGGAGGAGACCCTGAATTTATCTGGCAAGTTGGAGAAAAGCAACTCTGTTACATACGTCTACCTCGTCATGGGCCATGCCCTGCTCACAGCCTGCTTGTCAAAAAGTTTGTTGGGGCAAGTGAGTGGTCATGGGTGATTCCAGTTGGTTTGTAATGAGGTGGGTAGATCTGCCTATTTCCAGGGCAAAGCCCATTTGTCGACTGGTCTGAGCCATTTCTGCAGAGCTTTATCCATCAGTCTGACATTTTGACTTCCATCTCTCTGACCTTTTAATGTTCTCAGTGAGTCAGTACTTTAGATGCTAAAACTTAGGTGTTAATTTAGTCCTCTAATAAAAATGGCAGGCTGCTTAGATTTCTTTTCCTTTCGCTGTTATAATTGATGCCCTTGTCTCCTGAGCTGACTAGGTCAGAACAGTTTTTCTCTTTTCTACAAATCATGGTATAAATCTTACTGGGTTTCTTTTTTCCTTGGAAACTCCTTCCCTAGTCAAGTAGTGGAAGTTTCAATAACTCCTAATGCCATCCCAGAGTCACTGATGAGACGAGTCTTTCACATCTCAGCTGCCTGCCTCACCCCGACTCCTGGTAAGAGAGCTGTGGCTGGCAGATCACGCTCTGGACTCACCAACAATCTCCCCCGCCCATGGAAACTGAATGACCTGCGGGTTAAGAGCAATTGACCTGAAGGCAGAGACTCAAAGGAATCAAATTTCTACCTGGCTTGCAGCCTATGAGGTAGACTGGCACAAAATCAGTGCTCAAAGAAGGTCAGAAAATGATTAACCAGGCCAAACAGAATTCTTCTCAGAGAGAACTGAATCCGAAGTGTAGGCAAGCATCCACTAGCTGGGCAGGAGGACCCAAGAAGGGACGTGCACAACGAAGCTGGAATCTGATCATAACTGAGGCTTGGTAAAGGGGGAACACCAGAGGGAGATCGCTGATATCCTGCTGCTGGTTGCTAGATGGATAACCAGGCTGCTAGAACTGCCTTGGATTCCAAGTGTGCCCGTGCTCTGCATCCAATACTATTGGGAGCCCACGTACACCTTTGTCCTTTGCAGCCAGCAAAGCTCAGTGAAGACTCTCACAATTCAGGATGCTTCTATTTGTCTCTCCTGAATTCCCTTTCTGTTTCTCCAGCACCCTCAAGGAAACTTCTACAAGGTATTCCTTAGCACAAAACAAGAGCACGTCTCTATTTCCTACTGAGCAACTCTATCCATGGTCTTGGTTTACTCCCAACTTCACACATGACCTTTTTGGCCACAGGAGCCCGTGTACTCGATGTGGTGGAATAGAGCAAATGGCGTGGGGTAGAGGTGTCAGACACACAGCTTGCAGGCTGATCCCGGCCCTTCCAATGTGCCTGGTTTGGTTCACATGTATATGTAAGAAAAATTTTTGAATTCATTTCTCACATTTAAAAAGATGGAGACTCCCCATAAAAATCCAGATTCCTAGATTCCCTGAAAAATTCGAACAACCCTCCACAGCACTGAGCCTCCTTTCCCTGAGTGCAGTCACTGGTCAGAGCTGAGTAATGGCCACCCCTTCCGTTGAATACACCCTTAGCTCTAGTTCATCCCTGGCCTGCCTCCATCACTTATGTGCCTCTCTGATCCCTGTTGTCACTGGACTTTGAACTCACCGACAGAGAAAGAATGAGGGAGCAGATAGATGAGGAAAAGGAGCAGTTATCTCTTAAGCCAAGGCAAGAAAGAGAATTAAGGAAGGGATGCAGCCAAGAGAGGATATAACAAGTGATGCTAAGGGTGGGGACCCAGCAGTGCCATTGAATTTGATTAGGAGGGGGTCATGGATGGTTTCCATGAGTCCAGAAGCCAGATGGCAAGAGGATAAAGAAGCTGATGGTGGTCAAGTTGGATATTGGAAATTCAAAGAACTGAGTCATGAAACGCAGAAGAGAGATATGACAGTTTCAGAAATATTAAATAATGACCCTTGCTAATGTCTTCAGAATTTCAGAGACTTACAAAAACTTCAGACAAAGAAGGGTAAGCCTATTATATAAGGGAAACATATAGATATTGTCCCCAAAGGAGATGATATTTATGGAAAGTACGTAAGTTGGGATGGAGAGTACTGATTACTTCATAGGGATGGTTAGTCTTCTAGAGCTGGAGAGAGGTCGTCTGTCTCCTCTGAGATTTGTAAGTTTCTGTGGCATTTTGTCCATGTTTTAGTTTTCCTATCAAGATGGAGGGACTCTGAAAAAGTTTCGATTCCCAATTGGTAGCAGCACTTCCTTTTAAAAAATGTCCCTGTGATAATTTTTTTGGTCGAATATTATCCTGTGGCCTGTTTCATTTTCTCAGTGCTCTTCAGAATATCTTGTATGAACTAAGCACCTTGGATTTACATGAAGAAATTTGCTTTACAGAAAATACTGTGTAATAGCCATTAAACGTTATTTGGTCTGTCTGCATATAATCACTATGAATTATGACTTCTATTTACAAATCCATGTGCCTCAACCCACAACTGCTGAGACTTTATTCATTCAAGACCTTAAAGTGGACTTGGTTTGTGTTCTGCTTCCTTACCATCCTGGGAGTCTTACTAATACACCCACTTCTGTCTTCCTCAAGCTCCCAGACTAGAAGTATCTGCTTTTGAGTAAATACTTAAGTATTCACTAGGGCTAGACCTTCTCAGGCAGCTATGACCAACTCCTGATGGAGGGTAAGAAAATTCTTTCAGATTCACTCACGTGAAATATCACCTCTTCTTTTGTGGCCTCAGGCTTCTTGCTTCCTGCTTTGTTGAAATCCATAAGTTATCAGGTAATTTTTGCTTCTCTCACTTGATCTTTACCTGAAGCACCCGAATGCCTGAATTCCCTTCTGGGTTCAGCAGGGGAAGAGGGCTGGGCTCCTTTCACTGGTGGCCGCCATCTTGTTTCTACTCCCAACTCTCATGTTTTCCCAACACTTTCTTGCTGGTCAGCTCCTTCTCCCAGCATTGACTCCCTCCCCTGTGGCAGCTCCCACAATGCACAACTGGGAGTTTCTCTGTTTACAGTTTGCTGATGAGGAAGGTTTCAATTACACCTCAGCTGGTTCATCCTCTTTTTTTTTTTTTTGTGCTACACGGGCCTCTCACTGCTGCGGCCTCTCCCGCTGCGGAGCACAGGCTCTGGACGCACAGGCTCAGCGGCCATGGCTCACGGGCCCAGCCGCTCCGCGGCATGTGGGATCTTCCCAGACCGGGGCACGAACCCGTGTCCCCTGCATTGGCAGGCGGACTGTCAACCACTGCGCCACCAGGGAAGCCCCTGGTTCATCCTCTTTGACTTATACTCCCACTGCCTACTCTCTTCACCTATATTTCTAACTATTAGTCACCTACGTGGAAGGAAGATATTGAAAATATCCTTCTGGGTTGACCCAATTGTATGGTTCTTTTCAATAACAACTACTTATCTGAAAGGAAAATTAAAGTCTGAGGGCAATGAGAGATTTATAGCATCCACAGCATCAATGGTCTTTGGAGCTGGAAAGATCTTGGAGAGAATTTAATCCAAACTATTTATTTTCCAGATGAGGCTTGGGGAAGAGATGTGATTTACTCACGATCATTTCATTAGCTAATGTCAGATACCTGGTCTTCCTACACAAGACCATTTCCACCCCAGAGTATTTATTGACACCAAGGTTATACCTATATAGTCATACCTATATATAACCTAATCATGTGTGTGTGTGTGTGTGTACACCTGAAGAATGTTTCCCAAACCTGTCAGCATCTTATGAGATGCCTTAAAAATAGGACAGTAGCATAGACCCGTATCAGACACCCTGAAACAGAATCTCTGAGGCTGGGCCCAGGAACCCAAGGTCTGGCCTGAAGAATGCTATTTTATATAATTCTCTTGCCCTCCCCCCCTCTTTTTTTCTCTCCCATCAGGCACTGCATTTTCTAAGACTGGCTTTTACCTGTGTGGAAGGGACGCCAGGTAGGCTCACCACACTACATTTTCATGGCAGAAACCAGAAACCCAGGGGAAAGAGGTGTGCATGTAGCAGCAGCCTGCTTGTGGCTCTGAGCACAAGGCCCTGAATCTTTAAGCAGAGCTCGGCAAGCTTAGAGACTGGCTTTCTTTGCTTGTCTACGTGGAGGCGGCCACCAGCCTGTGAACGGTACCTGCAGCCGTGGGCGTTCTCAGGGGAAGCTGCCACATGAGTCACGCCTGCAGAGGAGTGTGGGGCAGAGTTCTCGACATGCTCAGCGATGATTCAGGGGCCCAGCTGAGCCCTCGGTGTGCCAGGCTGACCAAGTAACCCACTCTCACTGCCCGGAGTTAGCCCTGTCTGGATGGCAGGGAGTCGTCCTGACTCGGACAACCACATCATCACCACCAGCAGTCAGAAAGATGGACAGGAAACCATTCTCCCGGCAGCAGCCATGACATGTGGGCACAAGGTGAGCTGGGGAATTATGGGTTCAAATGGTCTGGGATGACCAGCTCCCCGTGAATGAGCATATTCAGTAAGGCATTAGCGCTAGAAAGACCACGAAGTCACCGGGTGTATCCACAGGTGTTACTCATCAGTGTGATACACGGGTGAGGAATGTAAATCCCTTCATGCGTTTAGGGATTGAAAGTCTCCTCTGTGGTCAAGGACTTGGAACAGCCCTATGTGAAAGCAGTGAGAATGACCCAGTGACCTTGGGGCTGCCTCCCAGCCCTGCTCTGAACTTCAGACACATCTGCAGTAGTTCAAGTGCTCTTTATTCTTGATCCTCAGGAGGTGAACTGTTGGCCTCCTTTTCCCTGCAGATACCAGGGTGGGGCGGAGCTCGTAAATGCTCATCCTCTTCTCATCTCATGGCTCTGATGGCCCCCAAAGCCTTGCTGTCTTGCAGGCCAACCAGAGGCTGAGGAATAATAGAAGGAACCATGTGTCACTCAGATTGTTCTGGCATCACTTTCCCTCGAAGTTGGGAGAGGACCTGGGGTATCTCCCACCCCTGAATCACTTCGAAACCAGAAGTTACAGAGCAGAGGGTGGATTTCACATTTAGGTGTCAATGAGCAGATGCAGCCAGAACCATCACGTCTTTCCAGAGCACGTGATCTATAAGTGTTTTTATTTGTTTGTTTTTACCTTGAATCCTTCAGGCATCCTTGTTGGAGAGCGAGTCCTGGGAGAACAGCTTCCCTGAGTGGCTGGTCCATGTTGAAGGGGCATAGCGAGCACCGTGGGGAAGCTACAGCGGCCAGTAAGTAACATGACCCCTTGGCGATGCTCCATGTCAGTACCCAGGCACAGGTGGGATCAGCGAATGTGTAACCTTGAGTTACAAGGACCGTGACCCATGATGGCTGGGTCATGTAGACAGGGGCTGGGGTTATTGCAAGAAACAAGGGGCAAATGCAGGAGAAGTTCTCTTCTCAGAAACCGCAGTATGGTTAGTCCACCCGGAGATCAGAGCTGGAGGCAAGATAGCTCTCGGGACCTTGGTACTTGGAGGTGGTGGAATTTGGGCTCTGCCACTGAAGCGACTTGGCCAACTCTTTGGTTTCTGCTGCTCTCTATATGCATGCTTTAGCTTTTCCTCCCACCATCCTCGACCTAGTATAACCCCTCTATGCTATGTCTTCTGTTTGATCATGTTTCTACTTCCTCACACTTTGGGCTTGTTCTTAACTTCAGCTGGCTCAAGGCTATTCATGGTCTTACCCACTGCATCTCAGCCCCTGTGGCAAACAGCCTGAGACTCTGTGTATTTCCCCATTCAAAATCCTGTCAGTGAGGATCTGATTGGCCCAGTAGATCCCTGTTTGAGCTCAGCTCTTTACAATAGGTCATGAAATAAGCCTGGATAGGCAACCCTGACACAGGTATCTACTTCCATCCAATCAGATCAGGACAGAGGTAATAGGGCCACATCTGGGGCTTCCATTTCAGCACAGGCTATGGTAGGACACTGTCCCTTAGAAAAGGCCATGGATGTGGTCTCACCATGTTTTTCGACAGGCAGACAAGACTTAAAAAGCTCCCAGTTAAGGGAAAAAGCAACAAGTCCAATTTCAGGCAAATGCCATATATTTGGATATTGTTACTAGGCCCCTAAAATACAGAAAGAAATTTGAAGTCACCTTGATAAACTATACACAGGATAAAATATAATGTTACTGGAACCAATGCCAAATACCAAATTTTGGGGTAAAGCAAATTATACACATATGCAAAAATGGTGGAGAAGGGGAGAGATAGGGAGAAGGGAGGCTTGGAAATCCAAGCAGGCATGAAATACAGAGAAGATCTGGGGGTCATGGTGAAACACAAGCACTGTTGAATATGTACAGTAATGTGGAGTTAGAATATAATGTATAGGATTCAATAGAATTTCTTGTAGTGTTCTCAGCATTGGCTAAATCCTTATTACATTTAGTTTGTTTCCATATATTTTAATAAAAGAAGAAGAAAGGAAAAGCAAAAGGTGCTGGAGAAGATTGAGGGATGCAAAGTGAAAAGAAAGAAAGGAAGGGATGTAAAACAATAGTTAGATTCTTTAGTTTGGGAATAAAAAAAAAAACAGGCAAAGGATTGACTTTTCAAATTCAGCCTCAAAATCTAAGGCAGCAGATGTGTGGACTATCCTTTTATTCCAATGCCACAATTAAAATTAGAGGGAAAAATGGGGAGGCGAAAACTATTGGCAGGTTGATTGCCAAGTAGCTGATCGAATTGCAAAGGGCCGAGCCAATTCACTTTTCTTAACAACAAAATAATTGGACTGTGTCTGAACTATGTGAAATTATCTCCATTTTACAGACACCAAATGAGTTTGATTATTCAGTAATCAATGCACTGCTCAGCACTAGCATGTTATATCAGTCAAAATAGATGATTTGACTCCAGAAATGTCAATTCAGTGGCACCCTGTTTAACATACTCTTAGGCTTTGGAGGAGAATGAGCTCCAGAACCAGAACTTTAGTTACTGCTTTACCCAGAGAGACAGCGGACGTGAAAGCCACTCAGCTTCCTCTTGGAGAGTGCAGTGGCTAGAAGACAGGACATAGCTTGTCCTTTTCCCCCTCACTGGACTGTAGTAGATTCATCCAGTCATTCAAAGGTAGGCTGCAATGCAGTTCTGACACCAGCCACCCAGGGTTAGCACAGACTTTACAGGGAAATGGCACCGTCCTCCAAAGACTTCCTTCCCTTCTGACACCAGCCACATGTTCCAGGATCCCCAGGCCACCCACACTTCTGAACAACTGGCTACAACTTTGGGGATTCCCATGACCCTTTAAGATTTGATAATTCGGTAGAACAACTCACAGAACTCAGGAAAGTGCTCGACTTGCAGTTTTACTACCAAGGATACAAAGCTGGACCAGTGAAAAGAAGACACCCATAGGGTGAGGCCTGGGAGGATCCCAAATGCAGAGCTTCTGTGTCCTCTCCATGTAGAATCAGGATGTACCCAGGAAGTATTCTGGTACATTGATATGTTCACCAACCAGGAAGCCCATCTGAGCTTGGTGTCCAGAGTTTTTATTGGGGTTTCATTATGTAGGCACAATTGATTGGATCATTGGCCACTTGTCTGAATTCACTCTTCAGCTTCCATCCTTTCCTTGGAGGTCGAGAGGTTGGGCTGATGTCAGGTGGTTCAGAGCTCCAACCTCGAGTTATATGGTTGGTCTTTCTGGCATGGCCAGCCTCCATCCTGACATGACCTAGTGGCCCACCATGGGTCACCTCACCAGCATAAACTCGGGTGTGGTCTCAGGGGCCACTGTCTTCTGGTGAGACTGGAGACTCCCAAACTGCTGTGGCTGCTACCACTTCCCATGGGGAGAAAAATAAAATTTAGGTGGTATTTCTGCATCCTAACCTGCATCCCAGTGGCTTGCCCTTTCACCTCCATCCTTCCCCTTCTCCTACCAGGCTTCCCCCCAGCTCTCACTTCAGGCACCCAGAGCTCCAAGATGGGGAGGTAGCTCTTTCCTTATGTCCTGATCACTTTTTTTTTTTGATTCAGATTATCTATGTCCCAGGAAAAATGACAGTGGAATAGTTATCCTATCAACAGTCCCTCAAAGAAATTGTTGCTCTTTGGTGTACTTCTCAAGGTCTGGGTTGGGCTGCTTGGTCTGCACTTACCTTCATTATTATCACAATCATCACCATCACCATCGTCATCATCATAATCATCCTCTACCTCCTACTCCTCCACAGCCATCCAAGACCAATGCCCTACAAGGACCTGTAGGAAGCAGCCTTCTGTGTTTTTACCCAGAGAGCAAACCAAGCTCTGGGGATGGAAGTAGAAAACAGACCAGCAGGCACAGCAGGCAATAAGCCTGAGCTGGGAGGTTGGAGGAGAGAGAAGGCAGGAAGGATGTGAAACATTAGTCTTCCTGCAGACAGCTGGTAAGGCCAGGCTGGCTGTCGGCCAGAACACACCAGAACATGGCCACCTGGGGGACAGGTCTTCTGGAGCAGTCAAAGCCAATTGCTTGAAAACAGAATTATAGAGGAAGTATGGCAGTGAGAGTAATGGTGCTGGCCCTACCCTCTTGCCTCCCCAGACACAGGAAGAGCATGGAGCCAGGACAACGCCGAGCTCACAGGGCAGGTGGCCACACAGGACACTTGCACCAGTTACTGTGTTCTCTGGGGTCAAGTTGGTCATCATGGAGACAGAGGGAGACTCCCCGTTCTCCTCTTAGCTTCCAGACCTGCAGTCTAGCATGGTGCTTTGGGACCAGGTAGACTTAGGTTTGATTCCTGGTTCTGCTCATTGCTAGCTGTGTGATGTTGGGTGTGTGGCCTGGCTTACACTGAGCCTTGTTGACCGTGTGTCATGCTATCTTCCTCCTATTGTGTAATGAGGGTTAGATGAGATGATATCCACAAAAGCTCTATGATACCCAGCACATTTAGCCTGTTGTCCTTCCTGTCTCTCTTGTCCTCAGGTCCCTGGTGCCACCGTCCTCTGCACAGCGTCCTGCACCTGCAGACTTGGCAGAAGCTCCTTCTCCATTTCTTGCTGGGCTGGGATGATTCAGGATCCCCCACCATCCAACAGAGTTGGCTCCTGAGGGGGAACAGTGCTGAAGGAGAGCTTCTCATTTCCCCCTTGACTCAGCCTGCAGACTTTGCTGGAATAAAAGGAGGTTGGTATTTATGTGCTGTGATGTCAGGGACACCAGAAAGGCCTTTCCTTTGCTCCCCTCACTGCCCTGCTCCCACCCAAAAAAAACCCTAGAAAACTCTCTCCGCTACGTGGCCTGCTGAAATTCAACTAATGGGATTTTGTTCTTTTAGTTAAGTCGTTTAAATGCAAATTTTCTTAGAAAGCCTGAAATGTGTCTGTCTGTAGGAATGAATGAGTCTCATTCTCTCCTCTGAGGTCCTGAGTGAGGGATGGCCTGAGGCCATCGCTGAGGAGGGAAAGCAGCCCAGACTCTACTTAACCTACTTCACAATTTTGCTTTGAGCCCATTTCAACAGAGGGTGCAAGACCGGTTTCTCATCAAATCCACAAAACTCATTTTCTCAGCCTTAGAGTTTTTTCCTGCCCCACGGTAAGCTCCACCCCACCTCCTCCCCACCTCTGTACTCCACTGGGGCAGGAAGGAAAGATGGGATGTTTATTGAGGGTCTATTGTGTGTCTGGATGAGGATGACATATGTCATCTCATTTAAACCTCATGCAATCCTGGCAGCAGGGATTAATCATCTGACTAGATGAAGAGAAGAAACAAACAGCAGAAGAGTTAGTAAATTATCCAAAGACCCCAAGCCCGTGAGTGGACCGGCTGGGATTTGGACCCAGGTTGGTCTTACTCTAAAGAGTATTCATAAAGTGGTAGTAACTGCTTCCACTTTCTTCTTGATCCTATCGCCCACCTTCTAGTTCTAATTTATTAAATTTAACATATGAATTATGAAATATAAGTTTCTAAAAAGAGGATGATACATTTCCATCACAAAATCCTAGACTGTTAAAGACATTTTATTGTGAAAACACTCAAACATCCACGAAAGGTAAAGAGTAGGATTGCAAACCCCCTACCATCGTAGCCTGTTCTTACTACATCAGATAAAAGCAGGGTAACGACCAGGTGATATGAAAAGCATCGGGAGAGGCACAGCCTTTCAGCTATTCCTTTCCTACAGACACCTGCCCTAGCACAAGCTCTGTTATGTTGTTCATAGGTGACAAGGCTCACTAATCCTTACTGAGAGTTTATTAAACAGCAGACGTGCTTTGTGCTTTACGAATGGTAACCAGTGTAATGCTCCCAACCTCTCAATTACCACCGACTCATTCATTTTGCAGAGTTGGGTGCTAAGTCCAGATATGTTCCTTTCTTGCCCAAGGCTATGTGGCTGGTGGCCAGGGGCAGCGCTGGGGCAGGAACCCAGGCCACCAGGCTCCAGAGGCCGTGCTTTACACCCTGGACTTGGCTCCCTCCGTTCCTCCCTGACTCGATTTATATTGCAAGACAAAATCCGCAAGCACCGTATTCCCCACCTTTGGTCTTTTCCCAGTGCCATCCTCATTTACTCCTTTGTCTTACATCAAATGCAAACCTTGTAGAATTATCATTTGGAAATTCCACAACGTTTGCCCCAAGAGCAGGGGGCCAGGACTTTGAGCTTTCAGGCCAAACACTGTTCACCCTTCTCCCAACTACCTCTTTCAGCTAAGCTTCCCTAGATGATCTGCAGGACCGGGGCATCTATAGCCAGCCCCCCCACCCCACCCATCTCACCACACCCTCGTTTTTAAGCAGAATTGAGATTCTCTTTCTTTGTGAAGTCACCAAATCAATTCCAGTTTATTAACTGAGAACAAGCAGAGCCTGAGGTGCCAAAAGCTAAACGGGGGTTTAGCAAACCTAATGAGAGAAGCGTGGGGAGAGGCACCAGAACAGGAGAGGCTGGCTCAGCCCTTGCACACGAAGGGATTAGGACACAAGAGGACTTGCGCCCTGCGAGTCTCTTTCTAACAAAACTATGTCTCATAGCCACGTGGTAATAGTCCAGCTGACGTTTGGAGTTGAAATCAAAACCTAGTCCCTGGAAGCCCGAGCACTGCCACCTGCTCTGTCCTAGGACTACAGCCAGAGGAGAGAGCGTAGGGTGACCCTGTACCAGAAAAGAGGGTGAGAGAGAACCAAGGTGATGGGGGAGTCTTCAGAGAGGCATGGCGGCATGTGTGTGCGTGGGACACCCCTGTGCCTGGCTCTGTGCTAATGCCTCATACCCATCACCTGGCAGCCCCAAGAGGTGGCCCTTCCTCACTCGCAACTGGTGAGTGGGGACCATGGGCTCAGGAATGTGGTCTCAGGACCAAAGGGCAGGCCTTTCCATCTGAGCCCTGCCCCTCTCCAGCCGTGTGATGCCAGACAAGTCACATAATCTGTCTGGGCCTCAGTTTCCTCATCTACATATTGGGGACAAAAATAGTTCTTATTTCATAGGGTTGTTGCAACGTTTTAAGGGTTGGTACATGCAAAACGCTTAGAACAGTACTCAGGACCTAGAAAGCACCATACACATAGTCGATAGCAGAGAGGAAAGCCTTGGGGTTGGCATCAAGCCGCCAGTATCCACATCCTGGTGCTGCTCTTATGGCTGGGACCTTCGGCTAGAAAGTCAGACCCTCTCGGTCTCAGTTTCCTCTTTTGTAAAAGGTGGACAACAGTAATCATATCGGGGAGTTGTCAAGAGGTTGAAAGGAATTAATATTACAAAGCTCTTCAAAGGAACACACCTGGCACCAGTGAGCACTCAGTATAATTATTATTTTGCTCCGTAGCACGTTGACATTGTACAAGGCGGTCACCTGTCAAGGAGGCAATGGGGTGACTTGTGATACCTGTGATTTTGTTCCATGACGAGAGGATATGAAATTGGAGCCAGAAAATGCTTCTATTTCTCACTTCACCTATCGGCCAGAATTCCCAAATTCTGGTTATTTTCAAAAGCTACAGTTTCGCTCAGGAGCTCCTGATCCAAGACCTTCCCCCAGGGACCCCTCCCACCCGAGTCCCACACACCCGAGTTCTCCGTGTCAGAGACCCACCCACACAAAGCCCTTTGTACCCTGGGTTTCTGTCTCCTGACCAAGTCTGTGCGTTATAGCCATAATTGCTTCACAAGTTATATGGCTCATAAAACAGAACAGCATATTGAAGGGGAAATTAAATGACAAATAAGCTGGTTTTCATCACATCTTGCAAGGGTGCTGGAGTTGTTCCATGTGATTTGATTCCAGCTCAAAAATTGTGGTAGGGCTTAGGTAAAGGCTTAGGGCTTAGGTAAAGGCCACTATTTACCTATTTACCTAATCGTACCTAAGGTACGATTTACCTCTCCTATTGTTCTGGGGTTTTTCCCATGATCTCAGAGCCACGGGCTTTCTGTAAATGTGTTGTCTATTAGCTCCTCCTCTGTAGTGCTACTAAAAGTACACAAGGATCATGAGATTTGGGGATTTGCTTACCCAGGGGCCACAGAGCAGAGCACAGGGGAGTTGGGAGAACTGGACCACGTAGAGGGGGAGGGCTCCGGATACTCCTGCGTGATCCCCTCTGTGTAGCACTGGATGGTGTAGACGGGCTGGTGAGAACTGCAGAGCTGCCGAGAAAGAAACGGATCAGTGAGGTGTCATCAGGAAAGGGTCAGGTGGATTTAGTGACAGCCTGGATCTAGGGTAAGAGGTGAAATTCAAAGAAATCCCCTCTTTGAGCCTGGAATAAGAGGAAGATTGCTGTGATGGAAAGGTCAGGAAGAATCAAGGGTTTAGAAAGATGAGAAGTCCCTATTTATTGGACACTGAGAGAGAAAAGTGTAAAATATGTTTTTGCTTTCAAAGAACCTATATTTTCCCTGGAGAAAAAAGACACAAGTGTACAAAAACCTGAATTGGTATAGAGATCTGTCCGGGCCATGAAGAAGGATGTTTCAGGACAGTATAGCATTAATTTTGGTGTATAATGGTTGATGTAGAGAATAACTCTTGGAAGATCACTTACGGTCTGGAGGACAGAGAAGGCTGTAGGTAGAAAGGGCCAACTGGGCTGCTTTGGAAGCACTGGCAGGAATTGCAAAGGTACAGAGGACAGGCAAGATGGCGTCTGCAAGAATATGGAGGCTTAGAGGCCAGAGGCAGGGCGAGTGCTGGGAAGTGGAGTCCTAAAGTGTGAGTAGCTCGGGGTAAAGCTAGAAAGGCAGATCGACGTGAAGGGCCTGGAAAGCAGGCTGAAGAGTCCATTGCAATATAGAATCATGAACTTTATGCTAAAATATGCAAGCACATTGAGCCTCCCACTGGTCGCGTGACTTTTCCCCACTGTCTTTGACTCAGTTTTTCCAGTTACTGGCAGGGGGCACGGTTTAGGCTGGTCAGGCACGGTGCACTCATGGTGCAGGACCATGAATGGTTCAGCCCACTAGTGCTTTTAGCTGCGGAGAAGAATCCTTCCAATCACAGCTCTCTGAGATGGATTAATCACCATTATGCTGCCACATGAATATATGACTTTATTTTTCAGAGTAAGGAAGAGTGCTGATGGCCAGGCTTTCACCATTTATACCTTTAATAGGTACTGAGTAACTTGTACATGTGAGGCACCAGGCTGGGCACTGGGGATGCTGGGATGAATAAGACAGAGTCTGATGGGGGAGACACACAATTAAGAGATAATTATAGCCAGATGTGTAAGTAACGGGATTGCTGACTGCATGAAGGATGTGTGTGGGAGGGGCAAACTCAGGCACCTGATCCAGCCCCAGGGATTGGAGAAGGTTACCTAGAGCTGCTGTCGTCTAAGCCAAGTCTTTAAGGGTAAGCAGAAGATGCCAGGCAAGGGAGTGAGCGGATGGGAGGGAGAGAACATTCTAGGCTGAAGGCAGAACATAAGCAAAGCCACAGAATGTGTAATAGAATTAAGAGAGTGGGTTCTGAAGTCCAGTTACCTGGGTTGAAAGGTCATCTCTGCACTTACTAGCTCTACAAGTTTGGGCAAGTTACTTACCCTTTTTCTGACTCAATGTCCTTGTGTATAATTGAGAGTAATGATTAGTAGCTACCAGATAGGGTTGTTGTGTGGACTACATGATGTAAGGCATGTGAAGAGGCTAGCCTAGAGCCCAGGACACGGTAAACACTGGATGATCACTACGACGATTATGAGGATAATGACCACCCATGGTTCAGTGTTACTGGAAAAGCAGTGGAAGACAAGGCTTGGTGAGCAATGAGGCCAGAGACATCGGCGATAATAAACAGCCTCCCTCCTGATTTTTTACTCTACAGGCCCCTGGGAGTTTTTAAAGGGTTTTAAGTGTGGGGATAAGATGACCTGATTTGGGATGTAGGTAGATTCTTCAGGGCTCTGTGTAGTGAGATGATTGGAGGAGGACAAGCCTGGAGGCAGGACGTTCTGTTAGTGGCTTTGCAGCGGTCCAGGTGGAGACAACCAGGGCCTACGTAAGCCAGGGAAATGGAAAGGAAGGGGCGCATCTGAGAACTCCAGGTGGTAAATGTGACAGGAGTTGATGAAGGAGAAGAAAGAACCGAGGACATTCCCGGGGCTTCTAATCTGGGAGACGAGATGAATAGTGGTCCATCTACTGAGACGGAGATCATGTAAATGCAGCTTGTGTCGGAAAGACAAAGGTGAGATCCTTCAGAAGAGCCGAATGTGAGGGATCTGTGGGCAACCAGGTGGAGAGGTCCAGCAGACCATTGTTTGTATAACATGAAACTTATCAGAAGGTCCCAGCTAGAAACACGGATTTGCATGCTGCCAGCATAATGGTGATTGTGGAATTACCTGAGTCAATGAGATTGCCCAGGGAAAGAAGGTAGGGTGAGAAAAGAAGAGGATCTAGAACAGAATCCTGGGAAACACCACTATTTAAGGGGCATGAGAGGAAAAGCAGCCTTTAAAGCCAAGAAGGACAGATGGGAGAAGTTGAAGGAGAAACAAGAGGCAGCGACGGGATGGAAACGAAGAGAGTGGAGAGTGTGAGGGGGAAGAAAGAGATCAGCCATCTTAAATGCCACGTGGAGACCAACCAGGTAGGACCGAGAAAGGGGCCAACTGGCTTGGCAAGTAGCTGGGCAAGGAGGGGAGGAAGGCATGTGAGCTGAGGAAGTAGAGACAGAGGGTGTTGACTGTTTGAGATATTCTGGTGAGAACAAAAGAAAGAGAAGTAGCTAAAGGAAGGGGGAAAAAAGAGTTAGAGGCTGCTTCATTGTTTTTTCTTCGAGTGGGAAACAATGAAGAAAGTTTACGTCTGGCAGGAAGGAACTGACGTAGGGGAAGAAGTTGTAAAGGCAAGAGAAAAAGAAGGTATTGATGGATCCAAGCCCAAAAGGAGATGGGTGGACAGGATACCGAGAGCTCAAGAGGAAAGAGGTCGGCCTAGGTGAAACGGGGGCAAAACAAAGAAAAACATCATCTTTTCCATCTTTTGTGAGACTCTAGGGAAGAAGGTAAGTGGATGAAAGTTTTTGTAGGTGGGGACAAGCTTAAAGTTTGCCCATAACAATCTCAGGCTTTTAAAAGATGTAGAAGTGAAGGCCATATGCTGCCAGCGAGGGGTTCAGGAGATTGTTAAACCTTTCCGGAGCGTGTGAAGAAGTGGAAATTCTACTAAAAGGGTGCTGAGCAAGGACAAGAGAAAGACTGGCCATGGATTTGTGGCAGCAGACATCTGAATGGTGGGGCAATACTTTTCCTCCCTCATTGAGAGAATAGGGAAAGAAAGGCAGGTTGCAGTATTCACTCAGGGTTGGAACTTTGCCATGAAGGCCCAGTTAGAGTCCAGAAAGGCAAGGCAACTGGGGATGCTGGAGATAAAGAACGAGCCTGAAAACAGGCTCAGGAAGCGAGCAATACTCCTTCTGTCTCCTTGTTTATCCCAAGGAAGCTCAAGGGAAAGAAAGAACCTCAGAAGAAATTATGCATGTCTTATAATCATTATTATTTAACAGATGAGATCCCATTTTCATTTCTGCTCCAATTCACAATTATGAAAAGCAATGTATTTAACTTCAAATGTCACCTTGTCCTTGTCTTGGGGTTATGCATCAGCTTAAAGTTTGGGGAACTCCAGAGCCCATAGATGAACCCTCCCCTCCCCCATCCACAGCAATCAGGCATTTCCCCAGCAACCTGGGTGGGGGAGGGGCAGCATGGTCTTCTATCAAAGGGAGGAGGGAACATTGACCCAGACCTGCTGAGGGGAGGCCACCCAGCTCGCCACAGCAATAACAGAAGAAAAGCCAGGCCATCACTTGACAAACAAGCATTTGGAACCCGTGGTAGAGAATGAACCCAGTTACCATCACCACCCAGCCATCCCCCCACAAAAAAAATTAAGAGTACGGCAAGAGAGTTGAAGAGATTATCTTTAAAAAGAAATAGGTTGGGCTGTGGTCTAAGAGAAGTCAATTGATTGGGTGGAACGTTAAGAATATAGCGAATGAGGTGGCGGTGCCACCTCATCGACTTGGAAGAATCTTGTGTTTTGGTTGTTGGTGGTGGCAGCCAAAGGGCGGTAATTATCTTCTCTCCCTGGTTTGGGGCACCACCTCAGTATAATCGATAGAGGAAGAACTTACTCCACTCTGGAGGTACCACTGCTATTTTCTCGGGAGGCCAAGATGCTCCGAGAACTTGCCTTCTGATTCCTCTGGTGAATGTTCTGGAAAGACCTCTCATACTCGTCCACTACAGTATAAAAAGCTCCTTGAGATGGTCTGTCCATTTATTAGCCACAGAGACATGCACATAGCTCGGGTATCATCCTAACTTTGAACAGAAGTGAATTAAAGTCCGTATAAATAAATTGTGAAAAATAAAAATGGTGTTTGTACAGTATATTATGGCTCACGAAGAATTCCTCTCGTTACCATATTTGATCTTCTCAGAAGCTCTTTGTAGTCAATTGTTATTCTGAGTAAAAAACAACCCCTAAGCTTGAAATGTTACTTAGCCTGAAAACATACTTTTTTGTCATATTAATTCGATTGAATTTCTCTCCTGCTTTCCTCCGTATTTCCAAGTCATTTTCATTTCACTCCCCTCCTCCTAAAACCTTCAATAGATTTCTAGAATTAAATAAAATCTCTCATTCGATGCCCGCCGTGCTTAGATTCAAATCATTCTTCCAACAGTATCTCCTCATCTCATCTCCTTGGAAGCATATTTCTTTGTTCTCTCTCTTCTCCCTCCGCCACTCCCATCCTTGCCTTCCTCTTCTCCTGGGTTCTCTGCTTTTAACAAGGCTTGATCCTAAACTTTGACCAGTTCTTAAAAGCTTCGCTTAGTCACGACCTCCTTAATAAAATCATTCTTGTCAACACACTCACATTCAGGCGTGTTCCCTTCCTTTTCAAGGTTCCCAACATATGTGAAATTTTTGTTTCAAAAACTATGTCAGAATGGTGTCGAAGATATTTAGTGAAGTGTCGTATTAGATTATAACTTCTTCAAAGCTGTGGTTTTCTTCTTTTTAGTGCAAAACCTAGATCAAGCATTTTTTCCACTGTGAATTCTTTTCCATGGGCGCTTCATAATTCACTTCTCTCTCTACCACATACTTTTAATATACTTTAAGCAGATGTGCTTATCGCATTGTATTGAAATGTTTGGTTTTGATGTTTATCTTCCCTATTAAGCGGTAAGCAACTTGAAAGAGCACAGCATAGTGGTTAAGCGGCCAGACTGCCTGGGTCTAAGTCCCAGCTCTGTTATTAACCAGCAGTGTGACACTGGGCAAGTTACTTAACCTCTCTGTGCTTCCGTTTTCTTATCTCTAAAATGGAGATAACAGTAGGACTTACCTCACAGAGTTGCAAGGATTAAATGAATTAACACAGTGAAATGCTGATCAGAGAGTAAGCAATTGTAATTATTGTACTTGACCATCCTTTGTATTTTTTTTTTTTTTTTTTTTTTTTTTTTTTTTGCGGTATGCGGGCCTCTCACTGTTGTGGTCTCCCCCGTTGCGGAGCACAGGCTCCGGACGCGCAGGCTCCGGACGCGCAGGCTCAGCGGCCACGGCTCACGGGCCCAGCCGCTCCGCGGCATATGGGATCCTCCCAGACCGGGGCACGAACCCGTATCCCCTGCATCGGCAGGCGGACTCTCAACCACTTGCGCCACCAGGGAGGCCCATCCTTTGTATTTTTATTGACAAGAACAATGCTTAAACTAAACAGGCACACGGCAGGTGTCTGTTGAATAAATAAATGAATAAATGAGGGAAAATGTAGATGATGGTTCTTTCTTACAGATTCTAAAGTCATTGGTAGACTGCCCCACAGCAATTAACATGAGGTTTGTAATAGGTGATCAATAAATATATGTGAGGCATGTTTTATAAATATTAATCCACTGACTGGCAGATTGAAAAAAATAAATATACTAAATTACACAATGCATTAGGCTCATATCAGATAAATGGCCACACAGGATTTTACATTAAGGTTGTGATATACATTCCCCTTTTGTTTTATTTATTTATTTAGGCTGCACTGGGCCTTCTTTGCTGCGCGCGGGCTTTCTCTAGTTGCGGCAAGCAGGGGCTACTCTTCCTTGCGGTGCACGGGCTTTTCATTGCGGTGGCTTCTCTTGTTGCAGAGCACGGGCTCCTAGGTGCTCGGGCTTCAGTAGTTGTAGCACACGGGCTCAGTAGTTGTGGCTCGCAGGCTTAGTTGCTCTGCGGCATGTAGGATCTTCCTGGGCCAGGGCTCGGACCCGTGTCCCCTGTATTGGCAGGCGGATTCTTAACCACTGCGCCACTAGGGAAGTCCTTCCCTTTTGTTTTAAATCTCCCAGTTGAGAAGATTGTTTAACTGGCATAGCTGGTTTTAGCCAGCCTATAGCTCTCTAACAAAGTGGGGGAAATCTACAAGGTAAATATCAGCCCAGATCACAGTGGCAGCCCGGAAGGGGAGCTGAAGATGGACACTGAGATTCTGTGGCCCCCACGGGGCGGGAGTGGACCCCAGACCCGCCTGGGGAAGGTGTAGGGAGCCGTGTAGCTGATCCGGCCCTTCTGCCTTCGGCACCTTGGAGGAAGGCTCCCACCACCCTGAGGCTTTCGGTAGAAAGAATGGATTAACTGAGGATTTCGAAAAAGCAGATTTTTTTTTTTTTTAAAGCCCTTTTGGCAGATGAATCAGGCAGGTACGGGGCTATTTCACAGTCCAGCAAACATGCACGCGCATGTCAGCGACCATACTGCAGAAAACCAGGGGACCTGTTTGTTCAGCTGGAAATGCTTACACTGGCTGCTTCCCCTGCCTCGCGGCTTTGTCACTCAACTTTCCTAATTCTGTGCTGGAGAGTTTTTTTTTTTTCCTCCTCTCTGCTTTTTAAAGTAACATCGGTGGAGCAGCTAATGAGGCGGTGGAAACCAAGCTGGTCCTTTCTGGGCTGCTAATGACTCCATTCCCGGGAGCCTAATCAAAGATTTGTACATTTAATTGCTCTCAAGTCAGCTCCAACCACCTGCCATTTCTGCAACACCTGAGCTCGCGGCTCGGTAGCCCCCGATTCTAAATGAATCCATCACCATTTTTAAAGGCCAGAAAGCCAGGCTGCTGGGCAACCCTGAATGAGATTTATCCGGGAGGGCAGAGACCACAGACCTTTCGAAGAGGTGTCACTGACCTAACTGGGTCAGCATTGGAGAGAACGGTGCTTTACTAGAATCAATTCCTCCTGCTTCTAGACGGGGGGAAAAGGGCGGGTGTGGTGAGGATGGGGGTGTGGAGAGGCTTTTATCCTTAAGGATGACTTAATTTCCATCCCCAGCACATGGTTGTGACATGGATCAATATTTGCTGGGGATCCTTTTCAATTAAAACAGTAATTGTTTTATTCTCTTTCCCTAATTCAGGCTGTAGCTGTGCTCTGGGCTTTTTTGGAGATTTGGGAGAAAAGAAAGCAGTTAATCTGGACCCGAGTTTAATCTAATGGTAAAACAGTCTACCTCATAAGGATAGAGATTAGAAAAGAAAATTACGTTTAGCCTTTGTTCTAATTGCAATAAGAATTCTTTAAACTCATGTCCTACACTCTGACTCTATTCTTTTCACCTCTGACATGGGGGCCTGGTGATTTGCATGTCTAACAAGTTCCCAGATGATGCTTACCCCACTGAACTGGGGGAACTTTCTTAAAGCCTCTTGGAAATGTCAATCTCACTGTCTGCAGGTTGAGATTGCTGTTCACCAAGTACTTGATCGGCGGTGTCTACCTACTAGTAACTGAATAGGCCATGAGAAGGAGGTGCTGACCCTGAGAACTTTTATAGGAAAAGAAGGGTTTGTTTCTTTTTTTTTCACCTTCCCATCACAGGCCCACATATCATGGGTAAAGGAAGGAGACATAACAGGCCAACCAAGGTTGGGCAGGGACAGTGCTTTGACCTATAGACAAATAGCCCCTGCCGTCTGAGAATTCCTTCACTTGGAATATGGCTAATTGTATATGGGATTCTTTCTCCCTGAGGGTGACCAACCATCCCAGGCTGTCCAGGGCTGAGGGGTTTCCCAGTGCTAAAACTTAGAATTCTGGGCAAACCAGGACACTGTTCCTCCTATCTCCCTTTGGTTTAGCAGAATCTACATCAAGAAAGGCATATTGTTCATTCAGATTTACAAATAAAATGAAGGTAAATACTGTCAGGCTATGAGCATTTTTTCCATACCCCTGCCAAAAAAAAGAGGGAACTAAGGTATTTAGGTTGATAAATATTCACTCATGAGCCCCAGCTTGCCTTTGGCAAATACTTGCTCTAGGCAACTTTGGAACTGGACCCATTTCTCATTATTGCTTAACAGTGAGGAGGTTTCTTTTTTCTTTCGTTTTTTTTTTTCTTAACATCTTTATTGGAGTATAATTGCTTTACAGTGGTGCGTTAGTTTCTGCTTTATAACAGAGTGAGTCAGCTATATGTATACATATATCCCCATATCTCCTCCCTCTTGCGTCTCCCTCCCACCCTCCCTACCCCACCCCTCTAGGTGGTCACAAATTTGCTAAACTTGACCTGATTTTTTAAAAAAATAAATTAGGAGAGCCAAATACCTCCATCATTTCACTGAAACCTATAGCTTCTCCTCACCTTGACTTGAATTTCTAGCTAGCCTTTTATGGCCAGCTGGTTGATGGGATGAGATAGTGTAGTGACTAGCTAGGTCCTAAAGCTTTCTGTTCATTGTTGTTTTCTTGCATTTATTTGTCTTCCTCCACTTTGCACAATTGTTACCACTTTCCAGACAAACGCACACTTGTTTTGATGTCCTCCTTACTGCTTAGTCTATTAATATCAGGGGACCCTGAAAAGTGTGCAAGAGAGCCTGACCAGAAAGCTAAGTTAATTCTAAGAGCAAACACCATGTGACATGCCACTCAGATCAGAAAATATTGTTCACTGTTATTCACTTACTACCCCAAATCTTTCCCCAGGGTGCTTGAAATCACAGACATGAAGTACACGTGCTCTTGATTCCTTTGGAATTTAGATTTCAATGCACCCATGACCTGGGAAGATAAAACAAAAAAAATAATTGCTATCAATCTGACAAGACCAAGGAGGGCAAATGTGTGTATATGCTCGTGTATATATTTCCAAGGAAAAATTAAATCGGCAGCCCTCTTGATGGAAAATTCAATGCTCTTGGGTTGAGAATCCCGCGGGAGCAAACATGCCCTGGATAGGGGACTCCTGGTTCCATCACCTTCTACTCACCTTGCAAGGCTGTGCTGAAGCTCTGTTCTCTGGGAATATCCTTCCCCAGCCAGTGCCCCCACCCAACCCCTATGCTGCTTTGATCACTCCTTCATCCATGTGGCATTTATTTTGCATCCCTGTTGTAGCCCTTATTACATAGCCTTGGGGTCATTTGTGTATGTATTTGTCTCCCAATTTGGCTGCAAACTGTTGAGGCCAGGGTACAGGAGATATTCATAGTGGGTGCCTTGCGGCCTCACGCAGATCTTGGCATCCAGGAGGTGCTCAATAAATGTTTGTTGATTGACTGGCTGTTACACTTGAAACAGCTTCAGTTATGCTAAGCACGACTCATGGCTGATCATTTCTGCAGAATTTATTGTACTTATTTTAGCACCGTAAATAGGATTTGGGCCAAGTCAAGAGATTCTTAATGCTCTGCCCTTGCTACATACAGTCCGGGCACAGACATCCTTAAAGGTTAAACTGGCCACTACTTGAGAGATGGGATTAAAAACATAAGGTTGAAAAGGCAACTGGTTTGCTTTATTTCACTCACAGTTTGTGCATTTGCTTCATCTCCACTGGTCCCATCAAACCCAGAGCTATGGAAAATAAAATGACCAGGAAGTTCATCCCGATTGCCATCTTCTTTCTCCCTACCCATTTTCCATAAAAGTGGGAAAGCTGCCTTCTGCTTTGCAATGAGAGAGACAGACTGATTCTGTCTCAGAGAAGCATTTATTATCACCCTGCAAACCTTGCCAGGAATGACAATCAAGATGGTACCCTGTGCCCTGGGACAGAGAGGTCTTTGCTCAGCTCAGCCTAACTCTCATGTTCATTGCTTCTGCATTCATCTTGCCCAAGTATTGTGGTAAATGGTGGAAGAAATGGAGAATGTCTTCCTCTGGGAACCTTGATTGTATTGCAGGTATATCTCACTTTACCCAATAGATATGGTCTCAAAGAACTATGCTGAAAATCACCTTTTTAGAAATCCAGTCATGTTTAAAATGACAGAGAAGAAGCTGGCATTTAGTAGAGGTGTTTATGAATACTTCCAAAGTTACATCTCTGCTAAGGGGATATCAATCCATAATTTCTCTTCTGTGAAAATCCACATTGTTCACAAAATGAGTTTGCTCCAAGTGAGATGCGTAAGAACTGTTAAGGGTTGGTCGCAGGTAACCTGGAGATGTACAATTATTAACAATGATTCGTAGGTCAGGCATCCTCTAAGGCTCTTGGGCTTTGGGGCTTTAGTTTCTCCTCTGTTCTGCTCCTCTCCAGTGTCCTCTCCCCATCCCACCTCTCTCTGCCCCCTCCCCTGGCTCACCTGGATGATCAAAGGAAAAGCAAAAGGAGGAAAGGAGAGCCCTTTCTCCATTTCCTTCTGCAGGCGTGGGCCTGTTGGCAGGGGGTCAGGGGGAAAGTTGAGAGTAAAAATAAAAAGAAATGGGAAAAAATACGATCTCCAGAGCGTAGGGAAGCACCAGTGTGGAATTTAGCCCCCTGAACCCTTTCCTCTTCCTGGCTCGATGGAGGAGGGGACTCAGCTTGACCTGGAGCAGTGAACACACAGCCCTTGCCCCATTCCATTCCTAGGTTCCCACCGCATCACTAACCCCGCAGTCAACATTTCTGGACCTCCGTTTCCCACGTAGGCACCGCACGGAACCTTGGAAGGGCTTCAAGCAGGGGCACCATCTGTTTGGTGTGACTGTTACAGAACCACACGGGATTGGGTTGTTCAGTTAGGCGATGTGCCAGAAAGAGAGGAGAGAGTCTAGTCAGGCGATTTAGTTTCTCAGCTGCCATTGCAAGAATTTTCCCTGCTACAAATTTCCTAACCTTCTGACCCTTCTGGTTTGAAAGTTTCCAAATCTGTTCCTATGTCTACCAAAACCATTACGTGATCTATATTTCTCATGCAGTATAGCAGGGGGATCTGTTAGCAGGAAGATGTGTGGAAGGTGTTATGTATTTCCCATTCTTTCATGTGGGTGAGTCTAGTGGTTTCAGATATAACAACAGAACTCCTGAGACACTGAAATTCCGCTGTAGGTACCCAACCGCCACATGCCTCCACTGGGTCCCCTTTGGGCGGTTTGTAAATCAAAAAGTCCTGGACACCTGGATGACAAAGAAAAGGTCAGACAGTTCATCTCAAAACTCCAAATATCCAAGTGTTTTCAATCGTGTAGTCAAAATACCTGAATGCTGCCCTGAACTACGAAATTGTAAATTAGATGCTTGGTTTCACGGAGCTGTAGGTGACCATTCCGGACAAAATCCTTTATGTCTCTTTTTCAGAAATTCACCCTCATCTTTATCTTTGAGTGAGAGAAAAGCTTTTCTCTATCATCTGCACCAGTTTTGATTTTGATGATGGACTAACTTCAAAGATGAAGAGCTTGAGTAGCACTTAACCCACCACCATCACCACTGCCGCCACCACCCAGCCAACCAAGCAACAAACAAATAAGCATGAAGTCAGAAGCCCTGTGGCCCAGCCCTACCATCCACTATCTTTCTGGGATCTGGTTCAGTCATATTCCCCCAACCCAGGCTTATTCATCTACACAACTGGGATGATAATCCCTGTCTCAGAAACTTCTTAGGAGGATTCAGTGAGATGCTGTGTTGGAAGCACTTGAAAATCACATGTCTATCACCTCATATTCTTGCCCATAGGTTGTTCAGGCATCTGCCCTTTGCCCTAGAGGAGGACCACTGAAGGATGAGCACCCACAAGCGCCAAGCTTGGCTCTTACCCTGGCCACCCCTTTGCCATCCCAACCTATACTATCAACAATTCTAGAATCAACAAGTTTGAAATGCTGTTCCCACAAGGGCACTCTGTGATCTCTCAGAACAGCAATCAGTTTGCCCTGCTGGGTGGATGTTGCCCAGTCCTGACCCCATTTAGGTATCAATTTTATCCTTCCCGATTAAACACATCTACCTGAACATTGGGGTTAGGAGGAGAATAATGTTACTTAGCCACTATTTCTTCTTCTTTTTACAAAAGAAACCAAAAAAAAAAAAAAAAAAAAACACTTCGTTTAAAACTGTCTTTGGTCAAGTTTATTGAGTGTAATTTACATATACTAAAATTCAGTCTTTTTAGTGTATAGGTCTATGAGTTCTGGCAGACACACTTCTTGTGTGACCACCACCATGATCAACATATAGAACAGTTCCATCAGTTCCTGAAATGCCTGTTCACCCTTTTGTAGGCAACCTCTTTCCCCCTTTCCAGCCCTGGCAACCACTGATTGGTTTTCTGTTCCTATAGTTTTGCCTTTTCCAGAGTGTCATGTAAATGCAGTCATAAAGTATGTAGTTTGGGGGGTTCTGGCTTCTTTCCCTGAGCATAATGTATTTGAGATTCATGGTATTATATGTGTCAATAGTTTGTTCCTTTTTATTGCTTCATAGTAAGCAGGCCAATACCATTTCTGTATCCATTCACCAGTTGAAGGACATTGAATGTTTCCAATTCTTGGTGATTATAAAGCTATAAACACTTGTGAGGTTATTTTGTATGTACATACGTGTTCATCAGACATTTGGTTTTCAGAGATGTGTTTAAGTTGAGTTCCAGATGAACACTCAGGGACTGAAAGGCTTGGGGGGCCCCTGGGGAGGGGAGAGAGTATATTCCCTTCATCAGTCAGTCAGGCTCAGGCCTGTCTGCTAAACATGGGCTAGTTGGAGCTAGAGGCCATTATTGTTTTCACTGGGGACATTTGTCGAATAGAAATAAAATTAACTCTGTTTTTCAGAGCCCCTGGGGAAGAATATAAATATATGGTGGCAGCTACGAATTTAGTGTGCCTACGTTTGTCTAGGAAGTAAGGGAACATGTCCACGGATCTGGCAATTCCCAGGGTAGGCCATCTGTGTGTACTGGATGAATTCTTTTTCAAATCATGGGTAACTGCTCTTTAATAGATAAGGAAGCATATAGAGCCCGAGGGTAGACAGTTTATGAACAAATTCCTTAGGGTCATTCAGGTTGAATAAACTTTCTTTCGGCCAACTCAGGGGACTTGTATATTTCCTAATGATAGCCTCAGAAGTCCATAGAGATAATCCTAGCTTCCTCTAGTTTGAGAAAGAAACAGATCTAGCACATGAAGTGGGTAATCTCACACCTGGGCTGATTAGGGAGAATGTTGCCCCCAACAAAATAAATTTTCCTATTTCTATGTGAATTCCATTTTTTCAATCATGACAAAAAGTGATTTGTTCCTGAGGTCAGTGGAACTTCACTGGGTAGATCAAGGGGGAACAGTGCTTCAGGCAAAGGAACAAAATCCACGAAGGCATAGTGGTGTGAATTACGATGGCATGTTCAGGGGAGCTCCCCAGAAGTGGTCCCTTAGGGTTGGGACCTGCAGTGGGAAGGGTGTCAGGCACAGCATTGAGACACACAGCTGGAGCACTGAGCTGGAGTCTCGCCATGGTGAGGAGGGGGTGGGCAGCTACACTAGGGCTTCAGTGTCGGGTTTACAGAGTGAAGTCTTGATTCCAGTGAGTGGTGAGCCATATAGGTGAGATTACAGACAGTGATCAGTTGTTGGTTATTGCACTAATTCAAGAAAGAGGTGATAAAATTTGGGGCACAGAGAGAAGGCACCAGATCCAAGAGGCAAGACAAACTCATCTGGGTTTGGTACCCAATTGAATGGGAAAAAGAGATGTGTGGGGTCTGGTTTCTAAGTGGCTGATCAGTGGTTCTATTAGTTAGAATGGGAGACATAAAAGAAGGAGCTAGTTTGAAGGAGAAGAAAGACAAGTTTGGTTTCGGATCTGTCATGGAAATGACTAGGAACCTCTTTTGGCTTGACACAAGGACGATCTTCCTGTCATTTAGATCTGTACAGAAGTGAGTTCCCCATCACTAGAAGTATTCAAGCAGAGGCCTGCACAACCATCTGTCAGGGTTGTAAAAGAGATGATTCCTGTATTGGGTTGGAAGCCAGGGTAAACAGCCTTTCAAATCTCTTCCAGCTTTAAAATTCTATGGTACTATAGGAGTAGGGAAAAAAAGCCTATTTATTTCATACACTGTTGATGTCTCCTGACAGATTTTAAATCCCACAGTGACATATACCATGAAATAAAAACAAGCAGAAAAAGAGAGTGATAAGTTAAGTGCACACTTTTTATGTGTGTATAGATAGCTGTACATTTACTTTATGTGCATTTTTATAGGAGGCTGTTCATATCCAGAACTTTAGCGGCTGTTTAACAAATCAACATTCAGTACCTGACATACTTGTCAATGTCGGGGTCTGTGACACAGCCAACTCTATGTGCGTATGTGTAAACATATGGTTATGTACGTGTAAATAAAAAGAAAGGGACCATGATTTGTAATTAAATGATTATTATTTTCCATTTGGTTCAATATCTATTCTATTACTGCAAAGCAGTCATTTATAAATCTTTTGCAAGGCACTGATTCTAAAGAGAGTTAAATATCAATCTAAGTATAACATCAGTATGTAAACAGATTGATGAATTGCTAGATTGCTAGGATATAAACCATATGGAACTGCAGTAACACGCTGGGGAGCTGAGGATAATTTTAGCATTTCATCAACACCGAGGATGAGACCAGTTGATTAAACTTCCCCACACTATTCTGGTTTCACTCTCAAGGCTACATGGAACAATTAGCGTTTTGAACAGTAAAATAGAACTTGCTAGATTGTTTCCCCCCGAATGCAGGATTAATGGACCCTGTGGGTGTCGGTATTGGAGAACACTGGAGGGGTAAACTAGGGAGGGGTTATCACCCTGAGGGCAGACTCTGTTATCCATTCCCTCAAAGGTTGTACATATATGATTAAGGTTCCAAAGCATTTAGCAGGTCTTCAAAGGGCTCCATGACGCCAAAAAGAAAGGTTAAGAATCCATTGCTTTTCACGTGGTAGGAACAAGTCTAGAACCCAGGATACTCCTCTCTCCTTTTCTGAGCTCTTTTTGTGAAATTACACGAGCTTCACATACTGAATCCAGCAATGGCATCATATATTTTACACCTTGCTGTGATCAGGAGAGATTCTCTCTCTTTCCTGGGTTCTATAAGTAGATCCTTCTTCCTTTCTGGTTGTGGATGTAGCCCAGCTACACACACTGGGGGTGGATGGAATTAAGTTGAGGGGTCCTGGGGATTCTCTGATGACTTAAGGAATTTCAGGGTAAATCCATGCCGTCTGAGTAGAGCTGAGAATCAAGCAATTTGGGGCTGAATTTAAGCACAAGAGGCAGCCAGTGTGGAAAATGACTTGAGCCTTCACTGAGTTCGCATTCTGCGAATTCTGACCTGAGTTACCAGAAGAAGAGAAAGTCTTCTGTGGAGCGCTCCGAGGTGAGCCACAGAGAAGATGAGAGAAGAAGGCTCTCAGGGAGACAGGGAGGCTGTGGGGAAGATGAATACAACTGCCAGGCTCCCCCAGCACTCTCACCCAGGGAACTGGGGCAAGTGGCCTCCGAGCACACAGGTGATGCAGCTAAGCTGCAGCTCCAGCCATGCACCTTTGCTTCTGGGGAGCTGCTGGCGGAACGGGGCTGTGAACAGCATCTGGATAATGAGGGGCCCCTCCTCTCCAGGGGAGGACAGCAGCGGGGAAGGCTGGCCCTGCCACTTCCTGGGGGCAGGAGACGGGTCCCTGGGTGCCTGGCTGGGCTCAGGAGAAGCTGGGCTTGGAGAATCCCCTGCACATCTGACTCCAAACTGGCCTCCTTTCTCCCGGGAGAGCCTCTAGGAGGAAGCCTGGAAAGTGACCGGAGCAAAACCCGTCATTTTGCTGCCTTTCCTAGTCCATTCTGCAGGAGGCTGCATTCTTTCCACAATGTTTGTTTGTTTGTTTTTGATTAATTGTTATTGGAGTACAGTTGATTTACAATGTTGTGATAGTTTCTGCTGTACAGCAAAGTGAATCAGTTATACACATACATATATCCACTCTTTTTTAGATCCTTTTCCCATATAGGTCATTACAGAGTATTGAGTAGCGTTCCTTGTGCTATCCAGTAGGTTCTTATTCGTTATCTATTTTATATATAGTAGTGGGCACCATGTTTTAAAGAAATAAATGAGAGTGCTCTAATTTAAAGTGTGTTAGAGTTTTCCTTTAGGGACAATAATAAATGCCTCTTGCACTGGATATTAGATATGATCATTTATTCTAACTTCATTAGGTAGTGATTCCAGATCCGTCTCTGGAAACTTCCCTTGCCGCTCTTCCAACATGCTTAACTACCTGCAGCTCAGGGAGGGGGCTTCCTCATTAGCATCTCGAACAGGACCCAAAGGAACTATCATTGCTAAGCGTGAGTATATCAAACAGGGGTAGAAAAATGTATGCACATCACCTTGAGTGGTACCTGGTAGGGCTTGTTGTGAGAACTGTCTTATGAAGTTTTAGTGAAAGTTATGAACACGTAGGACAGAATAGGCTTTGAGTTTAATGGATTGAGTTCAATGGACTGATTCCTGTTCTCTGAAAGGACGGGTAAGGGAGGAGGAGAGGAAAGCAGGTGGGGGAGGGGAGGGGGAGGGAGAGGAGAGAGAGAAGAAATTGCAGCAACATAAGACACTCTCCTGAACTTTGAGGCATTTAAACCCGCTGCACTTCCCCCAAAAGTTTCTCAGTTTCACTAGCTGCCCAGACATTGGTAAAGTGCACGTGCCATAGTTAGAAGCCACCCTGACATTAAATAAATAAATAAATAAATAGATAGATAGATAAATAAATAAATAAATAAAAAATAAGGGGCTTCCCTGGTGGCGCAGTGGTTGAGAGTACGCCTGCCGATGCAGGGGACGCGGGTTCGTGCCCTGGTCCGGGAAGATCCCGCATGCCGCGGAGCGGCTGGGCCCGTGAGCCATGGCCACTGGGCCTGCGCGTCCGGAGCCTGTGCTCCGCAACGGGAGAGGCCACAACAGTGAGAGGCCCGCATACCGCAAAAAACAAAATAAATAAACAAATAAATAAGAAGCCACCCTGGTTTTGTCAGCTGCCCCGCTAGGTGTGTGACCTTTGGCCGAAATAGCGTGTATTTGCTCCTCCCGGACTCCCGGCGGCAAGTCCACTTAGATACCGTGCTCCTCCCAAGGCCATCTTTCCGCTGATGACCTCTGGGGCACTCATGCTCCGCTTTCCTGCTTTGAGGTCTTTCTAGTCAGGTCCCCCTTATCATTGGGAAAACTTGACCTCCAGCACACAGAGTGTGCCACGCACACAAAGTGGGGAGAACAGAACTTTCTGATTTTAAAGTCAATCTGGCTTTGCTTAGCTTTGAAACAGGGCGTTTGTATTTTGAAACTGTTTGTGAGAAGTTCTCTGACCTGCAAACAGAGATACCAAGAAATCGGAGGGCCAGAGTGTCCACATGGCTGGGATAAGGACAGCTGAGGGGAATAATAATAAAACCTGGCACTGATTGTTTAGGCTTTTGAATTTTCCAAAGGCAATCCTTTCTGGTCTTGGGCCTTTGGTCCAGGGCAAAGAGCACAGGCTTTTGAAATAAAGAGTAGATTTGAGTCTTCATCTGGCTGTTTGCCAACGGTGAGAACTTAGGTATGCAGCTTTGCTCAGGAAGCTAAGCACCAGTTTTATCAGATAAAATAGGGAACAACGTCAATTCCACAGGCTTGCTGAGAGGATTAAATGAAGTAATAAATACTTTCTAGGAGTTTCCCAAGTATTTTATTTCTTTTCCCATTTTATAGATAAAGATACTGAGGTCCAGTAAGGTTAAATAACTTGTCCAAGGTGGGAAGATTTATATTCTAGAACTTATGTTACAGTAGGTGGTCAAGAAATGCCCATTAAAATCAGATTAACATCGTGTTACTATGATTCTGTCTCCCTCAGAAATTTGCCATTTCTTTTCCCATTTTATAGATAAAGATACTGAGGTCCAGTAAGGTTAAATAACTTGTCCAAGGTGGGAAGATTTATATTCTAGAACTTATGTTACAGTAGGTGGTCAAGAAATGCCCATTAAAATCAGATTAACATCGTGTTACTATGATTCTGTCTCCCTCAGAAATTTGCCATTTGTGCTAAAAGGACCATGGTGCTTTTTAATATTTTCACAAACTGTATTAAGTTCAATTTTCTTCTATGAAACATTCCTGGAGATAAAAGGGACAATGAACCCCTGGGGCATTTGTTCTGTGATCCTTGTAATATAAAGATTATAACAGAGTTAACCCACAGCAATAGATATAAAATGAAGAAAGCATGAACACATACAGTCCTTAGCATAGTGTTTTGCAAATAGTACATGTCCAAGAAGTATATGTTGATTGGGTGTTTAGAAAGATCCGTTCTCTGATATTCTGGTAGAAGGCCAACAAGTCCTGGAAAAGAAAATAGACATTTCAGGTTGCTGTTAAGTGTCCCACCCTGGAGGAAAATAACACACATTCTTGGAGATAAAAGGGACAGTGAACCCCTGGGGCATTTGTTCTGTGATCCTTGTAATATAAAGATTATAACAGAGTTAACCCACAGCAATAGATATAAAATGAAGAAAGCATGAACACATACAGTCCTTAGCATAGTGTTTTGCAAATAGTACATGTCCAAGAAGTATATGTTGATTGGGTGTTCAGAAAGATCCGTTCTCTGATATTCTGGTAGAAGGCCAACAAGTCCTGGAAAAGAAGATAGACATTTCAGGTTGCTGTTAAGTGTCCCACCCTGGAGGAAAATCAACAAGCACAGAGTTATGACAGCAGGGCTGGGGTCAACGTGATACTCTAAGAACTACAAAATCAAATCGGTGGTTTTGGCAAACGGAGCCTTAGACACTTGTCACAGCACCAGATGCTGTTTATTCCAGCCAGAAGATTATTATAATGTATCTCTTGGATTCAGTTTTTCCTCTTACAAGGACATTGTGTCAGATTCAGCTAACATAAACTAATGCAAACTCTGGCTTCCCCATGTACTTACTTGCTTTTTCACTTTCAAAAGCTCCGTGCTCCGGGATGACCTAGATGGGTGGGATGGCACGGTGGTGGGAGGGAGGTCCAAGAGGGAGGGAAATATGTGTCCGTACAGCTGATTCACTTCCTTGTACCGCAGACACTAACACGCCATTCTAAAGTACTCCAATTTAAAAAATTACATATCCCACCTACATCTTTACACATCGCCTTTCTGACTCGATCCCCAGAACAACCATGTGGAATAAATACAGCAAGTAACGTTATTTGCGATCTTTCCGGGGTGGGCCTGGGGAGCCTGTGTATCGTGGGCTCGTCTAGCAGAGTGGCTGGTATTTAATGGGTCCTTAGTGAACAATAAATAACAGCGATCACTGAGCGTTTACCTAGTGGCGGACACTACTCTGAGCTCTCCACCTACATCTCCAGGAGGCGTTAGGCGTCATCGTGATCAGTGTGTGAGACTGCCACTCATTCGCTGAGTGACCTTGGGCAGGTTACTGAAGCACGTCGGCCTCCGTTCCATTGTCTGGAATACGGGAATAGTAACTGGGCTAACCTCATAGGGTTATTGTGAAGATCACCTGAGTTGATGCAGATGAAGCCTTCGGAGCAGGGCTGGCGTATCTGAATGCTCTATAAATACAGACCAGTATTTGTACTTACCCCAAAGTCACCTCTCAGGTCCCTGGTGGAACCTGGATTGGAACCCAGGTTGCCTGGCTCAAGAGCCTAGGTCTCTAATCCCTATATATTTTGAATGAGTAACCAAAGAAGTGAAGAAATACCTAGAGTCAAACGGCAACATAGTGGCCCGAAGCCACGTCTCCTGTCACTCAGGCCACAGTGCCAGCGCTAGGTGGAGGCGGGGCTGCGGAAAGCGCGCAGGTGCACTTCCCAGGAGGGGGCGGGGACCTCCTTTGTCCTCAGATCACCCCTCCCTCCAGGCTGCTGAGCCAGGGCGCCTGCGCACACAGGGGGGACGGGCGCTGCGGCCGGCGGGCATCAGTCCTGTGCACTTTGGTGGTAAAGGGCTGGGTGCTGTAGCTCACTGAGGGGGAAGAGAACTGAGTGAACTCAACAGTGCTCGTAAGTGGTGGTTGAATAGCACTCTCCAGTTTACAAAGCAATTTCACATCCATTGTCTCACTGGATCATTGGAACAACCCTGTGACGTAGATTATTATCTCCATTTTTGAAGCAACCCAAGCGCAGACACATTATGTGAACCTGTCCGAGTGGCAGGGTTGGCAAACCCCGGAGCCCAGCCTTCCCCCAAGGTCTCCTGACTCCAGAGCTTATGTTCCTTTCTGGACAAAAATATTTGACCCGTTACACCAAAGGATCTTTGTCCTTGGCTTAAAAAAAAAAAAAAAAAACAATTCATGATCTTTCCAGTGTCGATTTTGATCTTCTTGGGAGAGTTTCAGTCTGAACCTTCCGGAAGACACAGGAATGGGATAAGATGAGTTCCCAGGTCACATCCACAGCCATGGACTCTGTGATTCTTTTCCAGGATTTTATGAAAGAAATAAAATTATTTATTTGGAATGCTTGGTACAAGAACTATCACAGTGTCTGTAGAGAACCATTTATTTGGGACCATCTAACCCCGTGCTGTGATAAAAAATATGGGAGAAGGCAGGGGGCATGAGGAAAATGATTTCATTCACTTCATATGTTATTGTCTTATTCTGATGATATTTTATCTCAAAACTTTAGGCTACAGCACTCTTCCACAGAAAACAGGGCTCTCTGGCTCCTCCCCACTTCATCATCCTTCCTTCCCTCCCTTATCTAGAGATTGTTTTTCATTTCGAACCCAATTGCTTCTTCTTTGATTCTATGGCAAATCGCCCTTCTCGGCCCTGTGGTATAATTACTTCCATGGAAATGGGCTGAAGTTAGAGACAGGCCATTATGTGAGGCTACAGGCTGAGCCGAGAGACCCGAGCTAAAGAGTTCCTTTTAAAACGGCCATGCTTAATAACAGCAGGGCAGAGGTAGAAAATGACTGGCATGATAAATGGCTCTTTCGATAAAGGCTTTGTCCCTATCTTTTAAAAAGCTGTGCCACACTGAGAAAATTTCTCCACCTTTTTAATTGTGGATCATTTTGTGTAAGAAAAACCTCCCAGTGGAAATGGTCTAATGAAATGGGCTGAGTTTGGCTTCAAAGCTCCCCGTCATCCTAAAGGAGTGCATGAAAGCACACACAAACAATATTTGCTTTTACCTAAAAGTGTAAGCGATCATTTGCATCAAAAGCAATGTAGGAGATGGAGAAGTGGAGATTGGCCCCTAAGTAAAGCACCTCCTTTTTACACACTTACAGAAAAGAGTAAGGGTAAAGGAAGTGTGATGTGCTGCCACCAAGCGGTGAGCCAGGTAAGACAGGTGGCTACCAGGACCCCTCACTTATCTGGAACACAGCCTCATCTATCCGGAAGACAAGCAAGAATTAGGGAAAAAACGAAGCTGCCTCCAGTGGCACCAAGGTAACTGCTAAGAGAAGACACGTTCTAAAGCTCACGTGCTTTACTCAAATAATGAAGACTCAGAACCTTGTCTGTGCTTATCTTAGGCATGATTCTAACAAGCTTTCTTTCAAACTCCATAGCACATTAGAATCAAAGGATTAGAACAGGAAGAAGAAAGGAAAGTGGATAGACTAGGTATTTCATACATATTTGTTTTATTCTAACAGCAACCACTATCAACCAATGTTACACTGGTATGATGGACTCATTTTAAAGATGATAAAACAGATTCAGAGAAGGTCAGACAGCCAGTAAATGGTAGACCTGTGCTCCACGTTTAGGATTTCATGACCCCAAAGCTCATGTTCCTTCCTCTTCTGCCCCCGGTCTTTTCAAAGACAGGCACACTGAGAAGCCCAGATAATCAGGGAGTCAAAGTGGAATTTGTACTTAAAATTTACCATATGCTGGGGCCGTCAAATGCGGAGAGAAAGGGCCTCACCAGTTCCCAAATGCATCTGTTTTAGAGGATAGTCATCATGACTTTGCGTCTTCAAGAAAATGTTCAACTACCCACAGCCATCTCCATGTAATCAGTAGGGAGTCCCCTGAGCGGGAAGTTAGAGCAGGATGTTCTCATTAGAGCTTGGGCATTAGAGCTTGGGGTCTGAGTGTAGCCCCGCCTTTCACTAGTGGTGGGAACTTGGTCATATTACATCACTTCCTTTTGCCTCAGTTTCCTCATCTGAAAAAGTTAACGTGATGATTATACTACCTACTTCATGGAACTGGTTTGGAGGATTCAGTGAGACAATTTGCATAAACAGTTAAATCAGGACCTGATGCTTGGTAGGCATTACATATCCAGCATGGACAGTTCAGCAATTTGAAAGCTCAAATCCTTTAAGGACTAAATCTGGGTTCTTATTTAAATTGCTTACCTGTTCATTCATTCATTCAATCCATATTTATTAAGTACATGTTATAAGCCAGTAGTGGGTAGCCACTAAGTAAATAAATATAAATAAGCTACAGGTCTTCCCAACTAGGAGCTCAGGCATGTCAGCAAAAACTACCGCAATGAGGGAAGTGGTGGAGAAGTGTTTCTGTGGGAACACAGATAGGGGAACACACATCCTATCTCGAGCTGGAGAATTCAGGGTGGCTTCCCGAAGGTGATGGTCAGAGTAGCATGGACATATATACACTACCGAAGGTAAAATAGATAGCTAGTGGGAAGCAGCTGCATAGCACAGGGAGATCAGCTCAGTGCTTTGTGACCACCTAGAGGGGTGGGATAGGGAGGGTGGGAGGGAGGGAGACGCAAGAGGGAAGAGATATGGGGATGTATGTATATGTATAGCTGATTCACTTTGTTATACAGCAGAAACTAACACACCACTGTAAAGCAATTATACTCCAATAAAGATGTTAAAAAAAAGAAAAAGAAAAAAAGAAAGAAAATACTAGGGAATTTTAGTTTTTAAGTTCAAATTTATAACAGTTACAAAATCAACCAGCGAGAACAATAAAGAAGTATTAATTAATACAAAAACTTGGGGTTATATGTGACAAGCTCACCTTACATTTTATATTTAAAAAACATATATTTATTTGTTCTAATTATCTAATAATGAGAAAACTGATTCACTCAGGGATCTAGTTGCAAAGTTTTTTTCAAAAAAACTCAGTTTGCAATCTTGAAATACTCAACTGATCTGGAAGCTTAAAAGAGAAGTTGTAAGATGTTTTTACTTCAATTTTTAATTATTATCTGCCGACAATAGAAACTTCAAATAGGAAGCACCATGATCCTTGGATCAGCGCTAAGATGATCCAAAACACGTGATCAAGATGTGACCCAGTCAGAAAACAAGGTCCTACTGTATAGCACAAGGAACTGTATTCAATGTCCTGGGATAAACCAGAATGGAAAAGAATATAAAAAAGAACGTATATATGTGTATAACTGAGTCACTTTGCTATACAGCAGAAATTAACACAATATTGTAAATCAACTATACTTCAATTTAAAAATAATAATAAAAGGAAAAACTGTTATTAAAAAAAAAGTTTATTAAAAAAAAAAAAAGATGTGACCTGGTCCGTGTCCACTTGTCACTGGATGGCTGCCAGGTTGGAATGAAGACGTTTCCTGGCAGACCTAAGGCACTGAGGCTTGCCTGGCCTGTGGGAGAGCAAGGCTATGCTCACGTGCTTCGGGGGCCAGAAAGCACCATGTTTTGAGTAGCTGGCTCCAAACAGGTTCTCAATAAACGGTAGCAGATTTTTAACGGATTACTGCTACTATTATTACTATAAGTCTAAGTGGAAAATTCCGATAGTATCTGGATATAAAGTTATATGTGAGCCTTGACAGGCGACACCGTGTTTGATGCATTTCCCTGTGCCCAGTGCCCGGCCCAGTGCCTCCCATGGAGTAGGTTTTCCACTGATGTTTGCTGAATGAACTGAAGCTGAGGAGAGAGTGTTAACCTAAACATCTGGATTTGGGTCTTTCCCAATGTGCATATGGTAACGGAAGCTCTGCACAGCTGTTAATGAACCCCTGCAGGGAGCGTGCGTGAGAAAGAAAAGAAGAAGGCCACCAACAGCACCTGGGGGACATCGTCATGAATAAGGGACATGCAGGAAAGAAAGCAGATGAAGGGGACCCAGAAAGTTCTAAGATGGCAGTAAATTTCACAGTGGGCTCTGGAGAGTTGATTCTGCTGTGCTCGTTTGCATGATGAGAATTCCCTGACCATTATGCACTTGACTTAGCACTACATTTAATCTATGGTTCATTTACTAAAACAGCCTATAAAGAGGAATAAATTAGCAATTTGTTTGTGTAATTAGGGACAATCCCTTTTAAGTGTTCGAGGATTCAAGTATGAAACCTCCATTGGTGTTATAAAGCCACATGGGGAAGATATTTAGGCCAGGGTGCTTTTGGTATGCTCTTCTAGTACTCCTGCTTATTTAGGTTTTGATCTTAGACTTTAGGCTGGTTGCATACAGTGCAGCAAGGACTTACGCCCTTTGCTGTATCAATACTGTGATGGTGACTCGTCGTATCTCTGGGGAGGACCTCTCACTGGGAAGGCGGTGGTCAGCTGTAGAGGATTAATGGGTTGGAAACCAAGTTGGCACCTATTGAAGGCTCTGGGCTCTCTTACTGGGCTGAATCATATGTCCCAATGGAAACGTTCCCCATCCTGGGAGTCATTAATGTGTCATAACCCATCATTTAAAAATGATGGGGTGGGGCTTCCCTGGTGGCGCAGTGGTTGAGAGTCCACCTGCTGATGCAGGGGACGTGGGTTCGTGCCCCGGTCCGGGAAGATCCCACATGCCGCGGAGCGGCTGGGCCCATGAGCCATGGCCGCTGAGCCTGCGCGTCCGGAGCCTGTGCTCCACAACAGGAGAGGCCACGATAGTGAGAGGCCCGCGTACCGCAAAAAAAAAACAAAAAGAAAATGATGGGGTGTTTAGGACTTCCTTTCTCGCTCAGCCCACAGATACTTATCCTCACACACAGACTGAACCTTCTGAATATAAATGAAAGGGGAAATCCTCCCATCACCTCCTCCTGGATCAATAATCTGAGAATAGATAGAATCAGAAACCAGCTACTCTGGGTTCCTTGGGAGGACCCTAACTGTTACCCCTCTAAGTCCTTGGGACGGACTGCTGTTTATTATTCACAAACCCCCAACACTTCTTTCCTCCTGGCAGGTCCCGGGTGATCAGTCAAAATGAAGGACTCCTCCCGGCCTGGCAACTCGATTCTTGGGTTCACCAAGGACCAGCCGACAAGGGCAATGGCCACAGTGAAGTGACAGAGGCCGTGCCTTTGAGGATGGAGGTCAACCTTGCCAGTGTTTTACAAGCAGGGCGGTTCCAGGCACCCTCAATGTGCGAGCATCTTTTTGTTTCCATTGTCTACCTTAAGGAGTTACGAAATGGGGTCAAGCATTTGCAAATGTCTCTCAGTTTCCCGTCAGAATAGTGATACCAGGACCAAGTGGACAGTGAGGACAAGGGGAAGGGTGACAGAAAAAGAGGTTTTTAAAGACCTAACCCCCTGAGACTTCCTCCTATCTCCCCCTCCTGGTGTCCCTTTGTGCATCCTGCTGATACATTTAGGTGGTGATGCCTGTATTTAATTTTATCTGCAGAAAGAAGGGGAAATAGAGCTAGTGAGACACTTAAAGGCAGTCATCTGTGTTTCTTATTTGCTTTTAGATAAGCGACATACCCACATAATTTACTCTTGATAAGGACTCCTGGGGCTGCTTGTTTGCCAAAGACATGTGACTTTTAAACCACAGACAGTCTGAGATGTTACCAGAGCAAAACTTTTTTTTTTTTTTTTTTTTTTTTTTTTTTTTTTTTTTTGCGGTACGCGGGCCTCTCACTGTTGTGGTCTCCCCCGTTGCGGAGCACAGGCTCCGGACGCGCAGGCTCCGGACGCGCAGGCTCAGCGGCCATGGCTCACGGGCCCAGCCGCTCCGCGGCATGTGGGATCCTCCCAGACCGGGGCACGAACCCGTATCCCCTGCATCGGCAGGCGGACTCTCAACCACTTGCGCCACCAGGGAGGCCCCAGAGCAAAACTTTTAATTCCTGTTTGCGGATCTCCCACCGACACACACACACACACACAGTACTTTTTGCGCTCATAGTTTTATAGAGCCACCCATCACCTGTGCTTCCGCCCATCCCTGTTGGAACATTTGCACGTCCGTATGTTGTGACATCAGTCAAACTTGGCTCCCGCCAGCTCTGCTGTGTTCCTCACACACCCGGGGATTCTCCTGGTTGACCCCCAGGCCCACTGAACCTCCAGAGGCTTCCACCTGGAGGAGGAAGGTTACCAGGGTGGGCACAGAAATATGAACACGAACACCAGGCCCAAGGGATGAGGACATCTGTCTGGCCACTCTGTTCACTCCTGCCCGCGACCTCACAGAGGCCTCAGTTGGATCAGACAATTAACATGGTCAGGATCAAATGCCGCCCAATTTAATTCAATTACTCTTCACCGCAAGAGAAAACATGGTTATTATAGTGACAGGGCCTGGGTGAGGAATACAGGCTCCGGGCCAGCCATGTGCCTACACGTCGCCAGGCTGTGAGCGGCAGCGAGGGCACAGAGGAGGGGGAGGTGTGAGGACAGGGTGGGGCAGGTCCGCTCTGGATCCAGCGTCCGGCCCCAACCGCCCAGAGACAGCTTTGCTGACACCATGGGCATAGCTGTTACCAAGGAGAAGCCAGGCTTAGCTGTTACATGATAACTGTGAATCATTCACCAAATCCCAGGGAGGAAGTCAAATAAATGACGGCAGCCAGGAGAGAAAAAGGAACTGTTTCCCAAAACTACTATTTTAAGGGAAATTCTTTTTCTTTTTTTTAAGTTGAAATATTTTTTTTATTAGTTTCTGCTTTATAACAAAGTGAATCAGTTATACATACACATCTGTTCCCATATCCCTTCCCTCTTGCATCTCCCTCCCTCCCACCCTCCCTATCCCACCCCTCCAGGCGGTCACAAAGCACCAAGCTGATCTCTAAGGGAAATTCTTATTTGTGGGTCAGAAGTCTCTATGACAAATTTGATCACTAAGAAGATCATGTGGACCTTAAATCTTTGTTTTTTAAACTTTATCTTGCCTTAATTGCCATTTAGCTCACTGTATTTAATAATAACTCACACCACCGTGTATGCCACATTAACTGTTAGCCAGCCACTGTTCAGTGCTGTTTGGGATGGGGGCAGTGGTGGTCAGCCCTTTTTTTTTTTTTTTTTTTTTTGCTGTACGTGGGCCTCTTACTGCTGTGGCCTCTCCCGTTGCGGAGCACAGGCTCCGGACGCGCAGGCTCAGCAGCCATGGCTCACGGGCCCAGCTGCTCCGCGGCATGTGGGATCTTCCTGGACCGGAGCACGAGCCCGTGTCCCCTGCATCGGCAGGTGGACTCTCAACCACTGCACCACCAGGGAAGCCCGGTGGTCAGCTCTTTTTAACCCCGCAAGAACACTGTGAGAAAGAGCCCTCCTTACATCCATTTTATAGATGGGAAAAATGAGGCTTAGAGAGGTTGAGTCACCTGCCCAAGGTCACCTAGCTGGTAAGGGACAGAGTGGACTCCAGCCACACCAGTTGATCCCAAAGCCCCTGTTCTTGACCATTATTCCACACTTCCCCTTGATTTGAATCTCCCACGTCTTTGCCCCTCTTGCATGTCCACACGGCACTGAAGAGAGAGAGGTCCCCCCCAATGCTCCAGAGTACGTCGGCTGCACAAGACCCTGCATCCACGTAGAATCATGTCATCATTTCTTACCCAGCAGAGTGGGTTCAAATCCCAGCTCTGCCATTTGCTAGCTGTGTGACTGGGAACTCTCAGTGTATGGGCTTCCTCACGTGTAAATGAGGAATGTATTTCCTCCTAAGGTTGTAACGGAAGCTAACAGAGTCAACACACTTAAGATGGTGCCTGCGGAAGCTGTGCAGACATAGCCAGATACCATTATCACTTCCCTTGTGAAAGAAACAAATGTAAAAATTGGAAGCAGAGGATGTTTGCCTCGGTGTGCATGGATTTGCTGTGTACACTATAGTCAGGCTTCAGCTGGGCAGGAATAGTCATACCAGCCAGTGAGCCCTGCCCTGGTGGGGGTGGGGAGGCCATACTGGTCCCTGGCGACTCCTAAGCACATTCCTTTGGGGGTCAGGTGAGCTATTCTTTTAACTTGATCTCCTGTCTTAAACTCTACCTCTTTTGACTCAGGATCATAGCAAATGGGAGACACTGGAGGACTCACCCAAGGGAAGGGGCAGTGGTCCCCAGCCCCCCATCTCCAGGGCACGCCGTGTACCAGGCGCTGGCTCTGTCTTTTACATTTCCTCGGGGAGGGAGAGGAATGCCCAGGGCTGAGTGTCCATCATGGTAAATACCCTTCACACATTATTTCTGAGTTTGCCAACATGCTTCCTTTATTTTTTTTCTTACATTTCTTTTTTTTCTTAACTTTTATTGGAGTATAGTTGGTTTACAATGTTGCAATAGTTTCTGCTGTACAGCAAAGTGAATCAGTTATACATATACATCTATCCACTCTTTCTTAGATTCTTCTCCCACGTAGGTCATTACAGAGTATTGAGTAGAGTTCCCTGAGCTATACAGTAGGTCCTTATTACCAACATGCGTCCTTTAGATGAAGCACCGTCTAGCAGCTTTGCAGGGAGTTTTGAAAACTTGAGAAACTCACAGGAATTTCCACAAGGTCTTACCACACTTGCCCGGGCCATCACGGAGATGGTGACATCTCCCTGAAGCCAGGGTGCAGGCGTCTCCAGCCCGAAGAAATGGAGTGTGAGTACTTTGAGTCATAGTTGCGTTGTTAATGATGGTTCTTAATCACCACTTGGATTTCTTTCAAGGCCAAGATCACTTTGGGTAGATACCATAAATCTAAGCTAATATGTATATCAGTGCATATCAAATAACTTAAGCTGTAGAATCAGGCTCTGTAGTGATTCTGGCAGAGGAGGGACTCCAGATCTCCACTGAGCTGGGTGATAAGAGTTACTTCTCTCTGCCAAAGCCCATTGTGGCTCCACATCACTCTGAAGAATGGATGATTATCCACTGTGTTCAGTGCCTCTTGTGGTCACTTACGATGTCCTAGCCCTGTCCCCTCTGCTTTCAGGTCCCCTGCGGAGGGTGCAAAGCACACTAACAGAAGCCAGATTGTTTTGGTTTGTTTTGCTTGAACATTATGGAGTTTTGATTCTGAGAGTGATGTTTTCATAAACGGGAGAACACTTTACTGTCCTGACTAGAAGCAACGTCTTATCATATGGGATTGTAGCTCCAACAAATGGAGTGACAGTGAACAGAAAAGTGGGGACCTGGCTCCACTTCTTTGCTTTACATCTTTGAGCAAGTCATTTGGCCTCTCTGCCTCAGTTTCCCCATTGCCATGGGAACTGAAATCAACAATTCCTACAGCCCACCCTCGTTTCCTGCAAATGAGTCGGATTCATCTTTGGTGCCCTGAGCCCGCCAATGGCCTGCACTATACATTTAAGTTCTAATTGCTGACATCACTCAGACAAGGAAAAGAATCGTTTCCAGTTCCGGATGAGCAGGGCTCACAGCTGTCGCTGGATATGAGAGGGGCAAGGTTGGCAAAACACGTACATGCCCAGCTCTTGGGTTCTCCAAAGGGAACCTGGGGAGGAAATGGAGGCCCCAGTCAGGTAACTGTCTCAGTGGAACAAGAAGAGATGTTACCTTGATTTCCACACCAGCTGAGCTCTGGGATAATTATACTTGAAGCGACACAGCACATAAAACAGATTCACTTAGCATCTGGGGTGCCAGTTGCACCCAGGCCTGCCCAAACTGGCCTTTTTCACTGCAGGGTGTGGGAGAACAGGGCCTTGTGGGTCCCTGGGGGCCTGCTGTTGCTCAGCTGTGAGAGGACCTCCAGTTCGCAGCTCTGCTAATGAGTGGTGTGCTGTCTGGCATGGCCCTGGCCTGCGTGTGAGCGTGACTAATCATGAATCCCTTCAATAACACTGATGGTTCACTCTCTTTTTTCTCCCTTCGCCTGCTCTCTCTGAGCTGGAGCCGGCTGAAACAGGAGCAAATTAGCCTCATTCTGGAAAAGGCAGGGCATGATAAAGGACCCCTAAAAGGTTTCCCGTGCTCCGTGCCTGGGTGTTTTGTAGTCAGTGTAATTATCTGACTTGGGTGGACTGGAAGACCGTGCCCTGTCACGGTTCCATGGGCTAGTTGACAAATGGAGGTCTGACACGAGCAAAGGCAGGGTCATTATTATTACTCGACATATGCTCCAGTGCAAACTGATGACCCTCCCATTTCCTGTCCAAAAGCTGCATTTCATCAAGTCATGTTTCCATCCCACATGGAAATGTGCTAGACCTTAAATGCCCTGGACTCCTTAATTGGGGGTGGGAGCCAAAGAGGAGGTTGACCTTTTCTTCAGACTCATCTCTCTCCCTGCCACCCACTTTGTTGCTTGATAAGTTCACTGTGCTTCTAACACCAGAGCCGAACTGTGTGTTCACTCGCGGGGAAGGTGTGTACACGTGTGTGTGTGTGTGTATCTCAGAGACATCGGTAATGCCATCTGTTGGTTAGTGGGTTGGAAGAAGTTCAGGCTGGAAGGCAGGTTTTGCTGATGTTGGACCGAAACTTTTAGAGAGGGGTGGTAATTGTCTAATCGTGCTGTACCCTCGTCACAAGCTAAACCTCTGAGAATGACTGAAACACAATTTCTTAATAACGGAGCCAAAGCATTTAAAGTTGAGAGACAAGAGCAAGTGAAAGAAAAGGAGACATGCGATGAGGGGGTTTTTAGCATTCCTTCTTCCCTAAAATAAACATACTTCCTAACTCAACCTTCTTTTTGTCTTTCCTATTTAAGCCAGTTCTCTCTCTCTTTCTCAGCCTTGTGGGATAACTACTGACTGACCAGGGGGCCCAAGATGCTAACTAGAGTTATCAAAGCTTCCAAATTAAAACCTGAGACATGTGATTCAACATGGGTCAGAATATTTGCAGGAATCACAAGTGAGAGTATTTAAAATGAGAGTTTTCTTTGAACATTCTGACCCCTGAACCCCATTTCAGTCTCTGAATACCTTGAATGCATAAGGTGTCATGGGTTATGGTTTCATGTAAGAGTTGCAACTGGTGACAGGAGAGTAGACCTAGCCTTCAGCCATGTTTTATGTGACACATGCACTATTGCAAAATCCAGAAGATTTCTCACACATTTCTCCACATTTCTAGCTTCTCTTTAAAAATCTTAAAATCTGGCCACATTGACTTCACAGACCTGCATGGGAACACTTTCCTGGAACGGAGTGCCTTCTTATAGACTACTTTGCCACACCCCTCACTGCTCCCTATCGCTTCCCACTGAGCCTCCTTTTCCTATTGACATGATCTACTGGCCTCTCCAGGCATTTGAGTTTGTGCTCGCTGGTCCAGTCATACAACCCACTGGCACTCAAGGCTCCTGACTGGCCCCATCAGAGAAGGGTTAGAGCTCCTTGACTCTTGTCAAATCCGGTCCCACCTCAGAGGGCAGGTTCTCAGCACAATGTTAGTCGAAAAGTGACATTCAGTACCTGAGATGTGGGGAACCCCAATGCCTATGATACATTCCACCTTTGCTTCTTTGATCAGAGAAGATCCCCAAAGAAGGACTTATCTGTGGATGATTTGGGTCATTTTCTAATGATATGAAATGTGAGACAAAAACACGTCATGTGTGTTGTTTGTCCCATGGTTGTTCATCACATTTGGAGCCAATTTTGTGACCGCAATAACCATTTTTAGAAGAATAGATGGTTGGGTCGAGGAGCGGGACTGGGAACTAGGACAATCATTTGACTTCCATATAATATATTGGTTAATTCTGATGGATTGGGTAGATTGGAACAGTGTTTCAAGCTGGTTCAATAGGGGAGAAACAGGCATGAGTATGTACAAGTGCAGGATTCAGAATGGGATAAGTCCATTCTAAAGGGTGTGCATATGTGAATGTGTGTGTGTGTATGAGATTGTCTGAGACAATTCTTAAATCTTCTGTTTGCCTGAGAACAATATTATGAACGGTCTCTATCATTTTACTGTAAAAATATAACTCACAGCTATAGCTTAGATTTTTAAGAAAATTCTACTGGAAAATCAAAAAAAGGATTAACATGTACCCAGGAAGATACATCAGTGTTTGTGAAAGTCATGATATCATTTAAGAGACTTGTCAGCTATAGTAGGTCAGTGGGAGCAAAAGTTCATTCATTTGTTTATTCATCTGCTCATTTATTACTTTATCAGCAGATATTACTGAGCACCCACTCTAGGCTGGACCACATGAAATTGCCAACATTTGAGTTTTTCTTCTATAAAAACAAATATGAGGCGCTTCAACACGAGATGTGCCAGATGCTGTCTTAGATACAGGGGATACAAGAGGAAGAAACAAGAAGAACAGATGTGCAAACAATAGTGCAATGAAGGGTTGTACGTGCAGTGACAGGAACACGTAGGAAGACTTGGGAGGTCCTAGGGAAGAGGGAAGTCAGTTTACTTTGGGGGTAGGATTGGTGAAAGGTTTCAAAATGAAAGAGGTGCTTCAAACGAGTCCTGAAAGAAATCTCAATGATATTGAAACATCTGTGCTTGTGATGGAGAGTGTGTGTGGGTGTGGGTGGAGGGAGGCTCAGCATTCAACCCCAAGGGAAGAGTGGATGGACAGAGAGTCATGCTGCGAGATTCATGGATAGTGAGCAGTTTGGGATCAGGGCCAAGGTGGGCACTGCAGCTGGTAAGGCTTGGTGGCTGGCTGGCGACACACAGACCACTTCGGGAGCTTCTCAGGTTCATGTTAGAGGAAGAGACACTGGAGCGTTTCCTGCAGGGGTGGGACATGATCTAACTGGTCCCTTAGGAAGGGCTTTCTCTTCCCAGCATGTGGCAGGTGCCACACACAGAGCAGGAGACCTCCAGGTACCACTGAGTTGATGGACAAGAACCCAGGGAGGTAGATGAGTGAACATTACCCTTATTTTATGGCAGAGGAAGCTCCGGTAGAGATTCATAGACTATTCAACAGGGAAGAGACTTAAGGGCTCTTCTGTGATGAATGTAGTAACCTCCTCAGTAGACAATGCAACCTCCTTTTTCTAATTGTCATTAGTCTTAGCTAATGTAAATTGAGGTTTGCTATTACAGCATTGCGCTGAGGATTTTATATTTATCTCATGTCATCCTCTCACAACCCTATGAAGCAGGTATCATTACAATTTCCATATTGCGGAAGAACAGAGAGGTTAAGTACTCTGCCCAAAGTTTCACAGCTGGTAAGTGTTGAAGCTGGGATCCACACTGTTACTGCACTCATTGTGAAATAACAGTGACAAGAATGAGGTCTCTGACTCTTCATGTCACATCCTTCTGAAGGGGTCCACAAACAACTCGGTTTCAGTCCCCACACCCAGTTTTCAGGTGCCAGTCTAGACCACTGGCCTGGAAGCACAGAGGACCACACTCCCACTCCCACTTACGCACCATGTACACGTGCACTCACGTACACACTTGGGAATGGCCTTGCCCCATTCCAATTCCTGAACTGTGCATACTAAGGAACACAACAAAAAGGCAATAAAACATGGTGCTGTTTCTCAAGCAAGCTTCCTATTCATAAAATGGAACTCGAATATTGCCATGACCTAAATTCCAGGGATATTACATAAAGGAGCCACTTACCATTTGCTACTGTGATTGATTCTCCTTGGGAGAACGGAAATGGGTAATTATTCATTGGCATAGCCTCAGGGAACATCAGGTGAACTTTACAAAAAGGAAATAAAATTGCACTTTAGACCCCTTGAGGCCCTTTTTCAATTACCACCTTATGCTGAGCACAATGGGATTTGCTTTCCAGGGTGTTCTCCGGGCCCCTCGTACAGCAAGCTCCTGGATCCCTCCTTTTCTTTCTTTCTTTTTTTTTTTTTTTTTTTTTTTTTTTTTGCGGTACGCGGGCCTCTCACTGTTGTGGCCTCTCCCGTTGCGGAGCACAGGCTCCGGACGCGCAGGCTCAGCGGCCATGGCTCACGGGCCCAGCCGCTCCGCGGCATGTGGGATCCTCCCGGACAAGGGCACAAACCCGCATCCCCTGCATCGGCAGGCGGACTCTCAACCACTGCACCACCAGGGAAGCCCCTGTATCCCTCCTTTGCAGAAAGAGTCCAGAAGCCACTCTTACAACGTGGCCGCCCTTTCGACCTCAGCAGAGCGCTGACATCCAGGCCCTGGAGTGTGATTCAGGTGGTCCTGGGGTGGAAAAGAGGAAGTAGGGGGAAGTGCAGACACTGCAGGAGAGTGATGCCCTCAGGGGACCCTGTCCCACCTTTCCCCCCCAGCCCTTGGCAGCAGCAGCCTCTGTAAAAGGAAAGCCAAGACTCAATCTCTAATGGATCGACAAGTGATTCAAAAGAGATGTTATAGGGAGAACGTCAAAGAGAAAAGTGAAGAATGGGGAAATGGAGAGGAGCCATGGAAAGGGCCTTCCTGTCAATAACTCAGTGAAAGGACAGCATCGCCCTGAGAGGAGGACCAGGGAGGCCTCAGCCTGTGTGTTAATTAAGCCAGAGCTGACTGTGGTAACAGGCAAGTCTGCACACGTTTAGCACAAAGTTCATTTTTGTACGAGATCAGTTTAAGGTGAATCCTTTGCAAACAGCGTTCCACACAGTTTCAGCGACCCAGGGTCTTTCTAGATTTCTGTCCCCCCCGCTCCTGGTGTCTCCATTGTTCACTTCCAGCCAGAGGATGGAGGATGAAAGAGTGCTTGGAAGATCACAGGCAGGTTTCCATGGGCCAGGCCTGAGTGACACACATCTCTCCACCCACACGCCTACGCCCAGAACTGAACCAGCACGGACCACACAGATACAAGGGCAGCCACTTCTTGACAACGACTGTGCTGCGTAGAGGGAAGCCTGCATCTTTGGTAGGTAGTCAGTGTCTTTGCTACACCTGCCGGCATATTACAATATAGCTAATGAGCTTAAACAGATCGTTTTGAAGGGTCCCACTCTCCAATCACCTGCCCATTCCGAGCGATCACCAACATGCCATGCAATTTACAGCAGAACTCTAGTTTATTCCATGGGTCAAACAACTGAGAAGGAAAGTTGTGATTTTATCATTATTTGTGAGATTAAATTATACTTATTGTAAATACCATTCTTTTTATGGTGTTCTGATTCTGAAACATTTTCTGTTAGATTCCAGGAAATATTACTGTATTACCTACTTTCAAGATTAGCATTTTTATGGTAAATTGAAGTTTGTCAGTAGACTTCATGATATCACGGAGACTTTCTTTTGTTTATGTGTATTCTAGAAATGATACAAAGATAGTTATGCTCATGTCTGTGTCTATGTGGTGTGTGTGTTTTTAAGGCACTTGGAGTTAAGAAAAGATTTGCATGTAATGAATCTGCAAATGAATTCCTTCATGTATTAAGATGTCATCTCAATAACTTGCCCAGTAGTACTTGTTAGGAAGGAGATGAGTTTCTCAGACACAGGCTACAGGGGACTGTCTTCTGTCGGCCTGGCATCCTCATATGTGGTTAATGAGGAACCTCTTTCCAAGGAGAGTGGGAGCAGCGCATCAACAGTTCTTTACAGCTCAAAAGGGTGAGGGTCCTTCCTCCATCTCATCCTTTCTTTTTCTTCTTTTTTAAAATTTTTGGCTGCACTGGGTCTTCGTTGCTGTGCATGGGCTTTCTCTAGTGTGGCGAGAGGGGGCTACTCTTTTTTTTTTTTGGAATTTTGGAATTTTATTTAATTTATTTTTTATACAGCAGATTCTTATTAGTTATCTATTTTATACATATCAGTGTATACATGTCAATCTCAATCTCCCAATTCATCCCAACCCCACCCCCATCACTTTCCCTGCTTGGTGTCCATACGTTTGTTCTTTATATCTGTGCCACTACTTCTGCCCTGCAAACCAGTTCATCTGTACAATTTTTCTAGGTTCCACATATATGCGTTAATATACAATATTTGTTTTTCTCTTTCTGACTTACTTCACTCTGTATGACAGTCTCTAGATCCATCCACGTCTCTACAAATGACCCAATTTCGTTCCTTTTTATGGCTGAGTAATATTCCATTGTATATATGTACCACATCTGCTTTATCCATTCGTCTGTTGATGGGCATTTAGGTTGCTTCCATGTCCTGGCTATTGTAAATAGTGCTGCAATGAACATTGGGGTGCATGTGTCTTTTTGAATTATGGTTTTCTCTGGGTATGTGCCCAGTAGTGGGATTGCTGGGTCATATGGTAATTCTATTTTTAGTTTTTTAAGGAACCTCTATACTGTTCTCCATAGTGACTGCATCAATTTTTTTTTTTTTTTTTTTTGGCGGTACGCGGGCCTCTCACTGCTGTGGCCTCTCCCGTTGCGGAGCACAGGCTCCAGACGCGCAGGCTCAGTGGCCATGGCTCACGGGCCCAGCCGCTCCGCGGCATGTGGGATCCTCCCAGACCGGGGCATGAACCCGTGTCCCCTGAATCGGCAGGTGGACCCTTAACCACTGCACCACCAGGGAAGCCCGTGACTGTATAAATTTACATTCCCACTAACAGTGCAAGAGGGTTCCCTTTTCTCCACACCCTCTCCAGCATTTGTTGTTTGTAGATTTTCTGATGATGCCCATTCTAACTGGTGTGAGGTGATACCTCACTGTAGTTTTGACTTGCATTTCTCTAATAATTAGTGATGCTGAGCAGCTTTTCATGTGCTTCTCAGCCATCAGTGTGTCTTCTTTGGAGAAAAGTCTATTCATCTCATCCTTTCTGATCATCTCACTTCTAAACACATGAGCAGCTGAATTTCTGAATGTAAAGGGAAGGAAAGTGATAATTTACAATCCAGTGTAACATACCTATCTTGACACTAGGTTAAAATCTATCTATATCTCCATGTTGATATATATCAGTGTACCTGTATGTATACCTTGGATATGTTCTGTTATTATTCTTACCAAGTAAGTCTTATCCTCATCTTACATTTTTTCATGTCAGGGATTATCTTTTCTATTATGTTTATACCCCCAAAGCATGTGCACGTGCGCACACACACAGACACACAGACACACACACACACACGACATTGCTTAATAAAGCAGTCCATGACTTTAAGTTGCTTTTGCTGCATTCTTATTGAAGAAACAAGACATGGAGGAAAGAAACCCCACAATTAAAAATAATCTGTAAGAATGAAGCAATACAGAAAGCAAGTCCTACACGAGCTCCTACATTTTAGGCAGCAAGCTGAAGGGAGGTGGGAGGTGGGCAGTGGCGGGGGGGAAAGGGTACATCTCAGGTTGAGTTATCTTACATGAAAGGGCTATTCTGGAAGTCACACATAACACTCCAGTGTACATCCTACTTGTCAGACTCTAGTTACAGGTCCATACCTACTGCAAGGGAATCTGGGAAGCATAAACTGTGGTTGGATGTTTGGTAGCTGGGATAAAACTGGTATTCTTTTAGTAAGAAAGAATGGGAGAATGGACTTTAGGTGGGCAATTCACAATCCCTAGCTGAGCAAAATTATACTTTGGGGGCCATTATTGCGAATGGAGTCCTAGAACTAAATAAAATCAATTATAGACAGCAATGCTAAACTATGTTTTCCCCAGTTGGAGCTGCAAGATGGAAATTACAACTCTGCTATGAGTTTTAGCTATAACTAAGGCTCCATGCTGCTGTGGTAAAGGTGGTCAGTTGGAAAACATCTCATCAGCAAGCAGAGTGAAGAAGCGTAGTGTCCAGTGAAGATGGAACCCAAAGGACAATTTTCTATGTAATAAACATGCCACAACATGGTCAAGGGGTGATGACAGGGCAGCAGAAATGTCTGCAGCAGCAACCAGGACTCACGGGCACCACCAGACGTTCCAGTGCTTGGAAGGGCACTGGGAAATGACACACAAGCATTAAGACCCACTTGAGGTGGCAAAAGAAATCCCCCTTCTCAACCCCACTCTGCCAGAGGAAGTTTCACTGTTTACCTAAGGAAGAGGAGGAGTGAGGTCAAGTTAAACTCAATCATGGGGCCGTGGGGACTAAGGAGATGCTTTAAAGTGTTCATGGGGGCTTCCCTGGTGGCACAGTGGTTGAGAGCCCGCCTGCCGATGCAGGGGACACGGGTTCGTGCCCCGGCCCGGGAAGATCCCGCATGCCGTGGAGCGGCTGGGCCCGTGAGCCATGGCCGCTGAGCCTGCGCGTCCGGAGCCTGTGCTCCGCAACGGGAGGGGCCGCAACAGTGAGAGTAAAAAATAAAAAAATTAAAAAAAGGGAGTTTTGCTAGGATCTGACAGACATTAAAAAGATAATGAGGGCCTCCCTGGTGGCGCAGTGGTTGAGAGTCCGCCTGCCGATGCAGGGGATACGGGTTCGTGCCCCGGTCTGGGAGGATCCCATATGCCGCGGAGCGGCTGGGCCCGTGAGCCATGGCTGCTGAGCCTGCGCGTCCGGAGCCTGTGCGTCTGGAGCCTGTGCTCCGCAACGGGGGAGGCCACAACAGTGAGAGGCCCGCATACCGCAAAAAAAAAAAAAAAAAAAAAAAAAAGATAATGAGGTTGTAGAAACATCTTCATGCAAACAAAGTTGAAATTTTATGTGAAATAGATGAACTCCTAGAAAGACACAACTTGCGCAAATTGATAGAAACAGAAATTTAAAAAACTCTGAGGAGTCTACTATCTATTTAAGAAATTGAGTCTTAATAAATACGATCATGATGATGGTGATGATATTTGGAGAGCCTCTTAGACCCTAACTTCCATTTTGAATGTTGTGGGATTTTTCTTAGCCTAATGGCTGGATTCTCTCGTTTATTCCTCCTGACAGGAGAAGGGATTACCTGACAGAGGAGTTGAGGGAAGAAAGAAGACATGCTCAACTCAGTTTTTCCTTCCCTTTATTCAGATCTCACTTCCTGCTGAGAGGAAGCCCTGTGGTCTGCTCTCTTCTCTGCAGGAAATAACCTGCAGTCCAGCAATTGTCCAGTGATGTCCATAGGTGGGAGGGTAAATTGTCTTCTGGGAAAAAAACACTAGCAAGGCTGCAGATCTGAAGACATTTCCTCTGACTGACTGTATTAATAATAAAAGTAATATTTAGAGCTTCATCGACCTATTCCTGTGTCTCTCTCTCTCAATTTTTTTTCCAACCTGGGAAAAGAAGTAAGCAATATTACTATTGATCTTTTAAATTTCTGACAAATAAGTGGCTCAGCTCCCTCATCAGTAAAATGAGGTAATAATAGTATTAAATGAGTTAATACCTATCAAGTGATTAGAACCTTGCCTGACAAATAATAAGCACTTAATAAATGTTAGTTGCTACTTTCTTTAGAAAAATTAAATCCTTACTGGGTGCCAGAACTGGCTTAAATGCTTTACATTGCATTATGTTGCATGATATGTAGAAGAAATATTTGAGGTAGGCTCTATGATTAATTACTCTTACGTTACAAATGAGGAAGCCAAAATTTGGGAAAGTTAAGTGACTTTGTCCAAGGTCATACACCTCATAAGGCCTGACTTAAGAGTACACAACTCGTTCTTGCAAATACAAGCCATTGGTGATAAGTGGGCCAAACAAAAGAGAACAAAGGATTCACATGCATTTGTCACTCTTCCTGGAGAGGAAATTTAGGGTAGAGGTCCTACCGGTGGTCAACCAATAGCATCAAGCCCCAAGAAAACGACAGTGTTTGTATGATGTTTAAAAAGGGCCCACTTTAATAGGAGTAATATTCAAAACAACATTACATATTCATGGAACTCCAAGCATGTCCAAGAGTCTTCATGAGCCATGTAAATATCACACTATTAAAAGTGAAAAGAGTCGGGTCTTTTCAAATATCACTAACTTTGGACCTCCAACTCCAGTTCTCTTTGGAGTTTGACTTCCTTCATGAGAAGGTCTAATGGAACCCTATCCCTGATCAGATTACGTTAGATCAGTCCACCCTTATAAATGGTTCCAAAATCACTTTCCCTTTTCTCTTCCCTCCCACTAAGCTGGGCTAGCCAATGCCTTCTTTCTTTTCAGCATTAACAGTCCTGCAATCAAGCTGATCACACAAGCTTTTCCTAATCATTCCTGAAAAGAAAAAGGAAAGATCTTTTGGGAAAGAATGCATGATATCTGAAGCAGATCTTGGATCAACATACAGGCCCTTTAGCAGGTGTGGATCTTGCTGATATTCATGCAGGTGTTTGGAAATATTTACAGCCTGAATCTGGGCCAGGAATTAGAGAAAAAAAATATGCTTCTTACACTTTTGTGGGAGAGTATATGTGATGGTGAATTTTCAAGACTACATTTATTTCTGGAAACTAAATTTTATAATACTGAAAATGGGGCTGTGTATTAAATTTTAAAGTGCTGTTCAAATAAAGTCAAGTTATCCAAATATTTGGAGTTAAGGAATTCACAAACATTCATAACATGTGAACAAAATTGGAAACACTTTCAAGTTTTTTTTAAATGTTTTACATTTGTATGAAGTTTTTTTATTGAATAAATTTGAATAAAATTGAATAAATTTATTAAATAAATATAATATGTAAGTTTAGGGTGTACATTGTGTTACTTTGATATATTTACATTTTGTAATATGATTGCCAAAATAGTGACAGTTATCACATTACATAATTATAAGGCAATATTATTGTCTCTATTCTTTATGCTGTGCATTAGATCTCTAGGGCTTATTTCCTACTTGTTACAAATTAGTACCCTTAAACACCATAATCCTTATCCCTCCCACCCCATCCCCTGGTAACCACCATTTTACTCTCTGTTTTTTACATATTTAACTTTTTATTTATTTTGTTTTATTTTTATTTTTTTGGCACACCATGCAGCTTGCAGGATCTTAGTTCCCAAATCACGGATTGGACTCGGACCCTCAGCAGTGAAAGCGCAGAGTCCTAACCACTGGGCTGCCAGGGAATTCCCCATATTTAACTTTTTAGATTCCACATAGAATCTTTGTCTGACTTAGCAGTTGTCCAAGTCTTGTCTTTGTCTGACTTAGAAGTTTTCTTTTTAATGACTGCTTTGCTATGTCTTTGGGCAAGTTCAAATCTATTCTCAGAGACCTCAGTTTCCCTGTCTGCAATTAGGACTCCATACAGCACATTGATATGTAAAGAGGATTTTTATATAATGCCTATATTTCACTTTGGCTTTCTTGAATATGGCCGCTATAAGACCACAAATAGCCGAGCCAGATTTTCCTTATGTCTGAGCTCCCCGCAGAGTAAGTAAAACACTTTTCAAAAGTACCATCAGCTCAGCTGGACTGCTACTCCCTTGTATTATATGGAACCCAGGTGTTTTTTAAATGTTAACACAACTTCTTCAAAACTGCCTCCCTGGGTCCCACTCCCTGGGCACGTGGAAGGTAAGATCTTATTATTTTAACATTTTCTATAGTTTCTCTACAGGGCATATTCAGTTGGGCCACCCCAGAGTTTCCATTTTATGAGAATGCCCCTTCCGAACAAGAAAGAATATTTATGAAGCTTCTCTTCTGACAGCTCCGAAATTAAAGTGATAGAAAAATTGTTTAAATTGCTAATCTGAAATTAATGTTCCCTTTCCAATAAGAAAGAATGTTTTCATGAAGCTTATTCTGACACTTCTAATATTAACACACTTTTAAGCCTGCCCTTCCAAAATTAAGGGAAAGTAGTTAAAGTCTCTGTGGGCATCTGGGTATGACATTTCTATGTGAAGTCTTAGAAGACCATACTCTCCTGGTCCTTCCATTGGCTTTGCTGTTTCATTTTCCTTGTTTTCTTCCTTATGTAGAAACGGTACCTGAAGTTCAGGGCTTGTGACTTTTTCCTCTTTCTCCCCAAACTCTCTTTTACATTTATACATTCATATAGGGATTTTTATAGAGTGAGAGTCTATGAAATTCATAGCAATTTGCAGTCCCGAATTACCCCGAAACATTAAGCAAAAGTCTGTGTGTTCCACTGGCGAAAGCTGTCAGCCCAGGGGAAAAGAAAAGGAAAACTTACATAGGAGGTATGGAAGAAGAAAAAAGAAGACAAATAAAAGGGGTAAAATTTAAAAGTGGGTGAAAGCACAAGAGGTATATTCCCGTTTCCAGAGAAACCTTCAGTCACCTAGAATTCTTCTGCTTACTTGGGAATCACTTGCCAGAGATGCGAGTAAGACTCTCCGTCAAAATCCAGAAGAGGAGTATTCATGGCAAAACTGAGAAAAACTTTATTTTGCTCAACCTTATAAAAGCAATAAATAGAAATTCTATAAAGGCCCCTTTCAACTACATTTATATAAATTATATTCCATATTGCTGACCCACAATTAAATCAAATTTATTTTCAGAATGGTAACCTGGACAAAACTGTTACACTTGTGTACGCACGCTGGGGACAGGGGTTGGTAAGGCCAATAAGTGGGAGTGATAAACAGTAAGTAATAATTCTGTGGGGAGGTAAAGAATATTTACCTTTTAAGGTCCTATTTGTAACTATTAAATCCCAGAGTTGAGAAAGAGAAAACAATTTGTCAGATTACACGTTCAATAACAAAAAATATAGTGTCTGAACAACCTTGCATAAAGAAAATCAGTGTGTCAAGGGGTTTGGATGGATGATGAAACATCTTAAATTTTACTCTTGAGGATTTACCATGTCTCCAAGACCACAGTCCAAATTAGAGCTTTAAATTGTTCAGAAATGTACACCTGACTCCTTCAGTAAATTATACATGAAGATCTGCTTTAAGCATTTGCTATATTTATAGTGCCTTAAATTGGTATTGAATCCCAGAGTGTTTGGACCTCAAAATAAAGAAAAAAATACTGCTGATTTCAAAAATAGCATTCCTTTTAATTAAAATGTGTACGTGCATTCCAGAAAATTTAGTAGATGCATATAAGCCAAAAGAAGAAGAAATCATGCATAATTCTCGCATTTAGAAATCAAGACCATTGTACCATCTCATTATATATTCTTTTCTCTGCCATTTATAATGGCCACATGGTATAACATTGCCTGGATATACCATAGTTGATTTAACCAGTTTCTCATTGTTAGAAATTTAGGGTTGTTTTCCATGTTTCGCCAAAATTCATCAAGCAGCAATAAATACCTCTGTAACATAAATCTTTATACAGATCCTTTTGCTCTTCTGCAAGTAACTTCGGGCAGGAACAGAACTTCCACGAAGAGAAAAATGTAAAGCATGGAGGTAGCAAAGAAGCACTGCTTTCTAAGAGGTCTGCTCTGATTTCCACAGGCCGTCTGGGCTAGAGTCAACCTCCTGCTATCCCTGTGGGCTGGGGAAGCAGTCTCCTCATTCAAAGGCTGTCTGCTCTGCACAGCTTCGTGGTTAAAGGTCAGTAAGCCTCCCAGCAAGGTTCTCAGAATACCTCCTCTTCCAGTTCTAGGAGGAGGGATTGCTCTGGGGATAATAACTGTGTCTAAGCTGGGATCTGTAGGAGGGATGGGGCTGGGGGGACGGGGATGGGGTGGAAAGAGGTATTTTGGTATCTCTCCTACCAATACATCCTGTTGATTTGAGAAACACTGTCACACTCCTGTCCGGACTCCCCCTGGGGTGCCCACTGCACTCAGGTGGGTGCAGAGGTTAGTAACAGGCTGTTTCCTTGATTTGGCCCTGGCAGGGAGAGGGCCGGCTCTGAGCTCCCCTACTGCAAAATCTCCAGTGAGCCCTTAGCACCCACGAGGCATAATTAGCCTGGTGTATCAGTGACCTCGTCCTTTCCCTCTCTGCTCCAGCCTCACCAGACCACTCACCAAAGCAACATCTGTACCCTCAGCTCCCTCAGCGTGAATATCCATCCTCACCTCCAAAGTCTCTGTCTTTCTTTATAACACAGGATAACCATCATCTCCTCTGTGGAAGCTTCTCCAGGATCCCAGGCAGAGTTCATGTCACCTCACTCTTATTCCAAGAGCCATCATGACGTTGGGCTGGTGGTCTATGACCTGCCTCACCCAGCAGGCTGTGACTCTACCTGTTGAGGACTGTGGCTCTGGGAGTCTGTCTTCTTGGTGCCCAGAACAGAGTCTGACATGCAAAAAAGCACAGATTTTCCAACGAACGAATTTAAATGTTTGAAACCACTAACTCAGGAAGTCGCACTTTTTTTTTTTTTTTTTTTTTGCAGTTCGCGGGCCTCTCACTGTTGTGGCCTCTCCTGTTGCAGAGCACAGGCTCCGGACACACAGGCTCAGCGGCCATGGCTCACAGGCCCAGCTGCTCTGCGGCATGTGGGATCTTCCCGGACCGGGGCACGAACCCGTGTCCCCTGCATCGGCAGACGGACTCTCAACCACTGTGCCACCAGGGAAGCCCACACGTGAATATTTTTAAACAGCATTAATTAGCCGATATCCACCCTTACAATGAACTCATTCATGCAATCCATCCAACATGGCTATTAAAATGGGGGGGGGGAGATCACAAAGGAGTGGAAGCCATTTTCAAAAATTGAACTATAGTTGAAATTGAAATATAACTAATATATTATGTTAGTTTCAGGTGTATTACATAGTGATTTGACATTGGCATGCATTATGAAATGATCACTATAAGTCTAGTAACTATCTGTCCTCATACAAAGTTGTCACAATAATTATTAACCATATGCTGTGTACTTCATCCCTGTGACTTTTTATTATATAACTAGAGGTTATACCTCTTAATCTTCTACACCTATTCCCCCACCTCCACTCCCCTCCCTTCTGGCAACCATTTATTCTCTGTGTCTATGAGTCTGCTCTCATTGTGTTTTGTTTGTTTGTTTTTTAGATTCCTCATACAAGTGAGATCATGCTGTATTTGTCTTCCTCTGTCTGACTTACTTCACTTAGCATAATACTCTCTAGATCCATCCATGTTGTTGCAAATGGCAAAGTTTCATTCCTTTTTTATGGCTGAGTAATATTCCATTGTACATATATACCACATCTTCTTTATCCATTCATCTGGACACTTAAGTTGATGGACACTTAGGTTGCTTCTATATGTTGCCTATTATGTTTCTGGATCTTGGAAAAGTGGCCTATGTAGGAGATGTAGGTCTAGCATACTCCCCTCTGGATACCAGAATTCTACACCCTAGGGGTGCCCCTATGTGGGCTGAGTGGGCCCTTCTGTTGTGGGGCAACCGACTACTCTGAGTGTCCTGGTAGGTGGGTTTGACCCCCAGCCCGACTGGCTGCCAGACCCTGCCTCATGAAGTGAGGACTAATCCACTACTGAGCAAGGCTGGGTGCCTGCATGACTGGCTGCAGGGCTGGTGGTATCACAAAACAATTTTTGAAAAAATCTGTTGTTTTTCATTATATCTTGTTTTTACTTTTTATTTTTATTTATTTATTTATTTATTGGCTGTGTTGGGTCTTTGTTGCTGTGCACAGGCTTTCTCTAGTTGCGGCATTGTGGTGCCCGGGCTTCTCATGATGGTGGCTTCTCTTGTTGTGGAGCACGGGCTCTAGGCGCACGGGCTTCAGTAGTTGTGGCTCATGGGTTCTAGAGCGCAGGCTCAGTAGTTGTGATGCATGGGCTTAGTTACTCCGCGGTGTGTGGGATCTTCCCGGACCAGGGCTTGAACCCGTGTCCCCTGCATTGGCTGGTCGATTCTTAACCACTGCACCACCAGGGAAGTCCCTATATCTTGTTTTTAAAAGGAACATAAAAGAAGTAAAACCACAGAAAGTTTGTAGCATCATGCTATACTGTTTTATAATTATGATTCTCTCATTTTCCTTGATCCACTCAAGGATTCACAGGGAACAGCAGGGAATCTCAGAATTTATGTTAAATCAAGAACTGGGTCCCAACACATCTTCTTAGAAGGTTTAGCACAGTAGACCCTCAGTGCCTTAAAAACAACCAGGAGGGCAACAGAAAGATGGAAGTTCTTATCAACTGGTTATAAATCAGTAATAGAAACATAAAATAATTGTTTTAAAAGTAAATATAAACTAATATATTGGCCTTTAATTTTTTCCCATTTAGCTTTGGGAAGAGTTACCAAAATTCACGGTGTGTGAAAGGTCAGAAAATTTTATTGTGTTGTGGTCATTTTAAAGAAATAATGTAACAGTTTTAAAACTACCCTCCAAACATTTGAACTTTATTTTAATGGTTAGAATTTGGTATAGGGAGAGTTTATCTTGGATGCCAACCTAAGAAGTGAGATCAATTTAATACTACAAGCTCTTGGTGGTATGAGGTGAGTTTACCTGCAAAGTGTGTCATGACACAGAATCAAAGAACAGAGTCACAGGGAGCCCCCAAACAAAGCAAGGTTTTCCTACCCATTTGGGGGTAGCTGCATCTCCCTGTAAGTGTAAATAATCTGGGGACGAGGAATGTATGCACCATGTATGAAGGATAGTAGGGTTCCCGGACAGAGGCAATGAGGGGGACACCATTTCTGAAGAGTTTTCCAAGGGAATGACATCCTGAAGGATTATATAAAAGGAGAGACAACCTGTACTTTACCTACAGCATTTTCATGCCTACATTCACATTTTATTTAAATGCAGAAGTTGTTAGCATTTTGAAACTATCTTCCACTTGAGAGTCATTTAAATAATAACCTAGATACTATAATATCCAGGAGCATGCATAAGAGGCACCCAAGATGCTTTGCTTCTGGGGAGGATCCTAGGAAATTGGAGGTTAATGTAACAGATGGGCAAGTGCTAAAAAAAAAAAAAAAGGTTCTTGAAAAGAATAGAGGCATCTCATAGTAAATATAAAACCAGCCCTAGAGGAAATAAATTCTGAAACTGTTAACAGTGTGTGATTCTGGGTAATGGAGATGGTGGGAAACAAACTTTTTATTTGGGGCTCTACTGTCTGGATCTTTTACAAGTTACTATTATGTGCATACCTTGCTTTTAATAAAGGAAGAAAAACTTAAAATAACTATAAAGGATATATCCTTTAAAAATAAATGTCTTTGGGGCTTCCCTGGTGGCGCAGTGGTTAAGAATCCACCTGCCAGTGCAGGGGACACGGGTTTGAACCCTGGTCCGGGAAGATCCCACATGCCGCGGAGCAACTAAGCCCACGAGCCACAACTACTGAAGCCCGCACGCCTAGAGCCCGTGCTCCGCAACAAGAGAAGCCACAGCCATGAGAAGCCCGGGCAACGCAAGGAAGAGTAGCCCCCGCTCACTGCAACTAGAGAAAGCCCGCACGCAGCAACGAAGACCCAACGCAGCCAAGAATAAATAAATAAATTAATTTAAAAAATAAAAATAAAGAAGCTGCCTTCACAGACTGTGTAGCAACAATTGTTACTGTTGTTTCAAATTAACATCTATTATCAATAACAAAATGGTCTATAAAATTAAAAATTAGATATCATTTATAGTGATTTCTTGAAAATCTAAACATCAATGGGAAATAGAGAAAACAATGTGAGCTTAAAACAGAACCTTCTAGATAAATCATAATTCACCTTGTTTTATTTATTCTCAAATAACTTAATATAAAAATAGTTCAGAATAATAATACCAAATAATAGTACTATTAAAGCAACATCTCATAAAAATCACTGTGTTTGGATTCTATTTCATGAGAATGTAATTTTCTTCTTCATTCTGTAGCCCAGGTGAAGTGAGATTGAATCTTAACAAAGCATTTGTCTTTTGTTCTTTGTTTATTAAAAGGGGACCAAGATGCGCGTCCGGAGCCTGTGCTCCGCGATGGGGGAGGCCACAACAGTGAGAGGCCCGCATACTGCAAAAAAAAAAAAAAAAAAAAGGGGACCAAGAAGGCCTTTTAAATGAAATGTAAGTCAATAGAATTAGTTTGAAAATAAATAGAACACATGTGGTTAACTTTGCTTTTGAAATTAACCTATCAGGCACAGATCTCTGTAATTAAAGAATCCTAATTCACAATTCTCTGAATCACTGCATTTGGCAGGCAAATGCCAGTAATTTTCATTTCACAACACAGTGCCTCAGACAGTAATAAGCCAGAAGGAAAAACATGCAGGTTTAATCAGGTAACAAAGCATGTCATATACTTATCCTGAAACGAGGGAGTCTGGCACATGAAGTGTGAGCCTCCAAGAAGTCCCTTAGGGAATGTTATATGCTCTGATCTGTACCTTTTCACAGCTTCTGCTGAAACCTTTAAGAGGGAAAGAAAAGTCTCAACCAGAACAGGCATTGGTATTCAAAACAAATCACTCTCAGTGGGGCTTCTGGGAGCCAAAGATACAAACACAGGCACACACACACACACACACATGTGCATGTACACAGATGCCTATGCACACGCATGCACGTTCACATACAAATATAAATCGATGCAAACATAGAAGCAGATATATTAAACAAAGGGCACTTAAAGAATGGTCTTTGCCTAAGTAATTTTGGTTCAAGTGCCATAACAAGAAAAAATGCTATATTTAACTCTTAGAAAAGTATGTAAAAGTTGGACTTGGGTCTATAGTGTTCCTGACCAGATGTTTCACAGGCCAGAAATAAGCCAGGAAGGTACTGCTCTTAGATGGAGAACCAAGGGGCAGGAAGACTTTCCAAGACTCTCATAAGGCAGTTCCAGGGATCTTGAGTAAGGGACCTGACATCTAAAATCCATGATCCGTGGAGCAACCAAGGAGCTAGTGAGGAGAAAATTTTGCAAAATGTGTTGTGCTTAACCCACATTTAAAAGCCAAGTCCCTTCCACCAGTGGACAGGGTGGCCCACAAGAGTGTTTCCCTTAGACCTGGACAGCAAGCTTGGCCAGCTTGGCCCCCTCCTTTGGCTTTGAAGGGTCCATAAGGCCAAGGGGAAGTGCCCATCTGAAGCCCTGTCACCAAGATCTGGGTATGTGGTCCCCAGGACATGCCCCTCCACCCCAAACAGCCTCAAGCCCAGGTCCTTGCTGGCTTTTTCTGAGGTCCATGCTCCTGAGGGGTACACACTCGAAGCCCAAGGGGGTGACCGACGGCTGATTGTCGGAGTGACCTAGGGCTTGGACTTGTGTGCTGGGGCGCCATGCCTTTGTTGGGGCAGACTGAACCTAAGCAGGAAACAGCTGGGAGTGAGTCCTGGTTGGAGGTGAGTGGATCTATTTATTCCCTATCCCCAGCCCCACATTATTAGGAAAGGGTCCAGCCACATTTCCACAGAGAAAATGTATCTAAGTTAATTTGAGAGCTCAGGACCTCAACAGGGTGACTTTTGCTTAGCTTCTTTCTATTTTCCTTTCTAGTCATCAGGACCAAGAACCTCTCCTGAGTGGCTTTCCACGGTTATCTGACCTCCAATGACAAACATATCCAACTATAATCGTGAAATGCAATGAAATGTAAAAATGCCTAGTAAAGAAACACAGTGAAGAGTCTATCCTTAGCCATTGTGTGTATAATCAAGCTGTTCAAAAGATAAAATAAAATTGTACAGTACAAGAAAGTATGCAAGTAACGGGTTAAAACTTTCTATTAAAGTATTTTTTTTAAAAGGGGGACAGCCTATCTACATATTTGCCTATTACAATAACAAACAATACAGTTCAGTTTAATAACAAATCACAATTATATAGGTAATAATTTGTTTAAAAATTTTTAATATTAAAGGTATTATTCCAAAGATGTAAAATATTTCAGGCATGAGCTAACATTTGCATTTACCAAACAAAAATATTATGCCTTGCAATTTGTGATCTGTTTCTCTATTTAAAATTTTAAACAAAAGTAAAGGTGCTGCACAGTCACAATGAAGGAGAGAATTGAAGTGACCAAGGTTCTGTTTCAATTCAGTCCATCACTACCTGTTATGGACTGAATTGTACTACCACTCCTATTCATATGTTGAACCCTAATCCTCAATGTGACTTTTGGAGATCGAGGGTTTTTTTTTGTTTTTTTTTTGCGGTACGTGGGCCTCTCACTGTTGTGGCCTCTCCCGTTGCGGAGCACAGGCTCCGGACGCACAGGCCCAGTGGCCATGGCTCACGGGCCCAGCCACTCCACGGCATGTGGGATCTTCCCAGACAGGGGCACGAACCCTTGTCCCCGGCATTGGCAGGCGGACTCTCAACCACTCCACCACCAGGGAAGCCCAGAGATCGAGTTTTTGAGGAGGAAATTAAAGTTAAATGAGGTCATAAGGATAGGGCCCTGACCTAATAGGATTGCTGTCTTTATAAGAAGAGAAAGAAATCTTTCTCTCCCTGTGTGCACAGAAGAAAGGCCTTGTAAGTACACAGGGAGAAGGTGGCCATCTACAAGCTGAGGAGAGAGGCCTCACTAGAAACCAACCTTGCTGACTGTTTGATCTAATACTTCCAGCCTCCAGAACTGTGAGAAAATTAATTTTGGTATTTAAGCCACTTAGCCTGTGCTATTTTGTTATGGCAACCCTAGGTGACTAATATACTATCATTATTTTATCATTTATTTTGAATCTACTGTTTAATCATAGGAATGTGTAGTACCATAGCAATTGAACACACGCACTGTCACGGAAACAAGCTTTATCAGCTCCAAGCCCCTGACCACAAACTCTTGAAAGAAGCACAGGCTGCTTAGTCGGCTTGGCGGGCGCCAGCTGGGAAAGTGGGTTCTCTGTGTTCACTTCCATTTAAAATACCATGTTTATTAAAGAATACATAATCAAGGCACACTAATTTGAAGGTTACAGAGATATTTTCATGTGTAAAATCAACAATAACTTCAGCAATTATTCCAAACAGAGTATAGCCAGAAACAGATTTTTTTCAGGAAGGCGTGTTTTATCACTGACATTGTTTAGAAATGCCAGCACATGGAAATACTAAACAGCAGACAGACTTTTCGTTGATCTTATCATTGCTTTTAAATTCTCTGCACACCATGTACCTGCTTATTACTTGCACTCGGTGGGGGGACCACTTCCACCGCCCCTCATTTATTCCAGGTCTTCTGAGAAGCAGCCCATTCGCCTCACAGGACATTAGCTTCTGACATCAGAATGGGTCCCATCATTACACGGTAATGTAGGTATCATGATGCCTAAAAGAAGGGCGATAACCATCTGCCACTGTCACCTCAGGGTTGAAGAATGGACAGAATCTCCTAACACATTTAAGAAGTATTTCCAGGGCTTCCGTGGTGGCGCAGTGGTTGAGAGTCCGCTTGCCTATGCAGGGGACACGGGTTCGTGCCCTGGTCTGGGAAGATCCCACATGCCGTGGAGTGGCTGGGTCCGTGAGCCATGGCCACTGAGCCTGCGCATCCGGAGCCTGTGCTCCACAACGGGAGAGGCCACAACAGTGAGAGGCCCGCGTACCGCAAAAAAAAAAAAAAAAAAAAGAAGTATTTCCTTCAGGGTACACGGCCTTGGTGGGAGGAGAAAACAAGAGTGGTACAATATAAGTTGAGTGTCTTTCCAGCTAAGAAGCACTGCTTAGACGTCTTTGTCAGCCAATGATAAGGGGGTCTGTTTCCAGATGGATCCTTGAATCGCACTGTTATAGCAGGTAGTGCTAACCATAGAGGACCCGAGTTCTACTGATATGAACGTTCCATGGGATTTAATGCTCCTCTGAGTTTTGGCATCTCCAATGTTACTTATAGCTGGAGAGGAACATGTATACTATGATTAGTCACCAACAAGCTATGGAGCAGAAAGGAGCTTAACTGTTTTTTAGGAGCCAGGAGGGGAAGTCTGGATGCTAAAATAAAAGGAAGATAAGGGATTCTAGCTCTTCTTTCTGAAGGAGTTTCAAGCAGCTCTGTTGCTGAAAGCCCTACCATACATCTCTGCTTTAATAATTGTTTTTGGAGTGTTCCCCCGGTCTATGCTATCTTCTATTCATTGAGTGCCAACTGTCTCCTTGGTGTAGGACAGAACTCTCCTCCTCCACCTCTTGGGGCAGAAAATGTGAGAAGGATTGTGGTGGGAGGAAGCAGAAGAGCCACCCCATTAAAATGATGCTTAAAACGATAAAAAGATCTGTTAATTTCGGGGTCTGTTTATTTATTTATTTATTTATTTATTTATTTATTTATGGCTGTGTTGGGTCTTCGTTTCTGTGCGAGGGCTTTCTCTAGTTGTGGCAAGCGGGGGCCACTCTTCATCGCGGTGCGCGGGCCTCTCACTGTCGTGGCCTCTCTTGTTGCGGAGTACAGGCTCCGGACGCACAGGCTCAGCAGCCATGGCTCACGGGCCCAGCCGCTCCGTGGCATGTGGGCTCTTCCCAAATCGGGGCACGAACCCGTGTCCCTTGGATTGGCAGGCAGATTCTCAACCACTGCGCCACCAGGGAAGCCCCCACGGTCAATTTCAAAATATGTATTTCAAAACAATGATGGGATTAGAAAAAAATATCAACTTGACTTCTGGCACATAGTGATAGCTTAGTAATTATTGAACAAAGGTCCTCAGCTCCTTAGAAGAAGGCAATGGCTCACTTTATTTTCATTCAATTCTTTAGAAGTAAAGAATACATGGGGCTTCCCTGGTGGCGCAGTGGTTGAGAGTCCGCCTGCCAATGCAGGGGACACAGGTTCATGCCCCGATTTGGGAAGAGCCCACATGCCACGGAGCGGCTGGGCCCGTGAGCCATGGCTGCTGAGCCTGTGCGTCCGGAGCCTGTACTCCGCAACGGGAGAGGCCACAACAGTGAGAGGCCCGCGTATCGCAAAAAAAAAAAAAAAAAAAAAAAAAAAAAAGAAGTAAAGAATACATGAATATGGTCGTATTTTACTAACATACTGGCAAACTCTATGACTGAAAATAAACAAAAGGAAGAGGAAGCAATGGGGCTTGAATGGGTAGTGGTGTCCTTGAATTGTGACGATAAAATTAGCATCCAGAAGGGAAATCCAGGGGTCCGAATCTGTGGCCTGAACCAGACTGCTGAGATGTCTGGTGGGATAAACTATCCCTCAGGAAAGATCAGACCACAGGTCAGAGCATACAGCAGGCTGCTCCTTGGATGGCTAGGCATGGTCATACACAGCAAAGGGAAAGAAACCTGGGCTTCTCTGGTGGCGCTGTGGTTGAGAGTCTGCCTGCCGATGCAGCGGACACGGGTTCGTGCCCCGGTCCGGGAAGATCCCACGTGCCACGGAGCGGCTGGGCCCGTGAGCCGTGGCCGCTGGGCCTGTACGTCCAGAGCCTGTGCTCCGCAACGGGAGAGGCCACAACAGTGAGAGAGCGGCGTACCGCAAAAAAAAAAAAGAAGGGAAAGAAGCCCTTAAACAGAGCCAGTGGAAATGCTGGCTACTATGTTTGGGAAGCTAAAGGGCTTGCAGAACATTTGGGGTTTTTTTCACCTCCTCTTGAGCTCTTCTTGCAAAATAAACCAATAAGCCTCCTCGTGTCATGAGACCTAATGATGGAAGCTGTGACCCTGCATCCTGACCAGCGATCTAACCAGATCCACACAAAATGGCTGAGGTCAGAAAAGTCACACCTATGGCCAAAACATCTAGATCTCCAAGAGGTGACAGGGTCCTCCTGAGAACATTGCATCCTTCTGAGGACAGTGATAGCCACGCTCTGAGTGTATTGTCCTATTCACTGTCTAACTAAACACCAGGTAACTGCTTGGCAGAGGTATTATAGAGGAATTTCAACTGCAGGTAACTGGGTAGAATAGAAATGCTTTAAAGTCCTTTCCTAGGCTGAGATTCTATTGTCTGACTGCCTATGTTCTCATTTTACTTTCTCACATCCTACTTCCATTAACTAATGCTGGGATCAAGGAGGTATAAATGGATGATGTTCAAGTCAGACAAGGAGGGAAGAAGCTTCCATCCACTCCCCTCCCCAATCTATACCCCTTTTCCAGTAGAAAAAAGTTCAAGGTAAGTGTCCAGTATAATGTCACTTACTAGTGCTTTGTTTCTGGTGAGCTGTGCTCCAATGAAGTGTAATCCAGAGCTAAACAGACAATCTTCCTTGAAGCTCTTCTCTAGATACATGATATTATCAAACTGCCATTTTTTGTCTTGCTGTATAGGCCACCAGGCTCTTTCCTAGTCCAGAGACCTTGGAGCAGAGAACAAATATGGGGTCATCTTAATCATGTGATCGTGGGAAGCACAGTGCCTGCTTTGCCCCCTAAGAGTGAAGAAACAATACGGCCCATTATGCAGACTGTTCCCAGTATGAAGCTCCCTAAATGGTGTAAGTTTTTTCTCTTAGAAAGATTTTGAGAAAGAAAAACAATCTTTGATATGGTCCATAAAACAGCATTTTAAAACTTGGAAGTGAAGACTAACTTTTTTCTCTGACCCTGGCCACAGCCAGCATGCTCCATCAAAATAAACCTGGGACTGGTAGTTGCCAAGGAGGAGGAGGTCGGGGGGAGGGATGAAGTGGAAGGTTGGGGTTACCTGATGTAAGCTTTTACATATATAATGGGTAAACAACAAGGTCCTACTGTATAGCACAGAAAACTGTATTCAGTATCCTATGATAAACCATAATGGAAAAGAATATATATTAAGAAGTGTATATATATATATGTATAACTGAATCACTTTGCTGTATAGCAGTAATTAACACAACATTGTAAATCAACTATACTTCAATTAAAAAATAAAAATAAATAAACCTCAGGTTACCAGGCATGGATGCATGAGCATGGAAAGAAATAACAGAAAGAAATGGGCATCTGGTAAAAAAGAAGTAATAAGAGCAAGATGGAAAAAATTGATGAACGGCACTGAAATGGAATGTTCCATTCAGAGAAAAAAAAAGTTGTGGATTTTTTTTTTTAGATCCTCTATTTTGGACTTTCAAAAATGGTGAGGGCAACACATTCTAAAATACTTGGACTCAGCTCAAGCAGACTGCATTATTTCATCTTGACAGAGATCTCCTCCAGAAAAGATTCCCTGAATTACTCTGGATAGGAATTAAATTCCTTTTATTGGATCTCAATTTATATATATTTGAGAGAAAACTCAAGTTGACCAAGAATGTATTTTTGCTTCGGTGGTGTTCCTTCTGTATGATGCATTGTTATCAATGGGGTTTAACATTTGCCTTTTACTTATCAATGGCTTATTGGAGAAAAAAATTGACATCCGATAAAAAGGAATGTTACAAATTAAGTTAGTTTTTTTCCTTTTTTGTTTTTGTTTTGGTCCATTAGACTTGAGACTTCATTTTATATATATATATATATATGTATATATATATATATATACATATATATATATATATATATATATATACATATATATATATATATATATATTGCATTATGTAACATGGTTCTGTAATGGTAAATTTACTTATTTATGTAATAATTCTTTATTATATATCTCATCTGTAGCAATTGCTAAGTATTTTAAGCCTAAGGGAGGGATGTCCCTTTATTTCAAGGACTCCATGGTCTGTTGAAGGAGATGGACTTACAAGCAGTGATTGACAATGCAGAGTAATCACCAACTCAGTAAAAGGAAGTTTAAAAGTCGGAGACAAGTGTGTCTGTTCTCTATGGGGAATAGAGACATCAGAGACTGCCATAAAAATGTTACTTTCCTTTAAAAAAAATCACTGTGATGAAAATTATAAAAGAAATGATCCAAAAGTACATATTAAACTTCATTATGAAGTTACACTCTTACATGAATTTTTCTATGGGTACGGCTATAGATAAATTTTAACAATAGATAACATATTGACTCATTGGCTACTGCTGGGTTTAATTTATTTTCTTCCTTCTTAAAAAAATAGAAGAAAAAAGGGAAAATATCCATGCTTATACAAAGTCGCTTCAGTTCAAAGTAACACTCATTAAGTCACAGAATGAGCAGACATGGTGTGGTCTGCACACGTCACTGGCATTTATGTCACATTTGACCATCTTACACGCTCAGTTTTCCAGAGACCTCTCTCTAATTTTAAACAGTGGGTTTTTCTTATCTTTAAAGTTTCATGGATCCTCCAAGATGAATGCATTTTTAGCCAAATGTTTTCGCATCAAACAAGGAGCCCTATTCCTGATGCACCGTTGGTAATAGCTCAGCCTCACGTGGCTGCAAAAATCAGCAAGGGGGTTGGCAGCACAGAGCAAGCAAACACCCCATACACACCAGCCCGCAGAATCAAAATGCCTGGAAGTCAATGGGATGTCTCGTTCTTGTTCCATGACAGAGTCTTGGTGACATTTCTAGAGGAGGCACAGTTCCTGGCACTTTTCTCACAGGAGTGCCCTCTGTTAGCACTCTTGTGTGACCCACAAGGCAGGAGTCAGCAGAAGAACAGACCGGGAGGCCGGGGAGGTGAACTACCCTCTCTGTGGCTGCTCTGTGGAGTAGGTATGACCAGATATCAGGATATTCTCAGCCAGAGTCTGGCCTCCCGGGATCTAAAAAAAAGGGTGCAAATGAACTTATCTACAAAACAGAAATAGAGCCACAGATGTAGAAAACAAACATATGATTACCAGGGTTAAGGCAGTGGGGAGGGATAAATTGGAAGATTGGGACTGACATACACACACCACTATATATAAAATAGAGAACTAGTAAGGACCTACTGCATAGCGCAGGGAACTCTACTCAATACTCTGTAATGACCTATATAGGAAGAGAATCTAAAAAGGAGTGGATATATGTATATGTATAACTGATTCACTTTGCTGTACAACTGAAACTAACACAACATTGTAAATCAACTCTACCCCAATAAAAATTAAAAAAAAAAAAGCAAGGTGAATCCCCTCGGTTTACCCATAAATTCCACTGAAAAGGAGTTGAAACACACTCTTATTTTCCTGCTAACCACTTCTTCTGTGGGGAAATATGAGTAGCTGTCTGCCTCTGTAAAACGACAGAGTTCATAGATATCAATTTAGAAGCCTCATCTCTCTTGGGAAGTTGCAGGATGAAACATCCTTTTGATAGTGATCTCCTGTTGTGATGAAGTCACTTGGCGGAAAGGGGCCTTTATCGTTGGGGTGGTTTGTAGCTTAATGGCTGAGGTTTGTGACGCCTAAGTGTGTGCATTTTAGAGGAAGACTTTCATGACACATTCACCCCCCTTTAGGAAAGACCGTCACTGTGGAGGGCGCAATGGGGAGGGGCCACAGGAGTTGAAAATACGACCCCTACTCCAAAGAGTTTCTACTATAAGGAGAAGAGCCGCTCATCTTTACACCTGGAAGGAAACTTGGAGGTGATGTAGTCTAATGCCCATTAAAAACATAAGAAATGGTAATTATGTGACATGATTGAGGGGTTAGCTCACACTAGGTGATCATCATAGTGCAATATAACACTTTCAACTTACACAATGTTATATGTTAATTATATCTTAATAAAGCTAGGAAGAAAAAGTGAAAAATAAATAAAGACAAGGAAATTGAGACTCAGAGAAGCCAATAATTTGCTCGAGGACACATAGCTGGGGTTAAAAACAGTATTTCAACTTTTCATCTAATGATCTGTTTAAAACAGTGTACTGAAGGAGAGAGAGAGAGAGAGACTCTGATGATGTGCTGAACCAGGGACCAGAAAGGAAAGCTCTCCACCTACAGGTCTGGGACTACTTATGAGTATAAGTTGTGCTCCGCTTCCCACCGTAACCAACCCCCTGTTGAGCAAATCTTGATGGCTGAATAGAGTTTCACTTTCAACCTCAGGCTGACAGAAATGGTCATGATTCACTCCGATTCTCTGTGAACAGAAATGACTTGGCTTCTCACACCTCCAGGGACCACTGGACGGTGGTGGTGGACGGCGTCTAGTCTCAGCCCCAAATTCGTCTGGCTCATTTGATGCCCTTGACAGCATATTTGGAATGCGCCAACTGTGCTATGAATGACATGCATATTTCACCTAGTGACATGGGGCAGCCGCAGCTGGTGAATGGAGCCAGAGTCCACCTGTGTATGGACAGGAGTCAAAACCCAGCTTGGCTGAGGAGTGCTTTGAGATGGGTCATCTTTCAATGTGCTCATAAAAATAAAAACTCTGCTAACGGCTGAGTTCTGGGCTCTGCTTTCAAGTTCTGCTCAGTTTCATGTGAATGTTGAATAAATGGACTTAACCCTAACAGACAAGGATGCCGGGGAACAAGCAGGAAGCTAGTGTGTGTTGTTTTGTTTTGTGAAGGGATTTTTTTATTTTTTTTGTTTTTTTTTTGTTTTTGCAGTATGTGAGCCTCTCACTGTTGTGGCTCTCCCGTTGTGGAGCACAGGCTCCGGACGCACAGGCTCAGCGGCCATGGCTCACGGGCCCAGCCGCTCCGCGGCATGTGGGATCTTCCCGGACCGGGGTACGAACCCGTGTCCCCCTGCATCGGCAGGCGGACTCTCAACCACTGCGCCACCAGGGAAGCCCATGTGAAGGGATTTTTAAGAAATCTTCTTGCCTTACAAAAATCTTGCTGCGAATCCTTATGTGTCAACGACATTGCTAGCTTTTTGCAACAAGCAACGCAGACGATATAATTTCAAGCTTAGGGATCCATCTGGCTCCAGGTAACAGAGAATGACACCAACTAGCAGGTGCTAAAAAGTGAGATTTGTTGGGAGGACATGAGGTTATCGCTTGGCAACCAAGGGCAGGAAGAGGGGCCAGGGTGCACGCAGTCCTGGACTGAGGGACTGGAGCCGAGTCAAGGAGCAGCGTCTTCTCTGGGGACCAGCGGGGACTCGTTTCTGCTTCTCTGCTTTTCGGAATCAGTTCTCTCTTTGCAGATGGCTTTTTCTGCTTCTCTGGACCGTGGTTCTACATCACTTCCCAGTCTCAGGACTCCCAACCTAGAGCCAGGTTCTAGGTTCCCCTTCCAGATTTCTGAGGGTGAGGCACCAACAGACTCGGCTTCCTAGAGGCCACCTCCTCTCGTCCACCCTTGGTTCCACTAACTCTGGCCAGGAGCTCAGCGACACGTCAAGTGAGCCAGCTGCTGGGGCCCAGGGCTGCTGGTGGGAGAGGCAGTTCTCAGAGGAGTGTGGTCTGGGGAAGGCAACCACCCTGAAAGTGACCCCCAACAGTTGTCATTCTTGGAAGGAGCTCAGATGGATCCACAGACATTGTAGAACTTTCTCAACATCTTCTTAAATTTAGCAGGGCAAGCAAAACTGTCTCACAGATAGGAAAATGGGGACCGAGGTGTCCGTAAATTGTCTAAGTCACTTTGAAACCTGAGTTGCTGGCTCCTGACTCAGGCTTGCGCTGTGAGGGCTGGCTGGCTGGGGATGCTCTGTGTCTTTTAGAGAGGAAGAGTGAAGTTGGTCCAGATAGTCGGCAGTGAAGCCAGGCAGAAAATCAAGTAGACCCGTGGTGTATGCCGTATCATTCCATCCACAAAAGAAATAAAACATCTCTCCCCCGGAGTGCAGTGTGGCTCGCCAGGGAGTGTCTTGGTCCCTTGAGAAAGTGGTTGCCCCAGATAGAATGGTGGTAGCTTGGCTCAGTCTGGTTGAGCCTGGCATTTTGTCATCAATATAAAAGACTTATTAAATATCATGCTGAAGTAGTCTCCCATCATTCTGAAAGTATGCACTTTGCTCATCTGAAAAATATAACCAACTTGCCAGTTTCTAAGTTGAAATTTGTGTGTGCTGCCTAGAATAACATTTCAGTATTCCTTTTAACATCAAGCTTCGGTCCTGTTTCCTCCTTCAGTTTTCCTCTTCTGTATCACACACGCAGGTACATGCACACACGCAGATGCGCACATGCTTTTTCTCTCTGTGTGTCACACATGACAAGGAATGAATGGATATAGAGTATGTTGAACTAAACAAGCTCTGGAGATTAACCTCTTTACATCAGAGTTAACAAGTCAAGGTTCAGACGAGTCCGTCTCTGCACACTAGGTGATGCGTTTGTTCCTCCACAGAATTTTGGGACAGATTTCTACATCATAGTTTGTTGCAGAAAGTGTTCGTCAGCACATTCAAGTTAGATTTCAGCCAGAAAAGGTACAAGGCGCTTTTCTAAGAAGAGAAATATTCAGTTCTAATAGAATTAGTGCCCTGATCCCTATTTAAGATACCGTTTATGAAAGACCTTTGAATGGACTGTAGGAGATTCTGAGGCCAGAACCCGGGTCCTATTGTTCATTATTTTCTGATTCAAAACACCTGTGGAGTGATGAATCTTTATGAGAGTTATTGTCTCCCAAGCACCTGTGACAAAAATAAAAACACAGAAAAAAACCCCAGGACCTTCGGATGCAGAGACATCACCTTCGCCAGAACCTTCTCTGTAACAGGAGATCTATTCACAGCTGCTATTTCTTTTTCTGTCCCAGTTCCTCACCGGACCCTACCCTCCACCCCATTCCCACCCTACCCCATGCCACCGGGAAGGCAAATGTATTTCTTTCTGGCCTGCCTACCTGGCATACAAATAATAGGTGAAATAGCAGTTGCTATAATTAAGATTTCTGAACCCTTCTCCACAGGGCAGTCACAGCACTGGGGCCACGACAGATATGATGACATTTCATCCCCACTCAGCTCTGGGGCGCGGGTTTCATTCCCAGGCCAGACACAGGAGATCTGCCTGACTCTAAGCCTCATGCTTTCAACCATTAAACTGAATTTTTCATTCACAGCAATATTTTTAATACAAGTCGTTTAGAGTAAAGTAATCCTTGCTCTATTCCAAGGATGGAAATGGGAACTTTATAAGGAGAGTTCCCAATCTTCAGCTCCAGCTTTGCACTCCATCCCGGCCCCAGACCCAAAGAACACCTGACCCGCCTGGGCTCAGATAAACTGTCTGGAATGGACTGTGAGAGACAATCCCAGCCTCAGATGCACAAATAACCACAGGCTTAGGATTTGCACCTCTTTTCCCTCCTGGTGAATTATTTTTTTGTTTACATTTTTCCATCTCCAGGCAAAGACAGGTGTGCCTTCCTAAAGAGAGAAAAGGAATCCCAGAAAATGTGACTTACAAAGAGAATGACTTTGAAATGAATATTAATATTCTTTAGATTCATGGGAAAAAAATAGGAGATCAGTACCATAGGATCACAGAGGTTGAAAATGATTTTCAACCTCATTTTGTCCAATGAGGAGAAGTAAAATATCTTAACTTGCCAACTCTGCTTTATTCCATGAGGCTGGATATAGTCAAAACACATTAGAAAATGCAGAGCAGCTTGATAATCAGCCTTTAAAGGAAAACTAGTTTTTGATAAAATTATAGTAAAATGCAAAGTTGTATTATTTAATACTCAAAATGTTAGTAACACCCCTTTTCAAGAGTAAAGCTTAATAATTATCAAATGAAATTATTAAACGAGACTGTACAATAGAAAAGCACTCGATAGTGGTGTGCTTTATTTAACTTTGGTTCCACAAATATTTATTGAATACCTACTATGTGTCAGGCACAGAGCAAGGAGCTATGACTTCAGAAATGAAGGCATAGTTCTTTCCGGTTAAGAATCTACAATCTAGGGGATAATCACCAGCTTTAAAATGTGACAGTGGTGGAGACAGCCTTTTAAAAATTTTTTGTTATTTTCCTAGTTTATCAGAAATTCGAAATCAACTCATTTACATGGAAGGTCTCTCTCTCTCTCTCTCTCTCTATCTCTCTCTCTCTCTCTCTCTCTCACACACACACACACATGCACACACACAATACCTTTCCAATGCATATCAATGTGACTGTCAAAACTGTGTTGGGGGCTTCCCTGATGGCGCAGTGGTTAAGAATCTGCCTGCCATTGCAGGGTTCAAGCCCTGGTCTGGGGAGATCCCAGACGCCGTGGAGCAACTAAGCCCGTGAGCCACAACTACTGAGCCTGTGCACCTAGAGCCTGTGCTCTGCAACAAGAGAAGCCACTGCAATGAGAAGCCCGTGCACTGCAACGAAGAATAGCCCCTGCTGGCCGCAACTAGAGAAAGCCCACGCACAGCAATGCAGACCCAACGCAGCCAAATAAATAAATTACATACATAAATAAATAAATTTATAAAAACAAAACTAACAAACAAAAAAACTGTGTCGGGTCTGAGATTTTACCCTACTTGCAAGCTAAGAAGTTACCCTGTCACAGTCTGCCAGACGCTGGTAGAAGACATGAGATGCCTGAATCAGAGACAGAGGACTTTATTACTCACAGCAGTAGTGGTAGTAAGAATATCAGCATTTCCTTGTTGTTCCCCCAAGACTCAATGCTCCCATGAAACACAAAGAGGGACAGGGGACACCTGCACACACAGAGGTTTGCATTACAGGGGACAAGCCCTGAGCTTAAGGAACCCAGATTTTTTTTTATAATGGGCAGTAATCATGCCTTCCCTTTGCTCCAAAGGAGGTACTACCTTTACTATACTGAGCAATAAGCACACCTATCCTTACTCTGGAAGGAGACACTATCTCCATCCTCCAATGTTATAAACAAGCCTGCCCTTTGCTCTGGGAAGAGAAGTGTCTGTCTTCCAAGGCTGTTGGTATAACTATCCTTGAAAAGATAGTCCAGAACAAAGCCCGTCAGCGTCTCGACTCACAAGACTTGCAGAAACCCAAGAGATCCATGGAAAATTGTCTCCAAATAGTTTTCCCGGTATTTCATTACCCATATTATAGATGTTTTCATGACTAAAGTTCACATGAACTGTCAGAACTTCATGTAAGCCTCCTGATATCTGCTGAATGATATAGATTCTTGTTCAAATAACCACCAAATCAGTAAGTTGCATTCGTGTTGATGCTCATCTTTCCAAACTCATGACTGGTTTACTCATAAAAGGAAATTAGCACATGAGAAATCTGAAACTGAAAAACTACTTATCATTCCCATAAACATTCTCCAAGCTAAGTCAAGGGTCCTCCATGACTAATATAGCAAGAAGATGTTTTCTTTAATCCCTCAGTTGTGAATGACTCAGAGAAAGGCCATTAGTTCTTAGATGAAATGAGCTAATTTGTTAAATTCTCAAGTTTCAAATTATCTTAAAAGTAAATGTCTATCTAAAACTAAAATCCATGAATATGCCTCTCATCATATAAAAGTTGATGTTGATTTGTTATTGGTGTGATATATGATTTTTAAAAGGTATCTTAAAGGAAAAGAAAATCATCCAAGTTAGAGACAAGAAAAATTACTTTGCTTAGGAGCCCAACCTTGGCCACTATTGTAATGACCTTCTCTGGAGTCTTTTTTTTGTGTGTGTGGTACGCGGGCCTCTCACTGTTGTGGCCTCTCCCGTTGCGGAGCACAGGCTCCGGACGCGCAGGCTCAGCGGCCATGGCTCACGGGCCCAGCCGCTCCACGGCATGTGGGATCCTCCCGGACTGGGGCACGAACCCGTGTCCCCTGCATCGGCAGGCGGATTCTCAACCACTGCGCCACCAGGGAAGCTCTGGAGTCATTTTTTAAAAACAAAACGGTTGATTATTTTCCTAGGGTGGTTTAATTTTGGATGAGCCTGCTGACTTTTGGGGCCCTGCCCATCCTTGACCTTTTATGATGTCAACATTAGAGAAGGACTCCATCCTTGTGGTTCAGAGAGATGCTTCCTGCCTGCACTCAATCCCACCCTCCTCAGGATGTATTACTGCCGTTCCTATAACTGAGCTATACCTGCGGTGGCCTCCAAAAACACCAAAATCCATTCTTCTTCTCAGCCAACAAATCTACTGGTTGTAACTTCCGTGGAGCAATTGTTCCCTACGGCAGGGGAAGTGGGGAAACATTTAGTCCCTCCATAGCAAGAATCACTAATAGTAAACATCTTCAGTAGCAGAGACTGATGGAGGCCCTCTCGTTAAACATACAGATTTGTTTCACATAAGCCACGTTGTCTTATGGCCCATAAAGAGGCTGATCTGCTTATTTTATCATACTGGGACTGTGCTCGATTATTATGCAAGTACAATGCTCTGAACAGCAAGATTTTGCCTCACTTTTCAAAGACATGATGAAGAGCAGGGCTTCTTTAAAGTATGGCTACTTTAAAACCTTTTTAATCACATAGGTTCCGAAAAGCACCTTTGGAAAACATTGACTGATACCTTTAAAGCCTAGAAGATGATTAGACTGACGTGGGTGGGGCTTGGCTTCTGTAATCCAGGAAGAGTGTACTGAATGTTTCCTACGTGTTGGAACTTTGATATAAACCCTTTCACTTCCTTATATTAATCTCTTCCTTTAAGGTAGAGATTTTAATATTCATTTTATAGGCCAGGAGACTGAGTCTTGGACAGGTTAAATAGCATGACCAGGACAACTAGCTAGCAAGCCTCTGGCCTTTCCTCTTTGCCACAGTTGCTTCTTTTCCATTGATGAATAGCTGCACCCACAAAGATGCACCGTATCTCGACTTCTACAGAACCACAGAACTAGAAGTTCAACTCAAAAGGTCTGTGTGTGAGTAAGTGTATAAAACAACCATAACATGTATATTTATACACACGTATATGACTATTATAATTTTCAGTGGTTATTGTATGTATAATCTTAAACATCTTTCAAAATACTTCCCATGTATTATTTCATTTGATCTTCATAACAAAACTACTAGGCAAGTATTATTATCCCATTTTAAATGGAAGCAACCTAAGTGTCCATCAACAGGTGAATGGATAAAGAAGATGTGGCACATATATACAATGGAATATTACTCAGCCATAAAAAGAAATGAAATTGAGCTATTTGTAATGAGGTGGATGGACCTAGAGTCTGTCATACAGAGTGAAGTAAGTCAGAAAGAGAAAGACAAATACTGTATGCTGACACATATATATGGAATTTAAGAAAAAAAATGTCATCAAGAACCTAGGAGTAAGACAGGAATAAAGACACAGACCTACTAGAGCATGGACTTGAGGATATGGGGAGGGGGAAGGGTAAGTTGTGACAAAGTGAAAGAGCGGCATGGACATATATACACTACCAAACATAAGGTAGATAGCTAGTGGGAAGCAGCCGCATAGCACAGGGAGATCAGCTCGGTTCTTTGTGACTGCCTGGAGGGGTGGGATAGGGAGGGTGGGAGGGAGACGCAAAAGGGAGGGGATATGGGAACATATGTATATGTATAACTGATTAAATTTGTAAAATAAAAAAAAATATGAAAAAAAAAGGAACGAAATTAAGTTATTTGTAGTGCGGTGGATGGACCTAGAGTCTGTCATACAGAGTGAAGTAAGTCAGAAAGAGAAAAACAAATACTGTATGCTAACACATATATATGTCATCTAAAAAAAAAAAAGAAAAAGTTCTGATGAAACTAGGGGCAGGACAGGAATAAAGACACAGATGTAGAGAATGGACTTCAGGACACAGTGGGGCAGGAGAAAGGTAAGATGGGGTGAAGTGAGAGAGTGGCATGGACATATATACACTACCAAATGTAAAATAGATAGCTAGTGGGAAGCAGCCGCATAGCACAGGGAGATCACCTAGAGGGGTGGGATAGGAGGGTGTGAAGGAGACGCAAGAGAAAGGAGATATGGAGATATAGGTATATGTATAGCTGATTCACTTTGTTGTACAGCAGAAACTAACACAACATTGTAAAGCAATTATACTCCAATAAAGATGTTAAAAATAGTATATTAAAAAAAAACTAAGACTTGGGAGATATCTTGACACAGTTTCTACAATGATCAATGCTCTTCTCTTACTTGCATTGTTAATTTTCTTTTCCTTTTAGATCCTTCCCATCAGCACATGAGTGTGCTTGGTGCCCAGCATTACACCTTCAGCCACTGCTCCATGCCTCCCCTTCCTTCACAGCAAGACCTCTTGACATCTTCCATATTTGCTGGTCCAACATTCTCAGCTTCACTGGAACCCATTTCAACCAGGCTTTTGGCCCCTTTCCTCACCAAGACTCTCAACAAGGTCACCAAGGACACTCACGTTGCCTGACCCAATGGTCAGCTCTTGGTATTTATACTACTTGGCTTCCTAGTGTCACTTAACTGCATGGATCTCTTGAATAATTTTCTTTCCTTCACTTCCGGGACAGCATCCTCGACCAGTTTTCTCACTTCTTTTGTAGCTGCTACTTCTCAGTCTCCTTTGCTGTTTTCTTTTCATATCTTTAACTCTCAAATTAAATAGCCAGAGGCTTAGTTCTTTAATCTCTTCTCTATTCACACTCCAGCCTCTTGGCTTTAAGGACTATCTGTGTGTTGAGCATGGACCTCCCCTCTGAACTCCAGACACATTTATTGAGCTGGATCTTGGCATCTCCTCTTGGATGTGTCATAGGCATGTCAAACACAACATGTCTTAAATGTCCTTTTATTCCCCTCTAAACTTGTTCCTCTTGCTGTGTAACCCCAACCTTATAAAAAAGGTGACTGAGAGTTATTCTAGACTACTTTTTCTCAGACTCTACTGCTTATCTACCAGAAAAGCCTACTGGCTCACCTTCAGAGTATATCCAGAACCTGACTCCTTTCATCCCTTGCTTCCATGGCCACCACCATTATTTCTCACCTGGGTTATTGCAAGAGCTTCCTGCCCAGTGTCCTAGCTTCCATTCTTGGCACTGAAGGACAAGCGATTCTTTTAAGTAGAGTTAGACCCTGTACTTCTGTACTCCACAACCTCCAGTAGCTTCTGTCATGGATTTAACTGTGTCCCTCCAAAATTCATATGTTGAAATCCTCAACTCTTATAATTCAGAGTATGACCTTATTTGGAGAGAGGGTCTTTACTAACTTAAAATGACGTCATGAGGGTGGACCGTAATCCAACACGACTGGTGTCCTTATTAAAAAGGGAAATTTGGACACAGACTCAAATACAGGGAGAATGTCATGTGAACATGAAGACGGCCATCTACAAGCCAAGGAGAGAGGCTTGCTCCAGATTCTCCCTCAGGAGGAATCGACCCTGCCAACACCTTGATTTTGAAATTCTAGCCTCCAGGATGGTGAGACAATAAATTTCTGTTGCCTAACTCACCCAGTTCGTGGTGACTTGTTACAGCAGCCCTAGTAAACAAATAGCTTTCCTTCTCCTCAGAGTAAAAGTAAGGTCTCTTCAGTAACCCACAAGCCCCTTCACTGCTGGGCCCAGTACGTTTCTGAGTTCTCCTCCCACTGCTTTCCCAGATGCTCACTCTGCTCCTGCCTGACGGCCTCTTTGCTCTTCCTTGAACAAACCATTCCTGCTCCCGCCTTACTGCACTTTCTCTCCCCTGCAGGGAACGTTTTCCTTCCAGATTGTTCCATGGATTACTCCCTCATGTTCTTGGTCTATATTCAGATGCTACCTTTTAGGTGTTTTATTCCTTTTGGTATTTAGAACTAGCTAACTTACTCAATATTTTCCCTGTTTATTTTGTTTATTATCTGTTTTGCCTCACTGAAATGCCAGCCACATGAGGTCAGAAATTTTTGTCTGTTGACTGTTGAGTTTAAAACAGCTTCTGGCAGGTAGTGGGAGATCAAAAATATTAGTTGAATGAATGAGTAAATCATAAGCATAAGCTCTACACTGTCATCTAAATGTACCCTGTATGGGAGGCTCCGCATGCCTCCTGAAAACTGGGGGGGTGGGGGAACTCTAGCTTATGATCACAGTAGTGAAGAAAATGCTTCCACTGAGTAAATACCGCCAAAGGAAGCAATGAGTACAGCTACTATCCTTGAGAGATTGCAAACTAATCAGGTAGACTAAACATACAATGCAAGAAAAAAATAGACTAGATCTACGGAAGAGCATATCAACAGGAGCAGTTACATCCAGCATGGGCTGACTTCTAAAAATGGTGAGTCAAGGAGCTTTATCAGAAAAGCATCTGTTATGTAGAAATAAATCAATTCATGCCCAAAACTAGAAAGTACTTTTAAGGATATGCTCATCTACACGTTATAGAATAAGCACATTTGAGGAATGTTTATGAGAAGGTCTCAAGCACATGTATTGGGAATGTTTAGTCTATAATGTGGGCACACGAAAAATATTTCTCAGCAAATGCTTTGTCCCTCACATAAACACAGTTCCACCAAGTAGCAGCACAAGCAACTTAAAAAAGAGAGAAAATTGAAACTGCTAGGAACTCTCTGAACAGGCAGAAGGTAATCACCATACTGGGATCTGGCCACCACCTGATGAAAACCAATTAAATTTTGCAGAGGTGGTAAGTGACAGAGGGAAACAAAGTTAACTGGAAAATAACCAGTGACATTTGCTATCACTCTTTCTGCTGTTCTATTTCTCTCTTTTTTATTTTTTCCTCTTCCCATCAAAATTCCCCTCTAATTTCTTAGATGAGTAATTAAACCCTGACCTCAGGTATAAGTCCCAAAGGCATTTATCAATAAGAATTAACCAGGAGCTAACTTCTTCCTAGTTTTGATGTGGATTCATCACGTGATCTCAAGCTGTCTATAAAGTGTTTTACATTCTTTGGAAGAAAAGCACTACACAAAGCAGAGGATTATTATGGTAGCAGATACTACTATTAGTTGCCTAAAAATAATCCCAGTCTCACTTCTGATATTTAGAAGCTTCTATTTTTCTCTTTCTCTGTTTTCTTTTTTTTTTCCTCTTCCCACTCATTAAACATTCCAGTAAAACAATAAGCAAGCTCTTGGGGGTAGAATAAATTCAAGATTCAAAATAGCAAAACATAGCTGCGTGAATCTACATGAGTGTGGACATTAAGGAACTTGGTAGTGAGTGTTCAACACATCGAGGTAGTAAGGGAATATGCAAATTTCTGGAAGAATAGTCCAAAAAAAGGGTGCTTTGCATTACTTTGGAAGGCATTATATTCTTTAAATGTAATATACATTACATCTAACCACATTCCAGAAGCACAACGACAAGGCGAAGCAGCTTCATGAGACCAAACGACACATGTCATTAGAATGTAGTGAACTTGATCCATGTATCCCTAAGTTCATTGCTCTTCACTTTGTAATTCAGAGATAAGAAGTACTTCACAGTGGAGAGTATGCACAGAAGTAGCTTCATGTTGCATTACACTAGATTGTTCATTCTTGTGGTAAAGTATTTGAATACCTCCAATACATGTATATTTATTCAGAAATTACTTAACATACGAAATAGTATATACATTAAAACATAGAAAATAGGACCAGAATGTCCTAAAAATAGAGCACTTTAAAGGATGAAGATAAAATCGGCAATACTTGCTGGCTTCATTTTTTTTTTTTTTTTTTTTGCGGCACGCGGGCCTCTCACTGCAGTGGCCTCTGCCATTGTGGAGCACAGGCTCCGGACGTGCAGGCTCAGCGGCCATGGCTCACGGGCATGTGGGATCCTTCCGGACTGGGGCACGAACCCGTGTCCCCTGCATTGGCAGGTAGACTCTAAACCACTGCGCCACCAGGGAAGCCCATGATGGCTTCATTTTATTGTGAGTTAACAGACGGGCTCAGCATAAACTCAGCCAAAGCTCATCTTTAATGATAATGAAAGTGAGTCCCTATTTCAAATAGTCTTCTTGATAATTTCAAATGTTTTCTGCCCAATTCTTCTCAGGTGTGATGAGACTATCAATGTTCTAAGTTCACAATGCAGTTGACAAAGAACTTCCCAGGAAGAGAAAGGTCAATGCTGCCATCTTTGCTGGTGCTTACTTCACCATGTTACCTTTCATTGTGAGCCCTTTGCAGGATTAATTTTAAGCCCATATTTTGTGATGGTTGATTTAATTAAAACTAGATGGTCCGGGAGGATCCCACATGCCGTGGAGCGGCTGGGACCATGAGCCATGGCCGCTGAGCCTGCGCGTCTGGAGCCTGTGCTCCGCAGCGGGAGAGGCCACAACAGTGAGAGGCCCGCGTACCGCAAAAAACAAACAAAACAAAACAAAAAAACTAGATGATATCATCCTTAAGTCCTTTCCACAAGGGCTCACGTAAATGCCATACACTGAAAAGTGCTAAGAGCAGCAGAAGGATGCTGGTGGACCTCCTCTTCCTCCCTCACCTGACTTCCTACCATGGACACAAGGAGACGTGGCAATCCACATCATACATGTTAGTAAAGCTCAAGATCTTTCTTATTTTTAGATAAATGCAGAAGACCTAATATACTGCTTTCCAGTTGTGCCTGTGAAGCCATGCACATTGGACATCGCTGCTCTAGGGAATTTTTCAAATGTGCCTACTAATTTTGAAAACACATTGAAGACATTTTGTGACTCTGGTAGTACCCTGTTTTAATTTTCAGATATCTCCATGAAAATATCAGACTGGAATAAAGCTATCAAGCCAAGACTGGTCTACCTTTTCCCCACTGAGGTGACAAAATAGCCAAATCCAGATTTTACAGTTATCATGTTTTGGTTTTATTCCTGCCACCAGCTGATAAGAATTCTGCATCAACAATGTTATGTCTATAATCCTTACTATTTCTTTTTTAAAGGTTGATCATGTAAGTTATTTCTCTGGTATAGGACTTACAGAATGAGTGCAGTGAGTGAAGTAATCTTTCAACTATTAAATAATTAAAAGTGTATTCAGCTGTACAGCAGAAATTAACACAACATTGTAAATTAACTATATACAATAACAAAGTGTATTCAGGAGTAAACTATCGATACAGGCAACAATGTGGAAGATTTTGAAAACATTACGGAAAATATTCCAGAAAAGTCAGGTTAATCCATCATGATAGAAATCCGAGTGGTAGTTGTCTCTTCACGGGTAGAGAGGTGGGCTTGACTGGGAAGGCGCGTGTGGGAACTTTCTGGAGTGAAAAAAATAGTTCCATACCTGATAGACAAGTGAGTTAAATGAGTGTTTGCATTTTTCAGAACTAATTTATTTGTACAGTGAATATCTACACATTCAATTGTATGTAAATTATGTCAATAAAAATATAAGTGCACTGTAAAACAGTTTCTAATGGTGGATTTATGCCATCTTATGATGTCTTATTCAGCACCTGAATAGCTAGTCCCATTTAGTCACAATAAAATGAAGAGCTTTCAGCTGGTAAAATCTGTATATTAGGTGTCAAAATAGAGTGGTAATAATAGTAATAATAAGGGTAATAATAATATAGGGTTTGTTGTTTTTTTGCATATGCCAACCACTATGCTGTTGTTAGCCTATGCAGAAGAAAACACTCAGACATAGACAATTTGATTTGCCAGAGAATTCCAGATCTTTGTTACTCCAAGAAAAATTAAATAAAAGCAACAGTTCTGTATTTCACACCTATTGTGTCAAATTTACAGCGCTGTTTGGGTAAAAAGATGTAAGGCGTGATCTTTACCTTCAAGCAGAGCTCAAGAGATGCACAAATAGAGGCCATCAATCGACAAGGGAGAGGTACTAACAGTAAGTGCAAAGTTGGAGATGGCTGCCACTGGGCCACCAGTCACCTGATTTGGCACAAAAATAAAGATTAGGACCTTTAACTTGTGTCAGGTAAGAGAGGCCAACCACAGAGCTGGGAGGTCTGAACTTGAGAAGAAAAAGGTATCAGTTGATTTGTAAAACCGGAAGAACTGACACAGATGGAAAAGAGCTGGAGTAAAGAAGAAAAGATGCAAACCGTGGTAGATAGATGTGCAGGGAAGTGAGAAAAGCAGAGGAAATCAGTCAGCAGCTGCTGCATGGGCTTATCATACCATCAACGGTCACCCTGCTAGTGACAGCTGCTGCCTTTTCTCCCATGGCTTCTGCCTGCAGCTCCTGCTGGGGTCTCCTTCTCAGAGCTGAGCTGCAGGCAGGTTCTCACGTGGGGGAAGAACTCGGATAAGGGGAGTCAGGGCCTGCTACTGATGGGAGAGAAGGCAAGTCCAGAGAACATGGTCCACCTTGGACGCCCTTTTCTCTCCATTTTTCTTTCCTACACTTCCTCTAATTTTCATCATCCTGGTCTCAATAGCCTTGATAAAAAGTTGAAAAGAGGCTTCCCTGGTGGCGCAGTGGTTGAGAGTCCGCCTGCCAATGCAGGACACACGGGTTCGAGCCCTGGTCTGGGAAGATCCCACATGCCACGGAGCAGCTGGCCCCGTGAGCCACAATTACTGAGCCTGCGCATCTGGAGCCTGTGCTCCGCAACAAGAGAGGCCACGATAGTGAGAGGCCCACGCACCGCGATGAGGAGTGGCCCCTGCTTGCCACAACCAGAGAAAGCCCTCGCACAGAAACGAAGATCCAACACAGCCATAAATAAATAAATAAAATTTTTAAAAAAAGTTGAAAAGGCCCATGTTTAGGAGAATGAACTTGGAGGATCTGTGCTCTTCCTGTGGACTTCTGCTCTGTGTATTTTATACTCTCCAAGGAAGAGGTTTTGGTTTTTTATTTTGTTCTGTTTTCTGCTATAGAGCACTGTATTTAGGAAGAGCTCTGGAGTCCAATCATACCTCAGGCCACAGGCTACCTTCAGGCCCAACCCACAGACTTCTGCCAACGTCTGAGACACTGCTCTCCTGTCTATTGGTTCTGTCCACAGCTGTAGTTACACTACTTCAAATGGGACAGCCTAGGAATAAAAACAACGTCAACAACCCCTTTGATGATTTTAGTTCAGAAGGAAGCACTGGACAGAGCAATCTATTAGGGTTTCATGGACTCTTCATCTGTGCAGTCAGGAACTTCTAGATTCCCCGTAGTCATATTCATTGAAACAAAGAGAATAACATGTTTATCCTCAATAAAACACTTCGTGTAAGTTTTCAAGAACACATAGTTCAAATACAAACCTAAGTTTAAAACAAAGTTTACAAATTATGCACCATAAGGTCTCTAAAGCGCTGGCTTTGTACTGACATACAATCTAAGCACAGTACAACTTGTCAATTTTAAGAGTACAATCTGATAAGTTTCACAAATGCATATAGTGATGGTACCACCAGCACAATCATGATATATAATATTTCCATCACCTTAAAAAGTGTCCTCATGTCCCTTTGCAGTCAATCTTCTCCACCCACACACCAGTCCTCAGCAGCCACTAATCTCCTTTCTGACACTATAGTTTTGCCTTTTCTAAAGTCTCATATAAATGGCACCATGCAGTATGTGGTCTTTTGCATCTGGCTTCTTTTGCTTAGCATACATCTTTTGAGGTTCATCCATGTCCTTGTTTAAAATAACTTCAGGGTTGTATACAGCTTTGGCTCTGGGTTCAAGGGCAATACGACTTCAACATTATTTGTAAGTTCTGTTTGATGATGCAGATGATTTTTTTCTATCAACAGAGTTTGAAATGCCTCCAGATCATTAGACAAAATATTTCTGTTTGTCTCTCCATTCACCCTGTCTTCATTCACTTGCTTTTTCTCCCAACAAGGAATAAGAGACAGAAAGGGTGTGAGCGAAAGCCATTGACCCAGGTAGCAATTCATCTTTCCTACTGGGTCATGTTCTGCTTCCTTTGAAGTTTGGCGTGGTCACATGACCTTTTTGGCTAATGAAATGTGAGTAGAAGTGAGGTCTGCTTCTTCCAGAGGGAAACTTTAAGAGCTTCTGTCCTCTTTTCCTGCCCTCGTGATTATAGGAGCACGTGTAGCGAGAGACGCTGGCTCCATGACTGATGACGATCAGCACAGCCCTCTGCCAACTGTGCTTGACATAAAACATGAGCAGGAAATAACAAACCTTAGCCACCGAGCAATTTTAGCATTGGCTGTTACTGAAGTGTACTAGCATACTAGTCAATCCTAACTGTAAGAGGAAGCAAATGACCTGGCTATGTGATTGACATACATAAATACTGATTGTCATCTTTCAATCAGAGGATTCTTCTTCTTTTTTTCTATTTTATTCAGCAGCTCCAAAATAAGCTTCTTTCTTTATGATCCATTGCCTAAAATTTGCATTGAAAGATTGAACGTATTTATTAAACATTCAAAGCAGCTTGTTCAACTTGACCTCTGATGGCGATTGTCAAAGAGAGTGTGTCTTTTCTACTGACATTTGACTTTAAACAGAGTGTAATAAGCATGAAATAATTTCTCCATAGAGGGACACAATAATGAACACTGTCAGGCTCTGTAGCAGAGAATTCTAGTGTTCACCAATATCTATGCTGTCCTCTTCTTCATGGGCACAGCCAGAATGCTGCTTCCAACCCCCTGGCGTGTGAGTCACTTTCCAGTCAAGGCAGTTAAGAGCAGATACGTTTCCCCATATTTTACCTCTTTCCTTGGTTGAGGACAAGGCATTAGAAGAAGGTAGAGCAACGTAAAGGAAGGAGCCTGGGTCGTTACATGACAGCTAGCAGCAAAGTCCACCCACCTAGTTCCCACCCCACCAACTTGCACTGGGCACTGTCATGAGCAAGAAATAGACCTTTACTTTCTTAAACCCCTGGTTTAGGGTTTGTTTGTTACATCAGCTAACATCAGTTATTCTGACTAATACAGGACCTAATCCCTTAACAATGCTACAGCACTATAGTTTGAAAGCACCATACATACCTCTATCCAATTTCATCCCACAAACCTCTGAGCTCCACTCCATTCATGAAGAAACAGAAGTTACATGGCTTGTCAAAGCCATGTACGTGATAAATGGTAAGTATCAAAATTCATGTCCTCTCCTAAACCTAGTGCTCCTACCATGCTGTGCAACAGCAATCAAAGGCTGCAGTGTCTTGGCAATTTACTGCCTCAGATTTAACCAAATTAAATAGACATATAACAGAGAATTGGCTTAAGCAAATGTGGGTTTTGGTTAAGTCATCTCTTTAAGGCTCTGTCTCTGGATCTGATATGGAACTCAAGGCACACACGGCAGGCAACCAGGAGGAGATCAGGAGCAAACAAGAAACTGTAAGCGAAAGCCGAGACCCCACAGGAACAGACTGTTCTTGTTGTGGCTGTTCTTGTTACCCCTAACTTTGGTGATGTGGGTATGCTACAGCAGTCAGCCCTTCATCACTGACTGTGTCATGTGCTTTGGTTTGTACTGAACTAAAGAGAGGGTTGCCCAGATACCAGCTTGGGGACAGCCCATTCATTGGAACAGCCACACCTGGATAGTTCTGAAGCCCTTGGAATCAGTGACTACATGGTGTTTTCCAAGAAATCAGGGAGTAAAAGTAGAATATGTCAACACACTTGTACCCCACCCTTCTTTTAATCTCTCGAATGTGTGAAACTCAAGAGGAATTCTCCTTCTCTAAAATTCCCAGCCAGCTCTTGAAAAATGAAACTTCTTTGTTCCAAGACTGTGGATACCAGAGTCTCAAATGCCAAAGGAGGCTTGCCAGACAGGGAGCATGTTTCTTGAGATCAGTCTTTCTGCTGATATAGCCGAAGGGCAACCTTTGCTGGTTGGCTTTAGGGGAAACAGAAAACAGGCTCCTGGTGACTTTCATTCTTATGATTCAGTCATTCTGGGTCACTGTTCCTGGGTTTCTATTCCTTTGTCTCTATGGTCCTGCCTTTAGGGAGCTTTTTTGCGGTACAGGGTATCTGGTGCCCCAGGGGTCCTCTGCAGCGGGTTGCCCCCACCTAGTCAGTCCCTCCTCAGAAGCGGCCAGCTCCGCCTCCCTCCCAGCCCAGTGAAGAGTTTTCCTGATGGCTCACCCATGTCTCAACACAGTTCTTGTGATTCTTGATGCCAAAACAGCAGTTCTCAGGGTTTGGCCTCCTTGATGAAAGGCAGGAGAAGATGGCAGCCACACAGAACCCAAAAAGCCTTATCTCATTTCTAAAACAGCTCAAATGTTTCCCCTAAAAAGATTACTACAGAAAGTAGACAAGACACAATTAGTCAAGATGGTCCAGATTGGGTTTCTCGAGTGTGTTCTGCTGTGTGTGTGTGTGTGTGTGTGTGTGTGTGTGTGTGTGTGTGTAGGAGAGAGAAAGTACAGAGGAGAGTGATAGGGGGCTTGGGAATAATATACCTGCACATAGAACTTATGATGGATCTGAAAAGGGAAGGGTTAAAGAAGAGAAAATTAGTCTCCCCCAATTTACTGGGGACCCCAAACTTGTTGATCATTCAGATCTTACCTAAGATTTAGAGATTTCAGAGGTCTAATAGTTATTAGTATCAAAACTTGCTACCACAAGAGTACAACTTGCTGGTACGACCCAGTTTCATGTTTTTCTCCAGCCCCAGGCGCTTCCAGAAACCTGCTGCCCTTGCTCCCCATGGCTTTGCCCCCATTTCACGCCCACTCAGTCCCCTCCACACAAGAGAAGCAGACAGACAGTAAATTGTGCCTAAATACACCTGGTCCAGGTTCATCCACCTGCCCAGTTTACCAGTTCTTCTTCGCTGATTGATGGGCAATTTGGTAACCATGAATCAGGAGGATTATTAAATGGAGTGTTGGGAAATATTTGGTGCCAGCTATCTGCATTTCAGCCTTCAACTTTTAAAGAGGATTTACCTTTCAGTTCACATGTTATTGGAATGATTAATTGATGGTCAGAACCCAGAGATAAACACACTCTCAGCATAGAACACTTGGAATAGGCTTAGACATCAATTCCAGGACATCTAATCCAACTCTTCAGTAAGTTCATATTTAGATCATTTGGAATAATGTATACATGTTTGATTTTAAAAATTCCTGATTTTTATGACTAACAAGTCTCTCCACACATGCTAAAATCATACTTAGAAGGATTGATACTGGGGAAAGGTCTACAAGATCCATTATCAAAGCAGCATCATTAACCTTATAAAATTATTGGCAATGAACTTATAAAACAAGCCCTCATTCCCACTATGCATTGCTGAAGAGCTGCTTTCCTTTTGTTTAAAGTTTGGACCAAATAGCTGTGTACATTATAACTAGAAGGATTTAGGCTTTACATGATTATGCTAATAATATTTAGAACCAAGTGAACTTATTAATATATTTAATTCCTGAGGACCATTTACAAAAAAAACCCCACAAGGTCAAACATGATGTTTGGATAGCAGAGGGTCTAAAAAACAATGCAGTTAGAAGGAGTTACTTGATTCACACAAGCAATCCTGGCTTCACAAACCCCACAGTACACACACCCCAGGAGTTACTTATTTGCAGGGGAAAATACTCTGTGTGTGTGAGATTCTGATTTAGTACTCAGTTAGCCAAGATTATCTAATTGATTGGATATTTCCATTTTTATTTGAATCATTATTATTGCAGCAACATAATGTTTGGTAAAAATGACACAAGAAATTAGAAAATAGTTTTGATCAATCATATCTAATGGAGACGGTATCATCCTTTCGTGCTTAAGATTATAAAGCTATTTTGCAATGGACTTTCCCATCTGATGTTTTGGTATCCATTTTCACCAACTTTCCAGATCAATTTTGCTATGAAAGCTACTAAATCTGTAGCTATTGTTCATTTTAGGAGGTGTAGATTCGGATTCATGCACAACTTACTTTTTTCAAAAGGTTACATAGCAACAGAATTTTAGTATCTTTTTTTGTTTTTTTTTTTTTGTTTTTTTTTTTTTGTTTTTTTTTTTTTTTTTTTTTTTTTTTTTTTTGCGGTATGCGGGCCTCTCACTGTTGTGGCCTCCCCCGTTGCGGAGCACAGGCTCCGGACGCGCAGGCTCCGGACGCGCAGGCTCAGCGGCCATGGCTCACGGGCCCAGCCGCTCCGCGGCATATGGGATCCTCCCAGACCGGGGCACGAACCCGTATCCCCTGCATCGGCAGGCGGACTCTCAACCACTTGCGCCACCAGGGAGGCCCGAATTTTAGTATCTTTTTGAAACTCTTCCATTAGAAAAAGAATCATTTCTTGCCACCCCTGTCAGCTCTTCACCTTGGATTCCACGAGGCCCCTGCTTCCCAGAGTGTATGTTTGGAAATGTTTGGATATGTTCTCTTGACCGCCCCTAATAAACTATTTGCCAAATAACTGAGCCCAAATAAGAAGTCTTAACTTTGGATTTTTCACTGCCCAGCCAGTGTTCAGGACATCACAAAATAAAGCAGAGGAAGGAGGAATTCAGGAGCCCGGGAATGTCTGAGTGTTGAGTCTATCTGTGCATTTTCATTCCATGTTATAATTATCCATTTACATAAATCTCCACCAGAAAGAGCATTTTGTATGCTGGGGTCATATCTCTTTCATCTCTTTAACTCCATAGACAAGCACAGAGCCTGATCCGGTTCACGGTTCAAATTTGTATCAGCATAATTTAAAAGAAAAAAATATATCCTTTTATTTCCTTTTTCACATTTCTAAGCCTTTCTCTCAAGTCAGCCTGAAATATCATCTACAGGGTTGTTGAGATGGGAATGCAAAGAGAAAGAAAAAGTCATTTGTTCATTTATTTTTAAAAATTACCAGAATATGATTTTGCATCAAGTCTTGGGAGCTAGGCTTTGTCAAGAGTGAAAAGGATTTTCTAAAGAGTTTCTGAGCCTTGGGTGGGTAGCTAATGATGCTGGCCTGCAAGATTGCCACTGGGTTCACTGTGGTGGCCAGAGAGAGTCCCAGGGACCAGTTGCAGCCACACTTCCGGGGGATTCTCAGCAGCAAAGCTGAAACAGGCCAGGAAAAAAGGAAGGAAATAAGAATACCTGTATCTATACATCTCTATAGATATGGATAACTATATAGATATCAATATCTAACAAATTATATTTCATTTCCTTATCTTCATTGGTTACTGATTTGAACATGGTAAAACGTTCTATGAACACTCAAAGTAATGAAAGCTACAAAGTAAGAACATCTGTCCGTATGTTTTCATTAATGACATAAGATACAATATGGACAAGAGTATGGATTTAGATGTAGCTATAGATAGAGATACAGTATAGACATTATATTTGGGGCAAGATGGGTGGAGCTGGAAGAACAAGAGATGGTCAATTCATGGTCTACTTAATATTCTGAAAGTGTTTAATAACCTGCCTTCTCAATGTCTTTCTCTTTTGTAGGTCAGAAATATGTGAGGAGGAGTAGGTTTACTTTTTTTTTCTAATATGGATGTGCTCATTCATTTATTTTTTTTAAAAACAGTTATGCTGGGACTTCCCTGGTGGCACAGTGGTTAAGAATCCACCTGCCAATGCAGGGGGCACAGTTTCAATCCCTGGTCCGGGAAGATCCCACATGCCAGAGAGCAACTAGGCCTGTGCGCCACAACTACTGAGCCTGCACCCCACAACTACTGAAGCCCGTGCACTGCAACTACTGAAGACCACGTGCCACAACTACTGAAGCCCACATGCCTAGAGCCCATGCTCTGCAACAAGAGAAGCCACTGCAATGAGAAGCCCGTGCACCACAACAAAGAGTAGCCCCTGCTCACCACAACTAGAGAAAGCCCACGCGCAGCAACAAAAACCCAATGCAGCCAAAAACAATAAATAAATAGATGAAAAAACAAGAAAATTAAGCATATGAAAAGAGTCAATAAAACAAAAAAAAACAGTTAGGCTTATTTTGTGCCAAGAGTTATGCTTGGAAGCCACTGAGGGATTTTAAGCAGGAATGACATGTTATTTTTGACTTTGGAACATGACACATGACTTTGTTTTTCTCCCAGCGCTGCTTTCAGATGTGTTTGCCAGATCCTTTGTCCTCAACCTTTAACAACATCTCTAGAGGATCCTGTAGGTTTCCAGTCAGGTTCAGCTATAAGAACAGTCTTGCTTTGACAATGGACTCATTTACAGATATTAAAAAGTCCAGTAGAGTCTACATACAAACAGCAATCTCACAATCAATCCACAGCTTCTTCTTTTCCTTCAGCTCAGTCCTGAGCTGGGGCTTGGAGCCTGCTGTTTGTTCTATCATTTCTGTTTTGGCTCCTCCAGGAGAAGATTTGAAGGAAGTGGGGATTCAAGGAAAAGAGGAAAGTGTCCTTCTGCGGGTTCATTTTCAGATTTGGAAGACTCTGTAAGCTCTCTGTACCATGTACTTCCCTGACATGGGTGATGTTTTCCAGAGATCAGCACTTGTGAGACCTCCCCAGCTCCTGTGTCCAAAAGCGTATCCTCCAATCCCTTTCTCCTGGCAGGTCAGGATACCTTAAAGATGGCAGTAGTCTAGCTTCCCTCTGTGACATGACTTTCCCATGAAAATGTGTGTATCCTTGCTGGGAATTCAGGCTGACCCACTGGTTCTTCTTTTCCCCCAGTTGAGTTGTCTTCAGACTACTCCAGGAGAAAAGCAGACATCTGCCTCTATCATCACACATGTTGGCAAACTCCAGAGGATACAAGTCAAGTTTTCCCGAGAACCCTCTGCTCCAAGCTAATGTCATTCAGTGAACATCAAGCTGGGAAGTGAGTGTCCAATGTCCTTCCTTGAAGGCACCTCCACTCTTCATGAACAATTCTTATATCCCACTTTCCTTGACTCAAGGGACAGTGAAGCCTCTTGTCCCGATGAGAAAGAGAAGAGAAAAGCCAAAACATTGTTTTCCTTTACCCCAGGCCTCAATGACCCCCTCTTCCCTGATAACTTATTGAGCTCCAGTCTTCCGTAGACATATTTTGGAGACAGTGTTGGGAGTGAGATCTGCATCTCATTTGGCCTCTTGTCAGTCAGCTGTGGGAGGGAGTGCCTGCTCGTTCCATGGCTCTTCAGAGTGGCCTATGGCTCTTAGTAATGGGATTCCAGACAAAGATCAGGACAAGAGCAAAACCCCATTTCACAATATGCTTCATCTTGTATAAATAGCACCACGATAACACTGTGAAGAACTGAGGTGAAGGAGATGAGACGTGAGAGAGGGATTTCAGGTAGCAATCCAGGTGAGAAATGAATGGAGTCTGAACTGAAGTAGTGGTCATGGGAATGGAGAGGAGGAGATGGATTTGTGAGATATTCATTGAGGTTGAGTGTTGGGTGAGTGACCATGCTGTTGGCAAATACATGACATAGAGAGAGAAGAGCAGGATTTGGGGACAAGCCTGGACCAAACTGGTGAGTTGTCTTGACCTTGCTGAGTTTGAGGTCTCTGGGGGTACTCATGCAGAGAAGCCCAGTGGGCCGTTAGAGGTATAATATGAGGCTCAAGAGAAGCGTTTGACTTGAGGCTATGCTTGGAGGAATCTACAAAATTCAGTTAGTTATTGACACCACAGAAATATTTGGGGTTATCCAGGCACAGTGCATAATATGAGAAGGAAAGGGACCCAATAGAGTCTCAAGAAGCACCTGCATTGAAGGGCTGGGTTGATTTGCCTGGGAGACTGAGGAGGGACCAGAAAGGTGGGAAGAAAACGTTCTCCAAAGGATACTGAAAAGAGGATGCACCACTCTTTTCTTAAACCCTTTAGTATAAACGTCACCAATCACCCTACACGGTACCACTTACACTTCTTTCCCTTGCCCTGTTCTCTTCATCTGCCCTCTAAAGCCAACTCCTTCCTTGATGAGCAATTCCATAGGTCCTCAAAATGACTTAATCACTTTGTAGGGCTTCGACTGCCTCCCCAGAACACAGGCTCCTTCACAAAGGCTTCTAAGACGAGAGATAACTAATTGGAGGAATGTTGTTTCCATTTCTCAGGTGAGCTGCCAGCTTCTCCTGCGGATGGGCAGGGTGCCACGATTCTGCTCTGGTTCTCTGTCTCTCCTCCCCTCACAGTTTGTGGCTGCCCCCTCATAATGGGAGCTTGTGCATTCTCTTCCTCAGCATCCCAAACATTCAGAGGTTCCCAAAGGCTGTGCTTTTAGTGCTGCTCAGTTTTGACAAGGAAATGGAATTGAGTGGACCTGGCCAATTCTTTGCATTGCCAGAAAACGTCTCAGTGTTACTGGCAAACGAGGAAGACGGTCATCAGATATTACAGTGACACTTTGTCATGGGGTTCTTGTTGCTCCTCTTTAGAGAGGGTTATTACAAGACCCTCATAAATCTTCAAATAGAAAGAGACTTCTATTCCCACCGATGGATTTCTATTTGGTGGGACAGAGAAACAAACGGAGAGGAGAATCCTAAGAATGAGGAAGAGAAAAAACATGTTTCTCAAGACACCCCCCAAAGCAAATCAAAGCATTTGGGAGCAAGGAATCCAATATGTAAAGTCTAGTTCACTTATAAAAGCATCAGTTGAGCAAACCTCCTACTTCAATAGTTGGATCCTTTGCCGGCTTAAACCAAAAGGAGTATTTCCCCTTCTGCATGCTCGCCTTCCCCAACTCCCTCCCAGAGCGTATGTCAAAACTCACATCTGCTTTTATTTTCCAGTTCTTTGGAAGTAGCTCACCAATTTGCAACACCCACTCTCATGCCAGAATAACCATGCTATCGTGTGGGTAGGCTCTTGTTTCCACGCCCTATGTAGCTTTGCCAAAGTCATGGAGGAGGCCAGTGGGGAAGCCAGAAATAACACACCCAGCTTCAGACTTTCAGGGCTCTCCACCCGCTGCAGACACACTACTCTTTCTTCTTTCTCTACAAGTGTTCCCTGGCTCTGGTGGGGAGCAATTTTGCTCTTTCAAATGAAACACATAGTCTGTTCCTTAAAAATATCTTGCAAATATGTGTCAATTGCACATAATAAAAATTGCAAACACATGTCTATGTGAGAATATTTAGGGGCACTGTCTGCAAATTCCTAACAGTTCCCTCAGTGTAGATACCTGGGCTACTTTCAGATATATCCGTGTAATTCAGGTATTGGGAAAAATCACAACTTATGATGATAAAGACTTATAATGATAAAGATTATGGAATGATTAAAACCTTTTTCGGGCAGGAAAGTGTTTTCTATATGTAGGTTGAGTGCTTTGAAAATTCAATCTCCAAAACAGGCGATATGATCATAACTATAGTATAAGTGAAATAGAAAACATTTGCGAACTGCTTGCTGTGCATCGCTGTAAAAGTGTCTTTGACTCGACAATAGTGTTGGAACAATAGCAGATATGTACTGAGCACTTGCTGTGTGTACCATGCTCTGGGTCTCTTAATTCTTAGAACAGCTATGAGGTAGAACTATTATTACCCCATTTTAAGGATGACAAAACTGAGATTGAGTTACATTTAACAACTTGTACACAGCACCCAACTCATAAGTCTGTAGTGGGGATAAAAGGTTAATCCAAATTAACTAAATTGGTGGAATCTGTCTTTCGAGGGTTTTTTTTTCCCCTATAAAGAATTTCCCCCCACTAGAGGAAAACGTTCCATCCAAATTTTCCCCCATTCCGCCCTTTACCTGGAAGACTGCCAGGTGTAAATCCAGGTGTTAGGAGTCAAAAAATCAAGTTTCTTTGTCCATAAAGGATGAGCTCACCCAGTCTTAGACCTGAAAATTTAGAATTACTATTGCATATTTTAGCACAGATATTTCCTATTGATGACATTACCATAACGTTTCAATAACTGTCATGAAAAACGTTTCTAGAACACATTAGTTGACTTTCTAATCTTAATAAATAGGATACAACAAAAACACTTCAAAATTGACTGAAGAGGGCCTCCCTGGTGGCGCAAGTGGTTAAGAGTCCGCCTGCCGATGCAGGGGATACGGGTTCGTGCCCCGGTCTGGGAGGATCCCATATGCTGCGGAGCGGCTGGGCCTGTGAGCCATGGCCGCTGGGCCTGCGCATCCGGAGCCTGTGCTCCGCAACGGGAGAGGCCACAACAGTCAGAGGCCCACATACCGCAAAAAGAAAAAAAAAAAAAAAAATTGACTGAAGATTTTGCATTGTCTCAAGTAATCTTTCTGGTCATGGAATTGTTGAAACACATACTAGAAACTATTGAGCTCTGATTGTTTTCTTGCAATTTTTCTCTTTCTCCTGTAAATGTAGCTAAAAACAATTAAAATGAAAGGAATTTGCTATGATTTTACCCCAGATTTTTCAGCGGTACAATAACACATATCAACTATTGGACTCATTTTCTTTCCTACAGAACCTTCTGGATAGAAATGGTTTTAATCTGTCCCATCTCTAAGTGGAGCCCAGTTCAGTGGTCGGAGGCCCCATCTCTTGATTGGCGCAGCTTCCTCTGCCCATTGTTTTTGGAGCATCCTCGGCTTGCAGACTCCAGGGACCTCGTTCCTCGGTTCCCGTCTTGTCTCTGTGCTGCCCAGCTGTTGCCTGTGCTGCTCACCCTCATCCTATGGTAACCCCTCCACCAGGCCCAGCAGCATCTCCCCGCGGCCCCATGGTCCCTACAACTCCTCCTTGCCTTCTACACTCAGTGCCAAACTGGGGACAGACCGTCTCTCAGGAATTCCTCACAACGAAAGCTAGACTTTCACTTTTGACATGATTATACTGAGGATTCGGAGATAATGGAAGAAAAGTGCCCGGTAGATACTATGACCGATGTAAATAATATTATGTGGATTATAATGTAGATATTCACCACATGAGCCCTTAGCAAGGGGTTGTTTACTGGACCACCTCCTTGTGTAGCCACCAGCTCACGCCACACGACAGAGCCAATGTCCCTTCCACCACCGGAAGCATTTTACACCACTGTGCAGGCCACAGTTAATTCAGAGGATGGAGTGAGCTGTCTCTTGACCCAGCCTAAGGCCAGCTTCCTCCTTTTCTTCCTAGGATCATCTTCTCCAGGATGATTGACTATATAAATACTCCTTCCCTTTAGGAAATAGCTCACCCTTTCCACAGGTGTGATCTGCACCTAAGACTTCCAGAAAATGCTACAATACCTCCTTATCCATAGATTTACCAGAGCCTGGGCTATTCCATTTGAAACAACATTGTGTGTGAGAGAAGGATGACCCAGTCCACGATGAACTGCACCAGCCTCTTCCCGACTCCTTCCCAAGCTCTCCACAAGCACGGAGAGATCACCCAGTCCATGTCCTCTCTGTCACGGTTCTGCTTCTCCTGCAAACAAGCATCTTCATCTTCTGCAAATGAAGACGCTGCCAGACTGCAAGCACCAGCCATAGAGCAGCGTGTGGTTAGAGCAACAAGCTAGTCTCCACCATTAACCCAAACCTAGAGACTTCTCTGTCTGTGCAAGAGACATCAGTCTGCTGAAAGATGCACACACACCTGACGACCAGCATGCATTGGCTCGTCAACAATAAGCAAACTTCTCTTCCGTGTCTTTAGATCCTCACCGGAAAAACACAAGGAAGGTTGGGTGTATCTGAGAAGTAACATGGCTCATTGATGCCCTGGGTCATCCAGGGGTGGGTGTCACTTGCTCCCTGGACTTGGTACACCATGCTGCAAGGATCCCACCTGACAGACAAGCCAGCCCATAGGGAAGCGGGGAGTGAGGGGCTCCCTCTGGTCCAGCTGACCACTCCATGCTTCCACCCAACTCTTGCTCAAGGAGCAAAAGGGGCTCAGTGGGGCACCCACGCTGATGCCTAATTTCTGCCAGTGTTCCTATAATAGAAAGTGATGAGTGTCTGTAGCCTGTTGTTTGCTTTACTGTAAAGAGGACTAATAATATTACCAACCCCAGACATTTGTTCTAAGAAATAAATGACACAGAATGCTTTTTCTTACAAAATGCTATACAAATGTGAATTATAATTATTATCTTCTATAATAAGAAACTGTGAGTTTATTCTAGTTCACTCTTTTAAGTACTAAACTGCTGTGTCTATCAAAATATTATGGAATTCTATTCTCTATCATGATTTCTTAGGCTGTTACTTATATTTTCTCCATGTTCTTTCCCCTGAGTTTTGTAGGCGCTCAAGATGGGAAACCTACTGACCTAACATCAGTGTTGTTGGCAGGAGATGCCTTTTTTCCCCCAAGTACACAGGTTTATGATACCTGCAGATCATCTCTAAAATGTCTTGTTTCTATCATGATTTTGTTGTTTTTGAAACATTCCCCGAGACTGTTCCATATCCAGGACTCACATCTACAGTTGCTTTGAAACTGTATAGTTGATCAAAATAATTGGGGGAACAACTGAGAATAAGTATAATTTCTAAGTCAGCATGGTGTCCAAGTTAGCATCCTGGCCTCTGATCTAACACTTAAACCAAACCTTTGCCTGTGAGAACTCACCCCACACAATCGTTTCATTGTTATTGAATGCGATGAAAAGATGACCCTGAAAATTCAAACACTCTTCCCAGAGTTTTCTTTTTAGACCACCGCCTTATTTTTGCAACTGAAACATTTGAGATTTGTGCCTTTCTCTTTATGAAGCGTGAGAATTCCAAAAGGTCACACTCTCTGAGGTTTCCTTCCATCTATTTTCACATTCTGTGAACCTTTGTAAAATGCTTTGTTGGGTCCACTGAAGGGCATGTGAGACATGGTCTCTGTTCTTAGAGTTTCACCTAGTTACTGGGATCCAGAAGACCCAGTAGAGGAAATCTTACAGGTGGTTCCATGGTGAGCCTGGCTACAAATGTAACCTAAATTCAGTGGGACACTGAGTGTGGCTCTAGTGAAGGTAGCTACACTGGGCTGCACTAACAAATAAACCTCAAGATGTCAGAACAGAAGGTCACACCTCAGTTGGGTCACAGCCACAGTCAATTGGCTGGCTCTCCACTGTACAATAATTAGGGATCCAGCCTTCCCAATCTCTGGATGCCACCATCTCACCACGTGGCTCCCAGGGTTGCTGTGGCCAGAGAAGAGAAGGCTGAATAAAGTTGGCACCCCAGTTCCCCGGTGCCTCATCATGCAAGGGACACAAGTCATTTATGGTCACATACCATGGGCCTGGACTAGCCACGTGGTCTCACCTCATCTCTAGTTGGCTGGAAGTTGTAGGGAAGAGCCTGGAGAGTGGAGGGAGCACAACTGGTGCCACCATTGCTAGCTAATTCCTTTGCTTCCCATGGTTAGCACATGATCCTACTTCCACTTCACTGAGAAAAACCAAGTTATTATGACAATCACTTCCTCCTTGCTCATCCCTCCTTTTCCTTGATACCGCAACTCCAAGAGGCTGAAGCAGTGGCTCCCCTCATTTCTAAGGTTTTCTCGGTCACTATGCTCCTTTGCTCTTTGACATTTTTGCTACCTCCAAGCCCAAACTTAATTCTATAAATATCTAGTCTCACTGTTGAAATAAATTAAAGAGGATACAAACAGATGGAGAGATATACCATGTTCTTGGATTGTGAAAATGATTATACTACCCAAAGCAATCTACAGATTCAATGCAATCCCTATCAAACTACGAATGGCATTTTTCACAGAAGTAGAACAAAAAATTTCACAATTTGTATGGAAACACAAAAGACCCCGAAGAGCCAAAGCAATCTTGAGAAAGAAAAATGGAGCTGGAGGAATCTGGCTCCCTGACTTCAGACTATACTACAAGGCTACAGTAATTAAGACAGTGGGGTACCGACACAAAAACAGAAATATAGATCAATGGAACAGGGTAGAAAGCCCAGAGATAAACCCACACACATCTGGTCACCTTGTCTTTTTTTTTTTTTTTTTTTTCTTTGCGGTACGCGGGCCTCTCACTGCTGTGGCCTCTCCCGTTGTGGAGCACAGGAGCCCGATGTGCAGGCTCAGTGGCCATGGCTCACAGGCCCAGCCGCTCCGCAGCATGTGGGATCTTCCCGAACCGGGGCAAGAACCCGTGTCCCCTGCATCGGCAGGTGGACTCTCAACAACTGTGCCACCAGGGAAGCCCGGTCACCTTGTTTTTGATAAAGGAGGCAAGAATATACAATGGAGAAAAGACAGCCTCTTCAATAAGTGGTGCTGGGAAAACTGGGCAGCCTCATGTAAAAGAATGAAATTAGAACACTCCCTAACACCATATACAAAAATAAAGTCAATATGGATTAAAGATCTAAATGTAAGGCCAGACACTATAAAACTCTTAGAGGAAAACATAGGCAGAACATTCTATGACATAAATCACAGCAAGGTCCTTTTGACCCACCTCCTAGAGGAATGGAAATAAAAACAAAAACAAACAAATGGGACCTAATGAAACTTAAAAGCTTTTGCACAGCAAAGGAAACCATAAACAAGATGAAAAGACAACCCTCAGAATGGGAGACAATATTCTCAAACGAAGCAACTGACAAAGGATTAATCTCCAAAATATACAAGCAGCTCATGCAGCTCACTATCAAAAAAGCAAACAACCCAATCCAAAAATGGGCAGAAGACCTAAATAGACATTTCTCCAAAGAAGATATACAGACTGCCAACAAACACATGAAAGGATGCTCAACATCATTAATTATTAGAGAAATGCAAATCAAAACTACAATGAGGTATCACCTCACACCGGTCAGAATGACCATCATCAAAAAGTCTACAAACAATAAATGCTGGAGAGGGTGTGGAGAAAAGGGAACCCTCTTGCACTGTTGGTGGGAATGTAAATTGATACAGCCACTATGGAGAACGGTATGGAGGTTCCTTAAAAAACTAAAAATAAAACTACCATACGACCCAGCAATCCCACTACTGGGCATATATCCTGAGAAAACCATAATTCAAAAAGAGTCGTGTACCACAATGTTCATTGTAGCACTATTTACAATAGCCAGGACATGGAAGCAACCTAAGTGTCCATTGACAGAAGAATGAATGAAGAAGATGTAGCACATAGATACAATAGAATATTAGTCAGCCATAAAAAGAAACGAAATTGAGTTATTTGTAGTGAGGTAGATGGACCTAGAGTCTGTCATACAGAGTGAAGTAAGTCCAAAAGAGAAAAACAAATGTCGTATGCTAACACATATATATGGACTCATAAAAAAAATGGTTCTGAAGAACCTAGGGGCAGGACAGGAATAAAGACATAGACATAGAGAATGGACTTGGGGAGAAGGAAGGGTTAGCTGGGATGAAGTGAGAGAATGGCATGGACATATATACACTACCAAATATAAAATAGATAGCTAGTGGGAAGCAGCCGCATAGCACAGGGAGATTAGCTCGGTGCTTTGTGACCACCTAGAGGGATGGGATAGAGAGGGAGGCTCAAGAGGGAGGAGATATGGGGATATATGTATATGTATAGCTGATTTCCTTTGTTATACAGCAGAAACTAACACACCATTGTAAAGCAATTATACTCCAATAAAGATGTTAAAAAAATAATAATAATTATGTAGTCTCACTCCAACATCTTCAAATACTCACAGCAGGTTATATCTCAAACTCAGAGGTGAAAGAACTAGAATTATCTTAATTTTTAATAATGATTTAATTTCTGTCAGAGTCCCCATTCTGTCAGGTTCATAGAAAACTTAACTTCCTTCAGGTTCTCTTTTATCAAAATTAGACTGAAGTTGCTTCTGATATTTGGCCCATTATGGTGGATCCATTTTCTTTTAGGAGAAATAGCTTTCTTCTGAAATGCCCCTGCCCTACGTGTGTGTCTGAAGGAGAAAGGGGTGGGCACAGGCTAGGGGCACAGGCTGGGGGCAGCAGCCAGGTCTTCCTCACCCTTTGTCCTTCTGTGCGTGTAATTCTGGTCATCATTTGTGATCTGAGTCAGATGCAGCCTCTCCTACAATGTTGCCTCTCAGTCATCCCAACTGAAGTTCTTTACCCCTACTCTGAACCCCTACAGCACGCTTTCTGGGTATCTATCACAGCATTTATCCCATTATATTGTGATTGGGGATATTATGTTTATGTCTTAGTTTTCTTCTGAAACTAAGCTCCTCCTTTCCAGCGAGAGCCATATCTCACTCATCTCTATGTTCACCTCCTAAAATAGTTGCCTGGAAGGTAGGTGCTCCAGACTTAGAGAACAAACTTATGGTTACCGGCGGGGAGTGGTGCAGGGGAGGGATAGACTGGGAGTTTGGGATTGACATGTATGCACGGCTATATGTAAAATAGATAAGGACCTACTGTATAGCACAGGGAACTCTGCTCAATATTCTGTAATAACCTAAATAGGGAAAGAACTTGAAAAAGAATAAATATATGTATGTGTATAAGTGAATCACTTTGCTGTACACCTGAAACTAACATAACATTGTAAATCAACTGTACTCTAATATAAAATAAGGATTTTTAAAAAGTAGGTACTCCTTAAATGTTTACAAAAGAACATCTAAAGTGTAGGTTTATTTAAAAAGCAAATGACTCTACTATCTGAGAGTTGCTTTATATTATTCTAGGGAAAAATATGAGAGGGGAGAGGGAAGAGCTGAAATAAGCTTAGTGAGTCTCTACTACTGATAAAGCTGCGTAATGGACACATAGGGGTTCTTATACTGTTCTATATACTTTTGTGTGTATGTCTGACATTTTTTTAAATCAAATGCTTCATTTCAAAACACTTCAAATAAAATGTTTACTTTTAGAGATAGATTTCCCATTTGTAACAGCTGAGTAGAATAGTTCATTCCAATAGGTTAATTTTAGGATACTGAAAGAATGGAGCCCAAGGATGTATTTTGGCTCCCAGCCCATAGCTCTTTAAAAACTGGAAATTATATACATTTTCATTCACAGAAAGTTTCTCAGGGTTATTTGTAAGTGAGCAAGAACTTGGTGATGTTGGGCTCTGTAACGCTGCTTTCCCCATTTGAAATGCTCTATTCCACTATTGCTATTTCTAGATAAATGTGATTTGCTGACATCATTTCTGCAAATCTGCATGGAATATTATATTCCTATTTTGTTTTATAACTTGAGTCATAAGTGTAACCTTTTATTGTCTCATCTCCCTTTGCTTTTCAACACCTTCTCTGTATATGAAATCATTGTTTAAAATAAGCCTTTTATTTCAGAATAACTTTAGATCTACCAAAAAGTTGTGAAGACACTGCAGAAAGTTCCTCTATTGCCCTACACCCAGTTTCCCCTGTTATTAACATCTTACCTGATACCTTATTATTAACTAAAATCCGTTTTTTATTCAGATTTCCTTAGTTTTACCCACTGTGCTTTTTTTCTGTTTCAAGATCCCATCCAGGATGCTACATTACATTTAGTCATCACGTATGAAATAATTTTTAAGAGGACATTTTTTGTTTCTCTAATCCATGATAGCAACTCAGTGTTTTCCCAGAATATTCATCTTGCCTGGCAAATGTATGATCTCTTTGCTCCCTTTTAAAATATTTTATTGATTAAAAATTTGACTTTGCTTTGGGCAGTCCATTATGCATAGGAAATGGCACTTTGAAATTTCAGGATAGGGAAAAACAAGGTAAAAAACCAGACATCCCCTCTCTCCTTAGAAAGCTGTTTGAGTTGGTCAGTCTGTCAAGCTTTGAGCTCAGGGTTTTTCTAAGCCCCACACAGTGGAAACACCCGAGAGTGAGATAAGGTCCCATTTGTTGATTTGCCTGTCCTTCCTCATCAGGGTAAATTAGTTCAGAACCCCCTGAGAAGATTTTGCTAACAGTAAGGGGAGAAATTATAGCTCCTGGAATCTGGTGGATGGAGGCCTGGTGCCCAATAGCAGGAAATTACATCATTGGTGCAAAGCAAGTGGCACAAAAAATACCCTAGATGAGGAAGAAGAAGGAAGAGAAGAAGGCCCAGACTGGAGACCTCCCACCTTTTACCTTGGGTATCCAACCACATCGATCCCCTCAACTGGCCATGTTGGTGTCTGATTCAAGGCCAGGAAAGATATTACCATGATCCCTGGAGAAGCAGTTACAGTATATTTGCTGATAGAGGAGGGCAATTAAAGGCAGGAAAAAGTTTGCAAGTTATTATATTAAATTTTTGCTCCTTTAAACTATTGTGCCCAGGACAAAGCTCCAGCCCAGGGCCTGGAGTTTCAGGCAGTCTCTGCTTGGTTTTCTCTGACATCACCTAAATGGAGAGCTGAGTGTGCAGGAAGTGACTGTTGCCAGCTTCCCATTGTTCAGCAGGGCCTGCTTGGCTCAGACCCAGGCCGAACATCACTGCCAAGGTCTCTGAGGTCCAGCCAACTGCAAAGTTCAGCCAACCACACTTTCTCCATCCTGATGTCACCACACCAAGTCCATTGTTTCCACCTGTGCTGCTGTCCACCAAACACATCTACTGCTGTGATGATCCTGGGAAAGCACCCAGCTTAATATCAGAAGATCTGGGTTGCTAAAATAGTTTGCAGCTAAACAATAACTCTTGCCTGGTAAATTACAAAAACTCTATTTTAGTGCATCAGAGAGATGCTGAAACAACCAGGACTAGGAACCTCAAGATTCTGAAAAGAGGCCAAACAGTGGAAAATGAGAGTTCCCATCTGCCTGGGAACAGTTGCTGATTCTGGGTTCAGGAAAAGAAACTGAGCTTTCCCCAGGCAGAGGCCACCACAGAAAAAGAAAAACCAACAGAGACTGTGGCAGTCACATGGGGATTAAAAGTCAAAATTAGAGTCTTGATAGACTAAGATCCTGGTGAAAAGAGTGGGTCAGAGAACTAGGCCTAGCACATGGATGGTTCTCCCTTCAAGATAGTTACCTGAATCTGGGAGTTTAAGGAGCTAAGCAAGAAGCTTCTGAAAAGCATAATTCAAGGTTACTGGAGTCATGTTAAAAGAATTTAGTAGCCAACTTGTAGGCAGTTCTACTGGCCAAAGCTGAGATCATTTGAATGTTACAAAAGAGAGTAACCATAATGAATTGAAACATATTAAAAATGTTAAAATCTACACATTCATTATTACACTAAAAAATAGAAACCACAGCAACATCATTGGTCACATTTGAAGAATGCTTGCGAACCAACTCATTATTCTGAAAACTGGCAAAGTGAAAGATGCAAATATTTATATTGTATTTCTTGCCCATGTTTTACCTAAGAGTAAGTACACTTGATGTGTGTGAGTTTTTACTTATAAAAGAATGACAACCAATAATTAAAAATGATAGAATTGGAATATTAGTATTTTGCAAACCCTCTTGAAATAGTGAATCTCCCAGCACTTACCAGGGACTGTGTAAACCATTGAACTTTATGAAGAATGAATCAGGCCAGTCATGCTCCAACCCACCAATCAATCTCAATGTCATTGAAAAGAGAAACAACTAGAGAATACATGCCTCTTGAAGCTGCAGTGGAAAGCCCACCACATCATCTGTAAGCTATTCTTAACCACACATCCAACCTGAATCTAAAAACCTCTGGGTCTAGCTTCCACTTTACAAAAAATAGAAGAGATAAAGAAAAAGGTTGAAAACATAGGGATGCAGGTAGCAAATCCAGAATGTGGGAAGCTCTTCAGAACAAATCGCCCAATTTCTTTAATAAGTATATTGCAATAGGAGAGAGAGAAGAACTGAGAGGGAGAGAACCTATAGATGTGATAGGAGATGTAGCAACCAAATGCATACAGCAAGAACTCTTGGGACAAGAAACACATCGTCATAGTTTCAAAGGTACTGATGATTGAGGATGTGTCATCTGCAAGCAAATCCTGTGGGAGGTCATTGCTACTGGAGGGCGAGTGGGAGACCTCAGAGAGGAAACCACACAAATAGAGTGAGTGGAGGCCCTAATGCCAAGTTTTCCCTCCTTCCACTCATGCTCAAGGTTGACCTGGCTTAAGAAATGTACGGGTACATTTGGGGCATATATGGGGTGTATGGCTTAATGCATGTTACCGCATCTAGGGATCACCTCTCAACCTAATGGTAACCCCAGGTTAAGTTCTCATTATCACAGACTTTACACACTGTGTCTTTATTCATTTCAAATATCATTATTTACCTATGTAAATAATGGGTAAATATGCCAGAAGCATTTTCACATACATCACTAATTTAATATTCATACTACCCTGACTTAGGTATTATCTCTTCTTTACAAATAAAAAAAACAGGCTCCAAGATATGAAAGAGATGAGCAAGGTCACATAGAAAATAAGGCACAGAACCTGAATTCAAACTCCTGGCTACAGATTCTAAGTTCTTTCTCCTTAAAGTCCTTGTTAAGTGGGGAGAAATCAGCCTCTGTTGGGCTGGCTTGACTAATCCTTTCCTGATGAATGATGAAAAATGTCATACCTTCCCTTCTATCCCCAAATTATCTCCATCCTCAGGGCAGTCCTAGAAGACTTGGCACAAAAAGAAGATCTCTTGGAGGAAAGCTTTTTTTCTCCTTCCCAGATCATTTTATTTTGGAGTTGAAGGCAAAGGAGAACTTTTTTTCTCCCCAATCATTTTGAGACATTCAGATTAAAATGACACCCTTGTCAAAGTATTCTTAATGCTGCTCTCAGAGCTACACAAAGGCAGACAGATGATGGAGGGGGAAAGGGGGTGGAGAGGAGGTGTCCCTGAATTGATTAGTGATTGCTCAAAATGGATCCTGTGCAACTGAATGATCTTCGTTCCTTCCATTGTTTTCCATTCTGATGGAGCAGCATCTGACTGGTAGGTGGAGACTATTTTGTGTCTTTTTTTTAATGTTGTTGCCAATCCTCCCCATTGCATCTAGTCATTTTCAGGCACAAGCCTCCTCTGAGGCCGTTACATGAGACTTTGTAGGAATAAGGCTTTTCAGAGGTGTGGACCCCCAATTTGGGATATAAGCTTGCTAAGGTGAGAGCTAAGGTTTCAAAAAAGGAATCTGGGCAAAAACTACTTGTTGCTCATCCTAATAATGATTAAAGAAGACACTGAGAAAGGAATTTAATAAAGATGCACTAAATTAGATTCCAGACAAGGTGTCCTGTGCCCCAGAATTCCAGCTGCATTTAGGCGAAATTGAAATTACAAGCCCATCTTTGTTGGAGAGTAGGTCTCTGACGTGGACTGAAATGGACAGATACTCCACATAAGCTCACTCCCTTTTTCATACTAGCTACTAAACTGTTATTTATTCTAAGAATTCCCCATCTCACATATTCTTCACAGGGAAGAAATTACAGCAAAATAACAAAGTAATAGTCTGGACTCAGCCAGGATTCGAGCCCCTCATTTCCATTGCTCAACTTTTCCCTACCACATTGGTGCTCAAGGTTACAGAATATATTATGAAAAGAATATTTTGTTTCCATCACTTATGAGCACATCAGTCAATATACTTATAAATGAGACAAACTTTGAAGTAATATAAAAAAACAAAAAAGGGACTAAATTATTAATGTATTCGCTTATCCGTAATCAGAATAATGGCAATACATGCACAATGCCATTCTTGTTAATGAATTTTTAAAAAAATGGCACAAAGCTCAAGAGACCCATTGCTTTCAGTCTTTTGTGTCTTGTTGGTTATTGTCTTCTTTGTCTTCGCCATGAAAATGATGAGTATATGAGCCTGAATACAGAAGGAATTATGTACTTTCAGTAGAGAAGCCTTTCATGATTAGAATACCATTGTGTCAGGAATTAGATGAAGGGATAGAAACACTGGCAAAGACCTATTTAATAACACGGAAGCAATATTTGCTCATTGACTGCCTGAGTGAGATTCCTTTAATCTCTTGTCATTGGTAAGTTATCTAAATCTTAGTAGGTAATCACCCATGTTCAGGTAAGTCCTTAACCATTCAAAGGTATGATGAACATGAATGATTATGCATGGCACTCAAATTTGTAGTTTCAATTTTAGACTCACTGATTGGGCCAACTGACATTGGCAGCACCCTTCTGTAATATTTGATTTAAGGAGTTTAGCTCTTATTTAAGTAACCATCATAAATTAAGACAATATTTGAAAAAAAGTTCTTGTAATTCATCCCCAAACTTGTTGGTTATGCTAACTCAATTTAGAAACTGAACCAACAACAAGCAAGCTTACCTAGGATCTTTTGGCATAAAAGATATCCATTCTTGGATTCTCACTTTAGATCTTCCAAGTCTTTTGTTTGACAGAATATTTAACACTCTTATTTGATTGAACGTGTCTACTCAAACACTTTATGAAGACTTGTTACTTTAGAAGAAATGAGTTAGCAGTTGGAATGAACTTGGAAAGGAAGACGGGATAAAAAGAGGAGATAAGTAGGGAAGGCATTTGCCCTATATCAGGTTGTAAATAGCCCGGCCATTTTAAACACTCCATAAATAGACCTGTCATCCAATCTCAATTAAAAATCAAAAATCATCTCTTACTGCAGGGAAACCTAAATCAGGAAGTTCATACTACAGTAAGACACTGTACATGGGTAGAGTGCTGTCTTCATATCACATTTCTCAGCACAAATCCAGGAATGTCGTAGGTGCCTGGTGGCTCTTTGCTGTGTGTATCAATTAATAATTAATTAACATATGAACTAGTTGTAGGATTTCAAATCAGATTCTCTAATTTTAAAAATGCACCATAAAAAAGTTAATATAACAAACACCCATGTAACCAACACACTGAATTTAAAATATACCAACATTTTATAATATTTGCCTCAATTCTTTTTTTATGAAATAAAACTCTGCAAAAAAAAGTTGATGTTTTTTACATCCCCCTTTTTAATTTCAATCCTCTTCCCCCTTCCACAGAGGCAATACTAGATATTCATTTTCTAAGAACAAATATTAGTTGATATTTAGAGAAAGTCAAAGAGCAGAATAATTTTTGAAAGGAAAGAAAGAAGAGAGGGAGAGAGGGAGGAAAGAAGGAAGAGAGGAAGGAAGGAAGAAAGAAAGAAAGAAAGGAAGGAAAAGAAAGAAAAAGAAAGAGAAAGAAAGAAAGAGGAAGAAAGAAAGGAGGGAGGGAGAGAAGGAAGGAAGGAATGAAGGGAGGGAGGAAAGATTATTGAAGATTTGCATTGGAATAGTGCAAATGTCAGGATACTTAATGCAAATGATTAGTTGACAAACACAGCATTCTTTTTATTTCATCTAAGCCCAACAATCAGGTTGGGTATCATTGTTCTCAGACACATTCTATGAGTTCAGAAGTTCAAATCTATCCTCGGAAATGCAGCTCAGTCTGCTAATTTAATGCTTCTTATATTTCATGTTGATACCCTCTGCTACCCCTGTAAGTTCTATATTCTCAAAGGCTCAGAAAAATAATTCTCTATTAAATCTTGTGCCCATTTTAAAGATAGAAGGGTACAAGGAAAACTGAGAAGTGGAAAAACCAGGATTAACCAAGCAAAGGGAACCTGACTACCCAGGGGGTTGTTGTATAATTCATGGCTGAATAACAGCAGCTCTTCAACATCTGTCCTTCAATTTCCTTGTTCTTTTTTTTTTTTTTTTTTTGAGCCCTAAATGACATATAACTTTAGGAAAGTTTAAGGGTCCACATGTTGATTTGATACATGTGTATATTGCAGTATGATTACCAACACAAAGTTAGCTAACGCCTCCATCACATCACATAAAGATCATTTCATTTTGTGGTGAGAATATTTAAGATCTAGTCTCTCAGCCATTTTAAAGTATAGACTACAGTATTGTTGTCTATAATAACAGTGTTGTGCATTAGATATCCAGAACTTATTTCTCTTCTAACTGCAAGTTCGTATCCTTTGACCAACATCCCTATTCCTTACTCCTACCCCCCACCCCCCAGCCCTTGGCAACCACCATTCTACTCACTGTTTCTATGAGTTTGGCTTTTTTCAATTCCACATATACAGTAATATACAGTATTTGTTTTTCTCAGTCTGACTTATCTCATTGGCATAATGCTCTCCAGGTCCATCCATGTTGTCACAAATGGTGGGTTTTCCTTCTTTCTCATGACTGAATAATACTCCATTGTGTAAATATTGACAGACACTTAGGTTGTTTCTATACCTTGGTTATTGTGAATAATGCTACAGTAAACATGGGAGTGCATATATCTTTTCAATATCCTGTTTTCATTTCCTTTGGATATATACCCAGCAGTGGAATTGCTGGATCATAAGGTAGTTCTATTTTTAATTTTTTGAGGAACCTCTGTGCTGTTTTCCATAGTGGCTTTACCAACAGTGTACATCCCACCAACAGTGCACCAGGGTTCCCTTTTCTCCACACACTTGTCAACATTTATTATCTCTTGTCTTCTTGATGATAGCTATTCTAACATTAGTGTGAGGTGATATCTCATTGTGGTTTTGATTTGCATTTCCCTGAAGATTAGTGATATCAAGTATCTTTTCATGTGCCTGTTGGCCATTGGAAGTCTTCTCTGAAGAAATGTCTATTTAGTTTCTCTGCCCATTTTTTAATTGGGTAGTTTGGTTTTTCATTGAGTTGCAGGAGTTCTTTATATACTTTGGACATTAATGTTTTATCAGATATATGGCTTGCAAATATTTTCTCCCATTCTGCAGGTTGCTTTTTCGTTTTGTTGATTGTTTCTTTTGAGGTACAGAGCTTTTTAGTTTGGTATAGTGCCACTTGTTTATTTTTGCTTTTATTGCTTGTGCTTTTGGTGTCATATCCAAAAAATCATTGCCCAGACCAATGTCAAGGAGACTGGTTCTCTCAAGGAGCCTCGTTCTTTTTGAAGAGTCTGATGGAATACTTCAAAGGAAGTGAAAACAACTTGGTTAATGCAAATGCCATTCACCAGGAGAAAACTTCTGTTCCTGCATTGCTTCAAAAACAAATACAAACATTTCCTATGGAAAAGAAGTTTTACTGATCTTTTTCGAGTTCATGAATATGAGCTTTGGAGGGGAAAGAACTTTAGGGCTCTGGTGTAATGCCTGCTGTGTTGCAGTTCTTCTATGGAAAAGTGGAACCTGACATAGAATAACTGGAAATCCACTTGTTTCTATTTCTCTTGGCATTTTTAGTTTTTGTGTTAAGATACTAAAGGAAATTGTTCTCTCAATTATTCATTTACTCTAAAACTTTTTCCTGAACTATGCAAGGTTGGGGAGACAGTGGTGAGCAAAATATATATGGTCCCTACCCTTGTGGAGCTTCTAATCCATAGAGGAAGATAAAATCAATCAGATAAGTAGAGAGGGAATCCAAGTTAGATGGGTGGGGAATCAGAGAAATCCTCCCTGAGGCAATGATGTTAGAGCTGAGGGATGATGGATGTGTAGGATTGGCCAAGTAGTTAGGTTGTGCTAGGGGGAGGGTGGAACACTCTGGGGCAGGGAACAGTGAGGGAGGAAAGACCTTGATCTCTTGGAAGAAGATCTCTAGATGGTACCAGGCAAGGGAAAGCATGGCAGGCAATCATGTTGGACAGATAAACAGTGTCCAGGTAATACTGAATTTTGTAGGCACTGTTAAGTATTTCAGGTTTCATTCTAAGTGCAATGGGAAGTCATTAAAGGCTTTTGAGAAGGGGAATGATAAGTTATAACTTATATTTATAATCACTCTGGCGGCTGTGTGTGAAATGTATCAGGGGATGTAAAGAGTAGATGTAAGGGTACCTACTTAGGCTATTGCACTAATCAGACAAGATGTGATAGTGACTTGGACAAAAATGTCACTGAAGACAGAGAAGAGAAAAATGTGAGGTGTATCTAGAAGGAAAAAAGTGACAAATCTAATACTTGGTAGGACTGGATGCAGGGATGATGGGGAAGAAGAGTCAAGATGCCTCTCAAGGTTCTGTTTGAAGAACTGTAGTGACATTTATGAGTTTATGAGAAAAGAGCTGGTTTGAGGGTGAGGAAGGCATAAGATCTCTGAGACACATTTTTGAGATAAGGAACCTGGTAGACTCACCAATTCCAGAGAGAACACATCACTGGCACAAAAGCACAGATGCCGTCTTGGCCAACAAGTTCCCCAGCTGGGCTTGCAGACAACTGGAGTTGAGCCTCCCTTAGATCCTTCCACCTTTTCAGCTAAAACTTCTAATAACCTTTTCCAAGCTCAAGGAAACTGTGAGTCAGGGCAGGTGATTTAAGGAGGCAGGATAGATAATTTTCCTTAAGCTAGTTTTTTTTTCATTTGCTAAAGAATTCATTTCCATGTTCATTGCAGCTCTATTCACAATAGCCCGGAGCTGGAAACAACCTAAGTGTCCATCATCGGATGAATGGATAAAGAAGATGTGGCATATATATATACAGTGGAATATTACTCAGCCATAAAAAGAAACGAAACTGAGCTATTTGTAATGAGGTGGATAGACCTAGAGTCTGTCATACAGAGTGAAGTAAGTCAGAAAGAGAAAGACAAATACTGTATGCTGACACATATATATGGAATTTAAGAAAAAAAAATGTCATCAAGAACCTAGGAGTAAGACACGAATAAAGACACAGACCTACTAGAGCATGGACTTGAGGATATGGGGAGGGGGAAGGGTAAGCTGTGACAAAGCGAAAGAGCGGCATGGACATATATACACTACCAAACGTAAGGTAGATAGCTAGTGGGAAGCAGCCGCATAGCACAGGGAGATCAGCTCAGTGCTTTGTGACCGCCTGGAGGGGTGGGATGGGGAGGGTGGGAGGGAGGGAGATGCATGAGGGAAGGGATGTGGGAACAGATGTATATGTATGACTGATTCACTTTGTTATAAAGCAGAAACTAATAAAAAAAATTTTTTTTAAAATAAAGTTTATGTGGAGAGATAAAAAAAAAAAAGAATTCATTCCAGAATGAAATATTATATTAAGGGAACCAGATAGGGAGGCTTAAACATTTTTCTTCTCATTTTAAGATTAGTTTCTACAGTGAAACCCTATTATTTCAGCTATTTTGAATTGTTAATTTTGAGTATGTGAGGTTTTTTTTCCAATGACCACTTTGATATGATCATTTAATATACAAACACCAAAGATCATATATAAAATAATGACCCTTCTAGGTTTCCTTGTTAGAACAAAAAAAATAAAGTATTGACTATTGTTGAACATATTTACTTTTTGTCTTCTGCACAGAGAGTAGCTTCTATGATATGTGATCAAATCAAGAGATTTCACATGGTCCTATAGCATATGGCACAAATATGAGAACCTTGAGAGGGGAAATCAAAATTGCTCCGAGTTTTCTCCTGAAGTGGTACCTGAAAATTCAGGAAGCATCAGACCTATAGCTAAGTTTTCTCATGAGCCAGAAGCCTCAAAGCAACACATTGTTTAGTCTTTTGAAACCAAGGCACTTAGAATATTCTTTAAATGAAAATAAATTGCAATCATTACTTGGATTTTGAAACCCATTCAACATAATTTCTATACTGTCCAAAAACACATGGCTTGGTCCCATAAATCTAATAAACACTTAGAACTTAATGCCTCTGATAGGGGCTTATCTCTTCAAGCTTGTCTGCATAGCCTACTTAATGATAATCCCAATTAGAACCCTAATTATGTTTCTGCTCACAGTATTTTTAGATAGACTTAACATCTGATCTGTTTAGTCTAGTTTTACAGGTGGCAATAGATTAAAAACAGGTTTTAAAATAAGATATGACTATTACATTTCTAATAATAGGCGACTGTGGTCCCAGAGCTACTTTTTATTTAGTGACAAGGAACAACACTTTGATGATGGTAATTGTGCCCACACACCCTATCCCCACACTGGGAAAAATAGGCTGTCCTTTGTAGTCAGGGCCTCAGTTCTACAATATAAATTTTAGCCTTTTCAATGCAGGATCTTGAGTTTCTTTCATTCTTTTCCTCTAAAATAACCTATCTTTTCAGTTCTGCCCAAATCCTCTAGTTACATGTTCCCAGGGACACTTGTCCTGATATTACCTCCATGGCCTTGCTTTCCTTTAATGAAAATGTCACATGCTTTCAATGTGGTTTCTCAAACTTGTGTATGACTAAGACTCACCAGAGAGCTCATTGAAATATGCAAATTCTCGGGCTGTACCCAGAGGGGTTCTGCCTCTGTATGTCTTTCAGGGGTCTGGCAACTTATATTTTCAACAAAAAATCCTGGGTGGTTTTTGGGTAGATTTTGAGAAACACTGCTTTACAAGACATTTTTCACTTCCAAATACACAGTTTCAAAATTTCCATCAGGCTTACAATTGTTTTCCACGAATGACAACATCCTACAATTATAAAACGTTAGACAAGTAAACAAATATAAGGTGTTATGTTTATTATTTTGAATATTTTTCTAGGATAAAATCGGCTTTACTGAAAATCACCTTGATTCTTCCCTCACTTTACAAGGTAGAAGAAAGAAAGAGAATGTCAAGAACTACACAAAAGCAGAGAGAGACTGCAGGCGAGTTTACTCTGGCTGGGTTTGAGGCAGACCTTAGCTCGACCATTCCCACTCAAGAGGCGCACTCTGTCCCCCAGTGACCCCTGAAGGCCCAACGATTCCGAGGCAAGTAGGCCACTAGCCACTCTGACAAACCAGGCACACAGGACCCTTCATCTCTTCTTCATTTACCTGACAACTTTTAAAGTCCCAAGACTTCACATGATGCTTAGATTTCAGCTTGAGCATGTGGTGCACTTATTCCATCTAAGTGCTCAATTCCATGACCAAAAGCAAGTTGGAGTTTACATTTTTATTGCAAGAACAAAATCAGGACAGTCTGATGACTGCCCAGGGTATATGCAACCTTTTTGGAGAGGATGACCTCAAGTGACAATGGTTTACAAAGTCAAAAGCTTTGGCAGCTTGAAATATGAATTTAAGCCATGGTATCAAGGTGGTTTATTTTAGCACTAAATGCACTTGACTTACTACCCGTCCATGAGGGCATTCTGTAGGATGTGCCCTTAGCAATGGCACTTCTTACACTCTTATACCATGGAGGAGGAGTGAGTCAGCCATTCACTAATATTTATTCACAAACTTTTATTGAATATCTACTATGTACTGGGCAAAAAACAGACAAGAGTAGTAAGAAACAATCTTGGCTCTTGAGAAACAACCCCCCTGGTCAGGAAGACATCCCACTCGAGTGTGACATGTGCTATGATAGAAGGAAGCATGGGTTACCAACAGGTACAGAGTAGGAGAGACAGCAGGAGAAAGTAATCCAAGAGGGCTTCCCGGAGGAAGGGAATGCTTGAACTGAGTTTTGAATGACAAACAGAAATCAGCCAGGAAGATCATGTGCAGGAGAGGTAATGGCTGACATTCCAGGCAAACACTTTGTGTCCCCAAAAATGGAAGCTAAAAAGAATATGGCTTAATTGGAAACGTAAGTAATTTTAAAACTCTAGATAAGAGAGGAGGAGCCACAACAAGATGACATCTCTAGATGTCGTAAATATATATACAATGGAATATTACTCAGCCATAAAAAAGAAAGAATGCCATTTGCAGCAACATGGATGGACCTAGAGATTATCATACTAAGTGAAGTAAGTCAGAGAAAGACAAATATCATATGATGTCGCTTATATGTGGAATCTAAAAAAATTTTTAAAATGATACCAATGAACTTATTTACAAACCAGAAACAGACTCACAGACATAGAAAACAAACTTATGGTTACCAAAGGGGAAAGCAGGGGAGGGACAAATTAGGAGTTTGGGATTAACATATACACACTATTATCTATAAAATATCAGTAGATAACCAAAAAGGACCTACTGCACAGCACAGGGAACTATAGTCAATATTTTTTGACAACCTATAAGGGAAAAGAATCTGAAAAAGAATACAATATAAATATATATATATATATATATGTATATGGCTGAATCACTGTGCTGTACACCTGAAACTAACACAACATTGTGAATCAACTATACTTCAATTTTTTTTAAGTGACATCCCTAGATCATGCAGAATCTAGTATTTCTCTGATAGGCTATGGACAGCCTTGGAAGGACTTTAGGTAAGGAATAAATATGGTAGAATTTGGGTGCATTCATTTAGTCATTTGATTCAATGAATGTTTATTACAAACCAATTCTGGTCTGGGCATTGTTCCATGCTGAGCACAGAGAATATAATGCTGAAAAGACAGAAATGGCCTGTACCCTCAGGAAACTTAAATTCTGATGGAAAAGGTTCACAATAAGCAAACAAAGATAAAAGAAAAAATAGTCACCTTTGAAGTGAGCGCTGAAAAGAAAATAAAGACGGATGTGGGAAAATAATGAGAAAGAGTTGTTCCTTTAGTTCAAATGATTGGGAGAAGATTCTCTTAGGACCTGATATCTAAGTTGAAGTATGACAAGGAGCAAATTAGGAATTGGGTTCATTTATTCATTTACTTCAATTAATATTTATTACACACCAACTCTGGAGTGATTTGGGAGAAGAACTGGGGGAAGTGTAGCCTAGGCAGAGGTAAGAAGAAAGGAAAATGCTCTGAGGAAAGAGCTTGGCTTAAGAAGTGACAAAAGACCAGACTGTAAGGCATGTAGTGGACGTACAGGGGACTGGCCAAGATGAGACATGAAAGATGGGCAGTGGGAAACCACTCTTAAGTAAAGAGTGACATGCCTTGATTCACTTCTGTAAGTACATTCTGACAGCTGTGTGGGAAAGAATGGACTGGAGTGGGTGAAGGTGAAGCTGGCAGACTAGCATAAAGGCTATTTCAGGTGGTGCAGGTAAGAGGGGAGCATGACTCAGACAAGATAATGACCGTGAAGTTGGGAGAAGTTTCAGTGTTTGCCCTGGACAGAGCAGGAAGGAGAGAGCCTTGCAGAAAGCACACTGCTGCTTATGACCCAGCTGGTTAATTACTGCCAGACCAAAACTAGAAACCAGGTCTTCCCCACTCCTTGGCAGTGGTTTTTCCACGACATGATGCCAATTCTAAAGAGTAAAAAGATTTATAAAGCTTGGGCAAATACTATTTTTTTGGCTCTCAGTCAAAACCCTTTGGTTTGAAGGGCTGTCGAAAAGTATAACACACCAGTGACATGGATATTTGAAGTAAAATGAAAGGAGAAAAGGTGAGCAAGAGATTATATCTAGTTTTCTATTTTCCTTTTAATCATTCATTTATGTATTCATAAATGGTTTTTATTTGGAACATATTTACCCAGATGCTTTTGTTGTATAAGAATGGGCAATAAATTATTAGTAAGCTCAAAGATTTTCCTTTTAGCGTCCAAGAGGACGTTAGCTATCTGCCGAATGAAAGACAAAAGATTGGACGGGTGTCCTGAAGTTCTCTGCACCAGTCTTTATAGGATGAGAAGCCGAAGGAGTATAGCAGGGTCCTGTGCTAATTCAAGGCACTCCAGGAGGTTTGAAGGATGGCTTTTTTCTGGTTCGTTCATCCTGTGGATCAGGACACCCAGACCTGAGCACTTGGGAAAGGACCCAATCCCCTCTTAAGTGGTCTGGGTGCTCTTACTTCTGCCATGTACACCTGTCATCAGGCTCATCTTTTTCTACAACCTTTATTCTTCCAAAGAGAGTACTTCTACTCTCTTTCTTCTTTTCACTCTCTCTCTCTTTCAATAGTCCTTAACAATACATAAATGGAGGAAAAGACAAGATAAAATGTTTCAGGGAGAGAAATGGTAGAAGACATTTGCTGTTACAATCACCACATGTAAGTGCCATTCATCACGCATTGTTCCTTCAAATTAGTAGCTTCATCTAATTGAGCAATGCTGCTCTCTTGAAAGCTTCTCTATCAATGTCAAAATCAAAGATAGAGGGTGGAGAAAAGACTGTGTTTAGAAAGATATTTTAAATGTGGTATTTTAAATGTGGTATTTTAAATGTGGATTAGCTAAACGAAATGCCACTCTTCTTCCATCTATATTTGTAAGCCTTTGTTCTCAGTGTGTTACAAACTCCACTAGAGTTATCAGCTTAAACACGAGTCCCAAGGAGAATTCTTCTTGGGAGTTAGACACAGAGGTGGTGGGTTGGCGCCCCCTGTGTGAAATGGAAGAAGCCAAAGACCTGGATTCAGAATTCAAAAGCTGCCATTCAATAGATTGGTAATTTTGGGGTATTTCAAATTCGAGTCCTATATCCCATCCTCTTTGGGTACATCAAGTCACCTCACCTATCTCAGTGCCACAAGGGAAGCTAAAGAGCATTGGTTGATCAGGCACTGAACTGAGTGCCAATGTCATTTAGGATCTATGAGCTGGGGGTTATTATTCCAATTTTACGATGAGGAAACCAAGCCTCCACAAGTCAGTCTACTTTTAAGACCTGGTCTCTTTCCACTACATGTGTAATCTTCCATGATTTCCACATTTCATATAAAATTCACTTTTTAAAAATCTGTGTTTAAATGGAATACTACTTAGCCATAAAAAGAAATGAAATTGAGTTACTTGTAGTGATGTGGATGGACCTAGAGTCTCATACAGAGTGAAGTAAGTCAGAAAGAGAAAAATACTGTATACTAACACATATATATGGAATTTAAAAACAGTGGTTCTGAAGAACTTAGGGGCAGGACAGGAATAAAGACACAGACATAGAGAATGGACTTGAGGACACGGGGAGGGGGAAGGGTAAGCTGGGACGAAGTGAGAGAATGGCATGGACATATATACACTACCAAATGTAAAATAGATAGCTAGTGGGAAGCAGCCGCATAGCACAGGGAGATCAGCTCAGTGCTTTGTGACCACCTAGAGGGGTGGGATAGGGAGGGTGGGAGGGAGATGCAAGAGGGAGGAGATATGGGGATATATGTATATGTATAACTGATTCACTTTGTTATAAAGCAGAAACTAACACACCATTGTAAAGCAATTATACTGCAATAAAGGTGTTAAAAAAGAAAAACTCTGTGTTTACTGTTTACAGTGTAACAAACCCAAAAAGTACACTCAAGTGTGTTTATTACACAGTCTACAACATTGGAGACATTACTTTCTGCTGTTGAGTTTATTAAATTTATGTGGAAAATGGACTAAAGCTCCCCCTGTCTGCCTTCTCTGTCTAATTCAAGAGAATCCAGAGATTGCAAGGGGAGATGTTAAAAGTCCATTACCTTTTGTAACTGCTTGCCTGGTGTATTAGTTATTGCTGCATAAAAAGTTGTCTCACAATTTAATGGCTTAAACTAACATTGGTTATCTCACAGTTTCTGTAGGTCAGGAATCTGGCACAGCTTAACTGGTTCTCTGAGTTTCTTCCAGGCTGCAATCAAGATGTTGGCTGTAGTCATCTAAAGGCCCCATTGGGGAAGAATTCCATTCTAAGTTCACTCCCCTGGTTGATGGCAGGATTCAGTTCTTTACAGGCTATTGACTGGAGGCCTCTCTCAGTTCCTTGCCATGTGGGTCTCTCCATTGGGCAACTCACAACATGGCAGCTGACTTCACCAGAACAAGCAAGGGAGAAGAAACAAGGAACATGAATGCTAGCAAGACAGAAGCCACAGTCTTTTTATAATCTTATCTCAGAAGTGACATCTTATTGCCTATGCTGTATTCTAGTCTTTAGAAGCAAGTCAGAAGTCCAGCCTATATTCAAAGGAGGAAATTACACAAAGACATGGACACTAGGAAGCAAGGATCACTGGGGACCATCTTAGAAGTCAGTTTACCACACGGGGTGGAACGTTGTATTCCAAACGTTGTGAAACCGAAACAAAGATGAGAAATGACTTGATGCTGAGGGTAAGAGGGCTATTATCATCTCTAGCTTCAAATTTCAACTTTTTGCATTCAGTAGGCTACCCTCATTTTTTTCACTGATTGAACTAGTCATGCATTTCAATTCATATCAATAAATTCACATTAATAAAATATTTCTTGATGTCTATGTACATACTGTGCTTCCCTGGAAGAACTGGTTGGGTAAAAGTGAGGAGGAAGAATGTCCCTGTTTAAAAAAAAAAAAAGTGTGGAATTGTCCAGACTACCTTATGCACCATGGAAAATGAGGAAATTGGACTTTTTAAATCATAGTGAAGTTTCCTTCCAGGCCTAAAACTTATTTTTGTCATCTGTAAAATGATCAAACCAATTCTTCTCTGACTTCCTTATAGATGTGTTGGCAGAATTAAACAAATAATAATGGATGTGAATGTGGTGTTTTTAAATTATAAAATGCTGTTTTGTAATATGCTTTTAGATTACGTGGGTTTTTTAAACATTATAAAATGCTATTCAACCTAGAGGTTTTCAATGCTGACCCAGTATGCAGCTCGATCAAACTGCCAGGTCTTATGAGTTGTCTTGAGGGAGGAGAGAGGGTGGTTGGGAAGAGCTCCCAGAAGGAAGAGGCGACAGCATCCAATAGGCTGCAGTGATTGGTTGACGCCTCTTGGTGGGCGAGGCTGCTGGCTGAAGTAAGAACCCGTTTCCATGAAACGCTCTGAAAATAACCAGGACCCAAAGAGTGCACCTTCAGAACTTGAGTGACAGAAAGTGACTCAGAACTGGGGAGGAAGATATTTCCCTTAGGTAATTTGGCTAAAAATAATTTGATCATAAGCAATTTAATTCAAAACAAAATGGCAGGGACTTCCGTGGCAGTCCAGTGGTTAAGACTTCGGCTTCCAATGCAGGGAGTGCGGGTTCAATCCCTGATAGGGGAATTAAGATCCCACATGCCTGGGGGCCAAAAGCCCAAAACATAAAACAGAAACAATATTGTAACAAATTCCATAAAGACTTTAAAAATGATGGACATCAAAAGATCTTAAAACAAAAACATGGCAGTGATGAAAATCAACAACTTGTCTTAGGATGAGTATTTGGATGATTTCTTTTAAAGAAAAGAATGTTTCTCAAATACTGTATTTTATCTGTGTTGATAATTTGGTTTCATCATCAGCCAGTTTTACAGCTATTTACACAAACATCAATTATTTTTGCTTTTTGAAAGAATTTATTAGTAGCTGGATACATTTCTTTCTTTTTTTTCCCCTGATTTTCTTCCTTCCAATATATTTTCTGCCAGTGAAATCGTTGTACTCTGTGGAGTTCATAATCGTGAAAATGTGGCAGCAATTTAAAGATTGTTTCCAACTCCACAATATTACAACTTGTACAGGCAGGAACATTTGGCTGAAATAATTTTGAAATTAAAAATTGTATAAGTAGAAATAATTGTCAAGGAACAAAATATCAATTGGGGATATTTCATTTGGATCATGTTATCATTTCAACCAAATTATTGTCTTCAGTTACTTGTTTTCCTCCAAAACAACATTTTGAAATGTTGGCATCTCAAGGGAGTCCCAGGATGCAGGGCTCTGGGCAAAGAATCCATCTTCACCAAGGACAGTAGCCCTGGGGACAGTGGCCAAACACACACCTTGGGTGACTGCCTGGGCAGCAGACACCAATGTGGAAGGCATGGAGGAGAGCTTGAAAAGATGATTTATAAATACGGGTAAGATGCCACCAGGAAGACCCAGCAATTATTTATTGAGACTTTAGGAGAAATTGGATGTCTTACAATAGGCAGGTAAGTTCAAGATGACTGTGAAATTTAAAATGTCGCTGTTAATAATCTTTCTTGTGAGGTTCAGGGAGGTTCCGATGATACAGCTATAAGAAGTCATTATTATAGTTTTGGTACCACCCTACCACCATTCATTTAAGATAGTGATGGTCAAGGATGGATTTACAAAATGGTCCAATGAACCTAAAACTGCTCTTAAAAAACAAAGTCTAGGGCTTCCCTGGTGGCGCAGTGGTTGAGAGTCCACCTGCTGATGCAGGGGACATGGGTTCGTACCCCGGTTCGGGAAAATCCCACATGCCACGGAGAGGCTGGGCACGTGAGCCATGGCTGCTTAGCCTGCGCGTCCGGAGCCTGTGCTCCGCACCGGGAGAGGCCGCACCAGTGAGAGGCCCGCGTACCGCAAAAAAACAAAAAAAATAAATTAAAAAAAACCGAAGTTTATATAAAAAAAGATGATTCCCTGGGGAGGTATGGGAAAACATTTGAACTTCTATTTTTATATATTATCATATATAAAAGGATAAATGAAATGAAATGTACTAATATGTGATGTAAGGATTAATACTGGCTTCCTCACTCAGTCCATACGTCTGGTGGTCCCAGATCACCAATGGCCGGTGAGGGATGAAGTCAGTTACCTCCCTGAGTCTACTCACTGTGATGTGTTGCAGTTGGTGTGTGACATAATTAACCGGATTGTACCATTTAATTCTAACTAAATTAATATTCCCCCAACTATACAAGTGGTGCAAAAATGTTTCTAAAAATTAAATATAGATAACATTCAGTGCAATTCTAACAATGAAAGAGTAAGTTATCAGTAAGTAGAGCTTCTCCTTCTAACACAAACTTTTATTAGATGTAAATGCAAACTTTTCCTTCAGTGTAAAGGTGACAGTACAACAATGAATAAAAAACCACCTGCTTTTTGAAAGAAACTGGCTATAGAGAGAACACCGTGGAAGCACTGGAAGTGTTTCCATTGTTTTATTATCTTAGTGCCAGGAGCAATGTGTTTCGCCTTAAAAACTCATAATTGATACATTTAGGAAACTTGCAAACTTTTTTCTACCATGTTTAAAAAAATCTTCCCCCAAAAAGTGTTTCAGTGGTTTTTAAGCCCATTTGTCAAACATGTTAAAATGTAACAAGTTCTGATTAGTTGGAAGAACATCTGATTGACATCAGGGAAGATGGAAAATTACTAGCCACATTTCAACTAAAACTTTTACATAATTATTGGAGAAGATGGATAAAAAGCACCATTTAGTAGAAGCAGCTTGATGCACATCCTCTACCTGGAACCGCTCATAGTTTGGGGTATCTTTGCCAGCTATGACAGGTTTAAACCAAGTATGTAAATAAACCCAATTTATATCCTGAATATATGATTGTATCACAGGGTGGTAAACCAAGATTTTAAAAATTTATAGCACATTTATATGTTTTATTCTCCCTAAAATATGACTTTTAACCAAGAAAATGCATCATTATAAATAAATATACCAATACTGAGAAGGATGCTAGTGTTTTATTGGTAGGAGTGCAAAATGAAAAAGTTTTAGTACCATACATTTTAGACAGTAGTGACATCCAATAAATCTGTAATCAAAGTACTAGAAGAAAAAAGAGAAAGATGACCTCTTCAAAACAGCCTATATTTATATTAATAAAAGTAGCTTCTTCTGTCCTCATGCTGGGTCTTCATGGCCATACAGATTCCGGGAGTGAGAGAGATTTAGACTCCGGTAAAGACCTGGGGGACGGACAGAGGCCTTGGGCCACAGCCATCATCATCCTGCAAGGGATGGTGCTGAAGCTACAGAGGAGAAATTTACTCCCAAGTGGGTTTCAATCCAGCAGAGGATCAGGTAGTCAGTACTCAGCGGTGGTTTGGAGGTGGAAATCAGAAGAGGACACTTACAAGACTGTTTATGAGCCTTTCTAGGCTAAATTTGCCAAGAACATTTACGCACTCACCCTCTGACCTGAATGGAATTAACAAGTTGTTCCGCCAGCTCCCCTCTACTGTGGCCCAGGCCCCTATCATGGCGTACATGAATTCCTGCAACAGTTTGCTCCTGGTTTCTCTGATGGCAGCTGCTCCAACCCCTTGCCATCCTGCCCCGAAAGCCTGAGAGCATCTATTCATCCATCCTGGGGCCCATCTCCAGACGGATCTTCCCTAAATGCTATTCCCTTATTCTGTATATAGAATGGACTGTGTCAAACATGACTGCCAGGGCTTCTGCCCTATGGCTCCACCCTTTCTTCTGGCTTTTCTTCTGACTTCTCAGTAACAACCCAGTCATCAAATCAGACCAGACACTTCACCGCTCCAAAGACACATGGTCCTCACTGCTCTGCTTTTCAGGACCTTGTTCCCTTGCAAAACAACAAGCAAAACCCACCATTTCTTCTCTTCCTGTCTGAATCTTGCAGTACACCCGCTTCAGATTCCAGTCCTCTGTGAACCCCTCTCCTCTCTATTCAGGCCTTCGTGGACCACTGTCTCTTTGGATTTCTATAAGGCATATATGTAAGACGTAATCTAAGATTCTCTTGAACTTTTTGCTGTTACTTCCCTGTATTATTCCTATATATCCCACTACATTTTGAGAATAAGTAATCCATTTTTTAACCTTTATTTTTAAAATCTCCATAGCACCTATACAGAGTAGTTGATCAACAAATATTATTGGTTCATTGATTTCTCTGGTCCAGTATAATTTCCTTTCTCTCTGTCTCTGTTTATCTTGTTGACTCACTTCCCTTATCTGACACATTCCTAAGATAATTGAAATATCATGCTTCCGGCAAAGGTTAAATGCCAAACTTCAGTTCCATCCAGGCTTTGCTACTTCTGACAGGAACTCCTTCCCAGACAGAGAAGGCTCTGATTCTATGAATGACACCATTGTTTGTTTACAAATAAATAACATTTTCAAATACTCTCTGGAAGCTTTATTATTCTAGAAAAGAATTAACATAAAACATAAAAGGTAATCACCATATAAGCCCTTAAGTAAACATGAATTTTTACTAAACTGGTCTTAGAAATAATAGTCTTCCGATTTCAAATTCTAGCATTATCACAAAAGTATGTATATTTGTCTAACCATGCTAATTAACAGTTAAAATCTTCTGATCACCTTTTCATTAAAGTTAGTTTAAAAAATTAAGGTCTTGTGGATTCATCTGAGGCACTGATTCATGAAGTTATTGCTGAATTGCCCTCTCTACTGTGAAATGCAAGACATAGGAAACTCAAATGTGTGAAAGAAAAGCAGTTTCAGTTACTAAGGGATTAATCAAAAGAGAATCTACTTAAGTAACTATCTTTGTTAATCACTTTAAACAGAAACAAAAATCAGGTACCTACTGAATTTTCCTCTCATTTGGTGGGCATCGGTATTTAGTTGTTTGCTAGTTACAACATGTTTACAGCCTAAATGAGGAGAATGGGGCTCATGTACAACCCAGGGAAACAAACTCCTCATTTTAATACTAGCACGATTGCACTTTTTGCCTTTGCTACTTTTCTTGACTTTTATTTTCATTCTGTGCAGAGCAACTAGTTAATTAACATTTTAGATGAGAACGTCAAAAACAGGGAGATGACAGACTGCTACTATTCTTGGTCTTGCTGACACTTTCCTCATGGCAGGATGACAGTCACAGCTGCAAGTCATTGCAAGGAATCTGCTTGAAATTAGTATTAAGGTTGGTCAAAAAAGCTTCCATTTTTCAAAACAGTTTCATCGTCCTGAGTGGTACCTAACCAAAACCAACTCAAAGGCTTGGGTTTTTGTGTGAGCCTCCTTTGAGAGTCACAGCCCTCAATGCAATGGGAAGACCATGAACCAAACTGCGCATTTCTCAACATTTATTGAGCCTGTGTTCATGGTGTTGAGAAGAATACAAAAAAGTGTAGAAAACAGTCTCTGCCTACAAGTGGTTTACAGTCTTGTTGGGTTACATGAGGCAATCCACAACTCCAGACTTTCGTGAAGCCTCAGCATTCTCCATGTTGTTCACACCCAGCTGCACAAAATGGCATCACCTGAGTTGTTTTATGAGGAAAAAAATGGACAATTAGGCACTTATTTATGTCAAGTACTTAGATAATAAAATCAGTCAACTCAGTGAACATGCGTAAGGAGGGTGAGGTGGGGTAAGAGAAGACTCATTCAGTAAGAGCAGGGTTGGAGGGAGCCAGCATTAAGCAGTTGGTTTCCACCCCCTTCACTTCTCTTTACCTGTATATACAGTGATGTCAGGTCACACAGTAGTCATGACCCTGGGCTTCAAGATCCTGAGTGTGCCCAGGGCTCAATGGATGTTGCTGACTGTTTCCTGTTGACTTACAAGTTTGGGGCTTTGGTACACAAAAGGGGATGCTGTATGAAGAGGCAGACTGGCAAGGTTTATCTTAGCTCTCACCCTTCAAATTGTATTCTTTTCTATTGAGAGACACACACACTGGCTCTTATTTTATTCTTCTGTCTGTACCTGCATGAAATGCATGAAGTGAGTGAGATTTTCAACAGGAATGTTGTAATCTGCTTTATTTTTACTAAAAAAATATTTTAATTGAAGTATAGTATACAATGTTGTGTTAGTTTCAAGTGTACAGCAAAGAAGATTGGAGCTGGAGGAATCATACTCCCTGACTTCAGACTATACTACGGAGCTACAGAAATCAAAACAGTATGGTACTGGCACAAAAACAGGCATATAGATCAATGGAACAGGATAGAAAGCCCAGAAATAAACCCATGTACATATGGGCAATTAATCTACAATAAAAGAGGCAAGAATATGCAATGGAGAAAAGACAGTCTCTTCAATAAGTGGTGCTGGGAAAACTGGACAGCTACACGTGAAAGAATGAAATTAGAACATTCTCTAACACCATATTTTAAAAAGAGTAATGTGCTTTAAATACACATCTACTGTTAGCAATAGTTTCTTTCGTTGTCTCCCCAATAAAATGATCATCAAAAAATTTTTTGTCATAAGCGAAGAGATTTCTTGGGTTTTTTCCTTTCCATGAATCTTGCCTGACTGATTACCAAGATAAAACCCAATGTGATGCTTAGTGGAATTGGAACTAATGGTTCAGCATCTAGTTTTAGAATTTCCAGACTTTTCAAAATCACCTGTCCCTTTCAAAGATCCTTAACATATTTGGAGATGACAGCTGATTCTCTTGCTCTCTCTGAAGCCATCTTTAAGAGTGCTAAGAAGAGGATTCTTCTCTCTGTGAGACATTCCAAGATGTCAAATCAGGTCAGTTGATATTTTTAAGCAGCCCAGTGGGCACACTCCTGGCTGCCATATTCAGAGGAAGTCCTTCCAAGTGTTCAAAAGTATTAGGTACAGGGAAGTCATTCATCAACACCAGCACAGGTTTAACTCTTTATAAACAAGAGCTTTCAATCCACAAAGCCCAAATAACCCATCCAGAATGTCTAACCTGGCACACGTGCTTGTGTACCAGGGAGAGAAGGAGATGCAGGAGTTGGTCCATTTCACTTCAAGCTGCCTCTCAATCCTGCTGCTCCACTTGCCCTCCCACAGTTAGCTCCTGCCCTCCATAATGCTATCCCTTCCCCCATCAAAGCTTTCCTCTTCCCAGAAAGCAAAAAGCAGTAAAATGAGGCTACAAGCTAGGTAGGAGTCACCTCCTCAAACCACAAAAGCAGTTTTTGAGCTTGTTGCTTATTCCAGGACTACCTCCTATTTGTAAAATTAAATTAATCCCCATCATCCCTGCCACCACAATCCCTGAGACCATCATCGTTTCTTGTGTGGGCTGGGCCTCAGCTTCCTAACTGGCTAGCAGTTTGATAACTTCTACCTGACTCCATTCCACAGTGCAGAGAGCTATCCAACACAGATGTGGTCATGACACTCCAGTGTTGAAAACCTGCTAAGAACTTCCTATTGCCTTAGGTTAGGCAAAGTCCAAACTTATCAGCACGTCTTACCAGGTCCTCCAGAATCTGGGGTTTAAAACCTGGTAAGAACTTCCTATTGTCTTAGGTTAGGCAAAGTCCAGACTTATCAGCATGTCTTACCAGGTCCTCCAGAATCTGACCCTTGCACACATCTGTAGTCTCAACTTCAGTGGTTTCCACCTTTATTCTTCCTTCCAGCCATGCTGAACGTTTCCCATGCTCTCTCTCATGCCTGGGCATTTGTTCATCTTTGTCCCTCTCCTTGGAATATTCTCTGCTAACTCATTATTAAGCCTTTGGATTTCAGCCTGAACACCACATCCTCAGTTCTAGAAAGCTCGACAACTTAGGATCCCTTCATCGGTTCTCTTTTCACTCTTCCCCTTTCAAAACAGTCAGCACGCTCACTGTAATTACATGCCTAGGGACTTCCCTTCTAGACCAGGGGTCAGCAAGCTATGACCCACAAGCCAAATCTGGACCTCCACCTGTTTTTGGAAATAAAGTTTCAAAACACAGCCATGCTCATTTGTCCGTGTGCTGTCTATGGCTCCTTCCATGCTACAATGGCAAAGCTGAGTAGTTGCAAAAGGGACCATAACATATTTACTAAGTGTCCCATTACAAAAAATATTTGCCAACCCCTGTCCTAGACTATGAGTTCCATGATTACAGAGACCGAGTCTGTCTTGACTATCAGTGTGTCCTTAGTACGTAATATAGTGTCTAGAGGTTAGTGAGTATTCAATAAATAGTTGCCAAATGAAAGAAAAGAAAGAATAAGTAAAGTGGGTATGTAACCGAGCAAGGGCTCGTATGTCTGCACGGCAGAAAGCCAAAATCTGACAGCTGGTATTTGTAGCAAAGTTAGGGTTCATTTGCAGGGCCCCAAGCAAAGGAGTGGGAGACAAGCCTCAGATACACTCCAACTTGGTCTTGGAGTTAAGTTGTTTTTTTTAAAGGGGAAGAACAAAGTGGCTGGGATTAATCATCATCTTGTGACATTTCTGTGGCATTTCTTTTTTTTTTTTTAATTTTACAAATTTAATCAGTTATACATATACATATGTTCCCATATCCCCTCCCTTTTGCGTCTCCCTCCCACCCTCCCTATCCCACCCCTCCAGGCAGTCACAAAGAACCGAGCTGATCTCCCTGTGCTATGCGGCTGCTTCCCACTAGCTATCTACCTTATGTTTGGTAGTGTATATATGTCCATGCCGCTCTTTCGCTTTGTCACAGCTTACCCTTCCCCCTCCCCATATCCTCAAGTCCATGCTCTAGTAGGTCTGTGTCTTTATTCGTGTCTTACTCCTAGGTTCTTGATGACATTTTTTTTTCTTAAATTCCATATATATGTGTCAGCATACAGTATTTGTCTTTCTCTTTCTGACTTACTTCACTCTGTATGACAGACTCTAGGTCCATCCACCTCATTACAAATAGCTCAATTTCATTTCTTTTTATGGCTGAGTAATATTCCATTGTATATATGTGCCACATCTTCTTTACCCATTCATCCGATGATGGACACTTAGGTTGTTTCCATTTCTGGGCTATTGTAAATAGGGCTGCTATGAACATTTTGGTACATGTCTCTTTTTGAATTATGGTTTTCTCAGGGTATATGCCCAGTAGTGGGATTGCTGGGTCATATGGTAGTTCTATTTGTAGTTTTTTAAGGAACCTCCATACCGTTCTCCATAGTGGCTGTACCAATTCACATTCCCACCAGCAGTGCAAGAGTGTTCCCTTTTTTCCACACCCTCTCCAGCATTTATTGTTTCTAGATTTTTTGATGATGGCCATTCTGACTGGTGTGAGATGATATCTCATTGTAGTTTTGATTTGCATTTCTCTAATGAGTAAAGATGTTGAGCATCCTTTCATGTGTTTGTTGGCTGTCTGTATATCTTCTGTGGAGAAATGTCTATTTAGGTCTTCTGCCCATTTTTGGATTGGGTTGTTTGTTTTTTTGCTATTGAGCTGCATGAGCTGCTTATAAATTTTGGAGATTAATCCTTTGTCCGTTGCTTCATTTGCAAATATTTTCTCCCATTCTGAGGGTTGTCTTTTGGTCTTGTTTATGGTTTCCTTTGCTGTGCAAAAGCTTTTAAGTTTCATTAGGTCCCATGTGTTTATTTTTGTCTTTATTTCCATTTCTCTAGGAGGTGGGTCAAAAAGGATCTTGCTGTGATTTATGTCATAGAGTGTTCTGCCTATGTTTTCCTCTAGGAGTTTGATAGTGTCTGGCCTTACATTTAGGTCTTTAATCCATTTTGAGCTTATTTTTGTGTATGGTGTTAGGGAGTGATCTAATCTCATACTTTTACATGTCCCTGTCCAGTTTTCCCAGCACCACTTATTGAAGAGACTGTCCTTTCTCCACTGTACATTCCTGCCTCCTTTATCAAAGATAAGGTGACCATATGTCCGTGGGTTTATCTCTGGGCTTTCTATCCTGTTCCATTGATCTATCTTTCTGTTTTTGTGCCAGTACCATACTGTCTTGATTACTGTAGCTTTGTAGTATAGTCTGAAGTCAGGGAGCCTGATTCCTCCAGCTCCATTTTTCGTTCTCAAGATTGCTTTGGCTATTCGGGGTCTTTTGTGTTTCCATACAAATTGTGAAATTTTTTGTTCTAGCTCTGTGAAAAATGCCATTGGTAGTTTGATAGGGATTGCATTGAATCTGTAGATTGCTTTGGGTAGTAGAGTCATTTTCACAATGTTGATTCTTCCAATCCAAGAACATGGTACATCTCTCCATCTATTTGTATCATCTTTAATTTCTTTCATCAGTGTCTTATAATTTTCTGCATACAGGTCTTTTGTCTCCTTAGGTAGGTTTATTCCTAGATATTTTATTCTTTTTGTTGCAATGGTAAATGGGAGTGTTTCCTTGATTTCTCTTTCAGATTTTTCATCATTAGTATATAGGAATGCCAGAGATTTCTGTGCATTAATTTTGTATCCTGCAACTTTACCAAATTCATTGATTAGCTCTAGTAGTTTTCTGGTAGCATCTTTAGGATTCTCTATGTATAGTATCATGTCATCTGCAAACAGTGACAGCTTTACTTCTTCTTTTCCCATTTGGATTCCTTTTATTTCCTTTTCTTCTCTGATTGCTGTGGCTAAAACTTCCAAAACTATGTTGAATAAGAGTGGTGAGAGTGGGCAACCTTGTCTTGTTCCTGATCTTAGTGGAAATGGTTTCAATTTTTCACCATTGAGGACGATGCTGGCTGTGGGTTTGTCATATATGGCCTTTATTATGTTGAGGAAAGTTCCCTCTATGCCTACTTTCTGCAGGGTTTTTATCATAAATGGGTGTTGAATTTTGTCAAAAGCTTTCTCTGCATCTATTGAGATGATCATATGGTTTTTCTCCTTCAGTTTGTTAATATGGTGTATCACGTTGATTGATTTGCGTATATTGAAGAATCCTTGCATTCCTGGAATAAACCCCACTTGATCATGGTGTATGATCCTTTTAATGTGCTGTTGGATTCTGTTTGCTAGTATTTTGTTGAGGATTTTTGCATCTATGTTCATCAGTGATATTGGCCTGTAGTTTTCTTTCTTTGTGACATCCTTGTCTGGTTTTGGTATCAAGGTGATGGTGGCCTCGTAGAATGAGTTTGGGAGTGTTCCTCCCTCTGCTATATTTTGGAAGAGTTTGAGAAGGATAGGTGTTAGCTCTTCTCTAAATGCTTGATAGAATTCGCCTGTGAAGCCATCTGGTCCTGGGCTTTTGTTTGTTGGAAGATTTTTTATCACAGTTTCAATTTCAGTGCTTGTGATTGGTCTGTTCATATTTTCTATTTCTTCCTGATTCAGTCTTGGCAGGTTGTGCATTTCTAAGAATTTGTCCATTTCTTCCAGGTTGTCCATTTTATTGGCATAGAGTTGCTTATAGTAATCTCTCATGATCTTTTGTATTTCTGCAGTGTCAGTTGTTACTTCTCCTTTTTCATTTCTTATTCTATTGATTTGAGTCTTCTCCCTTTTTTTCTTGATGAGTCTGGCTAATGGTTTATCAATTTTGTTTATCTTCTCAAAGAACCAGCTTTTAGTTTTATTGATCTTTGCTATCGTTTCCTTCATTTCTTTTTCATTTATTTCTGATCTGATTTTTATGATTTCTTTCCTTCTGCTAACTTTGGGATGTTTTTGTTCTTCTTTCTCTAATTGCTTTAGGTGCAAGGTTAGGTTGTTTATTCGAGATGTTTCCTGTTTCTTAAGGTGGGATTGTATTGCCATAAACTTCCCTCTTAGAACTGCTTTTGCTGCATCCCATAGGTTTTGGGTCGTCGTGTCTCCATTGTCATTTGTTTCTAGGTATTTTTTAATTTCCTCTTTGATTTCTTCAGTGATCACTTCGTTATTAAGTAGTGTATTGTTTAGCCTCCATGTGTTTGTATGTTTTACAGCTCTTTTCCTGTAATTGATATCTAGTCTCATAGCATTGTGGTCGGAAAAGATACTTGATACAATTTCAATTTTCTTAAATTTACCAAGGCTTGATTTGTGACCCAAGATATGATCTATCCTGGAGAATGTTCCATGAGCACTTGAGAAAAATGTGTATTCTGTTGTTTTTGGATGGAATGTCCTATAAGTATCAATTAAGTCCATCTTGTTTAATGTATCATTTAAAGCTTGTGTTTCCTTATTTATTTTCATTTTGGATGACCTGTCCATTGGTGAAAGTGGGGTGTTAAAGTCCCCTACTATGATTGTGTTACTGTCGATTTCTCCTTTTATGGCTGTTAATATTTCCCTTATGTATTGAGGTGCTCCTATGTTTGGTGCATAAATATTTACAATTGTTATATCTTCTTCTTGGATTGATCCCTTGATCATTATGTAGTGTCCTTCTTTGTCTCTTCTAGTAGTCTTTATTTTAAAGTCTATTTTGTCTGATATGAGAATTGCTACTCCAGCTTTCTTTTGGTTTCCATTTGCATGGAATATCTTTTTCCATCCCCTTACTTTCAGTCTGTATGTGTCTCTAGGTCTGAAGTGGGTCTCTTGTAGACAGCATATATATGGGTCTTGTTTTTGTATCCATTCAGCCAGTCTGTGTCTTTTGGTGGGAGCATTTAGTCCATTTACATTTAAGGTAATTATTGATATGTATGTTCCTATTCCCATTTTCTTAATTGTTTTGGGTTCGTTATCGTAGTTCTTTTCCTTCTGTTGTGTTTCTTGCCTAGAGAACTTCCTTTAGCATTTGTTGTAAAGCTGGTTTGTTGGTGCTGAAGTCTCTCAGCTTTTGCTTGTCTGTAAACGTTTTAATTTCTCCATCAAATCTGAATGAGATCCTTGCTGGGTAGAGTAATCTTGGTTGCAGGTTTTTCTCCTTCATCACTTTAATTATGTCCTGCCACTCCCTTCTGGCTTGTAGAGTTTCTGCTGAGAGATCAGCTGTTAACCTGATGGGGATTCCCTTGTGTGTTATTTGTTGTTTTTCCCTTGCTGCTTTTAATATGATTTCTTTGTGTTTAATTTTTGACAGTTTGATTAATATGTGTCTTGGTGTATTTCTCCTTGGATTTATTCTGTATGGGACTCTCTGTGCCTCCTGGACTTGATTAACTATTTCCTTTCCCATATTAGGGAAGTTTTCAACTATAATCTCTTCAAATATTTTCTCAGTCCCTTTCTTTTTCTCTTCTTCCTCTGGAACCCCTATAATTCGAATGTTGGTGCGTTTAATGTTGTCCCAGAGGTCTCTGAGACTGTCCTCTGTTCTTTTCATTCTTTTTTCTTTATTTTGCTGTGCAGCAGTTATTTCCACTATTTTATCTTCCACCTCACTTATCCGTTCTTCTGCCTCAGTTATTCTGCTATTGATCCCATCTAGAGTATTTTTTATTTCATGTATTGTGTTTTTAATCGATGCTTGATTCATCTTTAGTTCTTCTAGGTCCTTGTTAACTGTTTCTTGCATTTTGTCTATTCTATTTCCAAGATTTTGGATCATCTTTACCATCATTATTCTGAATTCTTTTTCAGGTAGACTGCCTATTACCTCTTCATTTGTTAGGTCTGGTGGGTTTTTATCTTGCTCCTTCTCCTGCTGTGTGTTTTTCTGTCTTCTCATTTTGCTTATGTTACTGTGTTTGGGGTCTCCTTTTTGCAGGCTGCAGGTTCGTAGTTCCCGTTGTTTTTGGTGTCTGTCCCCAGTGGTTAAGGTTGGTTTAGTGGGTTGTGTAGGCTTCTTGGTGGAGGGGACTAGTGCCTGTGTTCTGGTGGATGAGGCTGGATCTTGTCTTTCTGGTGGGCAGGTCCACGTTTGGTGGTGTGTTTTGGGGTGTCTGTGGACTTTTTATGATTTTAGGCCACCTCTCTGCTAATGGGTGGCGTTGTGTTCCTGTCTTGCTAGTTGTTTGGCATAGGGTGTCCAGCACTATAGCTTGCTGGTCGTTGAGTGAAGCTGGGTGCTGCTGTTGAGATGGAGATCTCTGGAAGATTTTTGCCGTTTGATATTGTGTGGAGCTGGGAGGTCTCTTGTGGACCAGTGTCCTGAAGTTGGCTCTCCCACCTCAGAGGCACAGCACTGACTCCTGGCTCCTCAATTTGGGATGATTTGTTGTCTATTCATGTATTCCACAGATGCAGGGTACATCAAGTTGATTGTGGAGCTTTAATCCGCTGCTTCTGAGGCTGCTGGGAGAGGTTTCCCTTTCTCTTCTTTGTTCTCACAGCTCCTGGGTCTCAGCTTTGGATTTGGCCCCGCCTCTGCGTGTAGGTCGCCGGAGGGCGTCTGTTCTTCGCTCAGACAGGACAGGGTTAAAGGAGCAGCCTCTTCGCGGACTCTGGCTCACTCAGGCCGGGCGGGAGGAAGGGGCACGGAGTGCGGGGCGAGCCTGCAGCGGCAGAGGTCGGCGTGACGTTGCACCAGCCCGAGGCGCGCCGTGCGTTCTCCCAGGGAAGCCGCCCCTGGATCCCGGGACCCCGGCAGTGGCAGGCTGCACAGGCTCCCGGAAGGGCAGTGTGGACAGTGACCTGCGCTCGCACACAGGCTTCTTGGCGGCGTCAGCAGCAGCCCCAGCGTCCCACGCCCGTCTCTGGGCTCCGCGCTTTCAGCCGCGACTCGCGCCCGTCTCTGGAGCTCCTTTACGCGGCGCTCTTAATCCCCTTTCCTCGCGCACCAGGAAACCAAGAGGGAAGAAAAAGTCTCCTGCCTCTTTGGCAGCTCCAGAGTTTTCCCGGATTCCCTCCCGGCTAGCTGTGGCACATTAGCCCCCTTCAGGCTGAGTTCTCGCCGCCAGCCCCAGTCCTCTCCCTGCGCTCTGACCGAAACCCGAGTCTCAGCTCCAGCGCCGCCCGCCCCGGCGGGGGAGCAGACAGTCCTCTCGGGCTGGTGAGTGCCGCTCGGCACCGCTCCTCTGTGCGGGAATCTCTCCGCTTTGCCCTACCCAGGTATGTGGGGAGTTTCTTGCCTTTTGGGAGGTCTGGGGTCTTCTGCCAGCGTTCAGTAGGTGTTCTGTAGGAGTTGTTCCACGTGTAGCTGTATTTCTGGTGTATCCGTGGGGAGGAAGGTGATCTCCGCGCCTCTGTGGCATTTCTTAACCGTGGTTTCTGGAGTCATGATGTCTCTGGTTTACAATTCTCAGGCCAGGTGGTCCATGGCTCAAGGGTCTGTGAGCTCATCTTACCCTGGAGAAACAACCTGAGTTTGTACATTAATGGTGATATCTATCATAGCAATTTTAGTACCTTAACGATGTTATCGACAGTAGCAGTTTTAGTCATCTGACTCTGGTAGATTAGTATTCGGTTAGCACAGGATTGAGATCAGAGGGGACACGAAAGGGAATAAAATTGTGGAAGGAGAGATTAACAGTAAAGGAACTCGGTTTTGTATGTCACAGAAGACTTGAGTGTGAGAGAGAGAATGCATAATTGATGACACTCCTTGGTGTTAGGGAATGAATCTTCCGAGTACGGCTGAGAGGGCTGGCTGGAGGAGTGTGAATTGGAAGTTGCCCCAGGAGAGGTAAGCCAGTGGACTTCCTGGGACCAGTGCTGGCTGCAGCTGGAGTCAATTCCAGTCACTCAAAAATATTGAGTGCCCACTTTATTCCTGACACTGAGATGACATCAGATCACACCTATCCTTGCAAAGCTTTCAGTCTAGTCAATGGAAATCCAACCGACCCACAATACCATGAAGAAGAAACTTGGTTCCTGACAGGAGGCTACAGTTAATGAAACTGGTCCTGCCTTGCAGCACAGACCAGAGGAAGCATCTGCCATCAGCATCAGAGTGCAGGAGGGGTAGTGCCCATGACCCTCATCCCCAGTGAGGCCCCAGCATCCCTTGACAACTAGGAACACTCTTGAGAAGATGAATGAGATATCTGGATTCTTCTCTCAACCTGATTAAAAGAAGGGCTCAATTGGAAAGACTCTTCTGCAAGCCAGCTGCAGAGCAGAGCCCCTTGCTTGCTTTGCTCCACCCAGCCTCGTGTGGGCTGGCAGAGATACTGCTGTCCCTCTGTATCCACAAGGGGTTGCTTCCAGGAACCCCACAGATATCAAAATCCACAGATGCTCAAGTCCGTTGTATAAAATTGCTTAGTACAGACGGTCCTCCTTATCTGCAGATTCAACCAACCGCGGAATCCGCAGACACAGGAGAGTCAAAAGTTCCTGCTTTAGCCGCAGAGTGCTTGGCTGACAGAAGACACGTGATAGGCACTGCTGTTTACCCTCAATTCTATCCAGCTTATTAAGGATTCTTTTTATTAATATTTAGGGTAATTTAGGCAGGACGTGCGTGATAACACATAAGAGCATAAAACTCCTCTGGAGGGTGCTAAAAATATGAAGGCACAATAAAATCCAGTGATGTTCTCATTGTACAGTTTGGATAAGAAAAGTTTAGAGGGCACATGGACACGTCCACATTTAGTACATCGTATAACAACTTTTCACAAGGTGACCCTGACTTTGAAGGAATAGAAGAAAAATAACAGAATTCTAAATCTGAGAAAAATAGTTCTGGCCCCCCCTGGGAGCCATGTCGTCTTAAGGATAGTGCTAGAAAATCCAGATGGCCTGGTTTTTGACCACAGGCAGGGGGGCAGACCACCAAAGCTCAGATTTCAGGGTAACAAAACCTGTGATGAGAGACTGGAAAGGAAAGGGAAGGAAAGGAAAGAACTAACTTTAATGGTCCCTCATCCAAAGACAGTTGTGTCAACGTGGCTGAAGAGGGTGACGGTCACAAAATCCCTGCAAGAGGAGTCCAGGAGGAACCCTCGCAAGTTCTCCTTGTCCCTTCATTGTCGTCCAGCTCCGGAGACATTCTATCAGGGGCATTTATCCTTTCTCCTACAGTGATGGGTTCTGTGCGCTAATAACACAGCTTAAGAAGAAATGTAAAATGAAGTTTTTTTTTTTTTTAATAAAACTTGAAAATAATCTTATCTCAAACTGCGTGGTCATTAGAATACCAGCATTTATCAAGGAACTGCAAACTCTCCGGGCATCTCAGGGATTCTGGGGACCCGGGCCTGAGCCGTGTGCGTCTCCTTTTTCAGGCAGAATTCTTCCCTCTTCTCTGGCATCAGTCTTGCCTCTCTTCCTGTGGGTGGGTGGCACCTCTCTCTTTGTTTTGAGAGCCTACTCGGGTTTGAGTTCTGGATTGGGAGGCATTTGGCCGGTGGCCGGATTTTGTTCCTCTCTGCCCCCTACCCCCAGCCCATCCCCACCTGCACCCCATGACTCCTCTTTTCCCTGCGCCTCTCTGGGGCCCGGCGGCAGGGGGCTGGCCACCCCGGGCTCTGGCGGCAGTAGCTGTGGCTTCAGAGATTTTCCTCCTTCCTGTCTTCTCTCTTTCACACTGATGCCTCCACATTGATGGTTAAGCGGATTGGGCTATGGTCAGGACCGCTGAAGAGGATTGCTACAGAGTTCTTGTGTCCTTTCCCGCTCCCCTTCAGAGACCAGAAGCTGGGGGAGAAGAGACTTCAAAGCTGGATTAAAAATTGCCCAGGGACTTCCCCGGTGGTCCGATGGTTAAGACTCTGCCCTTCCACTGCAGGGGGCACAGGTTCCATCCTTGGTCCAGGAACTGAGATCCCGTGTGGTGCGGCGAAAACAAACAAACAACCCCGTGAATCACTATATTGTATACCTGAAACTTATTTAATATTGTAAATCAACTATACTTACCTACATACGTAAAATTTTTAAAAATAAAGTAATTATTGATAGGTTTGTAAAAAACAGAACAAAACAAAAAACAAAAACGAAAAATGGGACTTCCCCAGTGGTCCAGTGGTTAGGACTCCGAGCTTTCACTGCCAAGGGCGCTGGTTCGATCCCTGGTCGGGGAACCAAGATCCCGCAAGCCACTCGGCACGAACAAAAATAAATAAATAAAAAATAATAAAATAAAATAAAAAGTGATATATGTTGTAAAAAATAAAATAAAATAATTTTCCACAGTCTGCTGGGGAGGGATGCGCCTCTGTGTCTGGTACCTGTCTCTCCTGCAGGGAGTGGCTGGTGGGTGTTCTAGCTACCTAAGGTGATGCTCTGGTACCTAAAATAATGGCTTTGCCCAATCTTCTCCTTTTGTTCCCAAGACAACTCATGACTGTAGGTTGCCTTTTGATTTTTAAATGCATAGATCACTAAGGTTTCTACTCTGGAAGACCAATTTTCCTGGGCGAGCAAAGGCCAGGCAAGCTGCCCAGGATCCTGGCCTCTGTGGTGAGTTCAGAAAGAAGGACTGACTGATGATAGCCTCCACCAGACCCTTCCCTGGTCTCTGAGGCTGCGCATCTTCGTGTTCTGAGTTCTGCCTTGTGTGGCCGCGGGTGTCATGTTATCTCTCGGTTCCCCAGGGTCATCTTCTAACCTGCCATCCAGAGGGATCCCCCGTGGCGTTTCCATCCCAAGCCCCACCCTCTTGGCCACCCACCAGTGATGATCAGTGTCCGCCCCAATGCTGTCATCTGCAGGAAATCAAAACACCATGTGTGCGAGCATCACATCCTGTCATTTATTTACGCTGCAGACTTCAGGAAGGAGAAAAAGAAAATCACAGCTCTCTTTTCATTAAAAAAAAAAAAAAAAAAATTGGCACAATGTTCAAGCACTGGTGGCCTGAAATCAGCCTGTTATTAACAGCCAGGAAATGCCTGACCCAGAGGTCCTCACTGCTATTATAAACTGTGAAAATTGTAAAAATGGAAATAAAAAATAAAGTAATTACCTCTTCATGGGTTAAAAAGTTAAGCTGAATGGCCCGTTGCCATGGAGATGGCTTCCTGTTTACCATGCTTGTTTTCTCTCACAGTTAAAGGCCAGTCACCAGCCAATGGGAAAACAGCATTTAAATTCCCATATTCCATTAACTATTTTTCATAGTAACTCAACGCAGTCTATTTTAAAATTTTACTTATTTTATTTCTGGCTGTGTTGGGTCTTCGTTGTTGCATGCAGGCTTTCTCTAGTCGCGGCGAGCGGGGCCTACTCTTCGTTGCTGTGCCCGGGCTTCTCACTGCAGTGGCTTCTCTTAGGCGCGCGGGCTTCAGCAGTTGTGGCACACAGGCTCAGTAGTTGTGGCTTGCGGGCTCTAGAGAGCAGGCTCAGTAGTTGTGTACGGGCTTAGTTCCTCCGTGGCATGTGGGATCTTCCTGGCCAAGGGCTCGAACCCATGTCCCCTACATTGGCAGGTGGATTCTTAACCACTGTGCCACCAGGGAGGCCTTCGTGCAGTCTATAACTTACCAGTCAGTAAAATTTGGTAAATTGTATTTTCCGATGTATTAGTGGTTTTTAAATTTTTATTCTTTGTATGAAGTTACCACCAGGGCCAAAAGCACTACTTTTTATCTTCTGAGGGGGCGAGGAAAGGCTATATTTAAAATATCCTGGTCCCCCCCTTTAAAAACCTGACACTACCTTAATACTGCAGCACAAGAATTCTCATGATAAGAGAGCTTTTCGTCTCCTCATTTCTTTTAAAGAGGGCTGTATTGTTATCAATAATAATATTCCTGATAATATGCACACTAACCAAGAACCAAAGCTGCCGTTCCTGTTAACTATCTATCAGTTCCTTGGGCTTTTTACTTCAAAGATCCCAGCATTCTGAAATAAACTACTTGGAGCATGAGAACAAATAAAATTGTTCGAAAACCAAGGAATTCTTTGCTGAAATGTAAAAATAAAACCTAATACAAAGATATCAAATGACTCTTAGGAGATAGAACCGCAGATTAGAGTAACAGAGTCTTTAGAAGAAAAAAGGTGTCTTGACTTGTTGAAGGTTCCTGGCCGCATGGAAATATAAAGTGTGGAGATAAAAAGGAAAGGAAAGGAATTGTATACTTTCCCTTGAACATTGGGCTGATAGGAAGGCAGCTAGAACGCTTTGCCCAGAAGCTTCAAAGTGCTCGTGTTATATAGCTAGCCCCAAACCGCAGCTCAGGGAACACCGCCCTCCATGTCTCGTCTCAGTGGCCCCACCTATGCCTCTGACAAAGCCCAAAGCTTTTGCATCATTCCCCTCCGTACCGGCACTCCAGCTGGTCCCAGCCCTCTCCTGACCTCTCCTTCCTGCCCCTCCTCTACCACCCACCTGTTCTTTGCAGCTGCGCCTCTGCAACACCTGTGGCTTCTAGACCCACCCCGCCCTGCAGACACAAAATATTGGCCACAGAATGAAACAGAGGTAGCTCACAGCAGGACCTGCATTGTGCTTGAACTTTGTCGCATATAAGTACAGCAATTTTTTAAAACTAATTTTTATTGGAGTTTAGCTGCTTTACAATGTTGTGTTAGTTTCTGCTGCACAGCAAAATGAATCAGCTATACATATGCATATATCCTCTCTTTTTTGGATTTCCTTCCCATTTAGGTCACCACAGTGAATTAAGTAGACTTCCCTGTGCCGTACAGTATGTTCTCCTTAGTTGTCTCTTTTATACATACTATCAGTAATGTATACAGCAATTTTTTTTTTTGGCATTTTCAGAAGAGTCTTCATTAGCAATAGACAGGGGTTCAATACTAAACATTGAAACAGTGGAGTGGGGTTTTAAAGGACTACTGCCTTGTGTGTGCCCCAGGCACTCACATATTATGGGGGCCCTAGAGTTATCGGTGTACTTGTTTAGTTCTTCCTTCTAACTGCACCTTGAAGACAGCAATCCTGTTTTCTTGACCCTTGTATCTCTCACAGTTTCTACCACAGGGTCTTAGGCAGAGTCGAATTATTAATTCATGAAAGGAATACTTAGGCTCTAAACAAGATCAAGAAGCATGTTTTACATGCTAACCTTAGCTGCATCTTATTCTCTTTGTACTAAGCCTCCCGAGTACTTTGTTAAAACGCCTGCAGTACGTGTTTTGTGGGTTGTGCTGGATTTGGAAGGTGAGTGAAGAAGGAAGTGTGCTGTCATTTCAGTAGGTCTGAAAAATTCTCTGAAAGATCCTAAACAAAAGGCAAAATGAGCTTTGCTTTTGTTTTGAAAGGAATGAAATAGAATTCAGGCAAAAAGGAATGCAGCGTTCTTGAATCGGGTAACGTTTGCATCAGTGGTGGGGTTGACATTTGTCAGATCCACTGGAACTTGTATGTTCCAATGAGGGGTGTCCCCTTTAGAGTTGCAGCATGTGGGGACTGTGCCTGTTTGAGGTATGGGTTTTTTTTTTTTTTTTTTTTTTTTTTGGCCACGCTGCCATGTGGGGTCCTAGCTCCCCGACCAGGGTTCGAACTCAGGCCCTCAGGCCCTCGGCAGTGAGAGCACAGTGTCTTAACCACTGGACCGCCAGGGAATTCCTTAGGTGTGGGTGTTTTTAAGTTAACCCCTGACACTACGGCTAAAAGATGCACAGAGTTTGGTCGTATGATTTCTAGAATGAAACCCGATCCATTGTTCAATGCTAATCCTGCCTTCCTTAATGTGAAATAAATATTTACATTTTAATCAATATTGCCAGTTATGGAATAAAAGGAGCCCCCAGCTTCGGTTGGCAGGGGGAGGAATCTTGGTTTCTTCACTTTGGGAACGTTGGAGGGGAAAAGTAGAGGGATGAAGTGTCCTGTGGTACGGCCTTGGGGGTGCCTCTGAAGTCAAAAGTGGACACTGCCCTGGAGGTCAGGGGCAGAGATGGTGAACAAGAAGGATCGGGTGGCACAAGAAGGCCCGGGACTTATTCTGGGAACAGAACCTTAGCTATTGATACCATGAGCTCCTGCCACTTTGAGAGTCTCAGGAAGGCCCACATTGATGCCCCAGGATTTATAATTAGGAGTCACCATTTTAGCTGTTGCTTCACATGATTGCTTCCATTTCTATGTGATTTGATTCTTTGCCTTAGCCTTGGCCAAACCTTTTGGGAAGCCTCTGTTTTAACGGCTTATATTATTCATCTGTCTTCAAGTTACGTAAAGAGTATTGAAAAGTAATGAACTTCTGCCTTCTGAGAGAGGAAGGGGCTGGAAGATTTCCACTGTGTTCTCCGAAAAAAGAGGTGACGCACAACATACTTATCTGCCTGACACATGCCGAGCAGCGATAGGTCATGTTCAAAAAGAGGTCAGAGGCGTCTGCCTCTGAAGAGACAGACCATACAAGCAACAGCGTTTCATGAAAGCTCATTTTCCCAGTCTCTAGATGCTAAATGGTCAAATACTGCAAAAAAAAAAAAAAAAAAAAAAAAAAAGAAAAAAGATAAATGCATGTGTAAGGTGTTTTTTCTTTTTTCTCTGTATCCAGGTTTGACATTAGTCATCTGTTCTGATTCACACAGAAACTCTGGGGCAACCGTGGGATGCATTTAATACGCTGGGTGTTGAGTTTAATCTGACACGCAGGATTTTTTAATGGTGCGATTTGGGGCGGGTTCATCAGGCATGTGGTTTTATGTATAAGGAAAGTGAGCCGTGGAGCTGGGAAAGCAGAAACTGTGGTAGTGGCATGAGCATCCAGGCAATGGAGCTGTTTTTCAGGAGTGCCTAGAGGATGAAGGTGGCACCTGATAGAGGCTGGACCACTTCATGAAGGGCAAGTCACTGTTACCATCCCTGTCATCATCACCAAAACCTTAGCGAGCGCCTCTGACCCCAGGCCACGCACTTGTGGGGGGGGGGTCTCGGTGAATTGGCTCAAGCTTCCCCTCGACCTCCACCAAGCTACTCTCTCCTTTGCAAATGGCTCAGCACAGCGCCATCTAACAGAAATACAATGCGAGCCACAAACAGAGGCAATTGTAAATTTCTTTTATAAATGTCAAATCACTACGTTGTATACCTAACACTAATACAATATTGTAGGTCGACTACCTTTCAATTAAAAAAACACACACAAAAAAAATTATATGGGAAAATGACTATTTACACAAGGTCCTAAGTCCATTCACATTGTTTAGAAAATAATAATAAAATAAGTAAATTACTTTTAAATAACAAAAGGAAATCAAGTGACATTAATTTTAATAATATATTTTACTTAACTCAATATATTCAAATATTATCATTTCAACATATAATCAATATACAAAATTGAGACATTTTACATTTTTTTCTTTCATCCTAAGCCTTTGAGATCCGGTGTGTATTTTGCACTTTGAGGACCTCTCCATTTGAAGGAGCCACATTTCAAGCACTCAGTAACCACACACGGCTCTTGGCTCCATATTGGACCCCACAGACATCAGTATCACTCTTCCACATGTCATTCTCATGCGTGACTACTACGTTGTCTTTGAGAGCTCAACCAGCTTGTTCATCCCCAGGCCTGCTCCTCCAAGGTCTCCTGTGACCGCCTGCCTTCCAATCAGCTCCCAGGGCTCTGAACCACAGGACAGTTTAGCATCAGCTTTCTGGCCTCCACCTCTAGAGGGCAGCTGGGAAAGGTGTCCCCGTGAGCCCTCTAGTGACTGCTGTCAGGATGCACAGGACCATGCAAAAACAACACTTCTGGAACTTATTGAAAGAATCCCACTAAAGTACTATCATAGGAGCACAGCAAGGATCACATCTCCAAGCAATTCTTTGCAGCCATTGCTAGAGCAGGATCCAGCCCCATGGGCCGGCTCCTAGAGCCAGGCAGCTGTCTCCATGGAGCCCCCTTGAGAGGGACTGCAGTATAGGGCTCATCACCCTCTTGGTACCACTGGCAGAGTTCAGCTCTGTAGGAGCTGCTAAGCTTCATGCTCCTCTTCATTTCCCCTACCCCATCCCCCCCCATACCCTTCAGAGCATAACCTGCCCCAAACCCCTTTTACCCTTTTCTTCTGCCTAAGGGAACCCCACCTCTGGGCTGTTACCCACCACTCCTCTCAGCACTCTTGGGCTTCAGGAAAGCTGCCCCATCCACGACCAGGAGCAGACCTGGTTGGTCTCGGGACAGCCGCATCCCTCTTGCCATTGGTTGACAGAGATACCAAGACTAAGTCAATCAACGCAGAGCGTTCCCTGCACCAGAGGAATGTGGGTCAGTTAGATACTAGAAGGAGTGTGATGAGAGCTTCTAGGTAAGAAATTTCCTCTCTTTGAAGACTGAGCCATTGGAAGAGGCAGCTGTTTTCTCCTCCTCTGGACATTGTGGTGTGTGGATGTGTAGTCCGAAACCACGGTATCTACTTCTGCTGCCCCAAGGGAAGCTGCACACAGAGAAGGGAGTAGCCTGGGGAACCGTGAGGAGGTGGAGTTGGAGCCCCTGGGTTAAACTGACTCTGACTCTCTCTTTCTAAATCTCCAGTTACACATTCAATACACATCCTATCATTTAAGCAGGCTGTTCAGGATACCTGTGACTTACAGCGGGAATCTCTCTGCCTGAAACAGGCACTGATGCAGATGGGATTGTAGAAACTTCCCTTCATAATCTACAGCTGCTGAGAGCAGGTGAGCAAAGGAAACTTCTTGGAATGATTTGTGAACACACACACACACACAAGCTACTGTCCTGTGCCCCTAAAGTTAGGATGGATGCGTTGGATTTAAGCCAAACTGGGCAACCTAAGGTAAATTAAATGGAGTATCTGTTTGCTTCTCCTAGAATTGGGACACAGATTCAATCTGATATTAAATTAGAACCATTCCAAAAAATTAGAGCTCCCAGCCCCTCTACAGATTGAGATTTCTATTAGAAATTATTGAATCACTGTGTTGTACACCCGAAACTAATACAACATTGTAAGTCAACTATACTTCAATAGAAATTCATCATAAAATAGATAAAGTTATGTTTTATTTCACGCTAATGAAAAAAGAAAGCAATTGAAAGAAATGGCAATGTTGAAACAATCTTTGGGAGATTTTCTGTCAGAAGGGCTTTCTCTGGTCCCTTGGTGTAGGTGACATGCGTAATTTTGTTCTGCAGATGACAGCCTTGGTTGGGACCAGCCGGAAGATGATGGGATGGATCCACAAGTTCCTCCCTGCAGGAGGCCAGGCAGCCTCACCCTACCCCAGGTCACAGGCTCTAGTCCTCCTGCCCCTGGAAGCTGCTTCAAAGCCTCGTGTCTGTGATAAGGGGAGGTTGGGGCCAGTGGAGCAACACAAATGCTTTTCTGAGACTGGAAAAGCAGCTCTCGGTCCTGACCTTGTGACAATGATTGTCGCCCCTCATCCCTCCCCACCATTCATCTGTCCTGACAAAAGCTGGGTCCACTGCAACTCCATTAATTTCTTGAGGATTCCTTTTTGGCCTATCCTGTGAGGCTGTTTTACTTATTTTTTCACGATTTGCAAGCCCTCAATTCTAACCTCACCTTCTTACTCAGATCAGAGGTTTGGGCTCCATTCTGTAAGAATATCTACATTACCCAGTGCAAGCCTGCTCACCTCTCCACCCCTGATCCTTTTACATCACTCAGTTCAGAGGAAGGCTCTGGTCTTTCCAGTGTTGCCTCTCCCTGAAACCTTCAACTTCCCCAAATCTCTGGGCCCCGGCTTCTTCCTTCTCCAGCAACTTGTCTAAGAAAGACAGTCTATCACAGATTCTGATGCTCTAGAGCAGACTCCACGTGCTGCCACTTACCAGCTGGATGACCCTGGAAAAGTTAACCTAGTTAGTTTCCTTATCTAATCCATACTGATAATATTTCTGACACCATGAGAATCAAAGTAGTTTTGATTACATTAAACATGAAATGCATTAAGGGTTAAAACATAGTCTGCCACCCCATAAGCACTCAAGAAATGCGGTTGTTCTGAGGACTATTTCACAAGGAACTTAAAATGTTGCTTCTCCTATCATAATATCTCAGTAACTGTTGGCTGTTATTTTGCTGTTATTACCACTGTCATAGTTTTCCTGCCCCTCCTTATCATCTTATAACCAGAGGGCTGGTGGAGGACTTGGAAAAGGAACAGAATGGATTTGTGATCACCCAGATCTGGATTCAAATAGCATCTCCATTACTTACAAGTGTGGGACCTTTGTTAAGTCATTTATAGACTCTGATTCTCAGTTTTCTCATCCAGACAATGGGGTTAAGAATGTCTAAGTGGAAGAGTTTGGGTGAAGCTCAGGAATACTTGAGATAAAACACACAGCACTTAGTAGATGTTTATCATTATCACCACCCTTATGACCTTCTGGGTGAGCACTTCTGATAAAATGATTCAGTAAGGGAGGGTGTGATATTATTGACTAACAGTTTTGATTATCAACTGATTTTATTTATCTGTGGCAATGCTGACTCCATCAGAATGTCAGTGCGTGAGCATCCGTTCTGAAGAATTTCCATTGTTATCAAGGTACACCTTTTTATTTTTAGTTTGTATCCCAAATTGCAGCACTGGAACACCCTTGTATTAATGCAAAGAAAAAAAAAAACTCACACAAGTAGATGTAAATATTTCTAACAATCAGAATGCACAATGCCCAATATAAATGGTTACAACGGGCTGAAGGCAGGGTCTATCAACAACAATTTGACTTGATTTACTGATTAGTCACATTTTTCCCACTCAGAGCTCTTGTCTGTTTTTTTTAGGAATTAGGGACAAGTCACCACCACCACCAAACACACAGTCACACATGCACACACACTGTGCTGTGTGTAATGAATTACCTCTCTGTTTGGTGGGCAAGTCTTAAACACCCACTGTCCTCACGGGCTGCACAATCACTGGCCCTTCTTACATATCACCTTAACAAAAAGATGGGGTGATCCATTGCACTCCCCCTCTTTGAACAAAAACTTGAGAGGCACTGCAGTGAAATGGGGTGAGCTTACAGACCCAGTGGATTTAGAGGAGCTTCAAACAATTTTATACTGTGTTTCAAAGTACTTTTTATTTTCAGAGTGTTGAGTCTTTGAAAAAAAAAATATATAATTACTATATATAATATATATATATTGTATATATTGTTATATATAATATTTATATATATATTATTCATTATTGCCATTACGAGTTTTCCCCAAGGAGCTGCCAAGTACTCACCAAATAATCCAAAGTAAGCAAATGCAAAGACCCAAAGATGGAACCAAAAGGAGAGGAAAGATATCAGAGTCCCATTGGACAGAGCAAATGATGCCCTACATTTGGGAGGCTTGATGAGTTCATCTTCAAAGATTTTTCTCAAAGATGTCCCCTTATTTTAAGGGTACTTTATCACATAAGACAAGAATAGATGAGACATGTTCCACTTTCCTGGAACAAGCTGTAAATTGACGGTAAGGAAAAGCTGACCCCATGGTATTTGGGGCTAGACAAACGTTCCAGTTGTTATTTTCCAATGTTTGGGCTTTTATAAACCAAAACACATTTTGCCCTAAGCTCTTTCCCCTGGATTTTACCAAGTCTTGTGTATTTGAAGGGAAATTGAATCCATATGTGTCTAATCTATTTACACTTAAGTCATTAAAATGTTGTTTTGTAAGATTATTTAGGTAACCAGGAAAACTTCTGAGCATCGTTGGAACTCTGCTTCTCACACCATGAAAGTCCTCTTTCTACAAAGAGGTCACATTTGCCCATGGGCCCTAGAACCTGAACTTATTATTATACATTCATAAACCAGATCCCTGAAACAATTCTAATTTAATGGGTTGATACCACATGATTTCCCAATTCCAAGAAAGGAAATAAGTGTGTATGTGTGCTACCAAAACAACCAATGACTCCAGAGGCCCTTAGATAGCAACAAATGTGTCTTGCCCAATATTGGGATAACAGTAGATGAATTAGGAATAAAAATATCCATAAAAGACACAAAATAGAAGGATAATTGAAAGCTTGAAATAGATGCAAAATAGTGCTTGGGATTATCAGAAATACGGAAGGACAGGAGGATAAAGAAATCCTACCCAGTAAGCCACATAGGGAGTCGTGCACCTGAAGGGCATGAACCCACACGTTCCTGCAATGAGAGTTCTAAAAATCCCAATTGTCGGGGGAGAGAACCCTAGGCAGATTATGCCATCACACTTTGCAAAGATGGTATTTTATGCAGGGCTGGTGCCAGAATACATAACAGTCATTAATGCTGAGGTACCCGGCAAAGACTTGCTGCAGCTTTCCCTCAGAACCTCCATCAGACACACGTAATAGGATCCATCACCTTGACCGTGCGAAGGCAAAAGAAGGGGTCAGGAGCAAGATCATATTTTGAATATTTCAGGGAAACTATTCCTTCAAGGAAGACCGAGTCCATTTCTAACTCAACATAACACGTTATAAAAATTAAAATCAACTGTAATGGTTGCAGACTTCCTACCTAGAGAATTTTATGAACGCTCTTGGTAAAATACACTAAGTTTAAGGAAAACAGTCATAAGGGGAGTTTTGTCTTCTAATGGATGTGGCAACTAGTAGGATGTCCCAGGGTCTCTCTGAACACGTGCTGTAGAGCTAGAGAAGACATATGCACAGAGAGCTTGGCTCATGGCCAGACTAACTAAGAAATAGTGGCTGGATCTCTAGTACGATCTCTAGTTTTTTAATTAATTAAGTTATTTATTTATTTTATTTATTTTTGGCTGCATTGGGTCTTCGTTGCTACGCGTGGACTTTCTCTAGTTGTGGCAAGCGGGGGCTACTCTTCTTTGCCGTGCGCAGGCTTCTTATTGCGGTGACTTCTCTTTGTTGGGGAGTACAGGTTCTAGGCGCGCAGGCTTCAGCAGTTGCAGCATGTGGGCTCAGTAGTTGTGGCTCATGGGCTCTAGAGCACAGACTCAGTAGTTGTGGTGCACGGACTTAGTTGCTCCGCAGCACGTGGGATCTTCCTGGACCAGGGTGCGAACCCTTGTCTCCGCATTAGCAGGCGGATTCTTAACCACTGCACCACCGGGGAAGTCCCATGATCTCTAGTTTTCATGCAGTGGCTCTTTTCTGATTTATCAGCAAGACTTTCAGTGCTCAACACGTGTTTAGAGAGAGCAGTAGGTAAGAGGTCAACATACACACGCTATCAGGTTGTCGTTTTCTCACCACATCAAAAACCACATTTTAGCTTGTTGCATCGTGGGACAAAAATGCCAATGTGTGCAAGAGTTAAACCTTAGCTCTCCTCAACACAGGCGAGAGGTAGAGCGGCAGAGTCTACATGATGGATAATAACCACATGCCAGGCCTGGAGCAGCCACCTTATATACAACGAGCTCTCAAAATAATCCTGAGTAGGAGAGAAAACTAATATATGTTAAATGTCTTCTCCATTGATGGCATGACATAAATTAATGAAATCATTTAATCCACCCAAAGAGCCTGGACTGATGTTTTGAAGCTTGACTTTTTCACTTTCCCAAGTGAAATAAACATGTCAAATATTCTAAAACTTTTTAATGGTTACATGGCATTGAACTGAATAAATGTACTATATCTTATTTAATAGTCCCTTGTGGTTGAACATTTATGAAATTTCTAGTGTTTTGCTCTTTTGGATAATGCAAAAATAAACTCCCTTTTAAATAAGTTCTGGTTCACCTCTATAATAATTTTATCAAACTTATGACTAGAAACAAATTTCTGGGTCAAAAAGTTGGCACATTTTAAAGAATTTTGACTCATATATCGAATTCTTTCCTAATGTATGGGATTGATTTATAGTCCCTGCCCAGAGTATATAAATTCTCTTATAAACCTATGATATCCTTTGGGTCTGGGATTATAACCACTTCCTCATTACTATACATTACTACTCATTATTACCTCATTACTACTCTTTATTAAGTGAATTTTGTTAATTTGTGTTTTTTCTCCTTTTAAAAATTATAAGTGCCAGAGACTTGTCTAATTTAGTGGTTCTGTTTGTTTTTTAACTCACAAAGTTTCAACTCTTAGATGTATTGATTATAATATTTATTTCTTGCTTTCACTTATTTTTTACTTTTATCTCTAAAATTCCCTTTTTCATTGAGTTAATTTTTTAAAAGTTCCTAATAGGAGAGTGAAGTACATGTTTTTAAAAAATCTCATTTAATGATGGAAATATTAGGTTATAATTATACCCTGACTATTTTTTCATCACATCTTATAGGTTTCGATATGTAACATTTACATTTTCATGTATATGAAATTGTAATTTAATTGTAGTTTGATTATAATTGTAGTTTGATTACCTCTTTAAGTCAATAATGTGTTATAACAACAATTTTAATGTCCAAACAGCCGGGGGGGTGTTTTGCTTTGTTTTTAACTTTCATTACTAATTTCTGGTATCACTTTTCTGATAGTCTGAGAATTGGGTTCATATACCCTAACTCAACTCTTAGGAATTTATTAACTTTTGAGCAGCAGTTTTCAATCCATTATTTTTTAACCAATGTAACACTAAAAAAATGTAAACCTTAACTGAAACTACTATTTGTAAAAAAGATAAAAAGCAGAACATTTTTAGTTGAATGGAGAATTGAGAGGCCTAGAAACCTACTTACAATTAGGGACTCTTGGTTTTGACCAAGGCAACCCGAAGGATCTCTTGAAAACCTATGGCTTTGCATAGCACAATGTGTCTTAGTATATAATCAAGAGATGTATTTCATGGATCCTTGAAAAGAAGGCAAACTATCTTTTCATACAGATTTATATATTGTTAATTCAAGGTTATCAACAATAATTCAAAAATGTACGTCCTTATTTAAATGTCAGGATGCTTTTCTGTGTCCTCTATGCTTATTTTATTTTCTATCATTATTTTTTAATCTCTTTTCATTTTCTTAGAAACTTTGACAGAACTTCTCAAGTTTATCTTCTAGGTTATTCATCAGATTTTCTGTTACCAATTCTGATTTTTTACCATTTCTAATGAGGATTTTAATTCCATCATTGCATTTTAATTTGATCTATGCTAGGCACTGTTGTAACTAATTTAATAGTCCCAATAATTCAATGAAATAGGTACTATTTTAATCCCCATTTTTGGGGATGAGGAAACCAAGACTCAGCAGTGACTTGCTCAGGTCGCACAGTTAATAAGACATAGAGCTAGGTTTAGAAGGATTTGATACATTATGAGCTATACTTTCTTAGACATAGTTTACAAGAACTTTATAATAAGTCATTTTCATATTGCACTATTATTTGCATTTCTTTAGGAGTTTATTCTCCAGTTGTTTTTATTGTTCTTATTTCTTCGCTATTTTATCTCATTTCTCTCTCTCTCTCTCTCTTTCTTTCACACACACACACACACACATCTAGCAGCATAACCAGAATCAGGTTTTGGACTGGTGCTTGGGTTCCTTCCATCATGAGATTAGGGGTGCATCACAGATCCAGCCCCAGAGCCTGTAGCAGCAGCTGGCCCAGGTCCTGGTTACCCAGTTATCTTTGCTCACTCTGTGTAGCCCGTGTGAGTACATTTATGCAAGCCAAAGCTCTCGGCAGCAATTGTAAGTTTTTCCACTTCCTTTCAGAGTTGGGGTGCCCCACCGCAAGTGCCGGTTTCAGCAGTGGGCTGGTTTTGGGCTGCTGACACATATGGGGCATCCTGTGTTTCCAATATTCTAAAGGACTCAGCCCCACCCAGTTACCTTGATCGATTCTAGTGTGAGAGCTTAAGCAGTCCCTGACGGCTTTCTAATTTCTGCTCTACCTCTGGTGCACAGAGATGCGCATCTTTCAGTGTGACAACAGCTGTGTCTTTTCAATTTTTAAAAAATATTGTTTCTTTCTTTCTTACTGGTATGGTACAATGTGTGTAAAACTTGAAATCATGATACCAAGTTTACCAAACATCCAGGAAATCATTTTGTGATATTTCAGGAGACTTTCTCAAGTCTCCACTCTATTGCTCTACAGTATTTTTCTCACATACTCCTTGTACTATTGTAATTTTTCCTATTTGCTTATCTTAGAGGTTGGTGTTCTCCAGAAGACAAGAACTGTGACTTGTCCTTGACCTCATGCATTGTTCATTTACAATTGGAAATGATTTATAATTGGAGCGCAAGTTGAGGTGCACAATTTCTTGCCTAATTCCCAGTGACTGGCCCACATCCCACTAGTACAATTGTTGTAGACTGAGGCAGTCTCTTACACCCAATGTGGTTCCTTACCCTGATAAATGAATCCCAGCATGCCCTTCTGGTATCTGCTCCCACCTCTATCTATTTGTTGGGATTTGCCCAGGATGCAACATGCCACTGCCACGCCTTCTCCTGCCTTTTTCTCTTCTCATCTCCCTCCAGACACACTTCCTGCTACATATTTTCCAAGGGGTTAAAATCTCCAAGTAAATGAGGAAGGGAAATTACTGATGGGGTCAGGTGTATACGGAGACATCAGTCCTGTGAATCCAAAAGAAGTATCCATGCAACTGCATGGTGGCCCAGCCCCCTGTTTGGGGCTTTATGTGGACCTTGGATCTCTGAACCGGGCCCCTCAGATCTCCTACCTCATCTAAAGCAGTTGATTGAGTTCCATTTCAGCTGGAAACGCACACCTAGGGCACCAATTTTGATGTCTAGTTTCACCCCATAGACCTCATTATTGGTGGACTTTCTTCCAAGATTCTGTCAATAGGTTGGCTGTGAGTTTGGGTTTTGTACAAATGTTCTTTTTTTTTTTTTTTTTTTTTTTTTTTGCTGTCTTTATGGTTATTTGAATAGGAAGTTAAGAGAGGTTCTGTCAGGATCTGTTAGCCAACTGACTTTCAACCAGAAATCTGCTGCTGATTTTATTTTTAAATACAATTTTGTCTACAACTATTACCAATTAGGAAGATCTTGTTTCACCATGTTGGCAAGAGAATTTCAGTTATTTCCCTCACAGTAGACATTTAAAAAATCCTGATCAGACTACGGAGAGGCCACCTGTTGAAACTCCCTATTTGCTTGGCACTCTCAGATTCTTCTCAGCCCATTTTTGGAAGCCAGTCTGGTCCAACTTAAACTAGAAGACTCAGAAACATCATTGAATTCAGAAGTCTCAGTTCAAATCCCTTGTTCAGAACAGCTATTAGCACACATGGCTCCTTTGCTTGAATTTAGAAAAAGTAATCTCTTCCTGAAGAAACTTTACTTCTATCTATTAAACAATTGCTATGTTATACTTATTTTTATAGAACAAGACATTTTACTGTCATTTTCCAGACATTTGTTGAAATAAATATAGAAGTGTACAACATATGATGGGAATAGTTCCCCTTAGAGTTGTGCCCTGTACAACCTATGCAACTGCACATGACAACCCTGCTCTTGTGCTCTTGCTCCTGAGAAAACTACTTTTAGAGATCACAAGAGGACTTGTGGTTAAATATGGTAGGTTGAACTCACTCTCCTGAAACCTCACTAAAATGAAAGTAAAAGGAAAAAAAAATCAAGGCATTCATCTACAAGGTCAAAGAGCAAGAGAGAAAGAAATAGCAATAAAATTGTGAAAGCTAGCAAGCAAAGGGATGAATGATAAGTGAAATAGCGGGAATTAAAATGAATACTAAACTTGCCAGTGGTAACAGCTGAACATGATTTGCACCGTAGAACCCTCCCCAAAGATCAGAAATTGGCAGCACTAGGTAACTATGGACTTGGGAATGACAGCAGAGATGAAGACAGGGTGATTATTTGAAAATCTGTATAAGAAACACTCAGACTGTCAGATTCCCTGAACAGTTCTCATTCAGCTCAGCATCTCCCCACCTTGGTGGAAGCCTGGAGGTTTGTTCTCAGGACAGGAAGAATAAGGGGGTCTCTGGAATGAGGGAAAACAGACACAGTGGAAGATGGGGGTACCTATTGAAAATAGGTGGTCAAGTCAAAGTCCACTTGGCTATTGAATACTGGGACCATAAATCCTCTATAACGACTCAGTTTCCAGGACACTGGCAGCCAGGCTCATACCCTACAGAGGACAAAACCTTCTTCACTTGAAATCTGACCATCCTGATCAGACCCCTGATCTGACAGCAGGGGTTCCCAGATCATCCTCTCGTGTGTCCTAAAGGTGGGACCACACACAGGGCTGCCTTTCAGCTTTTGAGGGCCTCTTTCTTAAATTTTAGCAGATCAGCAGAGGATCTCCAAGTATCTGAGAAAAGTCTCAATCACGAATAACAGAGACCAACAGTCACAAATAGGAAAAAAACAAGTTGAGGAAACAGAACCTATGCAGGGAGTTTAAAAAAAAAAAACTATCGATATTTTTGCGGAAATCAGAGAAGATATTAGCTCCATAAAGCACAATACAAGAATATTATTCTTTAAAAGAAACATTCTGAAAAAAAGAATTATAAATTAAAAATATACTAGAAGGGGGGCTTACCTGGTGGCGCAGTGGTTGAGGGTCCACCTGCTGATGCAGGGGACGCGGGTTCGTGCCCCAGTCCGGGAAGATCCCACATGCCGCGGAGTGGCTGGGCCCGTGAGCCATGGCCGCTGAGCCTGCGCGTCTGGAGCCTGTGCTCTGCAACGGGAGAGGCCACAAGAGTGAGAGGCCCGCGTACCGCAAAACAAACAAACAAACAAACAAACATATATATATATACTAGAAGGAATGAAAAACTTGATAGGGATATTGGATTGCAAAGCTGAGAAATCTTTGAAAAAGTAGAAAAGAAAAGAGAAGAAAATTGGAGGATCTGTCTAGGATAACCAACATTAAGAAATTAGGAGTTCTAGAACAGACAATGGAGAAACTGGAGGAGAGTTTGGGGGTGTTTAGTAATAAGGACATAGAAAGCCAAGGAAACCAGAACCAAGGCAATTATTAATTCCAAGGAGAACTCTTAGGATCTACTCTCTTAACTTTCAGATATACTGAACAGCTCTGTTAGGTATAGTTATCATGTTGTATGTTACATCCCCAATAGTAATTTACCCTGTAACTGGAAGTTTGTACCTTTTGACCACCTTCATCCAATCCTAAGAGATCCTAAGACTTTTCATCAAAAGGAAAACACATTAAAAAAAATCTCTATGAGATGATGGATGCTAACTCTTCTTATTATGGTTATTATTTCACAATATATATGTCAAGTCACGCTGTACTCCTTAGGCTTACAGTGTTGGATGTCAATTATATCTCAATAAAACTGGAAAAAAATTCCAAGGAGAATATAAAGTTACACAAGAAAACTTCCATTTCTCATATGACTCAGCTGTAAGCAGCATTTACATTGTCATAACTATGTAATTGCTGATTAGGTAAGACATGCATAGAAGAAGCATGTCAAGCAAGGTAAAAGAGAGTGAGTCCTCACCTGTAACGGGAGGTCCAAAAATGCCTGAAGCTGAAAAACCAAGAAGTAGGTTATTTGGAAATATGGAGATGAATACTTGAAAATGATAACCTCTCAGAAATGGGGAAAGGAGGGAAGTGTAGAGGATGCACTTGCTGGGGTTGTTTTAAAAACAAATCTTGAAAAACGATTTGATATTCAAATTATGTAAAAGAATAATTTTGAATGTTTAACAAAAACGTTTAAAACCTATGTAAATGGAATCATGGATAAGTATTAGGGAGAAATACATTAGAAGGTATTAAGGAATGAAAGACGACCGGATAAGGACAAAATAGAAAAAGGGACAACCTCTATCTCTAGCCAAACCCCCAAATTATGCTGGGGCTGGGGGAGCCATGGAAATGAGGGAGAGTGAACACTGAAATGTAGGAGGAGGCTGCCGAGTACAACTGGGATATCTGGTCCTCTTAAGAGGGAAGCCTCCAGTAATTCATGATGTGCACTATTTGTAGTGAGTTGGGGAAGGAGTAAGGGTACACACCATTGGAAAGAGCCTGCATTCAAAGACTCAAGAAAGGAGGTGGCACACCCACCTGTGCCTGCCTGAGTCCATCCAGGCTTCCTGCTTCCTTTTCCCATCACTGCCCCAACCCCTCCCCGTCCCACTGGTTCTCCTGACTCCCCTCCCATTCAGAGCTGGCTGTTCCACTGCTACCCCTCGTCTCACAGTAAAGCCTATAACCATTCTTGACAGAGTGTGGGCAAATCCCTTTTCTCTTAATTTCAAGACAATCGAGGTTAGTTTTTCAAGAGTCCATACAGAGAAGACACATTAGAAAGGCCAAAACGAACGTGCAGGAACAGAGAGATGTTTTCTTTCCAAAGCCCACATGCCTTCCTCCACTATCTGGCCACAGACTGACATGGCTTGACGGACACCCAATAGAAAGCACCAGTCTCCCTTCTCTTTTCCAGTTTTGAGCTCCATCTCATCATCTTTGCCCAGATCACACATTTACTGAGATGAGAAGAATGAGTATTATGGGATTATATAGTAGGAAGGGAGTTGCTGGAAACAGAATAAAAATGAAAATGAGAAGGAAAATATAGGAATGAATTATTATTTAAAGAGTGCGGAATTGTTCAAAGAAAAGTACAAAAATAAGTGATCACTTTCAAAGGTCTGAATTATTTCATCTTGAACTACAAGAGTACTTTTCCCATCTGCTTCTTCCTTGAATTCCAGATGACTGGCTCTTGTGAAAAAGCAGACATTGAATAGGTCACCTCTTATTGACAGAAGACGTGGTCATGGTCAGACGTGTACCTTTTCTAGCACCTTCTCAGGCAGAAAGCTCACCTCATCCAATGTTCTCTTTCCAATCCCTTCTGATGCATCCAAAATTATTTTCCCCAGTAGAACCTGCTGATTCCCATCCCAGCAGACATGACTGAGACTGCTGCACCGAGGAAAAGAACTAGTAATTCTCAGTCAGTCATGAGAAAGAACACTCTCTGTTATGCAGATTCTTCATAAGGACTTAAGGTCCACCCCCTCAACTGCCTGACATGACAGACTTTCAAAGATATGTTCATGACGAGATGGAATTGTGCTGAACACAGTAAGACACAATATAAGTTTATGATTGTATGTCTCATTGGATGTGAACTTCCCATGGGATATTAGAGCCAATTTCACCTTTTCGGCCACCTTTCTGTGTATTGTTTACACCTCTTCTCTCCATCAGCATGGGAAATCTTTACATTGGTTATATATATCTAAAAATGGTCAGATACAAGCAGACATAAAGACTGGGCTGGCACTCCCATTCTGGTCCCCTTGTCGAATCATATTCAGTATATCAGACTTGGCTAAAGAGAATCCAAAATGCACAATTAAGCAGGCATGCAATACTACAGTGGGGTCCTAGACTTTAAAACATAATTTATTAAAAGCAGTGGACCTCTGTCTCAGAAAAAAGCAGAGAGGAAGTTAGGTTTCCGGACCCTGGAAGCCATTCATAGCCCCTTGACTATTGAATGTGAATTCTCTATTTCCAAAATGAGGAATAGGCAACTTTGAGTTCATGAGGAGGTAATTTTCAAACTCCTGTCTGACTTGACACAATTTCTAACTGCCACCTACCGTCTGCAGTTCAGTACCTTCTGGTTAAGGAGATAATGTGGCATTTGCCATGAGGTCTGATGCATTTACTGAGGAAAACCCTCATGCTTCAAACGGTTGCTTCCAAAGATTATAAAGCCAGGACAATAGGCAGAAAAAGTTGTTTAGAAAAAAAAAAGGAGGATATCCTTTAAATAGACGAGTATGGCTGTCACCTGATTTACAATTTATGGCTGTTTGTGACAACAAACAGGATGTCAGGTTCTGTCCCTCTTACAGAGTGTATAAATCAAGGGAAGTGCCACCGAACAGCAACCAAGAAAGACCGGCTTCCATCACTAGTCATCAAGCAGGACAAGATGGCCATTATCCTTGAAGTTTAAAACAGGCAGGATAATTCTCAGCAAGGCTGAGAGGATTCAAATTCTTTATCCAATGACCAACATCAGGCTGGAATTGATGGATCTCAGACAATTTGCAAATCTTCACCCTTTCACTCAATCCCTTCTCACTTCTTTATACATCTATTGGCTTATCTCTGGGTGATAATTGGACCGAGGCATTTCCTACACTTCAAGAGTTCAAATTATTTGGTTCCTCTTGAGATTATAATTCCTTGATTTGTGATTCTCTTCTTTCTCATATTAGTTGGGATTCCTGTAGCTTCATTCTCTGGTATGTTATGCTCTGGAGTCCAATTTTATGAGTAATTTTAGTCTAGGAGACAAGATGACAGTCACAAATGGCTGATGTTTGTGAAGAAAGCCCAGATGCTACAGTATCACTGCTCTTGCCCAGATTTGCAAAAGCATATTAAAAAAATCAAAAAGCCTTTTCTCCACCAAGGACATCATCTGATAATAAGTTTTATAAAATGATCAAATGAGTAATTAGCATTCAATGTTTTTGGCTTCATACCACAAGGGAACGGTCCTGGAAAAGGGCAAGCATTGTGAGCTTTATATTTGTTGATAAACCCAGTCTTATGTCTCTTAGAAGAAAATTGTTTTTTAAAAGATCATGTTAGATCAATTAAACCTTAGTTGCTATCTAGCCAGAGGCAGTACATTTGAAATTTAAAAGTCTCTATCTTCTAATCACTACACAGCCAGTCATTTGTTTTGTGACCTTAGGCAAGTCACTTAACCTCTCAGTGGGTTCACATTTCCTCATCTGCAAAATGTGCACATTAGTGTCAGCACTCATGAAAATTATCATGAAACACTTGCAAAATACCGAGGTAAAATAATGGCCTTCTTTCAGAAGATGTGGCTTCTGATCTGAAGTTTGGCACATAGTGGGCAACTCAATTACATGTTTATTGTCTATAATAATAAATGCATGGATGATCCAAACGTGCTTGGCCATAGTTTTCATGCGGGCAGCCCTCCAACTCCTTCAGCCAACATTTCTATTGCTACAATATTATGAAATCATCCCAGCTGGTTGGCCTTTGGGCTGATCTCCCCTCCCCACTCCTCTCCTTCACTTTCCCTTCCTCTCTCTCCCATTCTCATGTCTTTCTTCACGACACTTCTGCCTTTTCTTCCCCCCTGCTTCCCCCAGCGCCCTGCGGCTTGCGAGATCTTCGTTCCCTGACCAGGGATTGAACCCGGGGTCCCAACAGTGAGAGCACTGAGTCCTAACCACTGGACCACTAAAGAATTCCTGACTTCTGGCTTTTCAATCTGTTGTTTTCCAAACCAACACCATCCACCACTCCTCACTCATCCCACTGCTAATCCAAAGTAGTTCAAGGCATGTCTACAAGGACAAGACAATCAAAATGGACAGTCACTTATCCAAAGATCCCAGGGAAAGAATATCGGTGTCAAGCAGTGGTGCTCCGGCTGACTACCTATCTTTTAATAATAACCCAATTACCAACAACTGGCTCAGTGAAGAAGAAAGCACATTTCTCAAGCATGCAACATTCATGACTGCCAGGGATGCTTCTGGAATAGGTGATCACATGGATAATATAAAAGAGAAAAGTTTTTCTGGCTCCAGGGGACCTATAATTTGCTGCTTCATAAAGCTAAACAACTATCCCAGGAGTCTGGCATTTACAGTGCAAGTTAGCCTGTGGCGGAGTACGGACACATCTTCAAAGTCTATTTAGGCTCTGGAAGGTTTCTTCAAACCTAAAGTTTCCAAATCAAAACAATAGGATTACTGTTATCTTAAAACAATTGAAACATTTCCTCTCTTTTTGTGGCTAACTGGTTAATTCTTACTTGAAAGTTCAAATATCCACTGAGCCTCCTAGATACAGTTAAAGAAGCCATGTCCCATTTCAGCTTAAATTTCAAACTTGCACACACCCGGAAGAAAGGCTAAAAATAGTAGAACAGCATAGGCCAAACAGAGGAGGCTTTGTTGGCAAAATAATGGGACTAAGTTTTAACAGACAGGAAAGCCTATCAACTACAAAGCTCTGAAAATTTCACTCTTTGGCTCCAACACAAAGTCTGGGCTGAAATGTCCCCCAGTGAGTGGTAGGCTGGTGGCTGCAAGAGCTCCAATGAGGCAAAGAGATGATGGAATCTGGGCAGTAGGGCGGGAAGGAAACAATGATCTGTATGACGAAACTGAGGGCTTGAGAAGTGACCAAAACCAAATGCTTTTCCAGTGAGGCAGAGAGCTTCCAGACCAGGAAAGTAAGGTTGTGATGCTTAGTATTCATGTAATAGGGACATGGTTTGGTAGGTCTTTTAACTGTCATCACCATTAATCAGATTGGATTATTTCTTTTAGCTCAAAAAGGGCACAAAACATTTCAGCACTGAGATATTCTTTACATGTCTCTTTCTTACTAGTTCAGTCTTAAATTCCTGTGCATCTTTTTATAGACTAATTTTCAGGAATCTACTCCCTTTTCTATTGATCTGAAGTAAAAACGCCCTGGAAACCACAAAGGAGGGCAAGAGAGGGTAGAGGAAGCACACCCAGGTCTGAACCTCCTCGGGTCTAAGGGGACAGGCTTATTAAACTTACACAACGTTCTATGTCAATTATATCTCAATACAACTGGGAAAAGTTGCTTAGTTTTATAATATTAACAGGATGATTCACATGGAATTTTGAAAATGTTTAAGTCTATTCACAGAAAATAAATAAAGGGGCAAATTTCATTCCCACCCTCATTCCATTTGCAAAAACAACATCACATGTCCTTATCCAGGTGCCAGGGAGCTGGGAAATGTAGTCCCTAATGGACAGCCACTGCCCAGTGACAACTCTACCCCATGGAAGTGGGAGCATCGGTTTTTTTAAGAACATCTAGCCATCTCTGTCACATTCCCCTCCATCCCTCCCCTCCCTAGCACATCACCCAGACCCCTTCTTATCTTGTATCACAATAGGAATAATCTAAGGGTAAACTGAGTCCCAAGCACTCCTGGGTCTCAACGTTGAAACAACTTCAACAAGATTCTGTCTCTCTCTTCCTTTTTTTGCTTTTGCTTTCCTCTTTGTTGGCTTCCATGCTGGGTATGATGGCCATGAGAAGCTTAGATTGCATTGTCTTTAGAACGAGCAATCTCAGAAGAAAAAGAAAATAATAAAATCACCTCTTTCTCATGAAATCCACAGCGATTCCTGAAAATGAGTCTGATTGATCTGACTTGAAATTCATGCTCACTGTTGAAAAAATTGTGATATCCAGGAATAAGGGATACTCTCATCAGCCCCTCCCAAGGCAGAAGGGGTAGGGTCATGGGATTTATTGCTCACCAGGAATTTGGGAAGGAGCCATTTCTGAAAGGAAAAGCAGCTGGACATTCAAGGAAGTACCACTGGTTATGACGTTGAGCTCTAAGAATGGAATGTAAACAGACATGGAACTTGTGAATTTGCTTATTATTATTCCTTCCTGTCATTGTTAGTTTTCTTTTAGTCTTTAATAATATATATCTTCTCATATATTTTGAATTTTTTGCATATAAGAAGAAAACTGGGGTTCTCCTTTTCTCTCATTCAAACTATGGAATTTTCTAGGTTAAGAACCAGGTCACTCCTTTAAGAACAGCTTTAAATAACTAACGTGGCATTCCATAAAAATTACATTTTGACAAATGTCTTGATAAGAGAATCCCTTAAAATATTTGTAAAAATCAAGTTAAATTGTATTTATTTTCATTTTGGGGAGTGGTGTTATTTGGGGGCTTATAAAGTATCTGGCCAGATGTGAGCATTTTGTCTGCTAGGGAGACTGAAAATTTCTTAAGATACTAGGAAGGTCAGATCTATGGAGTGTTCACGGGTGCCAGATCTCTGATATTTTTACCAATCTGTACTATTTGAATAGTGCCTAGATTGAAGCATGGGCTAAGTCATTCATTTATTTATTCAAGAAAAGTTATTTTTATTAACATTGTTAATTTTGACTATTAGCACCTGTGATGTGCCACAGGCACTGGGCTACACATTGGGGATACAGCCATGAATTTTAATCACATTTACAAAGACCTTCCTTTGAGACAAGGTCATAGTGACAGGTTCCAGGGATGAAGACATGGACATATCTTTTTGAGGGCCACAATCCAGCCTGTTACAGAGAGCTAGACTTCCTGAAACTAGTCGACATTAAAGTTGAGGCCTAAAGCATGACTCAGTGTCTGGGCAGTTGGGGTTGAGGGTGTTCCAGACTGGGAACAGCATGTCCAAATCGTAGAGGCAAGAGCATGGTGCAATCAAGGAACTGAAAGAAGTTCCTGTTTGGCCCCAGCTCAGAGCACTGGGAGAATAAAATAGGAGAGACAGGGCTGGAGCCAAATTGCATGTAAGCCACATGAAGGCGTTCTACGTTTATCTCTAGGCAGTGGGAAGCCATAGAATGCTGTAAGAGGAGGAGAGATATAATCAAATATGTACTCTTGGAAGCTCTCTGGCTAGTGTCTGGAAAATAGTTTAGGAGAGAGTAGAGTGGAAGAAGAAGACTAGTGAGGAAATTACTACCATAGTCCAAGAGAAAGCATGATAGTGTCGGCTTAAGGATAGAAAGAAATAGCTAGACTCAAAGTGGTTAAGGTAGGACTGGCTGAACAGTTAGAGTCAGCCATGGATTGGATGCAGAGAGGGAAGGGAATGAGGTTCCAGAAATGACATCTAGGTTCCTGAGGATTGTGGGTTGAATTGTGACCCCACCAAATTCATATGTTGAAGTCCTAACCCCTAGTTCCTCAGAATGTGACTTTATTTGGAGATAGAGTCTTTACAGAGATTCTCTAGTTAAAACAGGTTCATTAGCGTGGGCTCTAATCTAATATGACTGGTGTCCTTATAAAAAGGGGAAATTTGGAGACAGACACGCACATGAGAAGAACACTATGTGAAGATGAAGGCAGAGATCAAGGTGATGTTCTACACACCAAGGAAGGCCAAAAATTGACAGCAAAGCTCCAGAAGCTAGGGGAGAGGCATGGGACAGATCCTCCCTCACAGCCCTCATAAGGCACCAATACTACTGACACCTCGATCCCAAACTTTTAATCTCTAGAACTGTGAGACAATAAATTTCTACTGTTTAAATCACTCAGTTTGCAGTATTTGTTAAGGCAGCCCAGGAAACTCGTACCCGGAGACACTAGTGATATCAGCTACTGAGGTAGAGAGCACTGGAGAAGGAGCCAGTGGTGACGAATGACGCTCTGAACTTACCAACCGAAGTAAGTTTCCAGCCAACCTCCAAAAATTGTCTTTTTTCATCCAAAATTGAGATAATATGTAACTTAAAGCAAAATCAGCTTCCAAATGATCAAGGAGCTGATCACTTGAACTAAATAAAGCTAAATAAATTTGTATTACACAAATACAAATTAGAGGCAGGGACTTCCCTGGTGGTGCAGTGGTTAAGAATCTGCCTGCCCAAGAATGTACAATGGAGAAAAGACAGCCTCTTCAATAAGTGGTGCTGGGAAAATTGGACAGCTACAGGTAAAAGAATGAAATTAGAACACTCCCTAACACCGTACACAAAAATAAACTCAAAATGGATTAAAGACCTAAACGTAAGGCCAGACACTATCCAACTCTTAGAGGAAAACATAGGCAGAACACTTTATGATATAAATCACAGCAAGATCCTTTTTGACCCACCTCCTAGAGAAATGGAAATAAAAACAAAAATAATCAAATGGGACCTAATGAAACTTAAAATCTTTTGCACGCCAAAGGAAACCATAAACAAGACGAAAAGACAACCCTCAAAATGGGAGAAAATATTTGCAAATGAAGCAACTGACAAAGGATTAACTCCAAAATATACAAGCAGCTCATGCAGCTCAATATCAAAAAAACAAACAACCCAATCCAAAAATGGGCAGAAGACCTAAATAGACATTTCTCCAGAGAAGATATACAGACTGCCAACAAACACATGAAAGAATGCTCAACATCATTAATCATTAGAGAAATGCAAATCAAAACTACAATGAAGTTTCACCTCACACCAGTCAGAATGGCCATCATCAAAAAATCTACAAACAGGGCTTCCCTGGTGGCGAAGTGGTTGAGAGTCCGCCTGCCGATGCAGGGGACACGAGTTCGTGCCCCGGTCTGGGAGGATCCCACATGCCGCGGAGCGGCTGGGCCCGTGAGCCATGGACGCTGAGCCTGCACGTCCAGAGCCTGTGCTCCACAACGGGAGAGGCCACAACAATGAGAGGCCCGCGTACCACAAAAAAAAAAAAAAAAAAAAAAAAAAAAAAAAAAAAAATAGCCAAGAAGAAATTATGCAAGAAAAATTTCTCAGACTGAAGGATTCAGGACCCTCGTTTTGAGACGGCTCTTCAAACGTATAGCCAAAACAACTTTTTTTCGAAAAGAGACCTACGTAAGGACTCACTAATTAGAAATTTCAGCCCACTAATGATGAAGAAAATAAAAGCTTGTAGAGATTTAAAAGAAAGAAGGGGACTTCCAGGGCAGTTCAGTGGTTAAGGCTCCATGCTTCCACTGCAGTGGGGGAGGGTTTGATCCCTGGTTGGGGAACTAAGATCCCACATGCCATGTGGCGTGGCCAAAAACAAAAGAAAAAAAGAAGAGAAAGAAAAGGGAAACAGGCCAAATACAGGGATAAAAGCCAAAGGAGAAATGCCTCTAAAATCAGCAAAAAAAAATTTTAATTTAACTTCTAATGACCACTCAAACAATAAATCAAGTGTAAAGTTAGAATAGGCATCTCAAATGACTAAACTTTCTTTTCTTTAATTTACAATGAGATTAGCTTAGAAAACAATAGCGTAGTCATATCGTGTTTCCCTCAGGCCCTGCTTTCCTCCCCAGCTCGGGCCCAACCACATTCTTCCTAATTCCCCTTCAACAGCCAAGGCCAAATGGCTGCAAGAAACCAGGTTGCCCCAGAGGACCTCCACTGCAGGCCAAGAGCCAGCAGAATAGTAAAAGCTGGCAAGAAGAAAGGAAGGGAGATCTGGAAAAGATACTTTTAATTAGGTGATTCAAAACAGCTAGAGACCATTTATTGACTCAATTCCAGAGTTGTGGTTTCTGGTTATGACCTTCAGATAAGCAAGGTTTTACTGTATTTGGTTAAGAAATTTTAAATAATGTAATAACAAACTTCTTGGGATGATGAGGATGGTGATAGCGATGGTGATGATACTGATGATGCTGATGCTGATGAGATGGTGATGATGATGCCGATGTTGGTGATGGTGATGATGACCATGATAATGATGATGGTGATGATTTATAGATTTTAAAAAGAAAGAAAGTAAAATAAAAGCAATTCACATTAAGATGGTGAGTTCAGGTCTTCTAGAGCAGTTGAGGAAAATACCAAGCATCACGTGATTAGACTATGATTTATGCTTATTTTGTTTTCTACGTAACACATAGTTTTCAGTAAAATCTTGAAAAAGAGGTCACAACTCTCCTTGGACAAATATCCCTTCACAACAAATGCATACATTAGGAATCTCTTGTAATGATCCAAGAGATTGAGTCTAATTCTCTTCAAACCAAAGTTACCCCTGCTAGACTATATAAGCCATGTACACACACACACACACAAAGTGGTGGAGGGCTTCCCTGGTGGCGCAGTGGTCGAGAGTCCGCCTGCCGATGCAGGGGACACGGGTTCATGCCCCGGTCCGGGAAGATCCCACATGCCACGGAGTGGCTGGGCCCATGAGCCATGGCCGCTGAGCCTGCGCGTCTGGAGCCTGTGCTCCGCAATGGGAGAGGCCACAACAGTGAGAGGCCTGCGTACCGCAAAAAAAAAAAAAAAAAAAAAAAAAAAAGTGGTGGAAATTTTGCAGTTTAAATTGTATTCCTAAAACACTAAATGCTGGTGAAGATGTGAGGCTCCATGCTTCCACTGCAGTGGGGGAGGGTTTGATACCCGGTTGGGGAACTAAGATCCCCAACCAAGAGTCCCCAAGGGACTCTCATACATTGCTAGTGGGAATGCGAAATGGTGCAGCCACTTTGGAAGCGAGGTTCGCAGTTTCCTATAAAACTAAATATACTCTTACCATATGATCCAGCAGTTGTGCTCCTTGGTATTTACCCAAAGAAGTTATGGGTAAATACCAAAACTTATGTCCACACAAAACCTGCATGTAGATGTTTATAGCAGCTTTATTCATAGTTGCCAAAATTTAGAAGCAATCAACATGCTTTTCAGTAGGTGAATGAATAAATAAACTGTGGTACATCCAGACAGTGGAATATTATTCAGCACTAAAAAGAAATGACCTATCAAGCCATGAAAAGACATGCAAGAATGATAAATGCATACTAGTAAATAAAAGAAGCCAATCTGAAAAGGCTACATACTGTATGATTCCAACGGACATGACGTTCTGGGAAAGGTAAAACTATGGATACAGGTAAAAGATCAGGAATTGCCAGAGGTTGTGGAAGGTGGGGAGTGAACAGGTAGAGCACAGACTATTTTTATGACAGTGAAACTATTCTATATTACACTACAATGACGGATGCATGTTATTATACATTTGTCCAAACCCATAGAACATACACCACCAAGAGTGAACACTAATGTAAACTATAGACTTTGGGTGATTATGATATGTCCATGTAGGTTCATCAGTTGTAACAAATGTACCCCTCTGAAGAAGGATGTTGGTAATGAGGGAGGCTATGCATGTGTGGGCAGAGGAGACCTATGGGAAATCTCTGTACCTTCCTCTCAATTTTGCTGTGAACCTAAAACTGCTCTGAAAAAAATAAAGTCTCAAAAAAAATTGTATTACTGTAGCTTGATACTGTGATCCTTGTTAAAATGCAATTACTGCAGGAAATAGGAGTGCATTAACCTGTGAGGAGTCTTTGAAGGCTTGCTATGAGCAGGTTTTAGATCCCTTGGAAAAGCAGATTTTTATGGGGGAAGGGACCACAGACCAGAAATTGAGCACAATAGGAGACACATCAGAGACATAGGTCTCAGGCATGACAGCTGGACTCAATGCCATCTGGATGCTGTTTGTTCATTCATTCAACAGATGTTAATTACATGCCTAGAATGTGCAAAAATAATGTTTGGAGCTCTTAGGACATAAATGAATCAAACAGATAAAGTCTCCTGTCCTCACAGAGCTTACTCTTTAACAGAAAGAGATAGAAAATAGACAATAAATAACACATAAAATTAGATCATATAGTATTTTAGAAGGCTACAAGTTGCTATAGGAAATAAAAAGAAAAACAGAGCTGGGTCAGGGGATTAGGAATGCTTAGGTGGTAGGGGCAGGTTCTAATTTTAAATATGGTGGGTGGTTTCCTTTTTCAAACAGGTAATTCAGGGAAGAGCCCAGTGAGTACATAATCAGATCCTAAGTTTAAAAACCATAAAGTGCATCTGTGATAACTGCCAGACACTGAAAATTTATGTAACACATGGGCTTAAAGGTAGCAAAGGCATCTATTATCCTCTGTGGATATTTACAGATGTTCAAATAACATCACTTTATCTCCTTTATCGTTTCGTGAATGCAGGGGACGTGCTGAGTTTCACCAACAAAAGCAAAGGAAAATATGTGTCTTTGAACAAGGACACACCTTCACCTCCTCTTCGTCTGTAGACTTCCACAGGTACAAATCAGGCATAATGTATTGGGATGGTTTCCTCATCAACACATGAAAATGTTTAAATATTTGAATTAAATATACTTTCCAAAGATGGTGATTATTCTAAGTGTTGAGGGTGTTGTGATCTGCTTCATACTGAAAGAGTAAAAGACTAGGGAGGGCTTCCCTGGTGGTGCAGTGGTTAAGAATCCGCCTGCCAATGCAGAGGACACGGGTTCGAGCCCTGGTCCAGGAAGATTGCACATGCTGCAGAGCAACTAAGCTGGTGCACCACAACCACTGAGCCTGTGCTGTAGAGCCCACGAGCCACAACTACTGAAGCCTGCGCACCTAGAGCCCATGCTCCGCAACAAGAGAAGACACCACAATGAGAAGCCCACGCACCACAACGAAGAATAGCTCCCGATCGCGGCAACTAGAGAAAGCCCGCGCGCAGCAACAAAGACTCAACACGGTCAAAAATAAATTTAAAAAAAAAGACCAGGGAAAGCTTTGCCTCTGTACGCTCTCCTTTTCTTTTTTTTTTTTTAAATGGGGAGAGTATTCATTTTAATTATGCTCCAAGATGTTACAGAGCTAGATTAACAAATTTCAGTTAGTATAAAATAGATTTATTGTCAATATTTAGTCAATACAACCCAGATAAATGAATCATTATTTTATACAAGGCTCAGATGTTTAAAATCTATCTTAACTTTACACATGTACTATAAAATGATAAATACTTAAAATGACAATGCAAGGGAAAATATTATAAAAAAATACAATTGTTGTAGACCCTTGTATGAAAGTTCTTTAAAGTTCTGCCTTAAGTAATAATACCATGCTACCTATCCAAACCAAAAATATTTTCCTTGAGGTTACAATGCTCAACGATATACTGCATGCACTCCAAAATACCATGCCTGACAAGAATCAAAAGAAACAAGGCCTTCAATAATGTTGAGAGAAAAAGAAAGAGAGAGGAGTAATCAATTGTTATATGCTGATTTCTGCTGGAATGGCCTCTTTAAACAATTGATAGCACTGTGGAAGAACTGAAAAAGAAGGGACCAGTCTCAGCTTTATATAAAAGATTTCCAAAGCAGCACAAACTCAGACAATGTTAAAAGGTACTGTTTCCAGCGCTCTCTACTGTTCAACCCTTTACGTGGACTCCTTATTCTAAGTCCATGTTTTTTCTCTAATTTCTTCCTAAGGGCTTACCAAACACACTTTCTGTTTTCTATTATCCAACATACAAACCAAAAGGCATTAAGCAAAACAATAATATCTGCCAGTGAAGTCAGTTCTAAAGACACCAATTTTGGTTTAGATATTAATCATGAGATTTATGCATAATTATTCCTTTTCTAATAGAAGGTAAGCCCTGAATCACCAGGTTCTGCTCTCTGTCATTGGTGTTTCAGGGGTTGAAAAAGCATTGCTTGGTAACTGAAGCTCATTGAAAATTACAAGGGAGAAACCATCATGAAAATCACATAAAAGAGCAAGAATTCAAGTTAAGATTATTTTGCCCTGGATCAATAAAATTCTACCTTGAGACTCGCTTTGTGTTGCCTTGAGTCCCTAAATCATTCCTTCATCAATCACTTCCTAACAAAACCTATGTGCCAGGACTGGAAAAGAAAAGAAAGAAGTGATCAAAATTTAACACTCTGACCAATGCAATTACTGAATAAAACCAAACAACTATTAAAATAAAGCCTTGTGAAGCAAGATTCCTTAGCCTGAGTACATGAGGTAGATGTTTCAGGCACAAGTTGCCTGGGTAACAGACAGTGTCCTGCTTTAAGTGTCTTGTGTTTGAGGTAGCTGTGAAAAATCTATGGTAACATTTCTTATCAGGAGAGGGGTTTGCTGTCCCACATCCAATCCCCATTCCTCTGGGGTGGAAATCCCCTTTGTGTGTTGGGTCAACTAGATCTTTCCTCTGCCTGCTCCAAGGGCACAGGCAATGTGACCCAGGATCAGCCCATTGGCTGTGCCAATTGGAGACTGAATCCTGCATGTGATACCAAGATGGTGACCAGGTAGAGTTAGTTCATCTCACATGGGACACAGTCATGGTGGTGGAGGCAACAGTGTCCATGGTCATGGCTGCAGTGGCTGTCAGCAAAGCTCAACTTTTCCTTTACTAGGACTGGTAATTCCAGCCACATAAACTCCTGGAGGTGTCCCATGCCAGTCCTTAAGTCTGCCTCCCCAGCCTTGCTAACAATTCTAAAACTCACAGATCGCCTATAATAATCCACTCTCTGCTCAGATTTCCCTCTCCAACCAAGAACCTTGATCAACAATGTGAAACCAGAAAGATAAACTCTTATATCACAAAAGCAGAGCAGTTGTGTCAGAGGTGTGACTTTCTCTGGATTACTCAGCATTGTGGTGTTATTACATCACAGCTCAAATATCGAAAAGATTGTTGGAAATAATTCATGGAACTAAGGAATCAATTTAGGGATAGATTTGAAGTTCAAGCCTTGGAAATGAATAAAGTCACTTGAGAGCATGCAGTGGAACCCAGGGAGAGAGCTGAGAACAGAAATTTAGGCATACTTAATTCAAGAAGTGAGTAAAGAAAGAGTCCACATTAAGGCAGACTAAGAAGAGATTGATACAATTGTAAGAGAAGGAACACAAGTGGAGGATCATTGAAATCAAAACACGAGAAATTGATTCCAAAGAGAATAATTGATCAGCAGTGGACAACACCATCAATAGACTACTAAAATTCTGATCACCAGTTACAACGTGTGGAGGGTTTTCCATACCATCAAGCAATTTTCTGACACCAGCTGGGTGCCCTATGATTCAACACCTTTCTGACACTATTAAGCTGGAGATAGCGTCAGATCCCACAGGTAAAAGGCTAAGTCCTACAAGGCTGCCTGCTACCCAGCCCACCACACCCACTTCAGATGCCAATCTCCAGTTCACCTTTGCTTCTGACCCATTGGCTATAGATCAGAGGTTCCCATGATGCCTTCCTTGGGTTTGACTAATTTGTTAGAATGAATCAAATTTGTCTCCATCGCTATCATTTGTTTTTTTCATGTACCATCACACAAGAACGAGATGCTATTCATCTAACAGGCACAGATATATTCATCACCAGCAGACCTGTGCTACCCTATGAAGCCCATTACTTCCATAAGTCAAGCCAGAGAAAGTTAGCTGCCCAGATGCTAGGCTGCTTCACACCCAGAGGTGGAGCTTGGATGCATTTTGAGTGAGTGACATTATCGGTTTCATGTTGCATATTTCATACTGGACTCACACATAGTGAAAAATTAGCAGCCTCACCTGTCATCCCCAGGTAACCTTTCTGGAGAAATTGTGGTAATGTTGAGTATCTGGAAGGAAAGATCTTTTTCAAAAGTTTACAGACTTCTGAAAAGACATTCTTCCAGCTGGTGTGTGCTCTGATGGACCAGAGCATCCAATCCTGAGACACTCTGGTGTAAGCGGGTCCAGGGATGGATAAGAGTCCCTTTCCATCTGCCTGCTGGCTGTACCTTGTACATGATCAGGCAGCTTTTGAGACTAACGAGGTTGAATTCTCAACCAGTCTGCAAATGATTTGCTCAACTGATTAGTCTCAAAAATATTCTCCACTTATTAGCTCTGTGATCTTGGACACATTATTCACTTCTCAGAGATCAGTCTCCCCATCTATAAAATAATCATATAGACTCAGGAGCTGTTAGGATGATAAAGTTTGACATGCAAAGGACTGAGCACAATGCCTGGCACATGACAAATGCTTAAGAAATAGAGGATTTTAAAAAAATTTTCTTTAAACTTCTAGCTGTTATTTTTTTCAAAAATAATAATTACAGAGCATTTGTGTGCATGGTATTAGTAATGAGAAACAAAAGCCTAGCTACTGAACCTCAGGTTGATTCATTTAGCATTTTCATACTAAAATATTATCATTATAATATTATTGTAAAATATTATTTTTATAATATTATTATATATTGTTATAATAATATTGTTAACAGTAAATATGAAAGTTTTTATTGAAAATAAACATTTAGATTTTAGCTCTAATATATTTGCTCAAAAATAAACCAAACTTGTGTCAGATTCCTAGGCATTCAAAAAATGTTGGGTCACGATTTCTGAGGCTTTGTCATATTTGGACATAGCATTTATCTCTTGCTTCCTGTAAGGTCTCAGAAAGCCTCAACGGGCCCTACTATATACACACACACACATATACACACATACACACATATATATATATTTTGTGGTATATGATATAAGATGATGTATCTATCACCAAGTATATGCCTTTGGAGATCCACGTCAATGCATAGACTTCTTTGTACCTACCTGAATCTTCCCTGCAAATATGTAGTAGGCCTTTGAAATGTGCAGAAATATGTCCATTTAGAAACTTTCATCAGTCGATTTTTTATTTCAAAATGACAAATGATGAACATTTTCAGTGTTTTAACAGGAAAACTTCGTGGAGACATCCTAGATTTCTCTCTATTTCTTTTTTTTAAAATTAATTTATTTTATTTTATTTATTTTTGGCTGCGTTGGGTCTTCGCTGCTGTACGCGGGCTTTCTCTAGTTGCGGCGAGTGGGAGCTACTCTTCATTGCGGTGCGCGGGCTTCTCATTGCTGTGGCTTCTCTTGTTGCGGAGCGCGGGCTCTAGGCGCGCGGGCTTCAGTAGTTGTGGCTTGCGGGCTCTAGAGCGCAGGTTCTAGAGTTGTGGCACACGGGCTTAGTTGCTCTGCAGCATGTGGGATCTTCCCGACCAGGGCTTGAACCCGTGTCCCCTGCACTGGCAGGTGGATTCTTAACCACTGCGCCACCAGGGAAGTCCCGTCTCTATTTCTCACTCCCAGAAGCCTACCTGCCAGAAAATCTTGTGGGCTCTTCCTTCAGAAGATATTCAAGATCCAATAAAAAATATCTTCTTAACAGGTCACCTCTATTCACCCTGGTCTCTTCACAGCCTATTCTTCTCATAACAGCCAGAGTAATACAGAGAAAACTGCCAACCCTCTAGTCAAAAGCCTTGAATGATTCCACTTCTGAGTATAGACCCAAAAGAACTGAAAGTAAGGATCCAAAGAGATCCTTGCACATCAATGTTCATAACAGTGCTATGCACAATAACCAAAAGGTTGAAGCAATCTGAGCATCCACCTGTGGATGAAATAAGCCTCTCACAAAAGGACAGATGTAGTATGATTCCACTTATACGAGTGAGGTATGTGGAACAGGCAAATTCATAGACAAGGAAAGTAGAATGGTGGTTGCCAGAAGCTGGGAGTAGGAGGGAAAAGGGAATTATTGTTGAACAGGTATAGAGTTTCAGTGGGACAAGATGAACAAGTTCTGGAGATGGATGATGGTGATAGTTGCCCAGCCATGTGAATGTACTTAATGCCACTGCACTGTATACTTAAAAAAGGTGAAAATGATCAATTTTATGTTATGTCTATAACGTGAATGGTCACCCATCTCAGACTCAAAGCATAAATTCTTATATTGACCGAAAGGCTCTGTGCGATCTGATTCCATGAAACCACGCACGCCCCCCCTCCCCCGACATCTAAATGCCTTGACTGTCACCCTCGCTAACTCCACTCCAGCCACGGTGACCTCCTTGTTTTCCTCAAACAGCCAGGGCACAGCGCCTCCACAGGTGGTGCTCCTTGCTCTACCTGGGATGCCGGTCCCCCAGGATCCCCCAGGGTTCACTACCTGCCTCCAGAATCACATCTTTGCTCAGAAGCATCTTCTCAGCAAGGCTTTCCTGACCACTCTGTTTATAATGAAAACACATTCCTCCAAGCGTTCTCCTCCCCCGCTTCCCTGTTTTGCTTGTCTCTATATAACATTACCTTTGAGATACTATGTCTTTTTCATATTTGTTTGTTTCCCCCGCTCTAAAGGAAGTTTCATGAAGGTATGATTTTTCTCCCGTTTGTTCACTTCTGCTTCCCCAGGGCTTAGAATAGTATCTGACATCTGGTAGTCAGCCGATAAATATATGATGATAAAGAGGTGAAATGTGCAAACTCATAAAACAAGCTAAAAATGCATTCAAAAGATCATTTAAAAATCCAAAGTCTTTATATTCATCAATTAAACATTTCTCAGAAAATCCCTATGAGATGAATCATTGATTAGGAATCTAATCATTTCATCTTTAATCTTTAATTTTTTCTGAATAATAGTTGGCTCGTATTTTTGATATCTACTATTTCAAGGACTTTTTAATTTCCAAAATGCCTGGCAATCATTTATATTCAGGTTTAATTTTACAAACATTGACTGAGGGCCTTCTATGCACCCGGCAACATTTATCCAATTTGATTTGGCATCATTACTGTCACAGCTCTATAATCAGCCAGTATATATTTTTGAAATATGTGCTCTTTCAAATCTGAATAGAAGCAGATTTTATCAGCTTGGAAGGTAAAGTGGAGGTTCAGATTATTTTTCTCCCATAACCATGATTCCTTCTCTTTATGCCACCTCAACTTCAGCTACTCAGAACTAGTGGCATTACCCCATCTGGGGCAGTCATAGAATCACAAAATCACAGAAACACATGCATCAGGATGATCCATCTCACCCATCTTCCTGGTCAGAAGTGACTTTACACCATTATGCTAAGAAGGGAATGTACCTTATTTCAGGGTAATTCTTCTAGGAATGTACACTTCTACCATAATTTTATAAAATATGAATCCTCTGTTATATCATAATTCTCATTTTATAGATGAAGAGATTAAGGTAGATGGCTAAGTTTCCTAAGCTATCAAATAAAGTTTATTATAGAGTCTGGATTAAAATTCCCTCAAAGCTCAAATGATCAACTTCCAAGTAGCTTCCTGAAGCTTCCTGATATTTTATTAGTACACTGTTTCTTTTATAAGATAAATAACATTATCCACAAGCCAATGTCTTTTGGAGTAAAAGTATATACCTCTTGACTCCATAAATGACTCCATTTTGAACCCCCTTTCAAAACTGATTTTTAATGTATAAATGTAATAATACAATTTTTAGGGATGCAGTTTAAATCCCATAATAACTTATTCTATGGGATGTGTTAATTAATTCTAGAGGAATTTTGCTACTGTGAATTTAGGCATCAGATCCCTCAGCAGCAAGAAGAAGACAGAACACAAGGCTGGTGTATGATTGCTCTGAAATAAATTAACAAAAAGACAAATGGCAAAGTCAAAGATGTTATGCTGTTAATAATAGTTATCATTTTTACTGAGCATCTAAAATGTATCAGCCTTTGTACTAAGCTCTTTCCATTCATTTATTTTCACCCATTTTCTCTTTCAAGGTCCTACAACTTTGATTCACTGCAAATTCATACTTTTGGTTAGTTTGGGTAAATACTAAGGGGATTAAACATTTTTGGTTGATGTATTGTTTTTAATTTGTGATGAGAATAATAAAGTGGGCAGGAGTAAGAAAAGATGATAAGTTCCAGTTAATATCTACTTCCTGAAGATTGATCAAAAGGTCTTATTTTGCCACGTGGTTCCCAGATATCTCGAAACACATTTTTATCAGTTTTGGTAAATCAAGATCCTATCCCCAAGGCTACTGCTCACCATTTAACCAGATTCTAATTTAGGAGGAACAAATAGCCTTTATGGGAGCAGTCAAATATTAGAGGTGCAGCCAGCATCTTTCTTCCTCAGTTATATAATTGATATGAAAAGGAATAATACAAAGAAAGAGAATAACTTAGGCTGAACAGTAACCTTTCCAAGTCTTTTTCTATACAATAGAAATGCTCATTAAGCTTATACGTGAGGTTTTTATGGAGCAATACAGTTCACTTTTGTTACAGTCCTTTCTAATTGAATGGCAGGACCACTTAAATGTATTTTATAATCAATCCCTTATGTGGTCTTGCAAACAGACTTCACAAAACTCACTAGCCCACAGAGACACTCTTGTCCCATCAAAAACAGTTTTGTTGGCTTTTTAACCAACATGCCTGCATTCATGATTCAAAATCTTAATAGTCTGGGATCACGACCAAAAAGAGTACTCACACCAGTTGTTAATTAAATCTAAGAGTGATAAGGAGAAAGTGGTCACATTAATCATGTATTAAGAGATTAAAAATAGCTCCCCAAAATAGGCTGCTGAAGTTCACATCATAACATATGATGTTGAGCATTTTAAAGCTCTCACTACCCACCTCCCAATAAACAAAGGCTGAAAATCAGCTGAATGGGAGGAAAATTATCTTATCTGGCACAGAATGCTAATGAGAAACTTGAGCTGTTATGCTGCCAGCCCCAAGGTCACTGTAAGTCAATTATTTCATGAGGTCTTGCCAACAGTGTGTGTTTATAGTTACATACAAATCCAGCTATGTCAAGGTTACAATATTGAGTTGAAGAAAATGTTTCCAACACCAAAGAATTAAATATTTTTAACCACAGGATCAAAAGGAGGTGCCTCTTGCTCCCTATTGTGTACAAGTCAAGACCTGAAATATTTAGGGCAGAAGAACCTGACCGAGGACAAAATTCTTTTTTAATGGAGAGCGCTGTTCTCTAGGCCAAGTGTAAAGTTATAGGATTTCAGAAAAGGAAGGGACTTGGGCAGTGCTCTAATTTAACCCCCTCATGTTCAAAAAGAGGAAACTGAAGGCTGATGATAATAAGTCACTTTCACAAGGTCATAGTTGGACTCGAATCCATGTTTCCTGAATTCCCACTGTTTCTGTGCTGGGAAGATGCCTTCACTGTAGAGCATGGAGGGTCCCCTTCCTGGTGGGGTCCAGCACAAGGCTAGTCCAATGCCATACCTTGTACAAATCATACACAAATCATGTAGACCATCTTTGTCAATATAGGTTGTCATCCTTGCCTGGATACTGCAAATTCTAACACACTTAATAAATGATAAGGGGCTTTCCTGGTGGCGCAGTGGTTGGGAGTCCGCCTGCTGGTGCGGGGGACACGGGTTCGTGCCCCAGTCCGGGAGGATCCCGCATGCTGCGGAGTGGCTGGGCACGTGGGCCATGGCTGCTGGGCCTGCGCGTCCGGAGACTGTGCTCCGCGACGGGAGAGGCCACGGCGGTGAAGGGCCCGGGTACCGGAAAAAAAAAAAAAAAAAGAAAAAGAAATGATAAGACTAGGAGCTTCCCTGGTGGTTCAGTGGTTAAGAACCCATGCCAGGATTAGAACCCTGGTCCGGGAAGATCCCACATGCCACAGAGCAACTAAGCCCGTGTGCCACAACTACTGAGCTTGCGCTCTAGAGCCCGCAAGCCACAACTACTGAGCCCATGTGCCACAACTACTGAAGCCCGTGTGCTTAGAGCCCGTGCTCTGCAACAAGAGAAGTCACCACAACGAGAAGCCCATGCACCACAACGAAGAGTAGCCCCGCTCGCCGGTACTAGAGAAAGCCCGCGCGCAGCAATGAAGACCCAACGCAGCCAAAAATAAATTAATTAATTAACTAAAAAAAAAAAAAAAAAGAAATGATAAGCCTAGAAGAGTTGAATAAAGCTTACAACATTTGGTAAGCGTTTGTTTTTGCATCAATCCCACAAGTAACTCAAGTACTTCCTGTCTCCACATTAAAATGCTTCTCCTCTTAGGGCCATCATTACTAAAGATTTGATCAAACAACAAATATATATTGAGCTCTTCCTATTTAAGCACTAACCTTTTTCTTTTAACATATTAACTTCTTATCATTCTACTTAAGTTTCTAGAAGAGTTGACAAGTATCTTTCTTATGCCAATATTTTCATGGTCGTACAATGTATGAAATCTTCCCTAAGGTTCTGCATACAGTTAGCTCAGTTTTACAACAAAAGTCACCAAAAAAACGTGGAGCTAGTTATTTAGCGTGAAAATACCCAAAATATTTATTGCAAATTCCATTCGAAATTTCATTCACCAACGTTAGCATTTTCTATCACTTTTCAATACCCAAACCATTGTACCTAATTTTTGTTCTCCAATCTAGGCTCAGTAGTAAGCTTACTTGGTAGGCTGATACTAATGAAAAAGTAAACCAATATTTTTATAAATGAATTTTTAAATTTTATAAATGAATTTTTAAAATCAGCTCCTGACTGATGAAATCCACTCAGGTTCCCCAATTCACGATTTCAAGAAAAATATTTTTTAAAAGAGTTTCTTGGGCTTCCCTGGTGGTGCAGTGGTTGAGAGTCTGCCTGCCGATGCAGGGGACACCGGTTCGTGCCCCGGTCCAGGAAGATCCCACATGCTGCGGAGCGGCTGGGCCCGTGAGCCATGGCCGATAGGCCTGTGCGTCCGGAGCCTGTGCTCTGCAATGGGAGAGGCCACAACAGTGAGAGGCCCTCATACCACACCAAAAAAAATAAAAAATAAAATAAAAGAGTTTCTTTTTCTCCTTTCTTCCTTCTTCCTTCTTCCCCTCCTTTATGGAAAAAAAAAAAAAAGTCTCATCAGCTACTATTGAGCAGGCACTCAACTAGTTGTTGTGGAACCAAAGAGTAATAATTCATGGACTCTATCCTCAAGGAGCTGATGATCCAGTAAGGGAGGAAAATGTGTTAATGGATAAGCCCTTTCTTTAAAAGTATCATTTCCCCCCCCTTTTTTTTTGCTGCTGTGGAGATGGGGAATAAATTACTTACTAAAAGGACATTTGAGTCAAACAATCCCTATAGAAACACATTAAAACTTACACTTTAGAGCTGATGTCTTAATCATCTATGATTTTCCAAGTGTAACAATCTTTCTTTTTTTTAACTGAAATATAGTTGACATACAATATTATATTAGTTTTAAGTGTGCTATAACAATCTTTCTTTAGCCATGTGGCTAGTTTCTTTTTTCCTGGAGTTTGGGTACCAGTCCCCATGCATTCTGGAGGTGGGTCATAGCCTTGATAGATATGAATTTCAGGAAGCTAGCTCAGGGACTGGCTTTCTGCAATAATTCAGAGCTGATAATACCAAGGGCTTCATCGTGGATTTAAAATTCAAGCTTAGAATTTCTAAAGCCACAAAAACAGTGAAAAAAACTCAAAGTGGCATAAGAAATACCCTGAAAGGAGACCCTGCTTCTCAGTGAACTACCTGTTACTCTGCAAAAGCTATGCTCCAATCCAGTGCCTGACATGACAGGTATCCTGGAGAAAATCAAGTCTAAGTAGACTGATTGTCTTACACAGTGTATTAGTTTCCTAATGCTGCCATAAAAAATTACCACAAAGGTAGTGGTGCAAAACACCACCAATGGACTCCCTCATGCTCAGGAGACCAGAAGTCTGAAATAAGCGTCACTGGGCTAAAATCCAGGTGTCCACAGGGCTGGGTCTGTCTCAAGGGTCTGGGGTAGAATCCACATCCTTGTGTTTTCCAGCTCCTGGAGTCTGCCTGCCTTCCCTGGTCCGTGCACAATCCATTCCTTTTATTGCTCAACTTTTTGTTTCCATGGTCATATATCTTCTAATTCCTCTTTTGACCTTCCCACCTCCCTCTTATAAGGACCACTGGGATTACATTGAGCCCCTGAGTATCCCCGTATCAAAAACCTTACGTTAATTACATGTGCAAAGTACCTTTTGCCATATAAGGTAACAGTAACAGACTCCTGGGATTAGGACAGAGATATTTTGGGGGAAGCCTTATTCAGCCTATTGTATTCAGCCAGAAGTCAACTCGACTGAGGGAAACTTCTGATTCATTCACAGATGTGGTTGGAAACAAGGCTGAAATGTGGACATTCAGATGAGCTATTGCTCATTCTACTAGACTATTTTTTCCTTTTCAACATGGGAGTTTTCACTACTGTGTAGACAGAGACCTAGACTCTGCTTATTTGTTTTTCCATTTCCTACTAAGTCATGTTCCCAATTCTAATGTAGTTTGTTGTGCACTCTGACCTCAGCATTGCTTTTAGCACTTGGACTTGACCAATGTCTTCCCACATACCATGTTGGTAACTGATTTCCAGTGGTACTGGCATTCAACTTGAGATATCTCCTTATTCCTCCCCTCCCCCCTTTTAAAATGTTCTAGAGCTTTCACAGAATGTTATGGATTAGTAAAACAACTGCATATTTTATTGTTGTAAAGAATTTCTTAGAAAATTTTAATGAACCTGTTTAATAAAATGACATCTAACTTGATCTCCATCAGATAAATCCTATGAAACGAGTTTTCAGTTTATAGTCTATACAAATTTCAATCAATATAGTAGTTCTTATTTCACCATTTTTTATGAAAAGAGAAAGTCAAAATCATACTCTATTTAAGATACCATGTGTTCATACTATTACATTCATATGACCACTTAGAGACAGTGTTGAGTGAACAATGTAGCATGTCTGTGCCAGTCACATTTATTAGTCTTCTCTCCCCAACCAGATTACTAGTCCTTAACAGAAACAAAATCTTTTACTTCTTTTTTATCCTCAGTGATAACTAGTATTGAATTGGCCACGTAATTAGCAATCAAATTATTTCTGGTTGAATTGACTAGTCTTTTTCTTAAAAGTCACATATAGCTATGAGATTTCATTCCTTTCTGCCAATTTGGATACACTTCAATTTAAACAAATTGTATATATGGAAATTTGGATTTGCTTTTAAATAAGAAAAATTAGACAGTGGTGATTTAATTTCAAATGGGGTATAAGATTCCTTTTAATGAGAACTATCCACCACAAAATTACATGCATAAATGCATACACATATAATTGTACAGGAATATATTGATTGCAAAGTAAAATGTGGTTGTACCCTGATTGATTGCTATTCTATTAAGTTTCAGCCCTCTAATAATTTTTGAAACTATCTATGTGTTGCTAGATAATTCCATCACCTTACCACCCCATCTTGGATTCTGGTGTCACATCACTATCATTTTAATAATTACCTTTTTCAAAACTCTCATTTCATTTCTATTTTTACTTTTTATTACTGTATGACACATACACACAAGTACATGGGTCACAGTGTCCAGCCCAATTAATTTTCATAAAAAAATTTCCCACCCCCGGAATCTCACACAGGTGCGGACATAGAACATCACCAGTATCCCAGAAACCTCCCACCCCTCCTCTCCAAGGTCATCCTTCTCTCAACTTCTCACACCATTGATTAGCTTTGCTTGCTTTTGAATTCATTTGGTTTTAAAATTTGCTTGTTTACAAGTGACCATTTTTTAAAAGATTCAGATTTCTACCCTCCCTGCCCCTCCTCTCCCCACAAAAAGACTCCTGGGGCTATATTTTCTTTCTTCTTTTTAAAAGATGAATTTAATGATGCCGTTCATGATCTCAATAATGTCATGTGCATCATTAAATCCATCTTTCTTCTGATTTACTAATGGGCCTCCTATGTTTCTTTTCTCTCCGATCCTTTTATAAAAGCCTTGAAAGTTCCTATAATCTTTCTGCCCACGCATTCCTTCCAGGGACTGCTGCTGGCCTTTCCTGTCCCTTGCAGTTCTCAGGCATGTTCCAGTGTGAGTCCACCTTCTTTCATATTCTCAGAGAGAGATCATTTTCTGTCTTTCAAGATGAAATCCTCTATCTTCCTTTGTGAGTCCACAGTACAGCTGTACTTTTCCTTTCTTTAAAACAAAAATCCCATATGTATTAATTATAGAGTGTTGCTTAAATTTCTAAAGATTCCTGAGGCACTTCCAAGCATTTAATAATTCTCATTTCACTTGGCTGATTAGTTTTCTTCTTACAATTTTAAGTCTAGGAATGAGGGCTTACACTGCTTTGGGCTATGTGTTCATCAATTTTCACTATGCCAAATTCAAGTGGACACTGGTGTCTTCTTTTCTGTAATTCTTCTTCTCATTCACTCTCCCACCCCTTTGTTCAGAGGCAGATTGAGACTTTGGCTGGGGCTCTATTCTCTGCAGCTAACAACAACGTTTCTTTCTCTGACTAAAGAGCCATTTGGATAATGGATATACCATGTGCTTGTTTCCCAGAAGATGCCTAGAATAACTCTTCCCCAAGGAAATATTTTGAGCGCTTTAAAGAATTTGAAGAATTGAATACTCTAAGTACAGCTCACATTTCTGATACACTTGAACTCTTGGGACACAGGACATTATAGAGGATAAAGCTCTTGACTAGAAGACAGGAAACATATGTTCTTATCTTGGGCAGGCAGCTAACCAGCTAGAGGATCTTAGGCAGGTCATCTCTTGGCATTTTCTTCACCTGCAGGATTGGGCTACAGGGATTATCAGTGGATGTGGGGAGGAGAAGTACCTAGTTGCCCTGGGGACACCTATAAATCTATAAGGGTGTATATTTTCATGATCCCAAATATAACAAGTGAAATTACTCAAAATCTTCTTGGGTTTTAGAGATTCATGGTAGCTTCATTGAAAAAGCATTGTGTGAGAACGTGGGTTTAAAAATGTGGAAAACACTGAGCAAGAGTGTCTTTAGAATATCTGAGAATCTGACATTTATGAAGATCTTTGGGTTTCTTTCATTTCTTGAACCTTTGGGCACATCAATCATTCTCTTTTCCTGTGCCCTGCCCTCCACGGAGTTCTCTATGAATTATACAATCCCACCCAGGACGTCTGGGTCTTCTGTTCCTTTAGCTTTCCTAATGAAAATAAATATTTCCTTCTACTCAGTAAGAAATATAATCAAAAAGCGAAGGACCAAGTCCTCTGAGCAGGACATTTCCCCAGCTGACCCTGTGCCAATGGTGCCTGATGCTTGCCTCGGCCAACACTGGGATGCTGGAAAGAAAATGGAGTTGAAACTCAGATCTGAGTCTTTCTGTTACTGCATTTTCCACTAAGTGTGTGATGGAGGGCACATCATTTCATCGCACTGGGCTCAGGTCCTGAGCGAGAAGTTACCATATTCATAATGCCAGCCTAGAATTGGCTCCAGGGTGAGCGCCCTCAGGTGCAAGGAGACCAGAGACTCTGAGGGCTCATTTGGCTTAAAGAACCTTCCAGCTAGAGCAGTGTTTTTCACATGAGTAGATTCGGGCTGGGGTGAGGGGCGGGAGCCCCCAGGGAAAACCCTCAAAGAGGAGCAAGACAGAAAAGCAGTGCTCTGGGGACAGGGGGTTTGAACAAGGTCAGCCAGCTACATCCTCTTCCTGGTTCCCATGTCACGCCTGCTGGAACACCAAGTGGGAGGCTGGAATGACAGAACTGCTTAGCAGTTGCTTGGGGATGGTGGCCTACAGGTAGTCAAGGAGGGAGGGGAGCAGGACGAAGGAAGAGAAGGGCAGAGGATTGCTGGGAAGAAGTTTGAAGATAATCACGGGCAAACTTTTTTTTTTTTTGCAGTACGCGGGCCTCTCACTGTTGCGGCCTCTCCCGTTGCGGAGCACAGGCTCCGGACGCACAGGCTCAGCAGCCATGGCTCACGGGCCCAGCCGCTCCGCGGCATGTGGAATCTTCCCGGACCGGGGCACGAACCCATGTCCGTCAGGCGGACTCTCAACCACTGCGCCACCAGGGAAGCCCTGGGCAAACATTTTTGAGCACTGTTTTCAAACCACTTAAATGAGCCCATATTATTGATCTGTTTTTGCCATTTGGCCTCATGAGAAGTTGATCTAAGAATGAAAATCCAAAGAAGGAATCTCAGCAGGCAGACTCAGCAAGGAACTTTTCCTCTCCTAGGAGGAGAGACTGTAAAGAAACAATGTGTCTCTCATCTCTCTGCGGGCAGGTGCAAGGCTCTGGAACCTGCAGAAGAGATGTTGTGGTAACCAAGGGGTGGAAGGAGTCCGTTAGAAGGTCTTTTCCTGTACCTAATGCTGCTTGCATTGTCATGAAAAAAGAAAACTTATGATTACAACTGTAAATAATTAACTTGCATGAATGGTGAGCACTTGGAGTGCTGTGAGCCAGAAGAAGGTTGAGCTTTCCTACACACACACACACACACACACACACAAGTGGGAAAAAGACACCTGAGAAATGGACAGTCGTTTCCTGATCGCTGTTGGGAGGTGACAGTGGACGCTTTTCCACCAAAGGGCAGGGTGAGCAGCGGGCTCCTTCTTCGGGCTTGGAAGCATGTCAGTCAAAGGAATGGCAGGGCTGAGCCTGATCCGCTGGCTCCCACAGGAAGCGGTGGGCTGTGAGAGGATGGCTACCGGCTTTCCTGTGCAGCGTGAACTGGCCCAATGTGAGCAAAATATTCTTAGCTGATGAAGAGCTGGAAGTGTGACCCTGTGCTGAGATGCTGGAAACAGCACCACGTCCCTACTCCATTCTTCCCTCGGTTTTCTTTCTCTGCTGTTCTTTCTTTGTCTTTGGCAGTCACACCGGGCTCTTGGTTCTTTTCTAGCTCCATATGGTCTTGATTAAAAAGGGCAAATATAAGTGAGAACAGAGATGCTCTTCATTTTTCTCATTTTTTTCAGATGAATGTGCTTAATTGCTAATCTTCCTGTATGCTTCTATCAGGTATATACATATTTATATATAACCTAAAACCTAAAGGTGTCCCTTTTTATCTTACCGCTTTGTAAAAACTGTCCTCGAAAAAGAAGTACTAATATGAAGCAGTCAAACTACACTTGGCTGAAAACGATTCCGTTGCTTGGAGAAATAAACTAAAATTTATTTTCTAGGAGAAATAAATCAGACATTTTGGTTTTCAGTTCTGGCTCAGCATCTAGCTAGCTGTGTGGCCTTAGAAAAGTTACTTGAAGTTTCTGGTGTTAATCTTCTCACCTCTAAACATGACAAAGTTGGATTTGGTACTCTCCCAGGTACCTCCCCAGGAGATTTTATGATCATCTTTGTTAGGTATGTTAGTACCACTTTCATGACGGAAGCCAAAATGAGACTCCTTACCTGCATAGGAAAGTAAAGACCAAAAAAAAAAAAAAAAAAAAAAAAGTCCTTGTATTTATTTCTCTAATGAAATAAAAATGACCAAAAGATAAAGTTTATTCCAATTATGCAGCATCATCCTTTTTTTTTTTTTTTTTTTTTTTGGCCATGCTGCAAAGCATCGGGATGACCAGGGATCAAACCCGTGCCCCCCTGCAGTGGGATTGTGAAGTCTTAACCACTGGACCACCGGGGAAGTCCAGCATCATCTTATTAATGGCTTAGATGCATCAGGAACACAGATTACAGAGCTGTGTATGATACCGGCACCTAGAAAGCACACAATAAAGGTTTGCTGGATGATGTATGCTCTTCTAGCTGCAGACAGGGTGGCATAACCTAGTGACAAGAGCACAGAATGTATAAAACTGAGCCTCAGTCTCAGCCCCACTCCTTACAGTTTCATGATTTGGAACTAGCCACTTAATCTTTCTGAGCCTCAATTTCCTCAACTGCAAAAAAGGATGATTATCTGTACTTCAAATTTAAGGGGACAACCAAATGACATTATGCGTATGAAAATATTCACAATGTGTAGAGTACTTGCAAATACTCTTGGACAGCCATAGTTAAATTACACAGGGCTTAGACTGTGAATTAAGGAAATTGGCCTCTATGAACTAAAAAGTGCCTTCCAGCTTTGAGCATCTTTTACTCCGTGACACAGCTGAGGTTCCACCCCCAGGCTGCAGACATGCCCAGACATGCTCCAAGGCAACTTGTGGCAATAATACCTGCTGTGTCTTGAAGTTTGGAGAGAGAGGCTTAGGACGGTCAGATATCTCACCCTTGGCCTTGCATTACTTAATGTGGCCCTTCTTCAAAGACACTGATGAGCATGTCTACTCACGCTCCTTAACCTTTAACTGCTACTAAGACATTCCACCCCAGGGCTCCACGTGCTGTTATCATCAAAACACTGTAGCTCTGAAATACAAGACACTGGCCCTCAGTCAGTGTTTATACATGCAATCCAGAGGAGAAAGGGGAAAACGCGGGTAATAAGTAGGAAAAGAAGTCAAGTTATGTACTTTGCTTTTCACTCCAAGTGAATGGTTCTTGCTTTTATTTTACCATTTATTGAAAATGAGCACATTGCTGGTTAAGAGTATCCTACATTTGCAAGGGAGAAATGACTGCTTATAGTCACCTGAAAATCTGAATTACATAATGCAAAAGTGGATTTATCATTGCAAAGTGTAGGGGAAGTGTCTTTACCAGACGGGTGTGGGTTCACAACTCTTCCATCTCTGGAGACCTGGGCGTACTGACTGACACTGTGTTCGTCTTCTAGTCTGGCAGTCAGGCCCCTTAAAGAGAACCCCGTGGAGTATGAGTGTTCCCCTATAGCAGCCTGTTCAATAGAAGATGTGAATGAGGGCAAACTCAGGTTTTAGAAATAAAGAATAAAGGGGCAGAGGAATTGATCAAGGAACGAAAACCCTAGTTTACAATGAAAACATCCTTTGAAGTTTGTGCTACTCATTTATATATATATATGTATATATATATATATATATATATACATATATATATATTTGTGTGTTGTGTGTGTGTGGTACGTGGGCCTCTCACTGTTGTGGCCTCTCCCGTTGCGGAGCACAGGCTCTGGATGCACAGGCTCAGCAGCCATGGCTCACGGGCCCAGCCGCTCCGTGGCATGTGGGATCTTCCCAGACTGGGGCATGAACCCGAGTCCCCTGCATCGGCAGGCGGACTCTCAACCACTGTGCCACCAGGGAAGCCCCTCATTTTTATATTTTGAGATCAGTTTTTACTCATTGTTCTCTATTGCTTACCCACCCCCAATGACTGTCAAGATGATTATTCATCCCTCATGGGTCTGTGTCACCAGTACAGTAAGGGGCGTCTCTGCTATTTTTAGACACGACAATTATACAAGCCAAAGGCCACATTCCGCTTCTATTCTGCTGAGTGCAGGCTACACCCTGGCGTGGTGACCATTCTGAAACAGCATTTTACTTTGAGCTCTACAAAGGCTTTCTTTGACAGGGGAGTGTTGCAGTGGGTTGAGAAAAGGAACACAGGGAATAAAGGGAAGATATTTCCAGATTTGAACTTGAACAAAAGTTAATGCTGACAGCAGAGTTGACTAATGGTCAGAACTCAGAAGTGCAGACAGGCAGAGGGCAAGGGTCACATCTCCTAAGACCCAGAAGGATGGGATTGATTTTGACAAACCCCAGAGGGTAGAGTTGATCTTGGGGAATTTGCCAGTCTTTGATTTCAGGGTTTAGTAAATATTTTGGTAGGAAGGGATGGTACCACAGGCTCTAATTAGCTTACGTGGGTTTTGTCCTCCTAATCGTTTCTCATGATCAGGGCTATATTTGGTCCCCAGGTATCCCATACCTGCTAACTTGCCTCCGAGCCTCCACACCAGAAGTTTTCTTTAAAATCCCAACTGGAAAGGCAAGACTGAAAGGAAGCCACCAATTCCTTTGCCTGTGACCTACTTGTACGCTCTGCCTTCAGAGATGAGAGCCTGATAAGCCGCCCACACCCACTGGCATGGGATTCGCCAGCCTGTCACTTTGGCTGAGAGGTAGACAGCTTCTGGCAAACTTAATAAGCAGATTTTCTCAGTGATAGGAAAATTCTTGCTGAATGCCACTCTATTTCCCGTGGTTGAAGGCTTCAACCCAGAGAAGATAACAGAAGTCACCTGACCTGGTGAGAAGTGGAAATGAAAGAGGTTTTTGTTTTTCTTATTTTTTTTAACTTCTATTTTCTTAAAGGAGGAAGGCTTTTCCTTTAATAGACCAGGTTCACATAAGACAACTTGGGTTGGAATGATGAAACTGGCATGACATACCATATTATAACATCACATAACTTTTTAGAGCAGCCAGCATTCACATGACATATAGCATTTAAGGGCTTTCATGTCTTGATTAACATTAAGTGCTTCCTCTGTCATTGTCACTCTACACGCACGCCCAGTGATAGACAAGGGAGGCTGTAAAAACCATCAAAGAGCAGAGGGCAATCAATGGAACCTAAACAAAATGGGGGGTTACTTCTGTGGATAACTCCAGTGAAAAGGAGTTCACATACCAGCAGCTGTCCCCCAGAAATCCCCGATCTCTAAGTCTTAGAAAAACCCAGGCTTTTAGGTTAGGTGAACGCCCCTTCACCTCATCCACAAAAGCTGGATCCTCAAATGCTCTTTTACTTCCTAGTCTGGAGATGTCACCATTTCCACCATTCATAGGGCAGAAGCACTTGACCTGACAGGTACACCGCCTCCCCAGCTGTGGGGCTAAAGCAAGGTATTAGCTGGAAAGCGATTTTTCAGGTTGAAAATGTACAAATTCAGGAGTCAACAGAAGCAGACTTTTGGGTTTCACTACCAAAAACAGGATATAATCTTGAACAATCTCTTTTCTTGTAATCGTCCAAGTAAACAAATGTCAGAGGCATTTTTGCAATTTAGTTGGTCTGCATTTCATCAAGTTGTCAGGAAGCTAAACAATATATCCATTAAAACTCATTAGAAAATTGGAAACTCTAATTCCGACTTTTATTTATAACTCAAGTACAGTGAGCTGGCACCAATCTTTTAGAGAGATTTTTTTTTTTTTTTCCGAGAGAGACAGAGTATGACTCTGAGTCAAAACCAGATCGATCCCAGCTTTCTCAGTTTATTAACTGCCTTTTTGTTTTCTGTTCTTTCTGCTGCCGCGTGGGGTCTGCTCTGTCATTGGGCTGCTGGTTCCAGGTGAACCAGTCTTTCCCTGGGGAGACTGTGGAAAGGGAAGAGACATCATCCAGCAGTCCAAAGTCAGTTTGGGAGTGAGATGGGCCAGACCTCCATTCCAGCAATGAAAGCTAATATGCAATCAAAATTGTAGCCCTTGATTACCAGTCGGGATGGGGACAGGGGTGAAGACATCAAAGGCCATTTTATTAAGCCCATCAGTTAGGTAGTGACTTTCTCAAATCAGCTCTTGGTACCTTCATTTTGATTCTCTTTCATATAGAAGCAGATTTCAGCAACTGTGAAGCTGAGGAGATCCCACCTGGGACAAGGACATTGTATCTTCATTGTCCTCCCAGGCTTCATTCCTTCCCTGAAGCCCCTCAATAAAATGGTTTGATAAAACAAACAAACAGCAGAAGCAAAAGCCACAATACACCATAGAAATGTCCTAGGCTTTGTAAGCTGAAAATCTAGAACGTATGTACTTACTCTACTTCTCACTATGTATGTGATTTTGACATATGACTTCAGTTTTGAAGCCTCAGCCTCAGTTTCTTCATATGTAAGAGGGATGTGCTAATGTAATATTACATATCTTAGGGTGTTGCCTTGTGGATTCGAAACATTCTATTTCAAATGCCTAATGGTACTGCTTGGCACGTGGCACATCCCAAATAAAGAGAAGTTGTAATTAATATTTTGTATATTGATATTTTGATAGTTTGTCAAATGCTTTTTCTGCATCAGTTGAGATGATCATGTAGGGGTTTTCCTTCACCCTGTTAATGTGGTGTGTTATATTGGTTAATTTTTGTATATTGAATTATCTTTGCATTCCAGGAATAACTCTCACTTGGCCATGGCATATGACCTTCTAAATAGGCTGTTGAATTCAGCTTGCTAGTAGTTTGTTGAGGATTTTTGCATCAATGTTCATAAAGAATATTGATCTGTAGTTTTCTTTTCTTATAGCATCTTTGCTGGGTTTGCTAACAGGGTAATTCTGGCTTCATAGCATGAGTTAGGAAATGTTCTCACTTCTTCAATTTTTTGGAACTGTTGAGGATCGATGTTAATTTTTCTTCAAATGTTTGGTAGAATTCTCCAATGAAGCCATTTGGCCCATGACTTTTCTTTTTGAGAGGTTTCGATTACTGATTAATCTTCATATTAGTTATAAATCTACTCGTATTTTCTATTTATTCATGATTCAGATTTGTTAGATATGTATTTCTAGGAATTTGTCCATTTCATTTAGGTTATCCAATTTGTTGGCATACAAATGTTCATAATATTCTCTTATAGTTTTTATTTCTGTAAAATCAGTCATAATGTCCCACTTGATTTCTGATTTTAGTTATATGAGTCTTCTCTTTTTTCTTAGTCAATCCATCTACAGGTTTGTCAGCCTTGTTGATCTTTTCAAAGAATCAAATTTTGGTTTCGTTGATTTTTCTCTATTGTTTTTCTATCCTCTATTTTGTTTATCTCTCTTCTAATGTTTATTATTTCCTTCCTTTTGCTAGCTTTAGTTTGCTTTACTTTTTCTAGTTCCTTAAAGAGTAAGTTAAGCTATTGATTTTTCTCTCTCTTTTTTTTTTTTTTTTTTTTTGCGGTACGTGGGCCTCTAACCACTGTGACCTCTCCCATTGCGGAGCACAGGTTCCGGATGCACAGGCTCAGCGGCCATGGCCCACAGGCCCAGCCGCTCTGCGGCATGTGGGATCCTCCCGGACTGGGGCATGAACCCGTGTCCCCTGTAACGGTAGGTGGACTCTCAACCACTGCGCCACCAGGGAAGCCCTCTTTTTTTTAATGTAAGCAGTTACAGCTATAAATTTCCCTCTTAGCACTGCTTCTCTGCATTCGTTAATTTTGGTATGTTATGTTTTTCATTATCTTTTTGTCTCAAGATATTTTCTAATCTCCCTTGTGATGTCTTCTTTGATCCATTGGTTATTTAGGAATATGTTGTTTAATTTGCACATATTTGTGGATTTTCCAGTTTTGCTTCTGTTATTGATTTCTAGCTTCATTCCAGGATGCTCAGAAAAGAAACTTTATATGATTTCAATCTTTTAACATTTAATAAAATTTGTTTTGTGGTCTAACATATAGTCTGTCCTGGAGAATGCTCATGTTCAATTGAGAAAAATGTGTTTTCTGTTATTGTTGGGTGAGTGTTCTGTATATGTCTGATAGATTCTGCTGGTCTACAGTGTTGTTCAAGTCCACTGTTTCCTTATTGATCTTTTGTCTGGTTGTTCTATTCTTTATTGACAGTGGGGGCATTGAAGTCTCCTACTATTATCTTACAGCATCTATTTCTCCCTTCAATTCTTTCAATGTTTGCTTGATATATTTTAGAGCTCTGATGTTTATAATTGTTATATCTTCTTGCTGAATTGATATTTTATCAATATACAATATCCTTCTTTGTCTCTTGTAATAATTTTTTACTTAAAGTCTATTTTCTCTAATATTAGTATAGCCACCCCAATTCTCTTTAGCTACTATTTGCATTAAATATCTTTTTCTTCCTTTCCCTTCCAACCTAATTCTGTCCTTAGAGATAAAGTAAAATTTGGCATTTGATCATTATAATGTGTTAAGTCTGGGAATCAGATTTCCCCCCTTCCCCAGAATTCACTTTTTGTTGTTTGTTTGATTGTTGAAGGCTATGATAGTTCATTTGTTTTGAGACTTTTCCAAACCATTTTTGCAAAGTGTATTTCTTGCCATGTGTTCTCACTGAAATCTCTTTTACTTTAGTTTGTGTTCAACTAACGTTTTGATAGAAACTTCTTTGAATGCCAGGAGCTGAAACGGACAAAGAAAAAACACAGAGAGAAAAAAGAGAGAGCGCAATTACAACTCCCAGTCTTGGTAGACTGACTCTGTGCTGGGGTATTCCTTCTACTTAGTTACGTTTGCTCTGAGACTAGGGATCAGACTTAGGTGAAACTTTTAGGTCTTCTTATTTTTTCTTCTGAGCATATGTCTTACTTGGTTATGCATGTGGCTTTCTAGATTCCCCTGTATAACTGGCTGATTTTGAATTTCCTCATTTCCCAAAAAGTCTCATCCCACTTTCTCCTCTGGCCCTTAGATGGTCTACTGTATGTCTCCAGTGAGCATCTATTTCCCCAGGTGTCTGTGGGTGTGTAATCTCCTTGTAGCTTTTGTGAGCAGAGCCTACAGCTTTTCCTGCATGTGTTCTGTGTTATGCAAGCAAGAGACAGCGAGTCAGATCCTCCGGTATCCCCAGCCATGTTAGAACAGATATACACAATAATTTGTAAATAAGGTCTGCTCTCTCCCTGGGGTTTAAAGAGTGAAAGTGGGAGCTGAGTTGCCACACTTATCGTTATTATTTCATGTGAATTCATCACATACCAAAAATTGCACTGAGCTTGTTATTTTCTCTTTGCCTTCCAGACCCACACTCCACCCTCCTCTGTTCTAGCCTGTGCGCTGCAGGCTGATCTGTACAGGCCACATCAATGGGTTCTCAGCCCCAGTGGGATGAGAAGGAGGCTGTGCATTTAACTCTTTGCCCGCCGTATACACAGGTTGGCCACGTCTTTCCATCAAATGTCACGGCTCTTCTCCAGTGACCCTTTCCTTAGAGCTACCCACCCTGAGACCTGGAACTGGCACATTTTCCTTTAAACCTGGTGGTAACGAAGAGCTAACCAATCACCATCACCTCTGCTGTTTTAGCCCCAGGGTCCTTCAACATCCTCTGTACGCGTCCCTAAATCTTTCCACATCTTTGTAAATCACTCTTTTGTTAACACTCCTCACTGAGTTTGAGAGTGCCATCTGTTTCCTGCTGGAACTCTAACACATTGTACTGTTGGCTGCTATTTCTCTTTCTGAGAAATGCTTCTCATTTTGGTGAAATGTACTCAGATACCAGCATATTCAGGAGGCTACTTTGGGTGAAAAGATAGGAATTCACTTTCCTGAATGAGTTTGTAATATTTAGCAGGATGATACTCAGCTTGGAGTTCAGAGAATGTCTCTTGTGTAACATGAAACTTGGTCGTGTAATCTGAGAGGTGAACAAATGTACGGCTCAATTCCCACAAGACAAGTGAATGAAGATTGCCCTCCTTTCATGGGTGGGCAGAGTGGGGCAGCAATCCTCCATCCATTGCAGTAACCTGTCCCACAGTAACCTGCCTTCCCATAAACTGAGAAGGTGGGTGCCCAGGGAGATAGCTAGTGTCTCCTGTGTCTAGAAAAGAGCTACCTAGGAAGGGAGATCAAATATGTTAATTGCTCCTTCTCTAATTCATCTCCCTCACTGTTGACCTGTTGACAGTCTTCTTAAGCAGAGACCTGATGAGACCCATTTCCTTTGCCAGACACTTCCAGTGGTTGCCTTTGACTACAAAACAAAGAATGACAAACACTTATCATGTGGGCGGTCACCCTCACTCTCACCTCCTGTGGCATGATTTATCAGGAAAGCGGCTTTCAGTCATAGACTGGTTTCTGTCACAGCTCTCCAGGTAGCCAGTATTGACACTGCTTTTCCTTCAAGGTAAAAGCATATGTTCCAACCTTGTCCTATAAGACAAAGTATGTTCCAAATTCAAAAGCATAGCATAACACAATCTGGCCCCAATCTTCCATTCTAGCATCTTGGCACTTTTCCTCTTGCTCTTTTTGCCATGCATTTAGCCTTTTGCACCATTCATAGCACATATTGGGTGTTTGAAATACTCGTTAGGCTAATGTTGATACAGTCTTAGGAAATAAAGTTCTCTAAACACACACACACCTAACATTTAAATCTGAGCCAAATATGTTTAGAATATTGCAGTAGCACCAGAAATATTTATAAATTAGCTTGGAGCATTTGCCCATACATTTCTTTGTATATAGTTAAAGAGTAGAAAAGGTCTATTAGATGAATAGTTGGGAAATATATTCCTTATAGAGGAAAAGCTCTATGTTCAAGCCCAGTGTGCTTTGAATTGCCTCTTTCACGCAATGGCCCTGATGACATTGGACTTCTCACAGCAGAGTGGCCAACGCATTCACATGTGTGGTCAAATTTTTCCATAGTTGTAGGTCAGCTCTCCAGACCATAGCTGATTGTTTTTGAGACAAGCCCCAAAGCAAATGACAAATTCCTCCTGTTCTCCCAAGTTGTCTCCATTTACCTCTCCTTGGAAAAGCCAGTTACATCATTTATCCGCTGACTCTTTTTAGGTGTAAGCCTCTTAACACCATTGTACTGAATTTGCATTAGAATTTCAAAGTCAGTTTCTTAAACAGAAGAGTGAAACAAAAACAGTATCTTTAAAAATCAGAGATTAAAAATTTTTTAATGTATTTAGAAAAAAGAAATCGAATCTGAAGATAAACATAGACAACTACTAATCAATGCAATGGAGGGCAGGGCAAGTTGATACTCATGTGAATTTCATTCCACCAATATCCATTGAGAGACTGCTCTGTGTCAGAACTGAGCTGAAAGCTGGGGAAGGTTGGAGGTCAAAGGAGGTTATTACCTTCCTGAGCACGCAGGCTTGTGGGGATAGAAGGTGGGCACAAATTTTGTAACCCAATTATTTTGTTTTATTTTATTTTATTTATTTATTTTGGCCATGCCATGCGGCATGCAGGATCTTAGTTCCCAGACCAGGGATTGAACCTGTGCCCCCTGCAGTGGAAGCATGGAGTCTTAACCACTGGACCACCAGGGAAGTCCCTCAGTTATTAATTTTAAACTTCACTCTTTAGATGCTCTTTTCAAGTTACCTTTTACTGAGCACTTACTGTGTGATGGAAAATCATTATTTTACCTGGATTACATCGTTGAAATCTCATGGCAGTTCTATAAAGTGGGTGTTACTCTTTCCACTTCAGAGATGAGGAAATTGAAACTCAGAAAGTATGGGTAACATACAGTTCAGTTAGCTAATAAATCCATGCTCTCAATGAGCCAGAAATTAACAACTGGAGTTATATTTTTAGACAGACAAACTCTGAAAACATTAAAACGTAATAACATAGCCAAGGGTACAAATACTCTTAAAACTGAATTGTCTGTTACTGGATAACAATTCAAGATATTCCAAATATGTCGCAGTTGGTAGTTGACAACCCAAGAGCTACTTTTTGTTCAGAGGAATCTCTTTACCAAAATCTTTTTAAAACAAATAAACCCACTGGAAAATATTTTCAAAATCATTTTTTAAGTAGCAAAAATAAATTTAGACGCAGCAAAAAAATGATTGTTGATTTTGATCTCAGCACAGGATTTATCTTCATAAATAACCCAGGATGGTATGTGGATGTGTGGCCAACAGTGATAAGATTATAGACTATCAACCAGAAACACAGTCACAATAGTGGAGTCTGGGAGTGCAGATATTTTAGATTTGGCATATTTGAAATAGCTTTATTATTATTATTGTTTCAACATATCTTGAAAGTGGGAACAGTGGGCTAGGACAGAGCAATACTGTTGCTATGGGGGCCTGTGGTTTCTCAGTAACTTCCAACATAGGAACAGACTACGCATTCCAATTACTTCCATTAAGAAAGGGCAATTGCTTGGGGCTTCCCTGGTGGCGCAGTGGTTGAGAGTCCGCCTGCCGATGCAGGGGACACGGGTTCGTGCCCCGGTCCGGGAGGACCCCACATGCCGCAGAGCGGCTGCGCCCGTGAGCCATGGCCGCTGAGCCTGTGCATCCAGAGCCTGTGCTCCGCAGCGGGAGAGGCCACAGCAGTGGGAGGCCCGCGTACCGCAAAAAAAAAAAAAAAAAAAAAGAAATGGCAATTGCTAGAATTTAGGAAATATGCCTCTTTTTCAATGAAACTTTTCTAGAAGCCATAGAATAGGTGTTGTTGAGATCCTGAGAACAGCCTTCACATACTGAAGGACTGTGGTTAGCTACAGAGTGATCCAGGGCTGAAGTTTTATATGTAATCTTGTTTGCACAGAGGCTGGAAATAAGAAGATCAAGTCAAGAAAAACTGCTGAACAAAACCTAAACTTCCTTTCAAGAGCTCCCTGCATAAATGCAAAAAAGCAGAGTGGACCCAAATTGGAAGATGGCTCAAGAATCCCATAATCAAGATATACTCTAGGGCTTCCCTGGTGGCGCAGTGGTTGAGAGTCCGCCTGCTGATGCAGGGGACACGGGTTCGTGCCCCGGTCCGGAAAGATCCCACGTGTCGTGGTGCGGCTGGGCCCGTGAGCCATGGCTGCTGAGCCTGTGCATCCGGAGCCTGTGCTCTGCAATGGGAGAGGCCACAACAGTGAGAGGCCCACGTACCGCAAAAAAAAAAAAAAAAAGATTTACTCTATCAGGGAAAGAGTAATTAGGTCGGAAGCAGTGGGCCAGAAGGCCCTGAAGCATCTTTGGGAAGAAAAAGAAAACCAAGAAACTTGAGTTGGACTAGTAAAGTCAGTCAACTGGAATGGGAATCTTTAGTCCAGGGTCCCAGACCTACCAGAAAGAGCAAACCCCTGTGAGTACACATGCGCTTGTGCTGTGGGCCTGGGGGGTTGGGGGGGTTACCCAGAAGGTGGGGACAGGGATCCCACCAGTTTATCAGGTGGTATAATTTAGTGGGTAAGCAAACCTGCCCCAGAGGTAGGCAACAGCAGGTTGAAGTAGTAAAAACGCTTTTGAACCTGGGGGAGAAAGCAATTGTCAGTTTTAATCTTGCAACAGGATTTATTCAGTTTGTGTATATATACATGTGGCCCAAAGTGCAGAGAATAGGATTTCAACTGGAAATACAAATTCAGTGATTCAAGTTCTACCATCTACCAGCTATGTGCCCTTGAGCACTTTGCCACGTTTTGTCAGCCTCAGTTTCCTCATCTGTAAAATGGAGATATGAGAGAACCTAATTCATAGGCTTCTTGTAAGCAGTGAGCTAAGAGTTTAACACAGCCTGGCCCTGAGTAAGTATTTCATCTCATTCAATATTACTATTATCATCAAAGACCTATGTTGCATATCTAGACAGTAAATCTTGTCCTTAATTTGCCACAATTTGCCAAGTTTAAAAAATTACTGTTTTCCCCTCTGTTCCCTCCCTAGCTATGTTCTGACCTTGAAGAATTTACCTGGGATGTAAATAAAGTCTCATTTCCTGCAACTGAAATAATTGTGTCCCGTAGTAGGTTCCTCCTCACATATTTTCAGAAGATCCTCTTCTGAAACCCCACCAGACCTTCTCCAAGGATGACCTAAACCCAAATGGTCAGTTGGTACTACAGGCTCCAATCAGAGAAAACAAAAAAGGACAACCTTCTAGAGTAGCTTCTAGAGGGCAGAGACTCTCCTTCTGTGATTCTCTTTCGCAGCCAGCGTCCGTGGAAAGGTGGGGTGAGTGGTAAGAAGATTCTTCAGCCGTGCAGGCAGAGACTGGCTCCAGTACTGTGTGCTCTTTTCCTCATGTTCCAGAGACAGGACAGGTAGGCAAGCAGGAAATAGAGGATATCATCACACCTAGACCCCAGAAATGTTTTCAGTCCATTTGGATCCACTTGAGGGATTTCCCAATCTACACTCATGTTTTTCAAACAGGGTTTACAGAGGATCCTGAGGACCACAGAGACTGATGCTGTGGGACGTGGCAGGTTCTTTACCACGACTTCCTCCCTGGACCTGGGTCTGCATCCTCAGCAACGTTCTCCTGCCTCCTCAGCCCTGTTCTTACTCTATTTGACCTTTCAGCACTTTTCTTCCTGCCATGCCCTTGCTGTCATCTTATCTCCACTGCACCAGAGGAGGATGCTTACGTAGGCTGGACCGGGTCCCACCCTTCAATCAGGATGTTCACCAGGTGTTTCAAAATCACCCTGGAGGAATGTGGGCTGTGGTCCAGGGTGATTCCTCCCCCGCTTCATCCTTCCCTCCCTCCCTCTCTTCCTTTCCTCCTTCCTGCCAATATATTATTGACTGTCTGCTCTATGCCTGGCACTAAGACTTTGTTAATTATCTGAGTTTACACGAAGCTCTTAAATTTGAAGATGACAGTAAATAGTGTTGAAAGCACCTTGAACAGGAAGAAAATTTATGAGTGTGTTGAATAAATGCACTGGAGGTAATTAGAAAAATTGTGAAATGATTTGGACTCAAATAAGTTTAGACTCAAGGGAGCATGGGGCAAACAGCCAACCACTGGGAAAGTAGGTGGGGTGAGACTAAGGGGGCAAAAAGAGATCAACAAGGCAAGTTAAATGTATCTGTTGAGCACCCCCCATTCATTCTGACCTGCACCAAGGACTATGGGAGCTGAGAGAAAAGTGGAAAATATGCTGTGTGGGTCTCGGGGCAGATGTCACTTTGGATCTGCTGACCAATACACTGCATGGATTTCCCCGGATTTCCAGCCACTGCTGAGGTTTAGCAGTTCCCCAGGAAGGAGTAAGTTTCCTACATAGTGAATCACCCAGTGTTAAAGAGAGTTTTCCTGACCTCAGCTTCCGAGCAGCTCATTGAGACTTTACTACTCGAAAGGGCATTAGAGCATAACACCACCATAGCCCACACTTTATTTATTTTGGGGGGTATTTTTCAAAGGGACATTTGGACCAAAAGTGGCCCATGACTCCTGGAAACCCTGAGTAGTGGCTTGGCATCTTAGGAATCTGTCTGCTGTGCTTTGTGGAAGGGTCTTGAGGGGTCTGGTTCTGTCTGGAAAACAAAAGTGATGGTCATTAATGTGAAAATGTAACCCTACTAACTCTCCTTCCTCTAGTAAATGGCCCATAATCCAAGTAAAAGCACTTAAAGCCCTTGGATATCTAGATATATTGCTTAAAATCAATTTGCTTTTATTGGTCTAATTCTATTTACTTTGGATGTTGGAGCCACAGTGCAGAGTTGCAGTGCTCTGACAAGTATTTCAGGTCCTCAATATTTTACTTTTTCTATTCCCACTTCTTTCCAGTGGAGCCTAATATCTTCCAGTCCCAGGCTTGCAGGTCCATGCTCATCTCGGTGATTGACCCCAAAATATTTACTTATAACATTTATAAAAATACCCTGCATGCCAAAAGCTGCTAGCTGCAGGAAAGTGATAAAATAGAAAAATATTTTATCAGCCAGTGGGAATTCCCTTACATGTTAAATCAAAGGCTCCATCAGAGGGCCCACGGTGACCTTGGAAGCCCGGCAGATTCAAGCCACATTGAAGGAAGACAGCAGGAGGGAACGCCTGCAGAGAACCCACTCAGGTCAGGGCCCCTTCACGTCCCCCAGGAAACAGCCCGAAGGAGATTTTGGCTGTATTGTCTAGGGGCTCAGGGGTAGATGTGTCGAGGCCCTGTGTGGCTCTTCCATGGGGTTTTTGTAGCTTGTCATGTCTCTCCAGAGCCATCCCACCTGTGACACCTACTCTGTTCCTCTCCATTTCTACCTGCAAGACTTAGTCTGTTTCTCTAAAAGCGGCACCATAGAAGTTTTCTCCTTTTTTTTATCTGTTATGATTTTTTCCCCAGCTTTATTGAGATGTAATTGGCATATAACATTATGTAAGTTTAAGGTGTACAGTGTGATGGTTTGATCTTCATAGATGTTGCTAAATGTTTACCACAATAAGGTTAGTTAACACATCCTTCACCTAGTGTTTGTGGAGGATTTCTAGGGAAGAAGTGCTACAGGAGTGGTAGAGAAAGTGATGTAGTGGGAAAAACACCACAGGGTAAATAGTTCTGGATTCCAGCCTTCCCCCTGCTGCTGCATATCTTGACTAAGTCATTGCACATCTCTGGAAGTTGGATGTATTTGTGGTTTTCAGCCTTAGTGGTTCCAGGAAGTACCCCTAGCTTAGAGAGGGGGTGACATGGAGCAGCTGGGTTTCGAGCCCCTCCCCATTCCCATGTCCATCAGCTCTGCCTTATCAATATTACATTTTGGATTACATGTAATATTTAATTCACAAAAAAGTATCTTACTGTTAAAAAGAAAAGTTTAAAAACCACTGGACCAAAAAGACATTCCTATTCCATATTAACATAATTTGGGGCTCAGTAGTATTACAGACTCTAATTTCCCTCTCCTTGGCATTCCCCACTAAAAGCTGATCAAAACTGATCTGGAGGGGCTTCCCTGGTGGCACAGTGGTTGAGAGTCCGCCTGCCGATGCAGGGGACGCGGGTTCATGCCCCGGTCCGGGAGGATCCCACATGCCGCAGAGCAGCTGGGCCCGTGAGCCATGGCCGCTGAGCCGGCGCGTCCGGAGCCTGTGCTCCACAATGGGAGAGGCCACAACAGTGAGAGGCCCGCGTACAGCAAAAAAAAAAACAAAAAAACAAAAAATACTGATCTGGAGCTGTCAGGGCATAAGCACCAGGACAAGGTCCACCTGAGAGGTGAGGTTGGGTGGCATGATTCAGGGAGCCACGCTGCTTCTGCAGAGGATGGTGTAATTCCACAAGCTTCAAGCCGAGCCATTTGGCAGAATGTCTTTCTCTCCTTTGGAGTTTCTTTCTACAAGAATGGTATCAAAGCAGTGTACTGAGTCCCGATGGTGTGCCCAAGTTGTTTTTGTTTTTCTGTTTTTTTTTTTTTTTTTTTTTTTGTGGCGGTATGCGGGCCTCTCACTGTTGTGGCCTCTCCCGCTGCGGAGCACAGGCTCCGGACGCACAGGCCCAGTGGCCATGGCTCACGGGCCCAGCCGCTCCGCGGCATATGGGATCCTCCCAGACCGGGGCACGAACCCGCATCCCCTGCATCGGCAGGCGGACTCTTAACCACTGCGCCACCAGGGAGGCCCTGTTTTTTGTTTTTAAACTGAAACAGGTCCCTTCCCAGGACTCAGGAAATCCTGGAGGATTATACTGGGACACACGTGAGTGGCAGGCACCGTGATAACAGAGCCACTTAGCACCTCGCTGGGAAGCTTTGCTAGGAGGCAAGCTTGTCCTGAGGTGCTCTCTCCCAGTAGGCTGCTCAGGACTTTATGCAAACAGATTCCTGAGAAATCTACCAAAGGAGTTGATCCAAATCCCAGTCGTGAATGCCACTGGCCCAGCTACACTGATCATATTCTCCTCTTTGTTCTAAAGTCCTCATTTTAAGCCACACAGAATGGTTTAAAATCATTCCATTAACAAATCATTTTGTCATTCACTTTTCATCATACTAGATGTCCCGCCTAAGTTTTGTCCTGTATTCAATGTCTGTCAACAAGGTAACACTGACTCAAAATTCTATTACCAATTTAAATTAAAGGTGACAAAAGCAGGTTTTGCTGGGCAATGCATAAGGAACTTTGCAATCCAACTGCTCAGTATTACCTATAATCTAACATCAAAACACAGTTTTTATTAACACATTATTGTTTGTTCTTCCATATCTTCTCTATGTATACATAATATTATTCTACAGCAATAAGCTCATACAATGCACAGTTTTAAAATCTGCTGTTTTGACTTTAAAAAACAGAGCCTGATCATTTGCCCATGTTAATTAATATTCTTCTACAATATAATTTTTAATGGCTATGTAAGGTGTGTAATTTATTTAACTCATTTCTCAATTCTCCTAAAGTTGGAAAACTCTTCAGATTGTAACTGCTAAGATGTTACAAAATTTTTGATCATAAAAATCCTGAGATGAATATACTTATACCTTCATCTTCATTCTTGTAGTTGGAATTCCAGTGGCAGAGTGAGTGTTTTTAATAAATATTAAATATTTGTAATAAATATTGCCAAATTTTCCTATGGAAGGATAAATCTTTACATCTGCTACCATTTTTTTCTTGTTACCCTGCACCCTAGCCAACATTGGGTATTACCATTTTTAATCTTTACCAACTGATGGAGGGGGGATTGTATCTTATTCTTGCCTTAATTTGAAATTCTGTCTGTTGTAGTAAAAGTGAACATTGTATCAAATATGTATTGACCATCTGTATTTCTTCTTTGGGCAGTGTCTACTCATGTCTTTTCCCATTTTCCTGTTGTTGCACTTGTTTATTAATCATTGATTTCTAAGGACTCATTATATTTTAAGGATCTTAATCTTCTATCTGATATGTATGCAACAAATATTTTTTCCAGTGCTCTAAGCCTAAAAATGTTACTTAGGCTATTCATGCTAAAAATGATAAAAAACTATTGATTGTTTTTTAAATTGTATTTCCTTTTGGTATGCTTAAAAAGGTGCTTCTGCACTCCCAAGATTATATATTGATTTTTTACTTCAAATATTTGTGTCATTTCCACTTCACATGGAAATTATTAATTAATCTGGAATTTATATAGAAATAAGGTGTGAGATAGACTTCTGTCCTCTAAACCAAATAATCAGTCTTCTGGCAAATCTTTTCAGTCCTCTTTCACAGTCCCGGCTGCATCTAGCTCCCTCTAGTTGCACAAACAGACAACTTTAGTACAGACATTGGTCTGCTCTCTAAAACCAGGCTCCACTTTAAGCTAGTCAAACTGTTCAGAAGATCAGGGCAATTAGAAATGTTAAGTCCCCTTATGGTCTTGTAATTAAGAAATAAATAAATTTCCATTTATATCATGGATTGTAATATACAAGTTCACAGTGTCTAAACTAAATTATGATTTACTAAACCCAAAATATCACTATTGGTTGTTAGGAAGCAGGGTTCCTTACTTAGGGTTCTCTTCTCAGATCTATATATTATTTCTTCCTAAGCCCTGCAGAAGCTCCAATGTCCAGGCACCTCACAGCTACCTGTGAGCCCTCTTTCAAAGTGAACCATGTGGCTACAACGACTTCATTCCTCTCCAACCATCTTGGTTCCATCCTTCAAACTGCTGTGAAAGTACTGTTTTTCTCCATAATGCTTTAACGAATTGCTCAGATGAGAACTCAAGGGTTTTCTTGACTTCTTGTCATTCTTCATGTACTTCTGCAATGTTTACTGTGTCACCTATACCAAATTTCAATCACTTCCAAAGTGCATGGAACCTAAAGTTGTTGTTGTTGTTTTTTTTAATACACTTATTTTCTTAGGAGACTTTTAGGTTAACAGAAAAATAAAGAAGATAGTCCAGAAAATTCCCATACAAGATTTGTATTTTAAGTGAGAATTTCTATAACTCTTCTATGTCAGCATGTCTTATACTTAAGTAGACAATAGTATGATTTTCACTTGTGTAGACATTTCAGGGTGATTTACTTTTTTTTTAATATTTTATTTTTTATAAATTTATTTATTTATTTTTGGCTGCGTTGGTTCCTCATTGCTGCACACGGGCTTTCTTTAGCTGGGGCTACTCTTTGTTGTGGTGCACGGGTTTCTCATTGCAGTGGCTTCTGTTGTTGTGGAGCATGGGCTCTAGATGAGCGGGTTTCAGTAGCTGTGGCTCGTGGGCTCTAGAGTGCAGGCTCAGTGGTTATGGCGCATGGGCTTAGTTGCTCCATGGCATGTGGGATCTTCCCAGACCAGGGCTCGAACCCATGTCTCCTACATTGGCAGGGAGATTCTTAACCACTGTGCCACCAGGGAAGCCCCAGGGTGATTTACTTTTAAAATATTAACTCCTAGAAAACTATGAAATTCCCTTTTTTTATTGGTGCCACATTTTTATTGATGTAAAATGCTCTTAATTGATTTTGATGATGATGATGATGATAGTAATGATGATAACATGGTTGATGACAGTAACAGCTACTATATTTCTGCCCTTGAAGATACTCTTAAAGTAATGATGCAGACATTTTATTTACTGCTTATTTAAATAAGTCCTTCTTTCCATAGTTCTATTCCTCCTTTAATATAAAGCCATTTGCTTGGCGCTACTTTGTCAGTTTCTTTTTCTATTCATCTATTTTTAGATACTGTGTTTTTAAAAGATCCTGGTGCTGACACTGCAAGTTTATTGTCAGTTTCCATAGTGGCATAATATTTTTCTAAGTAATTCTCTCTTCTTAACACACACTGGCATTTTATTCAAATAACAAACAATTTACGAATACCTTTTGTGCAGACACATTTATTGATATGTCTGCTATGATGCCTAAGTCTGTCCCCAAGTTTGAAAGCAATTCAGAAACAATCACCATGTTTTGGTAGCCTAAATTGTTTATTCCAAGAGGCAGAGTTTGAAAATTCTGAGATGTATGTTAAATTTAATTCTGCACCAGAATGCCTAATTTCCCTTATTTTGTTAGGTGTTTTCCCAGAATTTTAATTTTCTCCTCTAGGTTACATTTTAAACAAAAGTGATAGGAGCTGTTTTACCACTTCCCTAGTCTCATAGCTTGCTAGGTTAGTTATAAAATGAGTGTTTTCAATAGTGGCCAAAAAATAGCAGAGCATGATATATCAATAGATGTAACTCTCTTTTCCTTTAATGAAGTTTTGTTTGTTATTGTTATTGTAAAAGTGTGATTAAAACGAACAGTAAAAAGCTCTACTAGCACCATGAATGCACATGCAGCTGAGGCATTTGAGAAGAATACCTCCTTCCAGGATAAGATGTGACCCAAAGGATTAAAGGTCATCAAAGAACCCATGAAAGTAAGGGAGTGAATAACCTGAGTTAGGCAGCATTTGATTCTTCATTGAGACCAAAAACTCCTCCATCAACCTCATTCTGCAAAGCTGTGAGAATTGGAGGAACATTTCTGACAGAAAGTAGTAATTCAGTGCATTCCAAAATTGATTCACTCACTTGGAAATATGAATCTGAAATTAATCTATTGCTGGGCATTGAATGAACTGCTATAATGTGTCCAGGTTCCAGAGAACATTAGCACCTGTCTTCAAAGACACAAGGCTAGACACTGACTTAGTGTTATAAATACAGAAATCCATCATCACTTGCTCGATGTAAGTGCCATGAAATTAGAGTCACCTGAACTCAAGTATCAAGTACATGTCTGCTTGTTCAGTGCCATCTCCTCATTCATTCATTCATTCATTCAATCAACCAATATTCATTGAGCACCTACTGCCAGGAACTGTTCTAGGCATGGGAGTACAGCAGTAAACAAACAGTGAAAGTTGATTAGATCGTGAACCTCATTCAAACAGAAAGTATTTACTGCAGGAAAATCAAACAAGATGGAATTAAAAAAAAAAACAGGGACAAGAACTTTGAGAGTCACAGAGAGCATCAAGACAGGTAGAGGACACATCTTTGTTGGGCACCCATAAAGAAAATTCTTTGAGCTAGGTAGGACGTATACCCTTACTCTTGGAGTCAGGAACTTTCTATTTGTCTGAATATATATATTTTGAGAGGCTGAATAATGCCCCCCAAAAGATATCCACATTCTAATCCCTACAACCTTTAAATGTAGCCTAATATGGAAAAAAAACCTTCATAGATGTAACTTAAATTAAGGATTTTGAGATGGGGAGATTAACCTGGATTATCTGGGTGTACCCTATGCAACCATAAGTCTCCTTGCAGGAGAGAAGCAGAGGAATATTAGACCACAGAAGAGGAGAAGGCAATGTGACCAGAGAGGTAGGGATTAGAGTGATGTGGCCACAAGACAAGGAATGCTGGCCAACAGAAGCTGGAAGAGGCAAGGAACAGAGTCTCTCCTAGAGCTTCTGGAAGGAGTGTAGCCCTGATTACAGCTTGATTCCAACCTAGTGAAACCATTTTGGATTTCTGGCCTCTAGAACTGTGAGAGGATAGATATTTAAAGCCACCAAGTTTGTGGTAATTAGTTACGGCAGACACAAGAAGCTAATACATGCTTGTTACCACAAACAGATGTGTGTGTGTGTGTGTGCATGTAATACATCCATTTATCTACTAGATATCTCTATGTACATATATAATGTCCAGAACAGACTCTTGATTACCATTCCTAAACCAGTCTCTCTCCTAATCTTTCTCATCTTTGCAAATGGCACAACCATCTACTACTTACTCAGGTCAAAAACTTGGAATCATCTCGAATTTCTCTATTTCCTTCATCCCAACCTCACTCACAATTCTAAATAAACATCAGTATCTTCTGGTTCTACCTCCAAAATATGTCCTTAATCTGGCTACTTCTCTATCAGCATTACCATCACCTTATCTAAGATCATCATCTCTTGCCTGAAGTACTAAAGCAGCCTCCAAACAGATCTCCCATTTCCTATCTTGTCCCCTCCAATCTGCTTCTCCAGAGTAGTCAGAGGAAACTTTAAAATATATAAATCAGGGCTTCCCTGGTGGCGCAGTGGTTGAGAATCTGCCTGCTAATGCAGGGGACTACGGGTTCAATCCCTGGTCTGGGAGGATCCCACATGCCGCGGAGCAACTAGGCCTGTGAGCCACAACTACTGAGCCTGCGTGTCTGGAGCCTGTGTTCCGCAACAAGAGAGGCCGCAATAGTGAGGGGCCCGGGCACCGCGATGAAGAGTGGCCCCCGCTTGCCACAACTAGAGAAAGCCCTCGCGCAGAAACGAAGACCCAACACAGCAAAAATAAATAAATTAATTAATAAACTCCTACCCCCAACATCTTCTTTAAAAATAAATAAATAAATAGATAGATAGATAGATAAATAAATAAATAATATAAATCAGTTTGAATTGCTCCCTGAATAAACCATCCAGTGGTTTCCATGGCTCTACTTTTTTACATCGTATGTTTTCCCAAGGTCACAAACCCCACATGATCTGCCATCTGTACCTCTTTGGCCCCTCCCTGTGTTCTAGCTCCACTGGCTTTCTTTCTACTCCTTCAACAAGTTCAGCTCATGCTGACTTCAGAGCCCTTGCAGTGAGCTTTTCTCTGCCTGGATTAGCCTTCCCTGGTTTTGCATAACTGGGTAGGTCCTTCTCATTCTTTGTATCTAAGCTCCAAAGTCATCTTAAAGAACGCTAACCTGACCACCCACAATCCTTCCCCACCCCATTATCCTTGATCATGTCACTTTGTCCAAGCCCTTCAGAAATTATCTTGATAGTTTATTTACCTGTTTACTGGCTGTATCCTTCCCCCCACTCCCTCCCCACTAGAGTGTAAGCTCCTTGAAGGTAGGGTCACTGTCTGTCACCTTCCGCACTCTTCCCCCATCATCTAAAACAATGGCTTCCTTCTAGTTAATGCCTAATGAATATGTGTTGAATAAATGAATATATAAATGACTCAGGAACACAAAACTGTCTTAAAAGAAAAACTGTTATCCAGATCAAGTCTGAGAGAGACAAAGAATTGATTCACTACCTTGGCAGTATCACCAGTCTAAAGCTGTTCTTGCTTAGAAGTTGCTCTGCATATCTTTTCCATCCTATGGAGAGCTTATGCAGGGAAAGGGACTAAATATGAGTGTCTAGAAGCTGTACCAGTCTCATTTGTGCTCTTAAATTAAAAAAAAAAAAAGAGGAAGAAGTAGCAGGAAGAGAAGGACAAGAAGGAGCAAGAGGGGCTTCCCTGGTGGCGCAGTGGTTGAGAGTCCGCCTGCCGATGCAGGGGACACAGGTTCGTGTCCCGGTCCGGGAGGATCCCACATGCCGTGGAGCGGCTGGGCCCGTGAGCCGTGGGTGCTGAGCCTGCGCGTCCGGAGCCTGTGCTCCGCATCGGGAGAGGCCACAACAGTGAGAGTCCCGTGTACCGCAAAAAAAAGGGGGGGAGGGAGGGAGGGGGGAGGGGGAGGGGGAGGGGGAGGGGGAGGGGGGAGGGGGAGGGGGGAGGGGGGGAGGGGAGGGGGAGGGGGAGAGAGGACAATACCTACTCTTTTTCTGTATTCTTAGTTTTCTATAAACTTTCTTTTGAAAAATTCCAATCTCACCTCTCAGCTGAATGGTGAGAAAGAGGATGTTCAATGCAACAGATAGTCAAGTAGGGAAATCAGCAGGTAATCTAGTGGTTAATTGTTTTGTGGCTTCTGAGATAGAAAGAATAGATGATCAGAAAAAAGTCTGATCGGACCTTGACTCTGGATCAGTTAAACCTGGATAAGTATATTCAAATGTACCTCCCTGAAAACTTCCACACTATGTCAGCTTTAATGTTAAAGCCATAAAAAAAAATCCCAACTCAACTGGATTAAACAATTAGGCAAGGCTGTATCCTCATAACAGGAACTTCAGCTGTAGAGCAGCTCCTGGATTAGTTATCTCAAAGACTGATATTATCAGGCACTCAGTCCCTTCCTTTCATTCCACTTGACCACCCTCAGTATGGGGTGTGTCTTCAGGCAAACCCTAGTTCTGTGTTGTTGGTTGGCCGCAACAGCTCCAGGCATCCCATCCCGCATCCCCCACCAAGTCCACTGGAAGAAGAGTGCCCATCCCTTTCTGTGCAACTCTTATTTATTTATTATTTTTTTGTGCATCTTTTTTTTGTGCATCAGTGAGGAAGCCTTTCTCAGAATTCCTCCAGCAGATTTCACCTCATATCTTATTGCCAGAAATGATTTCTCCCAAACAAATGATTAGCAATAGTATAGCTTCATTGTTTAGGATAATACAGGACTTACCCTTGAGTGAGGTGGGAGATTGTTCTCCTGAAATATGGATAGATACCTGAACAAAGTCAGAATATTATTAGCAAGGAACAGGGAAGGAAATGGGTTATGAGTAGACGACTAACAGGGTCTGCCACACTTCCTTCCTGTTGTGTTTTTCAATTCTTACCTTCCTTCATTCTTGGCTAACAAAAGTTGATATTCCCAATTCCTTGAGTAGGGACTCTAAGTCTAGCTCAGGAGAGCAGTAGGAATTGTAGCTATAAATCTGGGAGCATAAAGAGGGCACTTATAGCAATGAAACTGGATGAGATGACCTATGAATGTGAAAGAAAAGAATCCCAAGGACACTCCAGGGTTAGAGGTCAGAGACATACATTGAAACAGCAGAGGACTGAGAAGGAGCTACCAGAGATAAACAGAAAACTAGGAGTGTGGTAACTTGGAAGCCACATGAAGAAACAGTTTCAAGGAGGAGGGAGTGATCCACAATGTCACTTATGGTTTGAATATGCTTAAGTTTTGATTATTGGATTTAGCAATATGGAGGTCACTCGTGAACTCGACAAAAGCAATGTAGGTGGAGAGGTGAGAACAAAAGCATACCTGGGATAGACTTGAGAGAGAATGGGAGGAGAAAGTTAGGAGACATGAAGGAGAGTCAACCCTGTTAAGGAGTTTTGCTGTAAAGGGTAGCAGAAAAGTAGCACAATAGATGGGACAAATAACTGTTCTGGAAATTATTCTCCTCTCTTTCTGATTATTCAAGAAAGAGAGGATGGGCTTCCCTGGTGGCACAGTAGTTGAGAGTCCGTCTGCCGATGCAGGGGACACGGGTTCGTTCCCCAGTCCGGGAAGATCCCACATGCCGCGGAGCGGCTGGGCCTGTGAGCCATGGTCGCTGAGCCTGCGCATCCGGAGACTGTGCTCCACAGCGGGAGAGGCTGCAACAGTGAGAGGCCCGCGTACCGCAAAAAAAAAAAAAAAAAAAAAAAAAAAAAAAGAAAAAAGAGAGGAGAAAACTGCTGGGCAATATCCTTGGGTAGAACATAGGAAATGGCATTCCAAGTTCATGTACAAGTGCAGGGTTGCCCTTGGCAAGGAGCCAGGATAGTATATTCATAATAGCAAAAGAGAAAATAGACTATAAGTACTCAGATGCAGAGTCAGTTAAATATGCTTTGGACACTTGTGCAAGTTCTTTTGTGATTGCTTTGATCTCAGTTAAACAGCAAGCAAGTTGTCAACTGAGAGCATGGATGGGGGTGAAGTGATGAGAAGTTTGAGGAAAGTAACAAAATATGGAATGTGGGAGACAGAACAGACTAAGGAATTATAGGATTGTAAACTCTTCTGCTTGGATGTTGCCATATATAGAATTCCAATTTAAAGTGTCAAATGAGCTCACTGGGGCTTGTAATGTGCAATGGTAATTACATTGAGTTATAAGGTTACAGAAAAACACATTACCATAGTATTGCAGTAGTTGGGAAACCCTCTATAAAAAAAGAGAGAAACCACTGCTACCTTCATTCAAAGTAGCCTCCCAGGCACATTTGTCCTACACAATTGAAAGTATTTATACTAACAAAATAGGTCGTGTTAGCATGCTCTATTCCAAACTCATTTCCTGGGATGCTCTGGACTTTAACATTGTCAGGTACCGGTCACCTGAACCTCCCTGACTGAGAACAAGCAGCTCTGACCATAGCTCTCTATGACTTGGTTACCTGGAAATACATGTCAAAGGGATTAAAACCACAGGCTCAGATGCTACTTACTCTGGAATCCTGATTCCACTTCTTTCAACTATGCTGCTAGTTGAGCTGGTTGCTTAACTTCACTGTGCCTGTTTTCTTATCTGTAAATAAGGATACAAATAAGGTCACTGTATTGTTGAACGAAGTAAGGAAGAAAAGTATTCAGAACAGTGCCAACACATAGTAAGTGCTCATAAATATTAACTGCTTTTACGATTATTGGCCATTGTTCAAGAACCAAGGGAAGCAGTGCAAACCTGACCTCATGCCACTTGCTGACAAATAAAGTCCTTTGTTTCTGACCAAGAGTCTCATGTCTTCTGCCAACATCCATGAAACTGTGGCAGGCTAACTTCTTAGTTTGCAAGAAGGGTAAAAATCTCAGACCCTCCACAGTCTGTGATAACCCTTAGAGTCCCTGTTCCATGTATGTATAGTTATACCCTCTTTATTCCTTGTGGAATAATTATGTTCTGATGCTGGCAACTTGCTTCAACTACCTCTTCTCAGCAGCCATGCCACATCCACACCACTGGACAGGACTTTCTCCTATGACTCAAATCTAGCCACAGACTTCCAACACCTGCTCAGTATTTTCAGGCAGGTCAAGCTCCAGACCAGTCCTATCCAAGCTTCTGCACAGTATCATTTTATTAACCAAATACATTATAACCTAATCATTAACAATAGTAATAATGAAGATTAACTGGCACCAAATATCAGCATTTGGTTGACAAATGTCCACATTTGAAACTTTAGTGCCATTGGTGGTTTTGTTAAGGGGGGACAGGAAACCAAGCTCCCTCTCTGACCACAGCATTCTGATTTGTCAACCATTCATGAAATGTGACAGAACTCAAAGATGGATGTAAAGCCGGGGCCGGCCTCTGGGGCCACCCAGATAGCATGGAAAATGCAATCGAGAGATGGTAATCGAATCAAGAGGAAGGGAACGTTGCCATCATCATTTTGCCAGACATATTCCAGATGCTGCACAGTTTCCCAGACTACTGCGATGGATGTCATACAAGCAGCCCTGTCATTATTGTGTGAGTGCTTGTGTGCAAATTGTTTGACAATTAACATTGGGGCCGTGATAGCTTTTATACTCATGAAGGTTATGTGTCTAACAGAAATTGCCACTCTCTCAGAGTTGGCTTCCCATCTAATAGTCAGAGTTATCAAAGAGACAATGATTAAATTAATTACAATTGTAAAAATAATGCCTCACCCTGATACCTCACTTTATAAGTTACAAAGAACTTTTCACATTAGCTCATGTTATTCTCACAACTCTTTGAGACAAGTACTCTCCACTCCATTTTATAACACTTAAAAAATGGTGGTTCATACACAAGATTTATCCATTTTATATCAAAAATAAAAATTGTAAGCAAATATCCAATCTAGTTAACAATATATACGCTGAAGTATTTAGGGGAAAGTATACTACTCTCTGCAAATTTACTTTGAAATCCATCAAAAAAATGGAATAAACTAATGGATGGATGGAAGGTTGCATACATGAATAGATAATGTGATGAAGAAAGTATAGTAAAGGTTAATGGTAAAGTCTAGGTGATAGGATTATGGGTATTCACTGTAAAAGTCTTTCAGTTTTGCCTTTCAGTTGAAATTTTTTATAATAAAAAGTTTGGGGAAAAAATGGAGGCTTAGAGAGATGAAACCTGTCTTTAGGTTACAGTCTGAGGATGGGCTGAGACCCAAATCTAGTTCATCTGATCCCAGTTCCCATGAGCAATGGGAATATTTAAGAAAATCATTATTGTTCAGTGTTTCAAGGAAGGTTGCAGTACAGGTAAGCACTGAATTCTGGGTCAGTAAGAGCTATTCAAAACCAGGTCAAGCTCTACCATAAAAGGCGTGATGTTTAAGTTCGGAGACAGCATTTTTAAACCCGCGTTGATGCAGCTCAGGGAGTCTTGGCTCCTTCGTAGAAGTCCCTTTGGGGTATTTGACATTTATTGTAATGATGCGGTCTCACTCAGCACTGTTGCCCCTCTGAAGGGAGTACTTTCAGGGCTTAAAACACTTCTTCACATATTCTCAGTGATGACAAAACTTTGTCCTTTGAAAAGATCCAAATGTCACCTGAAGCCCAGTTAGGTGAATGAGATTCAACATTGCCAATATTATCTCTTTGTAAAGCTACCCAGTAAATGCAAAGCATAAAAGGAGAGTTTTTGTTTGGCTGGTTTTGTCTTTGTTTGATTAAATGAGCTAGACCCTTAAACTAACAAAACTGTTTTTCTGGTATGACACAAAAATTATCTCTGAAACCTACACTGTGCTGGTGTGTGGGGAAATGGTGGCACCTCGCCCATGACAGCACTTCTCAACCTTCATAATAACAACATGTTTAAGAGCTTTCTCCTCCAGTAGCCTGGAAACTTCACAGGAACCCTGGAAGCTGTCTCACTTCCCCAACACAGGGCTTATAGTTTTATATATTTACAAAAAGAACTAATAAAAGAATGAGTTAATGAATGAATAAGTAAATGAATGAGCTGATTATGTTAACTAATGTGAAAAACTGTGACCTTTTGACTGTTTCTAGCCCAGTATTTCTATTGGAATTTAATTTCTTCAGTATCACATCCCATGTATGTTATGTTATGCAATGATTAAAAAGTAGCAAAACTACATATAAAGATAAAAGGTTTTGAGTCCCTCCCATCAGGAAACTTGCACAAGCCTCTTAGATAGCCTCATCCATCAGAGGGCAGACAGCAGAAGCAAGAAGAACTACAATCCTGCAGCCTGTGGAACAAAAACCACATTCACAGATAGATAGACAAGATGAAAAAGCAGAGGGCTATGTACCGGATTAAGGAACAAGATAAAACCTCAGAAAAACAACTAAACGAAGTGGAGATAGGCAACCTTCCAGAAAAAGAATTCAGAATAATGATAGTGAAGATGTTCCAGGTCCTCGGAAAAAGAACGGAGGCAAAGATCGAGAAGATGTAAGAAATGTTTAACAAAGACCTAGAAGAATTAAAGAACAAACAAACAGAGATGAACAATACAATAACTGAAATGAAAACTACACTAGATGGAATCAATAGCATATTAACTGAGGCAGAAGAACAGATAAGTGACCTGGAAGACAGAATGGTGGAATTCAATGCTGCAGAATAAAGAAAAAAGAATGAAAAGAAATGAAGACAGCCTAAGAGACCTCTGGGACAATATTAAATGAAATGACATTCGCATTATAGGGGTCCCAGAAGGAGAAGAGAGAGAGAAAGGACCAGAGAAAATATTTGAAGAGATTAGAGTCAAAAACTTCCCTAACATGGAAAAGGAAAAGCCACCCAAGGCCAGGAAGCTCAGAGAGTCTCATACAGGATAAACCCAAGGAGAAACACGCCGAGACACACAGTTATCAAATTGGCAAATATTAAAGACAAAGAAAAATTATTGAAAGCAGCAAGGGAAAAATGACAAATAACATACAAGGGAACTCCCATAAGGTTAACAGCTGATTTCTCAGCAGAAACTCTACAAGCCAGAAGGGAGTGGCATGATATATTTAAAGTGATGAAAGGGAAGAACCTACAACCAAGATTACTCTACCCAGCAAGGATCTCATTCAGATTCAATGAAGAAATCAAAAGCTTTACAGACAAGCAAAAGCTAAGAGAATTCAGCACCACCAAACCAGCTCTATAACAAATGCTAAAGGAGCTTCTCTAAGTGGGAAACACAAGGGAAGAAAAAGACCTACAAAAACAAACCCAAAACAATTAAGAAAATTGTCATAGGAACATACATATAGATAATTACCTTAAACGTGAATGGATTAAATGCTCCAAGCAAAAGACACAGGCTTGCTGAATAAATACAAAAACAAGATCCATATATATGCTGTCTACAAGAGACCCACTTCAGACCTACGGACACATACAGACTGAAAGTGAGGGGATGGAAAAAGATATTCCATGCAAATGGAAATCGAAAGAAAGCTGGAATAGCAATACTCATATCAGATAAAATAGACTTTAAAATAAAGAATGTTACAAGAGACAAGGAAGGACACTACATAATGATCAATGGATCAATCCAAGAAGAAGATATAACAATTATAAATATATGTGCACCCAACATAGGAGCACCTCAATATATAAGGCAACTGCTAACCACTATAAAAGGGGAAATCGACAGTAACACAATAATAGTGGGGGACTTTACCACTTCACTTACACCAATGGACAGACCATCCAAAATGAAAATAAATAAGGAAACAGAAGCTTTAAATGACACAGTAGACCAGATAGATTTAATTGATATTTATAGGACATTCCATCCAAAAACAGCAGATTACACTTTCTTCTCAAGTGTGCACAGAACATTCTCCAGGATAGATCACATCTTGGGTCACAAATCAAGCCTCAGTAAATTTAAGAAAATTGAAATCATATCAAGTATCTTTTCTGACCATAACACTATGATATTAGAAATGAATTACAGGGGAATAAACGTAAAAAACACAAACACATGGAGGCTAAACAATGCATTACTAAATAACCAAGAGATCACTGAAGAAATCAAAGAGGAAATCAAAAAATGCCTAGAGACAAATGACAATGAAAACACGATGATCCAAAACCTATGGGAAGCAGCAAAAGCAGTTCTAAGAGGGAAGTTTATAGCTACACAAGCCGACCTCAAGAAACAAGAAAAATCTCAACCAATCTAACCTTACACTAAAGGAACTAGAGAAAGAAGAACAAACAAAACCCAAAGTTAGCAGAAGGAAAGAAATCATAAAGATCAGAGCAGAAATAAATGAAATAGAAACAAAGAAAACAATAGCAAAGATCAATAAAACTAAAAGCTGGTTCTTTGAGAAGATAAACAAAATTGATAAACCACTAGCCAGACTCATCAAGAAAAAGACAGAGAGGACTCAAATCAATAAAATTAGAAATGAAAAAGGAGACGTTACAACAGACACCACAGAAATGCAAAGCATCCTAAGAGACTACTACAAGCAACTGTATGCCAATAAAATGGACAACCTGGAAGAAACAGACAAATTCTTAGAAAAGTATAACCTTCCAAGACTGAAACAGAAAGAAGTAGAAAATATAAACAGACCAATCACAAGTAATGAAATTGAAACTGTGATTTAAAATCTTCCAACAAACAAAAGTCCAGGACCAGATTGCTTCACAGGTGAATTCTATCAAACATTTAGAGAAGAGCTAACACCTTTCCTTCTCAAACTCTTCCAAAAAATTGCAGAGGAAGGAACACTCCCTAACTCATTCTATGAGGCCACCATCACCCTGATACCAAAACCAGACAAAGATACTACAAGAAAAGAAAATTACAGACCAATCTCACTGATGAATATAGATGCAAAAATCCTCAACAAAATACTAGCAAACAGAATCCAACAGCACATTAAAAGGATCATACACCATGATCCAGTGGGATTTATCCCAGGGATGCAAGGATTCTTCAATATATGCAAATCAATCAATGTGATACACCATATTAACAAATTGAAGAATAAAAGCCATATGATCATCTCAATAGATGCAGAAAAAGCTTTTGACAAAATTCAACACGCATTTATGATAAAAACTCTCCAGAAAGTGGGCATAGAGGGAACCTACCTCCACATAAGAAAGGCCATATACGACAAACCCACAGCAAACATTCTCAATGGTGAAAATCTGAAATCATTTCCACTAAGATCAGGAACAAGACAAGGATGTCCACTCTCACCACTATTATTCAACATAGTTTTGGAAGTCCTAGCCATGGCAATCAGAAAAGAAAAAGAAATAAAAGGAATACAAAGTGCAAAAGAAGTAAAACTGTCCCTGTTTGCAGATGACATGATACTATACATAGAGAATCCTAAAGATGCCACCAGAAAACTACTAGAGCTGATCAATGAATTTGGTAAAGTTGCAGGATACAAAATTAATGCACAGAAATCTCTTGCATTCCTATACACTAATGATGAAAAATCTGAAAGAGAAATTAAGGAAACACTCCCATTTACCACTGCAAAAAAAAGAATAAAATACCTAGGAATAAACCTACCTAGAGAGACAAAAGACCTATATGCGGAGAACTATAGGACACTGATGAAAGAAATTAAAGATGATACCAACAGATGGAGAGATATACCATGTTTTTGAATTGGAAGAATCAATTTTGTGAAAATGGTTATACTACCCAAAGCAATCTACAGATTCAATGCAATCCTTATCAAATTACCAATGGCATTTTTTATGGAACTAGAACAAAAAATCTTAAAATTTGTATGGAGACATAAAAGACCCCGAATAGCCAAAGCAGTCTTGAGGGGAAAAAATGGAGCTGGAGGAATCAGACTCACTGACTTCAGACTACACTAGAAAGCTACAGTAATCAAGACAACATGGTACTGGCACAAAAACAGAAACATAGATCAATGGAACAAGATAGAAAGCCCAGAGATAAACCCACGCACCTATGGTCAACTAATCTATGACAAAGGAGGCAAAGATATACAATGGAGAAAAGACAGTCTCTTCAATAAGTGGTGCTGGGAAAACTGGACAGCTACAGGTAAAAGAATGAAATTAGAACACTCCCTAACACCATACACAAAAATAAACTCAAGATGGATTAGAGACCTAAATGTAAGACCGGACACTATAAAACTCTTAGAGGAAAACATAGGAAGAACACTCTTTGACATAAATCACAGAAAAATCTTTTTTGATCCACTTCCTAGAATAATGGAAATAAAAACAGAAATAAACAAATGGGACCTAAGGAAACTTCAAAGCTTTTGCACAGCAAAGGAAACCATAAACAAGATGAAAAGACAACCCTCAGAATGGGAGAAAATATTTGCTAACGAATCAACAGACAAAGGATTAATCTCCAAAATATATAAACAGCTCACTCAGCTCAATATTAAAAAAACAAACAACCCAATCCAAAAATGGGCAAAAGATCTAAATAGACATTTCTCCAAAGAAGACATACAGATGGCCAAGAAGCACATGAAAAGCTGCTCAACATCACTAATTATTAGAGAAATGCAAATCAAAACTGCAATGAGGTATCACCTCACACCAGTTAGAATGGGCATCATCAGAAAATCTACAAAGAATAAATGCTGGAGAGGGTGTGGAGAAAAGGGAACCCTCTTGCACTGTTGGTGGGAATGTAAATTGATAAATCCACTATGGAGAACAGTATGGAGGTTCCTTAAAAAACTAAAAATAGAATTACCATATGATCCAGCAATCCCACTACTGGGCATATACCCATATATGTGACTCTTCAAAAAGAGTCACAGGGCTTCCCTGGTGGCGCAGTGGTTGCGAGTCCGCCTGCCGATGCAGGGGACACGGGTTCGTGCCCCAGTCCGGGAAGATCCCACATGCCGCGGAGCGGCTGGGCCCGTGAGCCATGGCTGCTGAGCCTGCGCGTCCGGAGCCTGTGCTTCGCAACGGGAGAGACCACAACAATGAGAGGCCCACATATCGCAAAAAAAAAAAAAAAAAAAAAGAGTCACATACCACAATGCTCATTGCAGTACTATTTACAATAGCCAGGTCATGGAAGCAACCTAAATGCTCATCAACAGACGAATGGATAAAGAAGATGTGGTACATATATACAATGGAATATTACTCAGCCATAAAAAGGAACGAAATTGGGTCATTTGTTGAGACATGGATGGATCTAGAGACTGTCATACAGAGTGAAGTAAGTCAGAAAGAGAAAAACAAATATCGTATATTAACTCAGGTAGGTGGAACCTAGAAAAATGGTACAGATGAACCAGTTTGCAGGGCAGAAATTGAGACACGATGTAGAGAACAAAGGGTGGAGGTGGTGGTGTGATGAATTGGGCAATTGGGATTGACATGTATACACTGAAGTGTATAAAATTGATGACTAATAAGAACCTGCTGTATGAAAAAATAAATAAAATAAAATTTTTAAAAAAGCTAAAAGATTTTCTATGGATCTCTTTTTCCACCTCATGGTAATGAGTAATTTTTGGTTACCGTCCTTGAATTTTCTAAGTATGCAATTACATCTTTTATAAAAACAATTCTTGCCTTTCTATATTTGCCTCTTTTTTTTCTTTTTATTCACTTGTAGTTACTAAAAGTACATCTCACACAGGAAGATGAGCATCGCTGGTGCGCTGGGCCCTTAGGTCTTGCTGCTTTCAACTCTCCCACTAAAGATAATGGTAACTCTTGTGTTAAGTACACAGTGTTTATTGTGTCCACAAATAAACGTTTTATTAATATAAATTTAGAGTTTTATTAGTAAATGGATCTGAATATTAATGAGTTTCTTCTATCATTTAAGCTAGTGATGCACTGGACCATGTTCTTGGTTACTGTGATGAAGTGAAACAAAAAGATAATAATACCTACCATCCGGATTGTGTGTGCATTACAGAAAACACAGACCATCTGGCAGTACAGGTAACATGGTTAAAGATTCCCATCCCCTCCTCTGGATTCTGTTTGGCTCTAGACTACTGACCACAGCTCCTTCTGTTCCCAGCTCCTGCCTCCGCTTGGGTGTTGCATGTGGGTTTCCATTTCCTGGTTCGGCACAGCCCTGGGTCCTTGAGTTCCTCACCTTCCTTCATCCCTGGCTCAGAGTGAGCTTTTCTCTGCACTCTGGCTGTTGCTCTGGCCATTCTGAGCTGCAGCTCCTCCCCTGCTTGCACACCCACCCTTCCCTCCAGTGGGTCTCCAGAGCTCTCCCCACCAAGACCTCCCTGACACCAGGGGCCAGTAACAGCTTCTTGTGAGACCTGCCAACTGCATACCCTTAGGTTTGACAGTGAAAAACAGAAAGTAACAGTTACATCAACAAATCAGACCAAAGTGCTTTTTAAAAACATGAATAACTCCTCGACAACAATTATAGGCAATCCCCAAATCCTAACTGGAGACCATTTTCCAAGAACAGACCCAGACGTGAGTTAAAGGTGCCTGAAAGCTTAATTCTACTTGCAAATCACTGGTAGTATTTTAGCAAATTTCTGCAGAGTCCTGTGTTTCATTAAACATATACTGAAGACGCTTTACTAGTGTAGGTAGTTTATCAATACAGTGCAGATAAGTGTTCACCCACTATTTTTAGGCAAGAGCTTGGTAATCCACTGTTTCCTTTATCATCATAGCTGCTGAGATGCTCAGATAAAACTTTGTACAATAGTGGAAAAAAAGCCAATCTTCATTTTCTGAGGTTTCTAATATAATCATTTTACATCTTTTACCGTTTAGGTCTTGTTATTTTATTTCTGTGCTATTACATAAAAGAAGTCACTTGGAGGTCTTGATTATATTTGTACTATAGATACAGTTTTGTAAAGAAGAAAAAAAGTAATTTCCTCTTTTTCTTTCTTTATAGAAAGCACAGCAAGGCCTTTGGGGTCTGAGTTCTGAAGTTCTGCCTTTGGGAGACTTGGCAGTGTTTCAAGGACTAGAGCTCTAAATAATTCCTTCCCCCAGTCTCTGTTTGGAAACGTTTAGCACTTTGGGAGAAGCAAATAAGGAGATGGGCATTAAACAGGAGAGTGACTGGGGATTTGAGCTTTAATGAGAGGATGAAAACAAAGACAGGAGATGGCCATGTTTCCAAGACCTCGGGCCTGGGAGACAAGACGGGGGACTGTGAGGGGTGGACACATGTAAACCCCTGAAGACACCAATGACCCCTCCCGTATATCACCCCACAGATGGGAGGAACTCGGATAAGGGGGAACCAAGTGCATACCAAGTGCCTCAGTGCTAAAAACAATAGGAAATGTTTCCGTGGTTGAGACTGAAACAAAAGAAGAAGCCACTGTAGGGGGGTCTCTGTGATCTTCCTTCAACATCGGGGCCGGGCAGACAGCTGCACAGGTCCGATCACTTCTGAAGCGAATGTAACAGTCAGCAACTCCATCAACTAAGAACAAGTACCCTCCCTGTATTGCCGGGGCAATGTACTAGTTTACTCTAATAAAGGTGGGGAAGATACCGAAATTAATATTTGATTTTGTGTATCTTACAAAATCTTGCTCAAAGACAGATTTTGTTTGATATTTGGTGGGGGGATGGGGTGGACCTAAGATGCTTTTTATTCAAGTGGCCAAGTGGTTCACACTTACATAACTGGATTTTACCTTTTATTATATCCATGCTAGGTGGCATAAACTACCACACAGTCCTTTTAGGAAATATACAAATTATAAATAATTAAAGGAGAAGTGAGTTCAAATGCTTTGCCTTTATTTCAGCTTATGGGGCTTAGCTTATAGATATAATCTACAGTTCAACTTATTGCTCTGAGGGGCAAAATTCCACTCAGCCTCAAGGCTTACTTTGTCAGCTGAGGGATAATAAAATGTCTTTCCATTCCTATATCCATCTTTTTACTCTTAATTATTTTCCAATTATCCTTGCATTTTTTTAGAGCTCACTGTTAATACCTTTAATACTCTAGCTTAATATCCCAGCTTCAGAGTTTGTATCTGAGTTATGACATATGTCATTTCTTTCACACTGTAGTAGCTCTCCCCCAAGAAGAAAAATACAGAAGAAAACTTTATCCTTTTTAGATTTGTTCCTTGTTCTTTCAGTTAACTGATTTGTATGAAGGTTTTGTGTCGAGCAATACCCAAACCAGGGAAATTTCTAGAATTTGTGTTAGCTCAAGGCTCAGGTAAGCAAGATTAAGTGTATCAAGCGTACCAATTCGAACCATTGGGATCATTATGGGGTTTGTAAAAGTCAGTCTTATCAGACCTCCTGTTATGGTTTGAATGGAAAAGCAAACGTAGCAAAGATTTCCCAGTGACGTCCCCAAGGATGCCACAACCTTGGTGAATTAAGTGAATTCATGTCTACTCAGGGTCTGGTCCTGAGTCCTGCATGCTAAGAAACCCAATCGATCAGAACATCAAGAGTAGATCCTGCTCTCCAGAAAGACTCACATTAATTGGATCCCCAGTTACTGATGTATAATAACCAGAATGGCAATTGATTAATTTACAATGAAACATAAAGCAAAGGACCAGACCAGATCTTCTTGCTTGTTCATTTGCTCCCCTGTAGACAAATCTACAAGGAAAGCCAGATTATTATCAGGAAGAGGCTTGATAGATGAGTCAAACCAGGGGAGCAGGTTGAAGGATATTAATGCTGCCGCCAGCAAGCCATCCACCTCTGCTGGAGCCTGTCCCTGCCACTGTCACTCCTCTCCAGTCCCCAGGCTTATGTTGGAAACCTTAGCCAGTGTGCAAGTGACATTCTTTTCTCTGAACTCAGAGCTGAAATCAGCATCTTTCTTTCTTTCTTTTTTTAATTCTGATTTTTATATGTTGTTTACTTTAAGCAATGCATTCTTATATTCAGAAGGAAAATAAATTTTAGCAGACATATAATTGAAGTCATTGTGAATATCTAACAAGCTAAAACATGTTTTCTAAAAAGCACTGAGCCACAACATATGCTAAGGCATCCCAGTGCCATGGGATGGTATCCCAGTACCGTGGGATCCAAGTACCACTGTCGGGCCAGAAGCTCTGTAACCCACTAGAGCCTAGAGGAGACACAGAATTAACATTGCAGCTTAATAACTGGCTGTCACTCGTGTCTGTGGCGTGCCACGTCCTTCTGACCCTCGCTTCCAGGGATCTACAACTTTTGATATGCTTGTTGTCACCTTGGACTAAATTTCTTCTAACCCTTGCTTCCCGTGTGTGCAACAAGTCTTTGTTGTCCAGCTTCCCGATGAGCCTGTTTACTGAGGAATATCCATTTGACTGTCCCTTTTGCATTTCTTTTGACCAACCACGTTCCTGATTTATATTTTGTACCTCCTGAGCTTCATTTCCATAGCGCCTGAACTCTGGATGCCAACACCTTTCTCCTGCTTTGTCCACCTGCCATTTTAGAATTTACAAAACCTTTTGATGGCAATAGCTTTTATTGAACATGTTTTACTGTTATCAAAGTAATAAAACTTATACTCAACTATATAATTACAATTTTCAACTGCTAAAAGAATAGTTCTTACTTATTTTAAAGCCTTAGCAATTTCAACTACAATTTTTCACAGGTTTAACATAATAAATGATAAACATAATAACAGGCTATTTATGAAATCTGACCTTTCCTGAAAGTGAGGGCTTTTAAATTTCTAATAAATAAGTAAATTAATTAATCTAATAAATCTAAAACATTAATGTTGTTGGATGACAACAACAAAATTGTTGGAGACAATTGCTGGTGGAAGGTATAAGAGGCTGAGAGCTATTGCACAAGGCATACAATCGTAGAACAATATATCTTTTGTTTCATTACTTTGTCAATAATTTTACTATAGAGACCAAGATAAAAGCAGAATCTATATAATCCCATCTGAAAAACACTAAATGCTGCCCATGTGCATCTGTGAGACATACTTTAAAATGATTATTATCAAATAACCAAATATATCCACTAGTTTATATTTTTGAATAAACTGCAGTTTTCAAAAGTATGTGAGAGGGCTTCCCTGGTGGGGCGGTGGTTGAGAGTCCGCCTGCCGATGCAGGGGACATGGGTTCGTGCCCCGGTCCGGGAGGATCCCACATGCCGCGGAGCGGCTGGGCCCGTGAGCCATGGCCGCTGAGCCTGCGCGTCCGGAGCCTGTGCTCCGCAACGGGAGAGGCCACAACAGTGAGAGGCCCGTGTACCGCAAAAAAAAAAAAAAAATTATGTGAGGCCCTAATGATTTTATCATAAAATGACTTACAATCCTGAAACTCTAAAGTGAAAGTAAGCATACCCCAATTCACCAGTGTACATATCTGGAGCAGGTCATTTGTCTGATTTCGTGTTTGTGTGATTTAAGTGGATTTGAGATTCAGGTGGAATTGGAAAGAAAATCGCTCATCCAATTAGAAAGCAGCAGCTCTGTCAGGCTTCCTTCTGGGGCGCACATGCTTTCCTTGGATATGTGCATAACTTAAATAAAGTCACTTTCAGATTTAACCTGAGAGGCAGACGTCTCTGAAGCTGACATGTTAAATGGACTTGTTGCTTAGCTAATTTAAACTTTGGAGGAGCCATCTTACTTCTCTAGGTCCAGCTTCATGGGGTAAGAGGAGCGGGGGAAACAGAACAGCTTTCTCATTAGTCCCGTGTTCATCGCCTGCACCTCTGTACTGGATCTTTTCCCTTCAGCCCTGCGGGTCCACTCTCCATCATTTTTCACTGGCTGTGGTACCCACACTCTCTGGCTTCCAGTTGGGTCTGGCCCGTGGGAAGCAAGCTAGGGAGATCAGAGGAGGAGAGTGGAGTTCCTGCTGGTCCCCAGCTCCCTCCTGGAGGGTCACCAAGGGCCTGCTGCCTTCTCCAGTCCTACAGGACGGCCCCCCCTTAGACCCTCTGGGTCTCCGGGGTCTGTAACTCCGCGCGCCCCCTTCAGGCCCCGGGGGTAAAAGCTCGGGAAGTTGCTAACCGGGCGGGGTCCCCCTGGTTAACTCTACTCTTTGACCACATCTTCATATACAGTGCTTCTACTCTTCAGATTGCCCCACTGGAGGGTCTCATCCACTTCTCCTTGGAACCCTGAGGGATGAAAATTTTATCTATGTTGGGTCACACAAATTATCTTCATGGGGTCTCTTGTAAATTAATGAAACTAGGATTGTGTTATTAGACTAGACTGAAACTGCAGATGCTACCATTAAGGGTTAACAGCCCCCCTTTTTTTATAGTGCAGGCATTTAGAGAGAAATGCCAATTGCCTAAAGACATCAATTCTTCTTCATCCAAACTGTAATTAGACTTTGAATAATAGTCTTCTTTGACATATAAAATCATGTCTTTGTAACAGAAGTCTTCGATTGAGTGCTTTAGACTTCAGTGGAAGGAAAGAAGCGTTCTAAATTAAGACTTGAAATCTTTAAAATAGACGGGGAAGAGCCCACATTGTATTTCTGTTATCAGTTTTTTGCATTACTACTCCTAATAATGTTATCATTAATAATAATAATAGATAACAATGACTGAATGCTTAGTTTATATCAGTGACTGTTTCGGGTGCTTAACATATATCAGCTCATTAAACACCCTCAACAATCTGTGAGGTAAGAATTGGTATTATTATCTTCACTTTACAAAAAAGGAAATAAAATACGGAGAATTAAGTAACTTGCCCAACGTAGTGCTATATGTTGCTACCTTCATTGCGTTTTAGAACTTGCTAAACAATGATTCTCGCCCAGAAGAATCACATGTACTAATATTTTTAAAAATTAAAAACCATTTTTATTACCACTTCCATATTGCTGACTTCCAAATGTCCATAGACCTGGGTGAAATAATCATTGAGTTTTGCAATTTTTTTTAACATGGGAGTTTGTTGCAAATCATAAATTTGTTACACTGAGAACTTCAGCAAAAGATGTTTACATTTGTGAACACTTCTTTCAAGAAATGTGTCCACATGTATCTGTGTGTTGGAGCTGTCACTGGCACCATGGGAAAAAACAGACAAACATCATTTCAAAGTTAAACTAATGGAAATAACTTAATTGATGTGAAAATATCATCTTACTTAAAACTAATTTGGGCAATCAATGTACAAATTTGCTTAGCAGCGGCAGTTTGTAAACCTTTTCATCATGCAGTGTTTTATATTATAAAAGTACCAAAAAAGAATATATTGAGGGTATAGAAAAGCTGAAATGTGAATACATGTCCTTTTAATATGTTTCTATGTTTTAACCTAGTTATTCAAGTTACAGTCTGTGGTCCAAGGAGCATTGATACTGAGGGGCTTAACTGTACATGAAAAATATCTTATTCCTTCAAAAAAAATTGGAGATCAGAAACAATACAGCAAATCTACTCAATTTGATTGATGGGCTCTCTTGGTGTTTGTTGTATTGTTTTCTGAGATTTGAAATATTGCATGTTTTAAAATTTTAAAACAAAGTTCCTAAATTTGAGTAATGGGAAGATCACTTCAAAAGGACAAAAATTCACAAAGCTGCAAAATATGTCTGCAGACCTGGTTAGAGAAAAAAACGAAATAGAGTGCTTTCTGAAAGAAGAAAATTAAAAACACAATTTTTTCCCTCTTTGTGTTTCAATGATTTATCCCTGTGTTTGGAGTTCAGGATACCAGAAATGTGTCTACATCCAATATCCGTACTTTGGGGGTTTGACTGCTACCTTATTTTTACTTACTCTGTTCTTGGGTAATTCTTAGGCCTTCAGGTCCTTTTATGGGCTCACAATTAATTTGAGTTTGTTCAATATCCCTAAAAAAATTAATTAAGAAAGGGATATTTAGGAACAATGAGCTTAACTTTTTGCTGTTGTCAACATTTTGGTTGTGGTATTTTGGAATTTTTAATATGCAGCTTAAAAGGAGAAGGAAGAGAAAAAGATATAAAAAAGGAGATGCAGGAAGGACAGCAGAGTCAGGAGGTAGAGAAGGAGAAAGAAAAGAATGAAAAAGAAAATTAAAGAAGCAGATGGAAAAGGAGAAGGAAGGAGAAAGGAGAAAGGAAGAGGAGAAGAGAGGAGAGAAGGCCAGGGGGTAGAAAGGGGGAAAGAATAAAACATTTTAGTTATTTTTGGAGGCCAGATTATTTTACCACAGAAAAGAGTGAGAAAAACTCCCCAACTTCTTTGTATGTGTGCCAGTGTATAAATGGCTATTCTATACTTAATTGCCTATAGGCTTATAAACAATTTTTTTTTAATATACTCACTCCCACATTTTCACTTCTTGGACTCTGCTTCCTAGAAGAATGTGATACATGAAATCAGAATCCATTACATACTTTCTTACCTTAGATAAGGGTGTAAGGAGCTATTTCCTCAATTCCTGCAGGATTAGGAAATTAGCCAAGACTACTGACTGCTAAGAATACCAAGCTGATAAAGTTGACATTTCAGAGCTGATAAACTTAAGGTTACGAGCCCCTTCCAAAACCCTGGCAGAGGACTTGGTAATGTGTTTACATGTCTCATGTTTATGTAAAATTTTTAAAAGAGATTCTTGTATCCCTTTTCTCTACAAGGAACCCCGAAATTTGTCTGAGCTCCAGGTCCCACAAAATTTGGATCCGTCATGCAATAAGGGATTCAAGGAGACTGTCAAATCTGCTTTAGGAACTCTAAAGAAGAAAATTGTGCAAAATAGTTCTGGAAGCTCTTTACATGAAGTCCTGCCTGAATATAAGGGGTGGTTAGAAAGTTAGGGGGATTCTCAAGGTCTCTTCCAGACCCTTGAGACTAGGACTATTTTTTGAAGGTCTTGCAATCAAAAAGCTTATTTGTTATAAAGCAGTTGTTTAAAATATAGGCTTATATTATTATTTACCTCTAATACTCTTATTTCCCACATTTTGAAGATGGATAGATAGAGATGGACAGACAGACATAGATCTCCAAGACAGTTTCAAGTGCCCCCTCCTTTTCTATAATAAATTGTGCAGTGCTTCAGTCTTTAACATTTCACTATAAAACACCAACAAACACCAAGCCTATAATCCATAAGGCTATATCAGGTACCACTGCATTATGTAAATGATAACATAATACCAGGACTACTATAATCCCAGATACCAATGCACAATGAATGGATTATGATAAATAATGTAAAAGGTTAAATAACTTTCATTTACTTGAATGTTAAACATGGTGCTATAAGCAAGTGAACTTAATATAACCACAATAACCCTCAAACAATACTCTCATGAGTTACACCTTAGGCTTAAAATAATTCACACAGCTCTGGTTGGCCTGGTTTTCAAGATGAGGAAAGTAAAGCCTAAAGCAAGCTGAGTTCTAGACCAGGGATGACCAGTAAATGGCATTAATCCAACTATTCCTCTTTCCTGTCCTGGGGCAGACATCAGTAATCAGTCATCAGCTCTTTCCCTACATTCCAGGTAGCCATTACCAATTGATCCATGCGGACACATGAACTAAAACCTAGTGAATACCAAACGTAAGGTAGCTAGCTAGTGGGAAGCAGCCGCATAGCACAGGGAGATCAGCTCAGTGCTTTGTGACAGCCTGGAGGGGTGGGATAGGGAGGATGGGCGGGAGGGAGACGCAAGAGGGAAGGGATATGGGAACAGATGTATATGTATAACTGATTCACTTTTTTATAAAGCAGAAACTAATACACCATTGTGAAGCAATTATACTCCAATAAAGTTGTAAACAAACAAACAAACAAACAAAAAACCTAGTGAATAAACCAGGTCTAGACTAAGGATACATAGTGGTCAGGAGATAACAAGGAAGTAGGATTACCATCCCCTCACCACTCCCACCCACCCAAATCTGTCACTAGTGCTTCTTATGTTGATACCCCTTTTCATATGACTTCATTCTCATACTCTTCTGCAAGAAAAATAAGCCATTTATCCAGTTTATGACTAAAACCCCTCTCTTTCCTGGTGACACTTTGTGGCTGATGATGACTGAGAATCCTGTCTTCACGCTTGGCTCTCCCCATGACCTCACATGGTCGGTGCAAACGTCTCCACTCGCTCCCCTGGGGCCCGTGCTCCAGGTGTGGACTCCTGCTTTCTCTGGCTCAACACACGGCTGGACAGCACCTGTCTAAACACAGAATCCCTCAGCCCACATCCCTGCATTGCTCATGTTCTGCCTCTTCTACCGCCTGCGGCTTGGGGTTTGGCAAACACCAGGGAAACTGCTCTGGGCTCTACCTGTGTTCTGAAGAGTATTAAACCATGGAAAAGGCAATGTTTCATAACAAGTGGACCTTTCATCTTCTTGAAGGAGTCTTGCCTTTCATCACTTTCTGCTCCTGGAGCAATAGGCAAAGACACAGAGAAAGAGATAGATGATTTTGAAGGGGGAGCTAATGAAATAGTAGCGATGGATGTGTAAGTCTGTCTTTTAGCTTAGAAAGTGCTTATGGAAAGTACTTGGCACTAAAAAATGGTGGGCGGGGAGTGGAGTTCCATCTTTCTCTAGTCCCCTCGAAGCTTGCCCCAGCACAGGGCACCCACCAGTGGGCTATCTGGGGACACACTTTATAACACTGTAAGCTTTTCTTCACACCCGGCAGCAAGAATTTTGAGAAATACCTACTTGTTCCCATTTTAGTGGATTTAGGCTTACAAACAGAACAGCGGTCTCTAACCAACTCAAATGACTAACTCACCCACTCAGAAGTAGGCAGTGAAAGTCCAGAGCCCCTGCGCTTCCCTTCCACCCCACCTCCATGCTGAGAGTAAACCCTGGACGTGTGTACGAAGTGTTAGCAATTTGGGTGAGGGATACTGACTGGGGGGAAAAGAATGGAGTGTCTTCCAGACAAACTCCCTTCTCAAAGATCTGGCTGACTCCCTCAGCATTTTTTCATCAATGTATTTATTTAACGTACATTTATTGCATCCTCTACTAAGGGCAGGTACAGGGCTAAGCGCCAATTATTGCAAGATAAATTACAGCCTGAAAATTAGATGTAGACATTCTTATGTCTTAGGCACCTAGTATATATAGCAGGTCAGTACATATGTATCCCTTATTCAACCCTATGATATAGGTATTACTATTCTCATCTTTTTACCGAAGGATAAAACAGAGACTCAGGGAGGTTACACAGCTCAACCTGTGTCTCAAGATTAAAATGTGGCCCAAACGGATTTGAACCCAACCCTGTCCTTCTACCATACTGCCTCAGCCTTCATAGCTAAGTGAAAGAGACAAACAAATATGTACAATTACCTTCAAAGGGATTAATGCTGTCATGCAGGTGTGTACATTGAAGCTATAAGAGAGCATGGTGGAGAGTAACATTCTCTTAGGGGACTTCTGACCCTCACCTGGTCCTTATGAGGAGGGAAATGTGGGTGATCCCCAACATAGGAATCGGAAGCATTGTTTTCTTATTTTATAACAGCATACAATTCTCAAAGCAGCCACACCTGACCAGGTTAATGATCTGTGATACGGTTTCAGACTTAGACAACTTCAACCCAAATATCACCTTGATTAGATGGCTCCTGTAAGAAACTTAAAAGGAATGTCGGGCTTCCCTGGTGGCGCAGTGGTTGGGAGTCCACCTGCCGGTGCAGGGGACACGGGTTCGTGCCCCGGTCCGGGAGGATCCCACATGCCGCGGAGCGGCTGGGCCCGTGAGCCGTGGGCGCTGAGCCTGTGCGTCCGGAGCCTGTGCTCTGCAGCGGGAGAGGCCACAGCGGTGGGAGGCCCGCGTATCGCCAAAAAAAAAAAAAAAAAAAAAAAAGGAATGCCATCTCAGGAAACTCATCTGCACAGAAAAGCAACAGTCACTCAAACGGAAATCCAGTCTGAGTAAGCATCACGGTATCACTTTTACAAAGGCCATGGGAGAAGCCAAAGTATCTCCTTTTGAAACTTAAAGAATATAGGTGATCAACATTTGATTAGTTTGCCAGGACAAACATATAAATAATATTTTAGAGTAAAGAACTGAATTATAGTATTGAATTTGGCAGTCTTCAGTTTTGAAAATGCATCAACATAGTAAGAAAAGGGATTCATACAAATAAGTGGGTAAAAAAGTCATTTCACTATTGTAACTGGTATCATTATCAAACTCTTAACTCAGGAAGGTCTCCTGATCACTTTGTTTTCTTTCCAGTATGTGGAGGAAAATGATAGCCAAGTACGTGTATCTCTGGGGACTAAGGTAGGACCTGCAGGCTGAGCACAGAACTGAAAATAAAGCAGTGTATTTCCGTGAAAGGACAAGCACAATAAACCCATACCATTGCAAAATGAAAGTACCTGATTCCAAAAGCTTTGCTTTTCCATGCCTTCATAACGAGGCAACAATTCCTTGCTCAGTCTCCATTCCACGTTCTCAGTTGGTACTTTTTGACTGGCAGTATTTATTTTCATTTTAGGACTTGAAAAAATAAGGAAGCATATGTCTGTCCTGTGGGCGAACTGAATAGGGCATCAAAATGCAGTAGCTATAATTGGTTAGGCATTTGCCAGCGCTAGACAAGGGCGGAGACTGAGCTGATGTCCCAGCCTGTGGCTCACTCGCCCGGCCGAGCCTCAGCTAATTGGCTTCACCCACATTCTCAGTCCACTGATTCAGGGGCAGCTGTTTAGGCACAGTTTTTCCCCACAGCAGGCACCAGCCTGGGGCTCTTTCTAAATGGCTGGAGTGGCCAGGAGCAAAGCCACTGTCAGACCCCTCCTCTACTATGGAAAGAGCTCATGGTGACAGGCTGAAATTGGGGGTTGAACTGAGGCAGTGTTTCTTTTTCCCAAGTGGAAAAACTGAATAACCTGTGTTTGTTGTTTGGCTATTTTAAGTACAGCAGAATGCTTACTAAGTTGATTTCACAACGTTCTGGACATGTTTACACAATAGAAGCATTTATATGAAGACTGTCTTTTTTCTTATCAAAAGATTTTCCCCCTCCCTCTAAATATTGATGCCTGATGGCTGGGGGCTTTCTCATATTTCCTCAGCTGAGTGTCCCATCCCTACCCCACCAGCGGGTTACACATGGGTCTTCCAAACCTTCCTGCTCAAAAATTTCCAGCCTCAAGATTCATCTTTGAGGGACCTCACACAGAACATTCTCTAGCTAAGCCAAGCCACAAGTCCACCTGACATTTTTTGGCTCTCAGACCGCCACTGGAAACCACAGAGAAGCACACTGACCCACAGGTGATGGGGACCAATCTGTCCTCAGCTTCCTTTAGCAGCAAGTCTCTCTTTCCCCCCATCCCCAACCTCCAACAGGCGAGCACAGACTCCTCTGCCTCTACTGTGCAAAGGAGCCCGACATGACAATACTTGATTGACCCCTTGCAAAGTGGCCATCTGTTGTAGACGCAGCTTGACCTCAGGATTCGCCACCAGTGCAGTTCTGCCATTGACTTCCTGGTCTACGATCATGAGTAAGGGTCATGCCTGAAATATGCCTCGGACCTCTGCAAAAGAACCCGAAATTCATATTACCCTGGAAACTAAGGACATAATTAATCAAGAATTGAATATCAGATAAAATGAAAACTGTAGAGAGATGTTATCATTGATGTTCATTTTTGTAATCATGGCCTTGCTATCCCAGAAAGAGATTATTTCCTCAAAGAGCTATGTGAGTTGTGTCCTAGGATGGTAAATTGTACACTTTTTAGTGTTTATCTGATGGTATGTTCTAGTATCTTTGATTTAAAAACAGTGGAAGAGATGTCGCGGGATGTTACCTGTGTTACTGCCAAACAAGGCATGTATGGAATTGCTAAGTCTTCAAAGAAAGTAGGAAAGGAAGATTTTTTGATCTTTACTGGGTGTCTGGCACTAACCTGCAAGACTGAGTAGGGGCTTAAATTAGTTGGGAACGATCCATTCCTGGCTCCTCTCCATCTGTCTCACCCTATATCCAATCCAGTGTGGTCCCTTCCCTGCATTTTCACTGCCACCATCTCATCCATCATTTTTCCTCTGGACTACTTCTACAGCCACCTACTGGTCTCCCCGCTTTAACTCCTGTCCCCCTCCCATCTGTTGTCCATGTGCAGCAATTTTTTTTTTTTTTTTTTTGCAGTATGCGGGCCTCTCACTGTTGTGGCCTCTCCCATTGCGAAGCACAGGCTCTGGGCGCGCAGGCTCAGTGGCCATGGCTCACAGGCCCAGCCGCTCCGCGGCATGTGGGACCTTCCCGGACTGGGACACGAACCCGTGTCCCTGCATTGGCAGGCGGACTCTCAACCACAGCGCCACCAGGGAAGCCCATGTGCAGCTTTTTAAAGCATGCATCTGATCACACCACATGCTCTACCAGGTGCCCTCCTCTCTCACTCTCAAAGGACACCGGACTTCTCCTATTTTTCAGGTCTTAGCTTAAAGGTCACCACCTTCTCTAAGTGCGTGCTCCCTGTTATTCTATCTCATTGCTCATTTTTTATTGCTTATTTGTTGGCTTTCCAGTTACTTGTCTGCCTCCCTCTACAAGCTGTGACCTCCCCCGGGGAAGAGAGCAGGCTTGTTTGTTCACCAATGGGTGCCCCAAACCTAGCATGTTGATTGGTATGAACTAGGTACCCAATAAATGTGTGTTGGATAAATGACAAAGAAGAACTTGAATTGGGTGTTGATGGTAGAAAGGATCTGGCATTCAGAGGTTAAGATGTTGAAATTCATGGTGGTAAAAGGGCAAAGGTGAAGATGAAATCATAAAAGAGAAAAAGAGAAGTTGGAATGTGGCACATGTGTGAGGGCATTGGGGGCAGTCCAATACCCAGAAGATCTGGGCAAGGAGCAGTGGTAGGCAGTCTGAGTAAAGTAGGCCAGGGGTGTTGGGCCTTATTGTTGCCTGGGGTCCACCCTCTGGTCTGGTACTGTATATCTTACATGGGTGCCATCAACTTGGACCTCAGATAAGAAGCCAGAGTGACAAATCCCAGAGAGAACGCCATGATCAATTTTCAAAAGCACATATCCCGGGCTTCCCTGGTGCTGCAGTGGTTGAGAGTCTGCCTGCTGATGCAGGGGACACGGGTTCGTGCCCTGGTCCGGGAGGATCACACATGCCATGGAGTGGCTGGGCCCGTGAGCCATGGCCGCTGAGCCTGCACATCCGGAGCCTGTGCTCCACAATGGGAGAGGCCACAACAGTGAGAGGCCCGTGTACCGCAAAAAAAAAAAAAGCACATTTTGAGACATTTCACATCCAAAAGATGATATTCTATACATTCAAAAGAAATGTGCCTTACACGCCTCACAGGGCTGTTCCATAAGGGATTTACAAACAAGATCTGAAAGAAATTTCAAAAGGCCTTCAGAATGCAAGTACCTACACTCAGGAAATGACATGAAAAGAGTGGCTCCTGGTACAGTGGTGATATATAACCCAGCCATTTACTAGAAGTATGGGGTTGGAGGTGAGAACTAGCTAGGGACTTGAGATGGCATTGAGAATCAATTTAATTCTCTACCTCTGTTGTTGACATGGAATTAAAACACCAGAGCAACAGAATACCTGGTCTCTTAAAAATCTCTGGGGAGGAATAAATTACGGTGTTTACAGTAAATCTGATCTTTGTCACAGGATCTCCAGCCTTATTTCAACACAGTAATCCTATAGTAAAAAGGCCAGGTGGATGGGAGACAATCCTTGTATTCACAAGTGTTTCAGATCGCAGCCAAGTCTGTACTGATTTGATTAAAGTTATCTCACACCCAAGGGACTAGGTACAGATGTTGGTCAGCAAAGTGAGACTGGGGTGATGGTATTGGGTTTCTTAGGCCAAAGGAAAGTCCTTGACCCAGGAAAAGAAAAGCTAATGATAAAACCGTAGAGGAACAATCTCAGCCTTTATCCCTTTGATTTGAAAGGGCAGATACGGGAGAGTAATGTTGGCTTAGTTCCCAAAATGTTTATTAAGCTCCAGAGGAGAATGGTATTGGAATTTTAAGTACAGTGTTGTATGAGTTGCTCACCTGTAGGAAATTGTAGACATATACAACAATACCTAAATTATTTACTCCTTTCAGCTCGCTGACTAATGGGTCACCATTCCACCCTAGCATGTTCTGACGTGCGTGTGCCAATGAGCAGAGCATAATAGAGAACACGCCCCAAAGATCAGGAGTGTCTGATCCAGAGAGTTATGTGAAAAAATACTAAAAATCTAGAAGGCATTAAGGATTAGGCTTTAAGGTTCAAGATGTTGGATTCTTTCAGTGTTTCAAGGCCAGACAAGTGATTTGATATAAATAATCATGTTAAGAATGTTTGGGGGGGGGGCTTCCCTGGTGGTGCAGTGGTTGAGAGTCTGCCTGCCGATGCAGGGGACACGGGTTCGTGCCCCGGTCCGGGAGGATCCCACATGCCACGGAGCAGCTGGGCCCGTGAGCCATGGCCGCTGAACCTGCGTGTCTGGAGCCTGTGCTCCGCAACAGGAGAGGCCACAACAGTGAGAGGCCCGCGTACCACAAAAAAAAAAAAAAAAAGAATGTATAGGGAAGGGCTTGGAATAGCATGGGGCAGAATGAGATGATCCTGGCCAAATAAGTCCCATCTCTGTTCCTGAAGTTTGGATTCAATATCAAGGACTAGAATCGGGAGCATCATATTTGACCCCAGAGACAATCATTCTCAAAAGTGTCCAGTTTCCAAGCCGAGCATCTGCTGGGAGAATATCAACCGTGAGAGGGTCTGCTCATGGGCTGCAGATTATCACCTCCATTCATGCATCTCCTTTTCCATCTGTGACGCACAATAGACTTAACTATCTTTCCAGAGGCATACACGTCCGCCGGCTCCCACCCAAACACCGTTGCAAGTTCCCTCAAAAGCCCAGTAAACTAGCAACAGCTCCCTTCCCAAGAACTCTGGCTACAGCATATTAAATGAATATTTTATTACTAAAAAGAACACTAGGAACTTCCCTGGTGGTGCAGTGGTTAAGAATCCATCTGCCAATGCAGGGGACACGGGTTCAAGTCCTGGTCCGGGAAGATCCCACATGCCGCAGAGCAACTAAGCCCAAGCGCCACAACGACTGAGCCCATGCACTGCAACTACTGAAGCCCGTGCACCTAGAGCCCATGCTCCGCAGCAAGAGAAGCCCCTGCTTGATGCAACTGGAGAAAACCCAACACAGCCAAAAATAAACAAATAATTTTTTTTTAATTTTTAAAAAAGAACATTAACAAATATTACATACCCTGAGGCTGGCACATTACAGTAGATTAAGGTCCCAGAACCCATTAAGTTCCTGCAACAAGTATCATCTAATATCACTTAATCTCTTAGCAAATATTGCTGGCAGAAGTATTCGTTTCTTCCTGTATATGGCCAGTGATTATAGCTCTACTTGCAGAGCTACAGCTCTAGGAATATGGTATCAAAGCATGGAGTCCCTTCACTAAATGATGAGCATCTGATGGGCAGAGGAGAGTATGTACAGTGGCTGCCTTTGCATATGGAGGGATTTGGGCAAGAACAGGGTCACTATCTTAAGACCTACTCCCTCCACCCTTGGAAACACGGGGCAAATGCTGCCCAAGGTGGGTTACAGGGTAGGTAATCTCATCACACAGGCTTTTCTGATGAAGTTCCAAATATTGGCTGTCTTGATCTTGGATCTTAGACCTCTCCAGTGCTGAGAGGAATGGGGATGTGAGCAGTAACCAGGAAAGTAACAGTTGGCTTAGGGTTGGTTATCAGTCAATACCCAAGCTTGCTGTGTAGGAACCGGGTATACTGTTTCCTTCCATGACATCTAATTTTAATTGCCTGCATGTCTTAATTTACTCCCATCAGGTCTTTTATTAACTTTGTGGATGGGACACAGGCCCTGGTTTTTAGGGAAAGCTTCCAAATTAACAATTTCTCAATTAATTGAATTGGGCTAGTGTCAACTCATAGACTGTAGGATTCTCACCTTTATTCGTACAACACCTGTTTATGTCAAACACGCACAATAGACACACATTATCTTTTAAGAGACATTTCTATTGGCTCCCACCCAAGTGCACTCAGAAATTTTTTTCCCACTCACAAACCTTTAAGTTACCTTTGCCCTTTGAATTACCATTTAATCTATTCTCTCCTCCAGTCTCTGTATCTGGCCATTTTGGTTTTCCCACCAACTTGGAAACTTAAAATGAAGGCTCTCTTCATACCCTGACCCCCAAAGCCACAATTAGGACCTTCAAACAATCATGCACAGTAACACAAGATAAAATTTTAAAATAAATTTCACATCCAAAGCAGCACCCAGAGTATCTCCAATCAATGTGTCTCCTTTTTTTTTTTTTTTTTTGTGGTTCGCGGGCCTCTCACTGTTGTGGCCTCTCCCGTAGTGGAGCACAGGCCCCGGACGCGCAGGCTCAGCAGCCATGGCTCACGGGCCTGGCCGCTCCACGGCATGTGGGATCTTCCCAGACCGGGGCACGAACCCATGTCCCCTGCATCGGCAGGCGGACTCTCAACCACTGCGCCACCAGGGAGGCCCAATGTGTCTCCTTTTTAAGTCACACCTGTCACCTCTCTCTTGCTAGGGGTCTCCTCCAAACAATAGCCTCCTCCCCTGCTGGGGAGAACCTCAAAACTACTATCTTTCTAGTAGGCTAATTCTGATGTGAATCATCTACCTGATTACTGTTAAACTCAATATCCCAAGTTTCTCCCATTCTTACTCAATTTTTCCCTAATCTTACTCAGAACTCCACCTGAAGAGTATAGGTGAAGGGACTGTCTATTCCTCTACTATCATCTTGGTAAGATGGACCTATGTGTTTCTTGAAATTTTATGTAAACAAAGAGTACTACATGCAAATCCATTTGAAGAAAAGCAGTACATCATATGATACAGTGGTTTCTTTCTTTTTTTTTTTTTTAGACACAGGGGAAATGTTTATTACATAAAAGAGCAGAAAACAAAATGGTATGTATATATTAGCCAATTACATAAAAAAACACATACATGGAGCCAAGGGCTAATAAGTTATATGAAAAATGAGAATAAATTTTATGGTTATGACATCATAGACATTTTCTTTTCAAAATATTTTTACAGTTGTACATAATTTTTTTCAAAAATAAGTCATGTGAAAACCAAGAAGAAAAATCTAAAATCACTCTTAAAATATTCTTTTTTTTTTGAGGGATCATTTTTTTTTAACATCTTTATTGGAGTAAAATTACTCTACAATGTTGTGTTAGTTTCTGCTTTATACCAAAGTGAATCAGCTATACATATACATATATCTCCATATCTCCTCCCTCTTGTGTCTCCCTCCCACCGTCCCTATACCACCCCTCTAGGTGGTCACAAAGCACTGAGCTGATCTCCCTGTGCTATGCAGCTGCTTCCCACTAGCTATCTATTTTACATTTGGTAGTGTATATATGTCCATGCCACTCTCACTTCGTCCCAGCTTACCCTTCCCCCTCCCCATATCCTCAAGTGCATTCTCTACATCTGCGTCTTTATTCCTGTCCTGCCCCTAGGTTCATCAGAACCATTTGTTTTTTTTAGATTCCATATATATATGTTAGCATATGGTATTTGTTTTTCTCTTTCTGACTTACTTCACTCTCTGTATGACAGACTCTAGGTCCATCCACCTCACTACAAATAACTCAATTTCGTTTCCTTTTTATGGCTGAGTGATATTCCATTGTATATATGCGCCACATCTTCTTTATCCATTCATCTGTCGATGGACAGTTAGGTTGCTTCCATGTCCTGGCTATGATACAGTGGTTTCTAAACCTGGTTGATAATAAATCACTTGTGAAGTTTTTAAAACTGGAGGTTCTTGGCTTTTATCCCACAAAATTCTAGTCAAGTAGGTCCAAGATGGGGTCAAGGAATCTGTATTCTTACAACACCCCCCTGCCCGTCCCACAAATAATTCTGACTACCAGCTGGGCTTGGGATCCAACCTAAGGTATTATTACCTTTCTAGAATAATCACTATGACTTTCTGGGGTTTGTTGTTTTGCTTTTTTTAAACTTTCTATTTTGAGATAATCATAGATTGACTTGCAGTTGTAAGAAACACAAAGAGATTCCACATACCCTTTACCTAGTTTTCTAGTTTCCTTCAATAATAACCTAGTTTCATTTACCTAGTTTCCTTCAATAATAACATCTTGCAGAACCATAGGACAATATCAGAAGCAGGATATTAGCTTTGATACAATCCACCTATCTTGTTCAAATTTGCCCAGTTTTATTTATACTCATTTGTGTTTGTATGTGTGTATTTAGTTCCATGCAATTTTACCTATGTGTAGACGGTGCCTGTACCACCACAGTCAAGGTACAAAGCAGTCAAGACACACCCCTTGTGTTGCCCTTTTAGAACCACACCTACCCTCTCCCCCTCACCCTGGCAACCACTAATCCGTTCTTCAGTTCTATGATTTCTTTTCATTTAAATAATGTTATAGAAATCAAATCAAGCAGTATATGTAATAGGCTGAAAAATGGTCTCCCAAAGATGTTCATATCCTAATTCCTTGAACCTGTGAATACATTACCCTACATAGTGAAAGATACTTTGCAGATGTGATCATGTTAAGGATCTTCAGAGAGGGAGGCTTTCCAGGATTATCTGAATGAGTCCAAAAGTTCTGATTAGAGGGAGGCAAGAGATCAGAGATATAGTAGTAGGAGATGTGATGGAGACAGAGGTTGGGGGGATACAAGGAAAGGGCCACAAGCCAAGGGATGTAGATATCCTCTAGAAGCTGAAAAAGTCAAGGAAATGGATTTTCCCTTAGAGTTTCCAGAAGGCACGAACCCTGTCAACACCTTGACTTTTTAAAGCTTTAGAGGTTGATTTCAGAGTCCTAACTTCCAGAGCTGTAAGATTAAAAATTTGTGTTTAAGCCACTAAGTTTGTGGTAATTTGTTGCAGGAGCAACATAAAAGTAATACAGTATGTAACCTTTTGGGATACTGGCCTTTTTCTACCTCAGTGTAATTCCACTGAGATTTATCCAAGTTGTTGTGTGAATCAATGTGGTCTGTTCCTTTTTATCGCTGAGTAGTGGTCCATGATGTTGATGTACCATTTGTTTATCCATTCACCTACTGAAGAACACTTGGGTTGTTTCCACTTTGGGGCTATTACAAATAAAGCTGCTATAAACATGTATGGGTTTTAGTATGAAAATAAATTGCATTTCTCTGGGATAAATGACAAAGACTGCAATTGTTGGGTCAAATGGTAATTAAGTATTTCATTTTATAAGAAACTGCCAAACTAGTTTTCATTTTAAATGGTACTATATATTCCATTTTAAATTCCCATCAGTAATGTATAAATGATTCGGCTTCATCTCCATCATTTGGTGCTGTCACTGTTTTTTCTTTTAATTTCAGCCATTCTGATAGGTATTTAATGATATCTCATTTAGGTTCTAATTTTCATTTCCCTAATAGTGATTGATGATGAGCATCTTTACATACATGTACTTGCCTGTAAATCTCCTCTGGTGAAGTGTCTGTTCTTGTCTTTTGAATGTTTTCTAACTGAATTATTTGTTTTTTCACCATTGAGTTTTAAGAGTACTTTATATAGTTTAGATTTTAGTCCCTTGTCAATATGTGGTTTGCAAATATTCTTTCTTAGTCTGTACCTTGTATTTTCATCTTAACAGGGTCTCTTGCAGAGTAAAACTTTTAAATTTTGATGAAGTCCATTTTATCAGTTTATCATTTTGGCAACAAGTCTAAGAACTCTTTGCCTAGTTTTAGATTCTGAAGATTTTTCTCCTAAGTTTTTTTCTAAAAGTTTTTAAATTTTACACTTTATTTTTCAGTTAGCGATCCATTTGGAATCAACTTTTGTATAATGTGTGAGGTTTAATTTTTTTAACCTATAGATGTTCAATCATTCCAGCAACATTTGTTGATAAGGCTATCCTACATTGAACTGCTTTTCCACTTTCCTCAAAAAAATCAAAGGAGCACATCTGTGTGGGTCTATATCTGGTTCTCTACTCTGTTCCGTGATGTACTGAAAATATGTCTATCCATCTGTTAATACCACATTGTCTTGATTCCTAGAGCTCCACAGTGAGCCTTAATAGTAGGTAGAGTGATTCCTCTCTCTTCATCCTTCTTTGTCAAGATGATTTTAGCTATTCTAGGATTTGCATCAAAAATTTAGAAAAAGGTTGTTTATGTCTACAAAAAACTTTGCTGGTATTTTGATAGGAATTACATTAAACCTATAGATCAATTTAGGAAGCATTGATATCTTTACTATATTAAATTTTCCCATCAGTGAACACAGTATATCTTTCCATTTATTTAGGTGTTTTTTGATTTCTTTTATCAGCATTTTATAACTTTCAGTATATAGATCTTGTACATGTTTTGTTTAATTTATACATATTTGATTTTGGGGGGGGATTTTTTACACAGACAATCATGTCATATGTAAGAAGGAACGTGCAATGATTTTTTGAGCCAATCAGAAAATCCTAATAGAAAGCATAAAGGATTCTGGACTGAAGAGTGCTGCCACATCATGGTTTTGAAAGACAAGTGATTGTTCTATGGAAGCAGAAGGGCAGGAGGTTTTTAAAAAGAGCGCTTGTCTCTATTCAAATACACAGAAAAAACTGTCAGTCCCACCATACCAGATTTCCACCGTGTTGAGCTGGTAACTATGTCACAAGATAAAAAGCAGGTTGCCTTTGATTCCCGTAATTGAAACTGGCCCCATCAAGTATGACTTACGCTGTCCTCCGCTTTGTAGATGAGAAAGTATGGGCCAACTGTGAAACTGACCTTTCACTCTGTCTGGGCTTGTGACTTCTCCACTTTTAGAAGCATCTTCTTACCATCACAAGGGTCCCAGAGTATCAGAAGCTATGCTCATCTAAGTAGGAAACAGACCTGGTCTCTTGGGCTCTGAGGGGTGACAGCAGAGAGCCTAAGACTGACTGAGTGTGTCCCCAGAGTCATGCCAAAAACAGAAACAAAACTTCTGACATTTAGTTTGCCAATCTAACCACCAGCCAGCATTTCCTCATTTTCATTTCCACTCTGTCCTTCACATAATTACATCAATGCTTCACTGTGTTTATGATACATGGTGTGGATTAAAGAGCTGAAGGTAAAATGTTCTGCCTGGGAAGGCAATTACTTTGAACAAGAGTTTCAGTGGGATTGAAAGGTGATCTTAAGCACATTAAATCCAGGTTCATATATTAATAAGGCTTCAGGGCTATCTCCCAAAACCCAAGGTCAGGGACGCCACAAGTCCCCAGGAAGGGATTGCAACTAGGGTTTGGAAATCTGTCAGGACTCCCTCTGAATCTCATCTCTTCTCCCAAAGCCTTACTTCAGATCTCTCTCTCTCTCTCCCTCCACGACCCCGTCCCCTGTCCCAACCCCCCACCTCCTTCCCCCTGTCTCTCTCTCTCTCAGTCAGTCTCTGTGTTCTTCTGCTCTGAAATCCATGTGAAGAGAACCATGGTCCCAGAAATCTACCCATCACAGGCCTATCCACTGGAGAAGACTGCATCTCCTTCTGCCTGTGACTCCCAGGGAAAGGACTCTGATTGGTTGTTTGGTTGGGGGGGTGGGTCTACACTAAGAGCAAAAGTTGAGGCCAGGAGAGTGGGAAATTATTGTATGAAAAAACTCTGAAGAATTATTAAAGGATAAGTTGGGGAAAAAATTCAATAAGGTCTGCACAGAAAAAAAATCAGTTAGATACTAATACTTCTTTCCATCATAAACTTGGAAATAGAAATCCCCTAACTCTCTATTAAGTCGGTTTGTTTATGAGGCATCTAGGTTGAGTTTTACCATGTTGTCAAATCTTTCACACCTAGACTCACAACCCAACAGACTGGTCACAGTTTTATTTCTACGCTAAAATTGCAATACTTGAAAAATAAGAATATTAAAATTTTAAGCAACTTGGCTCAGAAAGTAAAGACAGATTTAGTGATGTGATAAAACCCTGGCACCAAAGAGGAGTGAAAGACATTAAAAATTATCATAAACCAAGGGTTTTAAATCTTCTTTTCCAGACTGTGTGACCTAATATAAATCCTTTAACTTTTCTGCTTATTTATTTCTTAATTTATGAAATAGAAAAAAATAACAGCTATCTGGTTTATCGTCTAGTATTTTTTGTAAATATCAAATGAGTTAGCATATATTTAAAAATGCTTTATAAACCATAGAGCACTATAAAACCATGATACTGTAATCATGCTTGTCTTGGGATTCATGTTACTGAAAATAAAAATAGTAATCCTATAAAACATCTTGTCTTTATTTACTTTAACACAAGGAGAAGTAAATTATATAAATGTTCATACTTATTTTTATAAGACCCGTTTCAGGCTATTTGGGGCAGAAAATATTGTCATCACTTTGTTGGAGGTAAAAATGAGGACCAAATAAAATTACTTGTCAAATGTCACATGAATAGTCATGGAACAAGACCTTTTGGCTAGAATATGATATTTAAAAAAACAGCATCAAAACCTTGGTCCAGGTCATCATCCTGTTTACATTACAGGAGAAAGGTGTTCCTTTGTAACAAAAATTCCCAGGAAATGACCTCTGAGCCAATGCTTCTGGAAGATGGAAACACGGAGTTGAACAGTAGCTCCCTGAATTTCTAGCCGACCTTGCTCTGTTTTCTCCTAACAAATGGAAAGCACCACTATCCTTGGTAGTTTGGGCCCTCCCTATGCTTAATCCAGGGTGCCTCCAGCTCTCCAGGCCTCTGGGAACTATGCAAAAGACTGCTCCTCCCAGGATGTAATTTCCTGCTCTGAAGTCAAAAATGCTCCCTTGGGTACATTCAAGTTTCTCCCAATTGGTGCAAAGATTCCCGAGATGCAAGAAACAACAAGGTACCTCCCTCAGGCCTAAATTTTAGGGAGTGAGGTATTTGATTTCTGCAGGAAAAGTACCCATTAGAAAAGAGAATGTTTTTGCCCATATTCTCTTTTAAAAGACGAGCAGAATCATATGACACTTTTATAAATACTCCTGCAAAGAGACCAAAAAAATCTGCTATTCTAACACACCTCAAACGTGAGTCTAGCTTCAACAACCTGCCTTGGATAATATGGCTGAAACTGACAAAGGATTTTCCTTCCTGTGCACTGACTCCACCATGGTTGTCCTCAATCATGAGTGGCCCTTGTTTGTTTTTCTTCTCTTTAATAACTGAAATAGCTCTGAGAAGGTCTGAAACTGGAAAAACCAAGAGCCATTTCATGGCAATGGTATCATTAAAAGCATCTGTTGTTCTTTATTAGGGTGCATCCTACAATGAAAATGCCCAAAGAATCAGCCTGTGTTCATCTATTGTCAACACAGGTATCCCAGATTTATTCTGCTGGGTCAGGTTAATTGGAACATTATTGAAAAATACAGGTTTCCAATGAGAAGTGATTGAAAGTCTAGATAAATCGCTCCAAATAATATATGGCTTTTTCCTATGAAGACCATGAACAATTTGTATGCCGTTTGATTTCCAAGGACAGAGGGTTTTCTGTATTAAACTGAAATCTAAAGTAAGGTACATTGATTTACAGGAAATTGTTCCTTTATACACAAATTCATCATTTACAAATACTATTTCAGGGGCCAGATTGAAGGCAGGCTTACGTTTTTCAACCCAACTGTGTCATCAACTGTGTCCGTGTCTGTTTATAAACAGTTCTTCCCAAATTGAGGATCCAAGCTTCACAAAAATATTTGTTTTAAATCATTTCAAATAAGCAGCATAAATTTGAGTCTTGGGGCTCACTTCCAGGGAAAGCTGTATTCACATGTATTTCATAGAAAAAGAGAAGGGTGGACGGGGGTGGTTAAGGCATAAAAGGAGGAGCCAGTTAGGAGGTTAGTGCCATTTGCCCGGGAAATTGTGTTGGCTCAAACTAAAAACGAATGATGTGTGTCCCCATCTCCTTTGATGTGAGAACTTTGAAAATCCCCCAGAATTTTCCATTTGCCACTCTGAGCTCACAGACAGACCTTTTATTGCCTAGTGTATTTATTTGCAGATCTTAAAATGTCCATATGTCATGGAAGACATGAGTCCTTGATGACAGGTACTAAGACGTGTCCAAAACCTACTTTTCCAGGGCCCAGCGCCTGCGGTCTTGATTTAAGGGAAATAAACAGTGAGCACAGCCAGTGGCTTGGACAGGGCTCCCTCCTTTCAGTTTCATCTGAGATAAGATTGCAATCGAGTCAGGACATTCTCCATTTCTAATTCTCCTAATCCAAAGCCTTTCTTCTTTTGGTTAGGAAATTTTTCTTCTTTTTGGAAAAGCGCTGGAAGAAGGAAATTGTGTTGAGAACACCAAGAGGTGGGAGGATTTGCCCATCTTCCCGGGACGTGTCCACCTGCTGTGCCTATTGAGGAAGGTGGTATTATCAGTGTAGAGAAGACACAGTGGCAGGACGTGGTGGGCGGGGAACCTATTTTACGTCTGCTGTGTCTTTCCTCTTGAGTTTCAAAGAAAAATATTCAGTATCCAAAGCATGTGTAGTTCTAACAAGCCTGATGCCTTCCTGGAAGCCACAAACTATTCAAGTATGATGGAGAAACACCACAGTTTTGAAATTCCATGGAAGACAGCTGTGGTAGGGAAGGCATTTCCTGATACTTGACCAGGACACTGGTGACTTAGATTTCATTTGCCTTTGCCTTGGCTAGCTAATCATATGCTGAAATGAAAAGAAAGAGGGCATCAATCATCGGCCTTGATTCTGAAAGCTTATTTTTCATTCATATTGCCTTGAAAATAAGGTTTGATCTGGGTTGGTTTCCAAAGCAATACTTTATTATGCTTTGCTCCCCTGTGCCCTATCGCAGCATTTTGGAATTCAGGTTCTATCACAGGCAGAGGAAGGCAGCACCGGCCCGTTACTTCGTTTAGAATACAAAGAACCCTCCCTCCAACCCCATTCCCCATAGTCCACAGGTGACTCTACCAGAGAGAAGGAAAGAACAAGGGAGGCCTGTGCCCCTCACCCCTCCTGCCCGCTCTCCCCAAATACAACCATCCAGCCTTGATGCCAAGGGCTTCAGCAGCAGAGAGGCAACATCTGCTTTGCTCTGCTTTCTACTGCAGACGAATTGGATGGTTCTGATTCACGGCTCATTGTGTTTTACTCGGTCCTCCCCAGAATCTGATCCTATGTATTCTAGGACCAAGTGTAAAGCTGCTCATTAAGATTGTGTTTGCAAGAAGCAACCAGATAACCATTTTGGCTTAACGGCCTGTGTAATTCCAACGATCCATTTGGTTGTGGAGAGAAGAGAGGAGGCTTTTTTTTGTTGTTGTTTTAGTTTAGTTTAGTATTTTTTACTCTAAATTAACTAGGGTTCTTTTTGTTTTTTGTTTTGGTGCAGGGGAGGGTGTGGGGTTTTTTAAACTGATTTTTTAAAACTGTATCTCATATATTCCACTCCCTTTACCCTTTTTGCTTCTCTTCCTTCTTTCTGATTATGTCATGCTCCTTCTGTTTATAGACCAATGTTAATTTCCCTTTTGCATCTCTTCAGTTTCCACTGCCACCCACAGTCATAGATGTGTACTGATCTTATAAATGTTGCAGTTTATAAACCTACTGTCCTCTCTGGAGGTTCTCAGTGCACACTTGGCACTGATCACATTGATGTATCACACCCCTGAGGGACATCATGCCCCATGGGCTTTTCTTTCACAGTTTTCAGTTTTCTTTCTTATGTATTTTTTTCATTCTTTCTTTTTGGGGGGACACTATAGGTTTGGGTTTTGCATTCTTTCATTTCAAGCCTTCATGTCCTTTAATTCTCCAGCTAACTGATGTTAACTGTGGCCCAGAATGTCCTCAGATTGTTCCATCTGTCCCTTGCTAACCTTTTTTTATACATTATGCTATGAAGACACCCTAGGAGGTAAATTCGTTTCTATTTCCTTCATTTCACACATGGGGAGGCTGAAAGCGGAGAGAGCTTGAGTCTAGAGCACCAAACTAGAGGTAAGCAGTGATTCAAACTCCCAGCCCTTGCTTCTGGCTGCTCTCACCCAAGGGAGTCTGCTGTCTTCGTCCGAGTTCTCCATCGAGTCCCAGGGACTATCCTTCCCTTTGTAGACCAGATTCTTCCACCTTTCACATCAGAAGATGCTTTATTCCAAAGCCCTGGGCACCCGTACCTCTCCTTCAATGTACACTGTAATGCTGGGACCACATTTGGGTCCAGATAAAATTATTCTTTAACTGGTCTTGGGTGGTTACTGTTTCATGATCCCTGACCTCCTTCCTCCCACCCCAGAGCCCCAAAAGCCAAGAAAGAACATGATCACTTCTGCCTGCTATTTCTTTATTTAACCTTCCTGCCAATCAAACGCTTACCATCCGTTTCAGGTCATGACAGAAAATCTTAACTGTGGCCATTAGCCACAGCTCATCAACAGCTACAAGAACCCGCTGGAATTTTTCTCAGAAATCAGTGCACTCATCTGTGATGTGCTGATTGAGATAATGAGCTGCAAGATGAAAATTAAGGACTAATAGAATGGATATCTTTTTTTTTTTTTTCCCTCCCACGAAGTAGCCAAAGGAAAGCAAAGGGAAAAGGAGACGGGGGAGGAAGTTAGGAACTAAAGTTTATTTTCTAACACATTCCTCATTTATTTTTTCCCACCTGAATCTGGTTAAGTCCCACCTCTGTCCGAGGCTTTTGCAAATTTCTACCAGTTGTGGCTTTCAGGCTGAAGAAGAATATCTTTGGAAGAACGTAACTTGAATTTGTCTTTGGCTGCTTGAGTCTTTAAAGCTACGGTGCCAACAGCTTTTCTCCAAATCCCTTTCCTTTCACTCCTCCTTTTCCAAAGGATCAGCTTCAATATTGGCTTTTGTTTGGCTCCAGTACCTTGTATTAGATGTCTGCGCTTTAGTCATTGGCACACAGACACAACCCACAGTGCCCATGTGCCATCGTCCCCCTGGAATTCCAGAGGCATCTGAGCCCTGTCCCCCCAGGGCTCTCCACCAGGGGACCCAGTGTATTGAAGCAAATTCCCACATTGCCACATCCCGGCCCAGCCCCCATCCGCCACTCCCAAAGCAGGATGGAGTGAGGGTGAGAGACAAAGCCTGTCCTGGAGATTTTGGTCTCTGAAGGAAGAGCCCATCTCTTAGGGAGAGCAACAGAAGTGGAAATCTTCCTCTTTTTAGCTTTTTCAGTCACACAACCTCAGTTACAAGACCGTACGGTTGCAATGGAGGCTTCGGGAGATGGTGTGTGGGCATATTGTGAGCGAGTGTGTGTGTATGCGTGTGTGTGGGTAAGGTGGATGCTAGTGAAGAAGAAAGAATTTCTGGTAAATATCTCCAAAAAAGTTCTTTTTCAATTTCAGATTACTCACATTCAAGACACTTTAAATACAGAGATGACAATACTTTCCCTAATCTTCATTGACCCTGTGGCTTATTTACTGAATTGTCTTTCATCTTAATGGGTAACTTTATGTATAGTCTACATTAAACATTTATGGTGTTTATTGCACAAGTAATTACACCACTCACCCCTCCAAATATAAAATGCATATGCATATACATACATACATCAACAGCTTGAAATGATATAGATATGTATATATATGTAATCATCAACAGCTTGAAACTATTAAAAGTGAGGCATAAACTGATTAAATTTCACATCAAAAATATTGCTTCCCAAATTCATTTAAAAAATATGTATATATAGTAAAATACATATATATGTATGCGTGTGTGTATGTGTGTGTGAAGAGAGAGACAGAGAAAACATTAATATTTGCATGCATGTTTCTCCTTTTCTATCTACTTTTCTGTCATTTTCTTCTTTCTTTGCCACTGACCTTCTCTGACCCAGGAAAAGACTCCACTGAAGAGACAAGGCAGTTGAGCAATGAGGAGAAAGCCCCAGCTCAGTCCCAGTGGCCGAGCCTACCGCTCTACCCCCAACAAAGCACATGACCCGAGCACATCTCCTTAAGGCCCTGTGCCTCACTTCTATTAACAAAAGAGCCTTATACAACTGGGTGGTGGGGAGATAATGGCAGATCACCCATGGCGTTGCAAACCCTCTCTATTGAGATCCACAGTTTCATCATCCCTCAGGTCTTTAACGTTTTAATGTCTCTGAATTTACAGTTCATTTTACAATGGATGATGCATCATATTGAGCAGCAGCATCTTTTCTTTCTTAATGTACATAAAACAGTAGTGTTTCTTACAATGGAGGATGGCTAAATTTAATAAAATACAGTTTGGGTCAAAAGTATTTTGCAGGTTTATGCTATTATCCAAAATTCACGTGCTTTCTTGTAAATACAAGATGAACCATGGAATTAATCTCCCTGGCCCATTCTGAACAAGTAAAAGCATTCCCTGAGTGACAAAGTACCCAGCTGAACTAGAGGGAGGGGCTAGATAAGTAGAAGGAAAAGTATCTCTCAAACAATGTCATGCTTAGAAGAGGCCCTCACTTGGTTTCATCGTCTGCTGTCACTGTCCTGAAATTCTTAATGTTTTGAATAAGAGGCCCTGCGTGTTCATTTGACACTGGCCTAGAAAAATTATGTAGCCTGTCCTGATGGGAAATGTATTTGGTTAAAAAAATTAAAACCTATTCCATTCTTCTCACATTCACCTTCTGGCTGCCGGCATGAGAGACCTTCAATTTCTTAAAAAGAGTTCTGAACTTTGTAAGTACTTGAACCAGAGCATCTTCAAGCACATGGGGTTCTGTTTTCAGTCTATATCATCTCCACCTCACTTGGAGAGCAGCGACATACTGACCTCAGGATTTTGAAGGTTAGAAAAGGAGAAAATACTTCAAATCAAAACCTTTATCTTTTAAAATGAAAATACTGAGGACTTCCCTGGCGGTCCAGTGGTTAAAACTCTGTGCTTCCAATGCAGGGGGCATGGGTTCGATCCCTGGTTGGGGAACTAAGAACCCACATGCCGCGGGGCATGGCCAAAAAATAAAAAAACAATAAAATAAAATAAACAAATAAAAATCCTTAAGAAAAGCACTTAAATTGTTATAATTTGAGGCAGAAATCTCCCTTAAACTTCAGGATATCTTTTCATACACCCATGTTATATATGGCATCTCATAAAGTTTCTTTTTAAAAAAGAACAGTATTAAAAATAGAGGTAGTATAAGAATCTATTCTGGTTAATTTTTTTATCTCCAGACAATATCTACACATTTTGTTTTATTGGGGACCAATATGGTCCAAGCACATGGACAAATTTCTCTGCTAAAACCAAAGTGCATAAGGGAATTAAAGCTTTGAAATTTGTCATTTGGGTCAAATTTGATCCAGCAACAAGTTGTGAATATGATTCTATAAAATACACGCCATAAATTCAGAATTTCTGGCTGATTTGAGTGAGAATGTTGATGAGATGAAATGAACAGACTCACTTAGAATAACATGTTGGGTCTGTAAAACTGTCATAAGCCTATAGAGATTTTGCCCAAGTAGAGACTAAATCTTGTCACTTTTCAAGCATGTTTCAAAATCTAGTATTTCTAATGGCTTCACAGGGTGACTGGCCTGCCTAAAAGCTTTAGGAAGCAAGAAGACACACAAAGCCTCTGGTAAAGTCTCTGTTGCTATTTGAGCAACAAAAATTCAAACTAATGAACAAAACAAAGATAACAGTGTTAAAAATAAAAATAAAAGGCAAAATTTAAAAAGATCGTGCAAAGGACACCAAGAATACCCAAACCCAGACATTTCTTTTCTTCATGGCCCAAGGGAAATACATGCACTTTGGACAAGAACCAAAGGACACCCTTTATTATGATTAACGCTGGGGCCCAAACCACAATGTAAAACTGAAATGAATTAGGCTGGATTTGGAAGATTTCCAAAAACAGACTCAACGATGTCTACCTTTATCTCAACAATCTAGCACAATCTGTCTAACATTAAGAGCTTAAATTCAGTGTTTTCAATATATTACATAAACAATGCAAAAGGTAGAGGGCAAGGTGTGGGATAAAGAGGAATTTAAAATCAGGGTTCTTGGGTTCTGGTTCTTCAGGAATTTCACATTGGGTCTTTGGATGGTTTGTCTCTTATCCTCACTGGGAGTCATCTCGTGATACTGGAGACTCTTCCTTCTGCCAGAGCCATATTTCTTATGGGTGTTCCCTTTCTATAACTACATCAGCCTCTAAGATTGTAGAGGTCTGCTTCAGGGGTCCAAAGTCTAAGGTACATATCTGAGTCCTTTAGTGTATTCTTCTCCAGGACAAATATAAAGAGGACATAGTCACCTTCTTCCAAAGTGTCTAATATTATATATCACCAAGCTCCTTATTTTTCTGAGTTAGAATTTAATCTAGCATCATCATTCCTCATCTTGCTTTCTCTGTTTCCTCTTAGATCTAGCAATCTCCCAAAAATGCATCATCGTATCTTGAACCCTACAGAGGGAACCTCCACCTCCATTCCTTTTACTTTTTATGAAGGTTCTGGAAGAATTGGGGTACGGAGAAGGACAAAAGAAAAATAGAGGGAACAAGAGTCCTGCAAACAGGTCCTTTAAAAAAAAAAACAGTCGCCTTTATAAAGTGGTCACTACTGTTATATAAAAAATTCATCATTAAAAAAAGTGTAGGGGACTTCCCTGGTAGTGCAGCGGTTAAGAATCCGCCTGCCAATGCAGGGAACACGGGTTCAAGCCCTGGTCCGGGAAGATCCCACACGCCGCGGAGCAACTGAGCCCGTGCACCACAACTACTTAGCCCGCGTGCAACAACTACTGAAGCCCGGGCACCTAGAGCCCGTGCTCCGCAACAAGAGAAGCCACCGCAATGAGAAGCCCGCGTGCTGCAACGAAGAGTAGCCTCTGCTCACCGCACCTAGAGAAGAGCCCGCGCGCGGCAACGAAGACCCAACGTGGACGAAAATTAATTAATTGATTAATTAATTGATTATTAAAAGTGTAATACATATTAGGGGCCATATAACCGTAAAACTTTTAACACTTTACTTTTTAAGGCAAGAGGAAAATAATGTTTGAGAGCCAATAATTTAGAAAAATTGGTCTTAATGAATAAGTGCCCCAAACAATATTGTATTTCAGCGGTTCTCTGCCAGGAGCGATACTGCTCTGCACCCTTACCCCAGTGGGCATTTGGTAATGTCTGGAGACATCTTTGATTGTCACAGCTAAGGGGGCGCTACTGACATCTAGTGGGTGCTAGCCGGGGACGCTGCTAAATTTTGTTTAATGCACAGGGCAGCCCCCATGACTAAGAATGATGTGGCCCCAAATGTCAGTACTGCCAATGTTGAGAAACCCTGCTCTATGTTCCTGACAGACAAACAACAAAAAGAGGAGGAGCTGACTCATTAGGAATTGGCTTCACAGTCCTTAAAACGGGTGGTTTCAACTCGAGGAGTTGGCTGCTCGGGGCTGGACTTAACGGCCACAGAGGTCCAGAGTCCAGTCTGCCTGTGCCTCTCTCCTTCACTCTTTGTCTCCCTAACTACACGTGTTTCTAGAGCCTCCATCTTCTCCATCAATAGGACACACTCTGCCCCCTGTCTATGACTTAAACAGCTGGAAGCTTGACGTTGATACACAGAAATCAGGAGTCCTGAAGCTCGAGGAAGCAAAAGTCTGTGCAGATGCTTAAAAATAGCTTGGCTCAAAGAGTGTCAAGAGGTAGACACTCTAATCATAAACACCTGGGAGCAGATTCTAAAACCGTTCCAAGTAGAATCTTAAATCTGACAAAGTCCTTTCTTGGTTTCATTTCACATGAAAATCAGAGTTTGAGGCAGTTGAGTTTATACCACTGATTTGTAAGAACTTTCAACAAGAATACTGTCTTACTCACTTTAACTTTTAACAATCATCCCCCCCCCCCAGTGTTTTGGTTCTTTTGTACACATTTACTAACATCACACTTCTGCTTCTGTTTTTTTCTCTGATGTAATGTGGGGGAAAGACTTCTGTGGACATTCCTACTGGTGATATTTGCATTTTTGAACATTATCTGAATGACACCATGTTCCTCACACAATTGAAATCACAGAGACTTGCAGGTAGAAATCAGGATAGTTTCATACAGATAGAAATTATTACGCTGAGCAGGAAACCATAGTAATGGCATTCTAAAGTAGAAATCAGCTGTAGAAGAGCAATAAGAAGCAAACATTTATCTAAAACAAACAAACAAAAAAATTAATTTAGAGTTCTATTATTCTACTGGAGCCATTTGTATTTTTCTTGTTTTTTTAAAATAACAACAATGGTATTGAGCACATAGTATTGTGTTTTTTTTAATTAATTTATTTATTTATTTTTGGCTGTGCTGGGTCTTTGTTGCTGCGCTCAGGCTTTCTCTAGTTGTGGCGAACGGGGGCTACTTTTCATTGTGGTGTGGCAGGCTTCTCATTGTGGTGGCTTCTCTTGTTGTGGAGCCCGGCTTCTAGGCATGCGGGCTTCAGTAGTTGTGGCTTGTGGGTTCAGTAGTTGTGGCTCATGGGCTCTAGAGCGCAGGCTCAGTAGTTGTGGTGCACGGGCTTAGTTGTTCCAATGCACGTGGGATCTTCCCAGACTAGGGCTCGAACCTGTGTCCCCTGCATTGGCAGGTGGATACTTAACCACTGCGCCACCTGGGAAGTCCTTGTATTTTTCTTGTATACAAATGTATGTTTGTTTATACATGCGTGGATATATATGCATGCAGACTATATATATATATATATATACACACACACATATATATTCCTCTTGAAACTTCTCAGTTATTGATATTCATATTCTTATCAACAATAACTGTAAAATATGTAGTTGTGGGCATTATAAAAATGAGTCCCTACTTTAATATTTCAATACTATAGTAGTGTTCCCTAAAGATTATGTTTTCTTTTCTGTCAGCCCAGAACCCAAAGAAGGTAGTACAGTTGACCCTTGAACAACACAGGTTTGAACTGCATGAGTCCTTTTACATGCGGATTTTTTTCTGTGGTAAATACTACAGTAGTTGGTTGACTCTGAGGATATGGAACTGTGGATATGGAGGGTGGACTATAAGTTACATGTGGATTTTCAACTGCACGGGTGCTGGCGTCCCAACCCCTGAATTCTTCAAAGGTCGACTGTATAAGTGATCAGTTCTCAAGCTCCTGCTGTCCCCCTTAATCAATATCAATAATAAACGAGGTCACTCTGCCCAAAAGAAAAAAAGAAAATATAAGAGATGAAAAGAAATAGCTGTGAGAAGAGAGTGATGTCCAGTAGGACCTGATATTACAGAAAAGGCCACAGGGCTTCCCTGGTGGTGCAGTGGTTGAGGGTCCACCTGCCGATGCAGGGGACACGGGTTCGTGCCCCGGTCCGGGAAGATCAGAGCGGCTGGGCCTGTGAGCCATGGTCGTTGAGCCTGCGCGTCCGGAGCCTGTGCTCTGCAATGGGAGGGGCCACAACAGTGAGAGGCCCGTGCACCGCCAAAAAAAAAAAAAAAAAGAAAGAAAGAAAAGGCCACAAAGTCATAGGGAAAAGTTTTCTAGCATAGATTTCAAAATATCTGTATTTTACTTCAGCTTCCCCACCCCTTTCCTTTTTTCTTGGACAAGCCACTTCTTTGAGTCCTAATTTCCTCCCTTGTAAATAGGATAAGTGAATATATGTGAAAGTGCTTTGAAAGAGCAACACACACCCACCAGGTTACATTCAACAACCTGAGATTATTGGAAGAATATGAACGCATGCCTCCTGCACCTCATAGCCAGCCTTAAAACGCTCTTTGCCGGCCAAACTTCATTTCACAAAATCAGCATTTCCATTTTAATGGGAAGGGTGTGTCCAATTCCAATTTTGAGGACTCTCATCTACCTTACAAGCCCCAGAGGCATCAGCCGCTGGGGGTGGAGCATTGGGGGGGTGACAGATACCTGAAGTGTGGTGGCAGAAACAGCTCTCTCCTGGCACAGACCAAGACCAGCAGGACCTGTGGGTCCTCCCCAGACGCTGTCATCTGCAACTTATCTTCTCAAGAAACACAAGGCACAGATGTCCTTCCTCAGTGGTGACCTCTGGGTGGCAGGGGCGCTGTGTAAGAAGCAGAGGCAACAGAGGGCTCAGGGGCTTCCAGTGGGGGGAGCCTTGGAACTTTGTTAGACTCTGTCACTTGGTCGGGGGGCGTGGCTTCATGTAAAGAATGTGGGCATTGAAGTGGCCTAGAGAAAACTCCCTAACCTCGCTGAGGCATGAGGTGCCCTGCCTCGGACAGGCAGCTCTTCAGAAGGACTGAATATGACAGCGGACGTACAGCCCCTGGATCATGCTGATCACCTGTGGACACCCCAGCCGACGCTGGGTTTGGGCTTCTTCATCCACATCTTCCCCTTATGCACTAAGCTCGTTTTAAAAGGACCTGTCTCAGGGAACAGCGAATATCAGGGCGGCTCATGTACTGGGCCCGCTCTCCACGAAGGCTTGCGGAGGCAGGAGGAGGAGGTGGGTGTGAACTTCCTGGGATAAAGTGAGTGGTGATGGGTGAAGACAGCTGAATCTTCCCTGGTGGCTACAAGGAACGCAGGGAGAACGGGCTGAGCCTGAGGAAGCGCCCCACAATTAGCACTATATCCTGCTGGGGGAACCTGGGATGCCTAGAGCCCACACCCGTGTCTCTATGTACATGCTGCCCAGGACTTTCTTCCACTTCCTACTTCCTCCTTTGTTCCACCATGTAGCCTTTCTGTGCTTGTCAAAGGACAGGTTGGGAAAAACTTAAAGTACGGTGAAACTCCAACTAACGCACTAGTCCAATGACTCGCTGCTCAGTTAAAAAGATTTACTGAGTCAGGAAGGTCAAACAGTGGTCATTTTTTTAAAAGTTATGTATAGATATTCTTCATCAATGTTTTCTCTCTCTTTACATCAAAAAAACAAAGGCTGGTTTTATACCTTTCCACACAAAGCATCTGTAACAAAGCAAAAGGAGGATTTCAAATGACAGTTTCACCGTGGGGAGTGGCGGGTCTTTCGAGGACATTTAGCTTTTATGGACAAAACCCACTGAAGGTAAAACACATAAGGGCTTAGATACATAAAAATTGCCAGCGTCAAAAAAAAGGCACAGGCTCATATTATCGGTGCTTATTTGCGGTATTACATAATTTACTGTACTTTTCATAAATATGCTGGCCTTGTGAATTGTCTTCATTTCACTATAGAAACTATATTGAGTCATTTGCTATCTTGGTGCAGGATTTTCTTTTCTCTTTTCATATCTATAAATTTGTCCTCCTGGAAAATATCAAGGTCAATTTCTGCCATTTGTTGCAAAATGTAGAAGATTTAACTGAAGGTGATGTTGATTATGCATGCATTCAAAGGTAGATCTGGGTCTTAAATATTTATTTAAAAACTGAAAACACTTAGATAGGAACACATACAAAGGAACAAAGTAAACAAAACAAAAAAATGGAAAATGAAATCTGAAATATGTTTTCTTAACCCTCAGTGTCATGCTATCTCAGGCGGAAGAATCTAATATCTGCAAACACTGGTTTTTGGTTAATAATAACAGTCTAAGATGAAAATTATGAAGGTAGCATAATAGCTAACAAGTTAAGTTTTCAAACAAATAGAGGTTTTTATTTAGTTGTTGTTTTGTTCTTCTGGGGAATCTACTTTAAAAAAAAAATTTTAAAGACCAGAAATAGCAAATCCAACTCCAAAGCTATTCTGAAATGAAACAAAAAGTCAGGGAAAGTTAAGACTATGGACAATTTACAAAGCCGCTTTTTATACAGTTGGGTTATAGCTCTGGAGTTCCAACAATTTCCTGGGCACAGCAGGGAGCAAAGGATTGAACCCAGTAGGTAAACATGGGAAGAAAACATCAGTGAACGGTATTCACCAATTGTCTTGTTCATTTTACAAAAACATGTAGCGGGACACAGTCTTCAAGTCAGAAATCAGATTCACTAAAACCTACAAGATAGAGATGATGGACAGAGGTTGAGGCATAAGGACAAAGGGGTGATGGAACAACTAAGAAAGAACTGCCTTGGAGGCTAGAAGTAAATGGAGAAGTTCTGAGGAAAACCGAACCTCAATTTAGCTAAGGGCAAAAATAAAGACATTCTGGAACACACAAAGATCCAGAAGATTAAATACCCATGCATCCTTTCATAGAGAATATTATCCACCTAAACAAGGAAATAAATCAAGAAATAGATTAAGGAAGCAGTGGCCCCAACAATAGAGCTGGGCAGGGAAATCCCTGGATGACCACTGAGTCTCTGGAGATCATTAATGCATCCACATTAAAGAAAAGAAAGGAGGCCCCCAGGAGCAAGTTTTCCAGGAAAAAAAAGCAAATTTGATGGGTCATCTGATCTAATAAAGCTCTTTCTTTTTAAGATTTTACTCTTTTCTGGCATTATTAATTTTGGGGGTAAAATATACATAACAAATTGTACCATTTTAGCCATTTTTAAGTGTACAGTTCTGTTGCAATAAGTACATTCACATTATTGTGCAACCATCAATTACTATCCATCTCCCAAACTTCTTCATCTTCTCCAACTGAAACTTTCTACCCATTAATCATTAACTCACTATTCACCCTTCCCTCAGACCAGAGTAACCACCATTCTACTTTCTGTCCCTAAGAGTTTGACTACTCTAGGGACTACACAAAAGTGGAATCATATACAAAATTGTCCTTTTGTGTCTGGCTTATTTCATGTAGCAAAATGTCTTCAAGATTCATCCATGTTGTAGCATGTGTCAAAACTTCCTTCCTTTTTAAGGCTGAATAATATTCCATTGTATGCATATACCACATTTTGTTCATCCATTCATCCATTGAAAGACACTTGTGTTGTTTCCACTTTTTGGTTATTGTGAATAGTGCTGCTATGAACATAAGTGTACAAATATCTGTTTGAGTCCCTGATTTCATTTCTTTTTCATATATATCAGAAATGGAATTACTGGACCATATGGTAATTCTATGTTTAATTTTTTGAAGAATCACCATACTGTTTTACATGACAGATCCACTCTTAACATTCCCATCAGCAATGCACAAGGGTTCCAACTACTCCAAAAGCTTGTCAACACTTGTTATTTTCTGTTTTCTCAATAATAGCCAACCTAATGGGTATTAAGTGGTATCTCATTGTGGTTTTGATTTCATTTGCCTAATGATTAGTGATGCTGACCATCTTTTCATGTGCTTATTGGCCATTTGCATATATCTTCTTTGGAGTGATGTCTATTTAAGTCTTGTGCCCATTTTTTAATTGGGTTGTTTTTTGTTATTGTTGAGTTGTGAGAATTCTTTATATATTCTCTATAAAAATCCTTTATCAGATATTTGATTTGCAAATATTTTCTCCCATTCTGTGGGTTACCTTTCATTCTGTTGGTGTACAAAAGTTTTAATTTTGAAGTCCACTTAATTATTTTTTCTTTTATTCTCTGTTTCTTTAGTGTGATATCCAAGAACTCATTGCCAAATCAAAAGACACAAAGATTTTCCTCCATGTTTTCTTCTAAGAGTTTTATAGTTTTAAATCTTATGTTTAGGTTTTAATCTATTTTGAGTTCATTTTCATATAAGGTAAGGGTCTAATTTCTTTCTTCTGTATGGTGGTATACAGTTTTCCTAACACCATATGTTGAAAAGACTGTCTTTTCTGTTTTTCTATTCCTTATTTTATTTATCTCTGATTTAATCTTTATGATTTCCTTCCTTCTACTAGCTTTGGAATTAGTTTGGTTTTTTCTAGTTCCTTAAGGTATAGAGTTAGGTTACTGATTTGAGGCTTTTCTTCTTTTCATGTATTTATAACTATAGATTTCCCTCTTAGAACTGCTTTTGCTGCATCCATTAAGTTGGTATGCTGTTTTTCTCATTTTCATTTGTCTCAAGATATTTTCTTTGTAATTTCTTCCTTAATCCATTGGTTGCTTAAGAGTATTTTGTTTTATTTCCACGTTTGTCAATTTTCTAGCTTTCCTTCTGCTGTTAATTTCTAGTTTCATTCTACTGTGATCAGAAAAGATACTTTGTATGATTTCAATCTTGTAAAATTTATTAAGACTTGTTTTTTGGCCTAAAATATTGTCTATCCTGGTTAATGATTTATGTGCAATTGAGAAAAATGTCTATTCTGTTGTCACTGGATAGAGTATTCTGTAACATTTTTATTAGGTCCAGTTGGTCTGTAGTGTTGTTCAAGTCCTGTATTTCCTTTATAGATCTTCTGTCTGGTTGTTGTACGCATTATTGCAAGTGTGATATTGAAGATTCCTACTATTATTGTAGAGTTGTCTGTTTCTCTCTTCAATTCTATCAATTTTGCTTCATATACTTTGAAACTCTGATGTTTGGTATATAAATGTTTATTAATATCTTCTGGTGAATTGACCCGTTTGTCATTATATAATGTCCTTCTCTGTGTCATAAGTTTTTTATTTAATGTGTTTTATCTAATATTTGTATAGCCATCCTGCTCTCTTTTCATTACTATCTGCATGGAATATCTTTCTCTGTGCTTTCACTTTAAACTTATGCATGTCCTTACATCTGAAGTGTAGACAGCATAGAGTTGAATCTCATTTTTTTATTCCAATCTATGTCTTTTGATTGGGAAATTTAATTTCTTTACATTTAAAGTGATTATTGATAATGAAGGACTTACTTTTGCCATTTTGGTTTTTGTTGTATTTTCTTTTTTTAAATTTATTTTATTTTATTTTTAATACAGCAGGTTATTATTAGTTATCTAATTTACACATATTAGTGTATATATGTCAATCCCAATCTCCCAATTCATCCCACCATTTTGTTATTTGTTTTCTGCACGTATTATAGCATTTTCCCCACATTTCCTCCATTTCTGCATTTCTCTGTGTTTAGTTTTTTGTAGTGACACACTTTAATTTCCTTCTCATTTCCTTTTGTGTGTATTCTACAGATATTTTCTTTGTGGTAACCATCAGGATTACATATAACATCCTAAATTTATAATAATCAATTTTAAATTGATACCAACTTAACTTCAATCACATACAAAAACTATTCATTTATAGCTCATTTATAGTGGTCTTTTATTTCAGCTTAAAGGACTCCCTTTAGCATCTCCCATTGGGCAGGTCTAGTGGTAATGAACTCTCTTAGTTTTTGTTTGTCTGGGAATCTCTTAATTTTCCCTCATTTTTTAAAGACAGTTTGACATATATAGAATTCTTGGTTGACAGGGTTTTTTTGTTTGTTTGTTTGTCTTGCGGTATGCGGGCCTCTCACTGTTGTGGCCTCTCCCGTTGCAGAGCACAGGCTCCGGATGCGCAGGCTCAGTGGCCATGGCCCGCGGGCTCAGCCGCTCCACGGCACGTGGGATCCTCCCGGACCGGAGCACGAACCCGTGTCCCCTGCATCAGCAGGCGGACTTCCAACCACTGCACCACCAGGGAAGCCCAACAGGTTTTTTTTCTTTCACCACTTTAACTATATTATCTCACTGCCTCTGGCCTTCAAGGTTTCTGCTGAGAAATCTGCTAGAAATCTTACTGAGGCTCCCTTGTGCATGATGTCACTTTTCTCTTGCTACTTCCAAGACTACGTCCTTGGTTTTTGACAGTTTAACTATAATGTGTCTGCATTTGGATCTCTTTAGATTTATCCTACTTAGATTTCAATGAGCTTCTTGAATTAGTATAACCATGTCTTTCCTCTAATTTTGGAAGTTATCATCCTTTAATTCTTCAAATAATCTTTCTGTTCTCTTCTCTCTCTTCTTCTTCTTCTGGAGTTCTCATAATGCATATATTGCTTTTTTATGGTATCCCATAAGTCCCTTAGGGTCTGTTCAATTTTTTTATTCTTTTTTCTTTTTGCTCCTCAGACTCAGTAATTTCAAATGACCTATCTTCATATTTGCTGACTCATTTTTCTGCCTGTTTGAGTTTGTCTTTGAATCTCTCTAGTACATTTTCCAATTCAGTTATTGTATCCTTCAGCTCCAGAATTTGTTTTTTAAATAGTTTCTATCTTCTTGTAGATGCTCTCATTTCATTCAAATATTGTCTTCCTAATTTCCCTTAGTTCTTTGAGCATACTTAAGATAGTTGCTTTAAAGTAAGTCTGAAGCATATGCTTTTTCAGGGACTGTTTCCAGATATCTATTTTGTTTTTTTGAATGAGTCAAATTTCCTTGTTTCTTTGCGTGCCTGTGATCTTCTGTTGAAACTGGGCATTTGAAAAAACAGCTACCTTTTCCAGTCTTTGCAGACTGGCATGGAAGATCTTCACCAATTTGCAGGCCCCTGAGCCTTGAGATCAGTCTAGAATGAGAGTTTAAGGTCTTCCATGTAAGGACACAGTGAAAAGGAGGCCATGTACAAGCCAGGAAGGGAACCCTCACCAGGAAGTGACCACGCTGGTACCCTGACCTTGGACTTCCAGCTTCCAGAAACCATGAGAAAATAAATTTCTATTGTTTAAGCCACCAAGTCTATGGTATTTTGTTATGGTAGCTTGAGCCAACTAAGATAGTGCTTATTGAGCACTTTCTATGTGCCCAGTACTGAGTTAAACCGTGAGAGTGAAAGAAAAATAAAACATAGTCCTTGATCTTAGAAATCATGGAGTCCAGCTTGGGAAACAGACATATAAACCAATCATTTCAACATAAAATGATCAATACTTCTGTAGACACAAAACATAGAGCACCGTGGGAGTACTGAGGAGGAAGGCTTTAAATCTGCTTATCATTGAATGGATCTATTTCATGTTTGGAGAGGTTCTTTTTTTTTAAAAAAGAATTGTGTCTTATTCTTTTTTTTTTTTGGCTGCGTTGGGTTTTCGTTGCTGCACATGAACTTTCTCTAGTTGAGGTGAGCGGGGGTTACTCTTTGTTGTGGTGCATGGTTTTCTAGTTGCAGGGGCTTCTCTTGTTGCAGAGCATGGGCTCTAGGCACATGGGCTTCAGTAGTTGTGGCACGTGGGCTCTAAAGCACAGATTCAGTAGTTGTGGCTCACGGGCTTAGTTGCTCCACAGTATGTGGGATCTTCCTGGACCAGGGCTCGAACCTGCATCCCCTGCATTGGCAGGAGGATTCTTAACCAGTGCACCAACAGGGAAGCCCTGGAGATGTTCTTAAGCCCTTTACATTTATAAAATCCCAAGGTCCTATGTAATAGTGAGTTTCCATGTTGTGAGTTTGGGGCTGTTCTCTTCCTGTCCTTTAATGGGAGGTGCATCGGTGCATGAGTCAGCTGCTCTGCATTTTCTTGTCACTTTGGCATTTGATTTAACTCTGGGACACAGTCAAACCTCTCCAACTTTTTGTTTCTCAGTTTCTCCATCTATAAATTGAGATGCTGATACTTGTCATGAACTTCTACATAAGAGTAAATTCAATAAAGGCATAATGCTAGAAGTGAAAGGGAAAAACAAATGTGTGTTCTATTACAGATGATAAAAATGACATGGGACTATTACTAACAAGTATAATCAATAAGGCTAATTCTCTAAGTCAGCGCTTCTTAGATTATAATGGTCACAAAAATTATATGGGGATCTTGTCAAAATGAAGGTTTTGATTCAGAAAGTCTGGGTGACCCCAAGGTTCTGCATTTCAAACAAGCTCCTGGAAATTTTATTGCTCCTGCTACATGGATTACACTTTGAGGAGCAAGAACTTTAATGATTTTAGGCCCTACTGTGAGTGCAGATGTAAGTTTCACAATTTCTAAACATGTATTTACTAACCAAAGCCACCAAAGCATCACTTAAGGTAGCAGTTCTCAAACTTTTGGTCTCAGAACCTCTTTTATCATCTTAAAAATTATTGTGAAACCAAAAAATCATATCCATCTGTATTCACAATATTTGAAATTAAATCTGAGAACATTTTGAAACACAAGAATACATCAGCATATATCCTATTATCTGCCAGAATGATAATGTCATTCTACAATCTCGAAGTCTCAGGAAAACTCCACTATCCACTCATGAGAGAATGGGAATAAAAAATCAAATAATGTCTTTTTACTTGACAAAACTGCTCATTTAAGACACGGATTTTTTTTTTTTTTTTTGGTGTACACAGCTGTACTACAAACCCTACTAAATGAATCAGATAACAATTTAGTTTCTAATTCATTTAAAGATGCACTTATTGGGGACCTAATATACATAACTCAGCATGTTAGGTGCTAAGGCTGTTTCTCAACCCTGGGAACTTTTAAAAAATACCAGTTGGAGCCGCATTCAAACAGATTAAATTAGTATCTTTGGAAATTAATACTGTTTAAAAAGTTCAACAGGTAATTCTAATGTGCAGCCAGGACTGAAAACCATTGGGTTCAGAAGGCAGGGTATAAATAACAGAAGCCCAAAGTAGAGAAAGTATACACACAGGGTAGGCATTGCTTAGTGGGGTCATACGGGCAGGTTAGACTATTGGTTCTAATGCTAACTAGCTTACAATGTGCTTATCCTCCCTCATCACCAGTTTCCTTAAATCAGAGATTTAATTTCCATAAATTGGGTTGGTAATGGTTCCATCTTAATAGAGTTGTTCTGAGGATCAAATGAGGTAAGGCATGGAAAGCACAGCTCCTGGCACATGGTAAAAGCTCATTAAATGTAAGCATTAGTAATTGCCCTGCAGAATCTTACCAGATAAGATGTGAATTAAGCCAGTCTTGCAGGGTGGAAACATTTCATAAGAACACTGGAGGAAGATAGAATTAATCTGAATGCAATCAGAACTCTCATTCTCGCCCCAACAGAAATGGGCTTAACACAGCTCAGGGGTGTGATTCAATAGGGTGTTTTTGTTTTTGTGTTTGTTTCTTTAATCCTTGATGGAGGAAAGGACCCAAACTAGTACATGTGGCTGGATGGAAAGGGTTTTTGGCTACTGTTGATGGGTTCTGAAAGAGTTTATTAATCTCTTAACACTAGAGCTTTCATGTCCTGAGAAAAGGGCTCCCTGAAACCATGACAAGCCAGTCTGGCTATACTGCATAAACAGTCCAGTTTACTGTTAGTATATAAACAGTGCTTTGGCATTAACATAGAAAATCTGAATCAGAGTGTCCTATTCATAAATAAAATATTTGGATAAGAAGTGAAGCCACCACAGAGTTAATTTTTCTGTAAAGTCAAGAAGAAACAAGAGGAATAGATAGAAGAGCTGGTGTCAGCACCAGGTAATACTTTGGATATATGGCAATTACCTGGTTAATGTAGTCAGTGCAGAAAAATTCAAGAACGCCTCCAAATTGGCTATCCACACAGACTGAAGTATTCAAACAATGAACAAATCTCTACTTTGTGTTGGGTAGATGGGTAATGTTCAAAATATGTAACAAAATAGTATGGTACAGAAACTAAAAATCAGAACAGATACTTGCCCAATCCAATTCAATGTCATCTGTAAATATGTGGTTCATCTGTACCTATGTGTACCCACTGACTATCAGCTCTGGGGTAACTACCCTCTCTTGTCGCTTTTTTCTTACCACTCCTCCATGAAAATTGACTCTTCAAGATGTTTTACCTAAAATTTTGATGATCCCAGCTGCCTCTCCACACCCATCAGTTTAACCACTTCACATCAACAAAAATTTCTCCATTTTTTTGTTGCAGAGATATCTGAGAGAGGAAGAAAGGTTTTTTTAAATTATTAATGTTAATGCTCTGGGCCCTTTCAAAATAGGCCATTTAGAATAACACTGGAATTATAGAAAAAGTGCAGAGGAAAGCAACAAGGAGCAGAAATAGAAGCACACTCCATTGATGGCAAACAAGGAGGTATAGTAATCCTGAAATACAGTACCTAAGATAAGCTGACAAAAGCAATAAAGATCAAGTACCAAGCTGGAAGGTTCACAGCTGCAGTTCGCAGAGAATCAACAGAGTACAATTCTAGGAGGTTTGTCCCTTAGAGGTACAAAACCAGCCATCTCTTGTTTGAAACAAGAAGCATAGATACTCTTGGTAGCTTCAGGAAGCATGGAAGGTAAGATAAAATGAGGAATCGCAGAGACAAGCCACCTTCCAGGAAACAGTCTATGAGACAAGGAGGAAGAGTACTGAGTTTCTGAGTAGTTAGACAGACACAAGGTTTCAACCTTTATTCACTCACATACACACACAACCCTGAGTATTAGGAAGACTTTCCGCTAGCCTGAAACACGGAACTCACACATCTTCCACATAAAACGATCACAAATAGCTGGCCCAGAAAGAATTCGTCTCCTTCAAAGATACCACAAAGGGGGGCAGATGGATTAAACAGAAAGTTAAAGTATACAGAAAGCACTTACACCAGAAAAAAAAAGGTGAATTTAACAAATGAAAATGTAAAACAAAGATATCACTGAAACAATTTTAACTCATGAAGAAGCAACCACATCTCTAAATCAAAGGCATAAAGCAGAAATGTAAGAGCTCAGAGAAGTCATGGTTGGACAATAGAAGGAGGTGACACATGAGCTGATATAACTCAGAAAAAAAGGGAAATAAGGAAAAAGAGAAATTAAAAACTAAAATTCTCCCATAAACAAAGCCTAAATTGAAGCAAACAAATGAGAAATACAACAAGGATTATAGAGAGGAGAATTGAGAAAAGCAAGTTTATATCCATATATATATAAAATTGAGGAGGGTCAAAAAGGTATAACTGATGTCCTTAAAGAAGGGAAAACCTAATGGAAGTGGAGAATATTTATTGAATGTTAAATTTTTTTAACGTTCAGGAATTAAGTAAAGATTTGATTCTACAATTAAGGTGATATAGAATGCCCCAGGAAAAACTGACATAGCAGAATTGATTTTGAGACAGTAAAGTTACTGATTTTAAAGATAAAATATCAAATCACCTATAGTGGAGGAAAGAGACTCACACCGTTCTCAAACTATTTTATTGTTATGTTCACAGCTAAAGGTCAGCAAGGCCTACAAAGTCTTCAATGAATGAAAATGACCTCAGAATTTTATTCTTAAATAAGGTGACCAACCTGCCCTAGTTTATTCAGGGCAGTCCCAACTTTTGCACTGTTAGGTCTTACGTCCTGGGTACTCTTTCGGTCCCAGGCAAACTTTGGTCTCAAGTGTCCATGCAACACTCACGACAATGTCATGTATTAGGCCACAATGAGAAAATCCATTAATTCTAACATGTAGAAATAATTCAAATAACATTCTCTGGTTACATGAAATAAATCTAGAAATTAATATAAAAACTAAAAAGTAGGAAAATATCTCTACCACCTGCCAATCTAAAAAAGAGAAATTTAAAATGAGAATTGCAGAATATTTCAGAACATAAGGATATAAAAACACCATGTAGGGAACTTCTTACTAACAGGTAAAGTAATGCTTCATAAAAAAGATTTGTGACCTTAAATACAAATAACAAAAAAGGAGAAGATTAAAAATAATCATTTAATGTTCCTCAAACAAAGATCCAAAAATTTTTAATAAAACATTAGCAAATAGAGCTCAGTAACATATACAAGAATGATACATCAAAACTAAGTAGAGTTTATCTCAGGATTGTAAAATTGGTTTAAGATTTAAAAATCAATCAATATATGATCATTTTTAAAATGCAAAGAAAAGCACTGAACAAAACTCAACACCCATTCAGGATTAAACAAACAAAACAAAAACAAACAAAATACCTCTCAGCAAACTAAGACCTTAGAAGATAACTTCCTGAATCCCTCATTTTGACAAAGGACATATGCCAAAAGCCAACAGTTAACATCACACCTAATGGGAAATTTCAAAACTTTTTCTCCCCGTAATATTGAGAAAAAGGCAAGGATGCCCCCTCTCACCATTTTGATTCAACTTTGTATTAGAGGTCCGAAACTTTACAATACAACAAATAAACAAGCAGAGGCATAGTATCAGAAAGGAAGAAGAAAATCTGACTGCATTTTCAGGTAGCACTGTTTGTATAGAAAATGCTTTAAAATCTATAAAACTATTACTAAAAAATAACAAGACTAAAAATTATTTTACCAGAAAATAAGATGAAATAAAATTCCATTTATCTTAACACCAAAAACAAAACCCCATAAAATACTTAGGAATAAATTTAACAAAAGGCATGCAAGGTCTCAATAATATAAACTACAAAAAATCACTAACAGAAAGTAAGTGCACAAAAGACTTGAGCATATACTTTACCAAGAAAGATACATAACTAATCATTAAGCACATGAAAAAGTCCTTAACATCATTAGTCACCAGGGGGTGCAAATTAAAACAATGAGATAACATTACTCTTCACCAGAATGACCAAAATTAGAAATTAAAAATTAAAAATACCACAGCAAATGTTGGTAAGGATGTAGAACTGGAATTCTCATATATTGTTGATGGGAATATGGTAAAACCACTTTGGAAAAAGTTCTGGCAGTGTCTTGTAAAACCCCAACTCCTAAGTTTTGACCTAAGAAAAATGAAAAATATATTCACAGACAACACTGTTCACTGTAGCTTTATTCATAATAGTCACACATAGGGAAAAGCTCGGTGTCTGTTAATAGGATACCAGGGAATACTACTAAGCAATAACAAGAAACAACTACTGATACGGGCACCAACATGGATAAATCTCAAAAACAGGTTGAGTAAAAGAAACTTATGCAACAGAGTACATGCTGTATGAGTACATTATATGAGTTTCCAAAACAGGCAAAACTAAGCTATCTTGAGAAAAGATCAAAATAATGGTAGTCTCTGAAAGGGATGTGAGGCAGTGATTGAGTTGGAGGGGCAGGAGGAAAATTCGGGGGTTATGTTCATATTCTATATCTTGATAGGGTCTTAGGGTCTTAGTTACACATATGTATATATCTGTCAAAACCCAGCAAATGTATATTTAAGATATGTGTTTTTCATTGTATGTAACTCTTACACCAAAAGGAAAAATTGTAGCAAATGTTTAACCATTTTATGATATGTATGTGAAACAGGGGAAGTGAACTGATTTCTGTAATTTACTTTGAAATGAGTCAACAAAGTAAGATGGATTGCTGGATGGATAGACACATATGTCATAAAATGAGCATAGAAAAATGTTCTTGGTAGACTCTATGAGGTGAGTAAATCTGTACATTCCTTGTAAAATTATTTCAACTATGTTTAAAGTTTACCACAGTAAAATTTTGGAAAATAATTTATCTCAAGAAGCTAGAAAGTAAATGACAAAAGTAGAGCAATAGGAAAGATTTGATAAGTATGAAAATGGAAATTAATCAATTCAAAACAAAAAATAATACAGTTAATAAATTCAAGGGTTACATATTTTAAAAACAATAAAGTGAATAAACAATTACCTAATTGAATAAAGAAAATAAGTATTAAGTAGAACTAATAGAAAATGATCACAGATACAAAGACTTCAACGGAATCATAGGAAAGTATTTCAACTCTCCACAAATAAATTTGGGAACCAAAATGTAATGCATGATTGTTTATTAAAATAAAACTTTCCAAAATTGACACCAGAAGAGATTTTAAAAAACCTAATTAATTTAAAAAATGTTGCCATTATTTTAGTCAACATTTTTATGTGCTCTGTAATGAGAAGTTATTTTCAGATATGTAACACACCATTTTTCTTTTTTTAAGTTTTTTGGCCACTCTACACAGCACACAGGATCTTAGTTCCTGGACCAGGGATTGAACCCGTGTCCCCTACAGTGGAAGCATGGAGTCTTAACCACTGGACTGCCAGGGAAGTGCCACACCATATTTTCATAAATAGAAGTCTGTAAAAATTTCCTGCAAAGCTAAATTACAAAAATTCCACAAAGATGACATACAAAAAAAGGAAACCTAGACCATGCTCAATTATGAATACTGATGCAAAATCCTAAATAAAAGATCAGCAAACAGAATCCTCCAGTAATGCCCAGATCATTAAATATTAGGAAATCTATTACTATATTAATATAGATCATCATATTAATTGGTTAAAAGAGAAAACTCTTATTATCATCTCCATAGATGCTTAAAGACCTTTAATATAATATCCATTGTAGATAAAAAATGTTAAATACTAAATACTAAAAATAGCTACTTCTTAACATGAATTACACACACATACACATATCTATATCTAATGTCTATTTAGATATAGATATAGTATATATCTAGATGCAGAGATAGAGAAAAAGGGAGAGGAAGGATGTGTGTATGAATGTATTTATGTACGTATGTATGTATGTATGTATACCAGCCTCTTGCTAAAGCATTATCTTTAAACTCTGCAACAAGAAAACATGTCCTTTGTCTGCAATATCGTTTATTTTGTTCCATAGCTACCAGTCACTGCAATTAGACCATAGGTAAAAACAGAGATATAAAATTTAAGGAGGCAGAATTATTTTTGCAGGTGATGTGATTGTTTTTTTGGAAACAACTGTTTTCTCTGGAAAACCTAAGGGAATCAGCTAAAAAGATATACCATAAAAAGTAAGAGAATTCTTCTGGGGGAGAGACTTTGATGACTAAGGTTCTGGGTGAGGGGGAGACTACATTTTCACTGTATATCCTTGCGTACCTTTGGAATTTTTTGCAGTATACATGTTATTACCTACTAATAAATAATAAAATATAAAGCCAAAAACTACAGGTGAGGATATTTTAATCATCCCCTGCATAATACTATCTCTGCCAACTGAAGTAACTTTTGTGATAACACAAAAGGGAATTGTGATGTTTAAGAGAAAAGGAAGAAGTGACAGGGAAAAAAGGTTGTTCAATAAATGGATCTCTAGGGCTTAATTTTCTGCAGTTCATTCTATCTTTTAATAATCTATGAAAATTAAAGTCATTTAGAGAACAACATACATTTAAGACAAGAATATCAATAATAATAATAACGAATGTTTAATTAGTGCTAACAGTTTGTCAGACACTATGTTCAGTGCTTTTCGTATGTTGATTTGTTTAATGTTCACAGCAATCCTACATGCTGTATCCTACGTGCTGTATGTGCATATTATTGTCTGTCTCAGTAAATCTGAGTTTCCATTTGGTTCATTCCCATCAAACAGAGTACAGTGTAGACAAAGGCTGATGACAAAACCATCTGGCCACGTTTCTACAAGCCAGGGCACCGAGCAGAGTTTTCCAAGACCTCATCACCTCCCACACCTGGAACGGTTCCAGAAGCATAAGGTCCTGCACAGGTCATAAGATGATGATGATGGTCCCTGGGGTGGCCTGACCTTGAGCAAGTGTCAACATTCAAAGACAATGTTGCTGATGGTGCAATTTCCTGCATGGAATGCTCCACATTCCTGAGCACTCACAGTGATGGCTGATGGAAAGGCTCATCCAGGACCATGTACTGAGGGCCATGTGAGGGTGGACCTGTGAAGATGGAGAGGGCAACTGGGCGCTCTGCTTACAGCAGTTATTGGGTAGTGGTGACAGCTGTCACACAGGGGAAGCTGTAAGCATGGCACTTTGAGAAAATCCCACTCTATCTTTTCTCCAAACCTCTGTCCTGAGTGCCTGAAATTCCAGAAGGAAGCATTGTTGTCTGCCAACTCCACTATTTAAATAAAAATAAAATTATATACATGTGTGGCTAACGCTAAATAAAAGAGTGAATTATTTTGGAAGTGCAAAAGCATAGAAGTCTGTGTCAGATGTTTGTTCTAAATCTTACTAGTCCTTTAATAACTCTGTGCCACCAGGCAAGTTTACTTAATCTGAGTTTGTCTCCTCATCTGTAAAATGAGACTACTAGTTCTCATTTCATAGGGTTGTTGTGAGAATTAAATATAGACACACACACTCCATCTGATACAGAATCGAGTTAAATGCTAAAGCACCCAGTTAAATGTTCCACTAACATCAGTTTCCTCCTCCGCTTTCCTACCTAATTAGCCCCATCTTCTTGGCAGGCAATGCAAAAGCCCTTTGCTGAAACCAAACTTGACCCCCTTGCCAGGAGCTGGTCCTTTGCGCAGGGACCACCACGCCCTTTTGTTCACTCCACTCCCCTGACCCTTGACTCAGTCTACTCACTTCAGTTCATAGAGTGGTGAGCCAATCTTACAGTGAAAAGAGACATTTCCTACCTTTGAAAAAAACATGGGCAGAGAACCAGCAGACTTGTGGTGCCTTCCATTTCCCATCTGTAAATTTCTCAAAATACTTTCCAGTAAGCAATCTCCAGGGGCTCATAATGTGATTAATAATATTGTGTCTCAGTCGCTTCTAGTATTTCAGATGAAACAGTGTCTTAAGAAGGTACAGTTGGTGAATTGTGAGTGGGAGGCTATGTGATCTGTCTTCTTTCTATTCACATCTATGCTAGACTCTCAGAGGGGTGAGTGGGAATCGACTGGTCATTCAACACGTTAAAAGTTTGCTTGAATCTACCAATGAATTAAGAGTGCTGCTGTGGGTAAAATCCGATGTCACCTCGGGAATCTGGAGACCTCAACTCAGCGGGGCTAAAGAGAACGGACATCACAGAGCGGCTCTTCCTGGGGGCGCTTTAACACATGATTCTCAGTTTCATGTTTGTCTGAAATTCTATTGCCGTAAAGTTGAGAGTCTCGCAAGTGCAAGCGTTGAGTACGGTTTTCTCTCTGCAAAGCCTGTTTCAGTATCACTGACGGGAAGGGGGTGGTCGTTTTCCGGAGATATGATTCCTAAAGCTTCCAGTCCGAACACCCGCGCCTCCCGCCTCCCCTCCCCCCCTCCCCCTCCCCCCCCCCCCTCCCCACCGTCATCAGAGCCGCATGCCCTTTTCCGGGCTTCCACTATTCTTCACTCCGTGTCAGATGGACGGGAACAGGCAGAGCCGGCGTTCCAGCCACCCTCTTTATCTGCCTTCACACTTCTTCCTCTGCCTATTCATGCCGCTGCGGAGGTCTGGACCAGCTTCCTGTAATCTTGGAGGGGAAAACTTCTCCCTTTAGCACAGCCTGTGAGCCTAGTTGTTTTGGGTAGCAGGTTTCCTCCTCTCTTCTCCCTTGAGTTCATATAGCTTCCTCTGCTCAGCCTGCTAGCCCTCCTCCAAGGGTGAGGACTCCCCTCTAAGCCCTAGGGTTTCAGCGAAGAGCGCAGGATTTCCCGAGCCAGGGATGTATACACAGAGGAGGCACTGCTGGGCTCTACCGTGACGGCACCTCGCAGGGATCATCCCACTCTCTGTACAACACGTCGTATTGCTATCCCAGGGCACGGAGGCCGGTCCTGGCTTTGATATACCATTTCCTTCATTCCCCGAAGCGGAGCAAAGCAGAAAATCCTTCACCCTCCAAGTACGCTAGCCCCCTACTCTCCTCCCGCTTTGCCTTGCTCTTCCTGCTTCAATCCCTAAGCTGGAGGAATTAGTTAAAATTATAGTCGAGTTAATAGCTAGAAAATCAAAATGCTGCATGAGATATAATCTTCCAGCTGAAATCTCTTCTGAGTACCGTAAATATTTAAAACATCAAATAATTTGAAAATAAAAGGGTTGGTAGATATACTTGAATTAGGGTAAGTTCTCTGATCCTTTTTGATTCAGACGGAGAAGTTTAGGTAGACACACCAATTTAAAATAGGGATGGCGTATATGAAAAAAAACTCCTGAATAGTCACTAGAAAATGATCATAGAGATAAGTCCACTTTAAATCTGGAAAGATAACATTTACCAGTGGAGACCCGTAATAAAATACTGCATTTCTCACGTGGTCCTATAGCAGGAAGTCCAGTCTCATTACTTCCAGCCATCCTACATCCTGTCCCCCCATCTCCCTACCATATACCCTGATACAGCCCAGAATTCCCAGGTGTTACTATTAGCAATTCCTGGCTTTCCAGCCTCACGACCAGAGCAGGGACTCAGATTCATCCCTCAAGGTCACCTTCAGTGCCATTGCAAGATAACCATGCTGCCACTGGACAGTCCAAAGAGGTCTTCTGTTGGCCGTGCAGTGGCCATGAGGCTGAAACATATTGCAGTTGGTCCTGACCAAAGCTGTGGGCCTGAAATGGGGTCTCTGCTCCAATTCCTGCCCAATCCACGGCAGGTCATGAAGCTCGACTCCAAAGCACCACTCCTCCTGCAACAGCCAGCTCAGAAATGACTCTCTTTCTACCCTCTTGGGGAATTTACCTGGAGGGACTCACTGTTCTCTCCTGGGCCTGGGCCTTGGTTAAGACATCACCTTTATCCACATAGGTTTCCTTAACTTTGAATCTAAGAAAAAAGGAGTTGGAAATCTTACAGGCATATGGACAACTGCTGTATGAATCATTCACTTTCTCACAGTAAACTTAAAACTCTGGTTATTTACAGTTTCAACTGATTCCAACTCAGTGGAGAGCCTGCTGTGTTCTAGACTGTGAACTCCTTGAAGGCAGTCTTCTTGACTTCTGGATCCAATGCTTACAACCCCTAGAGCAGAATGTATGTTCAGCCAATACTGGATGCTTAGATCTGGTGTCCAGGGGCTACCTGCTCCTTCCAGGTGGCTGTGGTCTCGTCCAACTCTCTGCTGGAGTCTCCCAACTAATCTAAGCCTCTACTTCTCCTGGATTTGACCACTCACTTCTCACAGCTATTATCAGCAGCGCCATTGCCCTTGAGGTATGTTTGCCTGAAAGGTCCTGCAGCTGAGCCCTTCTTTGCTGGTGAGGTCAGGTGGGCTGTACTCTGGCCTAGGCAGACTGGTGCTTACAGGTATCTCCTAAGAGCTCCATGAATATAAGCTCCCAGCTCACCACGAAGGTAATGGCAACTTTTCCAGGCACAGCCTTCTCATTACCCTTCCTTGACGCTAGATGTCCTGCCTGGAATGGACCAGATTGCGCCAGCTCTAAGTCAAGCCACATGGCAACCACCTTGCTTCTCTGTCGACCACACTTTCAGTCCCCAGGCTCCATGCTGTTTGGGAACACCTCCAGCCCAGCTTCTGCTTTTTCTAGGCTAGTATGAAAAATAATCTCACCTGGCTTGGGGTTACTTTTATTTCCAAAGATCTTCAACAATATACGCATGAAAAATTTCTCTCTCTAAACTCAGAAGTTGCACTTGTATATGAAAATTGTATTATTATGTGTATGGGCTACTCCTAACTTGAGGGGGACCCAGGTCAACAGATAAACCATGTCCAGATGTCCTGGGATTAAACTGAGATAGATTCTAGGTAATTTGCTGGTATGGAATCAGAATCCAAACTGGAGACTGTATTGCATAATATGGAATATCTGGTTAGTTTGGATTGGTCTGTAATCTAAGAAGCCCTCTGGGAAGTATTGTTCAATCTCACAAGCACATGAGTAACACTGCTAACTGTGGCATCATTTTGAAACAGAAAAGACACAGTTCCTGACTTTAAGAATTTAACATGAAGCACAGAAGACAGTAAAACAATTTTAAAATAAGATATTGTGTTCACTTATAACATTAGGAATGAAAAAAAGAAAACTAAAGAGAAAAACCCAAACGAATATTAAATAAATAAATATTAGTCATGCAGTAATTGAAAAAGCCAGGCTTTTATGTTGCCGATCATCAGTAAATTTCTAAATAATCCCACCCCACTAGCCCCATGGCCACCATGCTCTTGTTAGTGAGAATACTTATTTCTGTTTGAGAAGTAAAAGTTTCCTAACAAAGAGCACAGGATAGAATAATATAGCTTTGTCTCCACCTGCAGGAATGAAGAGACTGAATTCTTTTGTTGTTGTAGTTATCTGAAAATACGTAAGGCCTTTAGGATCACCATTAAAAATATGAGGTAGAATCAGTACTCAAGCTTTACTACACATTCTTCTATAATAAAGTAATAATTGGATCAAAACAGGGTCAGTTAAAAGAAGTACATAATTAACGTGAACGACTGTGCTTATTTCTATAATTTCTTTTTTTTAAACAAATTTTATTTATTTATTTATTTATTTGGCCATGCCACTCAGCTTTCAGGATCTCAGTTCCCCGACCAGGGATTGAACTCGGGCCGTGACAGTGAAAGCACCAAATTCTAACCACTAGACCACCAGGGAACTCCCTCTATAACTTCTTAATGAACTTATACACAGAGAAATGTTCACCATGACCAGTGTACACCTTGATGAACTATTTCAAAGTGAACACACTGGTAATCATCATCCAGAACAAGAAACAGGTCATCGCCAGCATCCCAGAAGCTCCCTTACAAACTGCACTTATTTTTTTTTTAATAATTCTTTTTTAAAATTGAAGTATAGTTAATTTACAATGCTGTGCCAATCTCTGCTGTACAGCAAAGTGACTCAGTTATACATGTAGAGACATTCTCTTTTTATATTATTTTCCATTATGGTTTATCACAGGATATTGAATATAGTTCCTTGTGCTATAGATAATGTAATAATTCTTGAATTCATCTTATTTTTTTAAATCTTTTTCTTTAACTCATATTTTAAAATTTATTTATTTTTAACATCTTTATTGGAGTATAATTGCTTTACAATGGTGTGTTAGTTTCTGCTGTATAACAAACTGAATCAGCTATACGTATACATATATCCCCATATCCCTTCCCTCTTGCGTCTCCCTCCCACCCTCCCTATCCCACCCCTCTAGGTGGTCACAAAGCACCGAGCTGATCTCCCTGACTGCACTTATTTTTAAAGCCAGATTTGAAAACCTTAGCCTTTAAGCTAGTCAGCCTAAGAAAGAGAGGAAGCCACAAGCCACAGACAGACTCCTGCTTCCCAAGCAGCCTGGTCCAGGCGCTGCCCCTGAGAGGCCCATCGCCAGCCCTGCTGTGATGGTGAGAAGGCAGCAGCTCCTGTCTTTCACCGGGGCTCCAAACCCAATCAGCTCATGGTCATGTCCAAGGATAGGTCTGCCCTCATCTTCATTAAGTTAAGGCCCTATGAAAATGAAGCAGATCGAGGTTTGTCCTCAGAAAACCTCTTCCATGTATACTTCTTGCAGAATATTGGTGTGTAGTACTTGGGGAAGACTCCTCTCTGATTTGGACAAGAGTGGAGGTGCCCACTGGTCACTACAATCAGCATGGGCAGCATTCTACACCCATGCCAAGTAAGAAATTAAACTCTATTTATGACCCAAACTACAACTTCTAACTAAAATAAATCTTCATCTGATTTAAATTACCCTAAGCTGCCCATTGTCCAGTGTCTCGAAACTATTATTTCCTATAGTTTTTTTGGATTTGGAGTTGTTTCAGACAGGAGGGTACATCCAGTCCCTGTTACTCCATCTTGGCTGGAAGCAGAAATCTGAAGTTACTCTCTGACAGTCCTCCAGCCTCTTGAGAAGAATAGGTTTTTAGAAATACAAAGCATGTGGTTATTCTTATGCTTTGCTATATAATGGGTACTGTTTTTTTCCCTTTACCACATATGTGTGGTTGCTCATTTTGTGACCACCAAGTCTGTAGATATTGTCAGGATTAGATTTAAAAGCAATTAACCATCCCACCGATTCAGCCAGGGAAGAACAAATTCACATCTTCATGTTAAGGACCTAAGGGAAAGGGACACCAGAGCCAGGCAGAGTGGAAGGGAAATTATAAAACTGAACAAACCATGACAGCATCGATTTTCTTTTTAGGTTTTAACGGGTTTGTTAGTCTGTTTCTAATATTTGTTAAAATCACTGTAACATATATATTTGGACATCTGTCACTCAAAGAGTTAAGCCAGACTCCGCCGCGGAGCTCTGGAGGCTGGTGACCCTGCCAGGTGCTTTTAGTAAAAGGGAGGTAACAATGTGTCTAGTACATACATATTGTGGGCACACTTCGGCTATTCAAACCCAGACAGAGGAAACGGGGGAATGAAGGTGGGGAAGGGGGAGGGCTCAGAAAAGGGATAAAAAG